>NC_091270.1:58630000-59255000 GCF_042477335.2 Ovis canadensis
TTCTGCATCTATTTCCCATGAAGTGATGGGACTGGATGCCATGATCTTAGTTTTCTGAATATTGAGCTTTAAGCCAACATTTTCACTTTCTTTCACTTTCATCAAGAGGCTTTTTAGTTCCTCTTCACTTTCTGCCATAAGGGTGGTGTCATCTGCATATCTGAGGTTATTGATATTTCTCCCGGCAGTCTTGATCCCACCTTGTGCTTCTTCCAAGCGTTTCTCATGATCTACTCTGCATATAAGTTAAATAAGCAGGGTGACAATATACAGCCTTGACGTTCTCCTTTTCCTATTTGGAACCAGTCTTTTGTTCCATGTCCAGTTCTAACTGTTGCTTCCTGACCTGCATATAGATTTCTCAAGAGGCAGGTCAGGTGGTCTGGTATTCCCATCTCTTTCAGAATTTTCCACAGTTTGTGGTGATCCACACGGTCAAAGGCTTTGGCCTAGTAAATAAAGCAGAAATAGATGTTTTTCTGGAACTCTCTTGCTTTTTCCACGATCCAGCGGATGTTGGCAATTTGACCTTTGGTTCCTCTGCCTTTTTAAAAATATAAATTTATTTTAATTGGAGGTTAATTACTTCACAATATTGTATTGGTTTTTCCATACATCAACATGTATATGCCACAGGTATATACATGTTCCCCATCCTGAACCCCCCTCCCTCCTCCCTCCCCATACCATCCCTCTGGGTCATCCCAGTGCACCAGCCCCAAGCATCCAGTATCATGTATTGAACAAACCAGCTTGAACATCTGGAAGTTCATGGTTCATGTATTGCTGAAGCCTGGCTTGGAGAATTTTGAGCATTACTTTACTAGCATGTGAGATGAGTGCAATTGTGTGGTAGTTTGAGCATTCTTTGGCATTGCCTTTCTTTGGGATTGAAATGAAAACTGACCTTTTCCAGTCCTGTGGCCACTGCTGAGTTTTCCAGATTTGCTGGCATATTGAGTGCAGCACTTTCACAGCATCATCTTTCAGGATTTGAAATAGCTCAACTGGAATGCCATCACCTCCACTAGCTTTGTTCATAGTGATGCTTTCTAAGACCCACTTGACTTCATGTTCCAGGATGTCTGGCTCTAGGTGAGTGATCACACCATTGTGATTAGCCGGGTCATGAAGATCTTTTTTGTACAGTTCTTCTGTGTATTCTTGCCACCTCTTCTTAATATCTTCTGCTTTTGTTAGGTCCATACCATTTCTGTCCTTTATCGAGCCCATCTTTGCATGAAGTGTTCCCTTGGTATCTCTAATTTTCTTGAAGAGATCTCTAGTCTTTCCCATTCTGTTGTTTTCCTCTATTTCTTTGCATTGATCATTGAGGAAGGCTTTCTTATCTCTTCTTGCTATTCTTTGGAACTCTGCATTCAGATGCTTATATCTTTCCTTTTCTCCTTTGCTTTTTGCTTCTCTTCTTTTCACAGCTATTTGTAAGGCCTCCCCAGACAGCCATTTTGCTTTTTTGCATTTCTTTTCCATGGGGATGGTCTTGATCCCTGTCTCCTGTACAGTGTCATGAACCTCATTCCATAGTTCATCTGGTACTCTATCTATCAGATCTAGTCCCTTAAATCTATTTGTCACTTCCACTGTATAATCATGAGGGATTTGATTTAGGTCATACCTGAATGGCCTAGTGGTTTTCCCTACTTTCTTCAATTTAAGTCTGAATTTGGCAATAAGGAGTTCATGATCTGAGCCATAGTCAGCTCCGGGTCTTGTTTTTGCTGACTGTATAGAGCTTCTCCATCTTTGGCTGCAAAGAATATAATCAATCTGATTTCGGTGTTGACCATCTGGTGATGTCCATGTGCAGAGTCTTCTCTTGTGTTATTGAAAGAGGGTGTTTGCTATGACCAGTGCGTTCTCTTGGCAAAACTCTATTAGTCTTTGCCCTGCTTCATTCCGCATTCCAAGGCCAAATTTACCTGTTACCCCAGGTGTTTCTTGACTTCCTACTTTTGCATTCCAGTCCCCTATAATGAAAAGGACATCTTTTTTGGGTGTTAGTTCTAAAAGGTCTTGTAGGTCTTCATAAAACCATTCAACTTCAGCTTCTTCAGCATTACTGGTTGGGGCATAGACTTGGATAACTGTAATATTGAATGGTTTGCCTTGGAGATGAACAGAGATCATTTTGTCGTGTTGAGATTGCATCCAAGTACTGCATTTTGGACTCTTTTGTTGACCATGATGGCCACTCTATTTCTTCTGAGAGATTCCTGCCCGCAGTAGTAGATATAATGGTCATCTGAGTTAAATTCACCCATTCCAGTCCATTTTAGTTCGCTGATTCCTAGAATGTCAACGTTCACCCTTGCCATCTCTTGTTTGACCACTTCCAATTTGCCTTGACTGATGGACCTGACATTCCAGGTTCCTATGCAATATTGCTCTTAAAGCGTCAGACCTTGCTTCTATCATCAGTCACATCCACAGCTGGGTATTGTTTTTGCTTTAGCTCCATCTCTTCATTCTTTCTGGAGTTATTTCTCCATTGATCTCAGTAGCATATTGGGCACCTACTGACCTGGGGAGTTCCTCTTTCAGTATCCTATCATTTTGCCTTTTCATACTGTTCATGGGGTTCTCAAGGCAAGAATATTGAAGTGTTTTGCCATTCCCTTCTCCAGTGGACCACATTCTGTCAGACCTCTCCACCATGACCCACGTGTATTGGGTGGCCCCACAGGCATGGCTTAGTTTCATTGAGTTAGACAAGGCTGTGGTCCTAGTGTGGTTAGATTGACTAATTTTCTGTGATTATGGTTTCAGTGTGTCTGCCCTCTGTTGCCCTCTTCCAACACCTACCATCTTACTTGGGTTTCTCTTACCTTGGACGTGGGGTATCTCTTCACGGCTGCTCCAGTAAAGAGCAGCCACTGCTCCTTACCTTGGACATGGGGTATCTCCTCACCGCCACCCCTCCTAACCTTGGACGTGGGGTAGCTCCTCTTGGCCACATTTCTGTTTTGTAGATAGATTCATTTGTGGCCTGTAGACAGAAGTCCTTGATGCAGCAAATTTTATGGGGATCAATCATCTGCCCAGGACAAGTCAACAGGTAACAGGGTTACCATTAAACTTCCGTTTCTCTTGAAGATACGATGCTTCCCATTACCTGTGGCATCTTGGACAAGCCACAGATGAAATCTGTCTCATGGATAAAAGGAATCCTGAAGACCACACCTATCTAAAAGCAGGAGCCTGGTCTGCCCAGTCAACCTTTGATTCTGTGTCTTGAGGATTTTCTTCAGAGTTGACTGCTATGATAATTTCTTTTCCTATGAAACAGCACAATAAATTGGTGAATCTGTCCATGATAAATAGAAATGTCCCATCTGCTGTTCTGTACCATTTTTGCTTTACATTCCATCAACGAAATGCTGTAACAGCAGTGCTGACTGGAAAGAATGACTCTTAAAAATTTCCTTCTTTCTATTTCCACTCAATAATGCATTTTAAATCTGTATCCTTACTTTTCTGGGGATCATCAAATTTAGGCAGAAGTGTTTTATCAAATCTGATCTGGGTTTCTAATCCACAGATACTGAAAAGTGAAAGTGAAAGTTGCTCAGTTGTGTCCAACTCTTTGTAACCTCATGGGCTAACCCCACAGTCCATGGAATTCTCGAGGCCAGAATACTATAGTGGGCAGCCTTTCCCTTCTCCAGGGGATCTTCCCAACCCAGGGGTTGAACCCAGGTCTCCTGCATGGTGGGCAGATTCTTTACCAGCTGAGCCACCAGGGAAGCCCAAGAACGCTGCAGGGGGTGGCCTATCCCTTCTCCAGTTGGTCTTCCAAGCCCAGGAATTGAACTGGGGTCTCCTGCATTGTAGGCGGATTCTTTACCAGCTGAGCTATGAGGGAAGCCCATAGATACTGAGGCCCTGCTCAGTTTATTGGGCTTCCCAGGTGATTCAGTGGTAAAGAATCCGCCTGCCAAGGCAGGAGACACAGATTTGATCCCTGGGTCAGTAAGATCCCCTGGAGAAGGAAGAGGCAACCCCCTCCAGTATTCTTGCCTGAGAAATCCCATGGACAGAGGAGCGTGGCGGGCTACAGCTCATGGGGTCGCAAAGAGTTGGACATGACTGAGCGCACGTGAACACAATGGTACCCATTTTTCTTAAGTCTGTATTTTTTTTTATTACTAATTAGGTAAAGCACCATCCAGATAAGTGGTATTGGTCATTTGTGTTTCCCTTGTATTTGTATAAAATGACCATTCTAGTGTTTTGCTCATTTTAAAATTCAGTTTTCTGCCTTTTCCTATTGATTTTTAGAAAGCCTTCATGTAGTCTAAGAGTAAATTCTCCAGCTATATGGTTACAAACATTTTCATGCTGCGTCCTTGAACTTTTACTCCTTTATGGTGTCTTTGCATAGCCAGAAGTTGTTGCGTGCGTGCATGCATGCTAAGTTGCTTCACTTGTGTCCCACTGTTTGCAACCCTGTGCATCATAGCCCGCCAGGCACCTCTGTCCAAGGGATTCTCCAGGCAAGAGTACCAGAGTGGGTTGCTGTGCCCTCCTCCAGGGGAGTCTTCCCGACCCAGGGATGGAACCGGGGTCTCTTGTGTCGCCTGCGTTGGCAGGCAGGTTCTTTACCACTGGCGCCACCTGGGAAGCCCCAGAAGTTGTTAGTTTCAATGTAAATAAATGTATTTTTTCCTTCATAGTTAGTGCTCTTTGCATCTTGGTTAATAAATCATTCTTTATCCAAAAGAAAGGATGGTATTTTCCCACAGTGTCTTCCTAAAGGGCTTTAGTTAGGTTTTCGTGTTTATTGAAAAGACGATTCTTTTCGTAACCCTCTGCAGAGCCGCCCTTGCAGTGTCACAGGAGCTCACACCAAGCGTAGGTCTACGTCTCAGCGGGTTGCTGTGCTCTACTCGTCTGCTGACTATCACTCTGTGGCACTCTCGGGCTTAATTACTGTGGAACAAGCCTTGATATCCGAAGAACAAGATCTCGTATCTTGTTTAGTTTTTTAAAAAAAGTGTATTGATTAGTCTTGACCCTTTTTACTCCCATGTACTGGTGGCTCAGACAGTAAAGAATCCGCCTGCAACATGGGAGACCAGAGCTCAGGGTTGGGAAGATCCCCTGGAGAAGGGAACGGCTCCACACCCCCGTATTCTTGCCTGGAGAATCCCGTGGACAGAGGAGCCTGGCGGGCTACAGTCCATGGGGTTGCAAAGAGTCAGACATGACTGAGTGACTTTCACTTTCACACTGTACATTTTAGAGTCAGCTGGTTTGGTTCCACAAAAAACAAGCTGGAGTTTGCTGAAGATTCTCTTGCATTTCTAAATCAGTTTAGAGATAATTGAAGCCTTTGCATGAGTTCTGCTTTTGTCTAGTTTTTCCTTTACTGTCTCTCAGTAAAGTTTTATTTTCTTTGAAAAAATATTCTGTTAAGGTTATTCTTAGGCATTTAACATTTAAAAAATTTAATAATTATTGCAAATGGCATATTAAATCATTTTTTGCAAATTTAAATTCTAGGTTGATTTATAAGAACACAGTAGATTTTTGTTTGTAGATACTTCTTCCATCTTGATAAATTCTCTCATCTGTAGACCTTTTTGGATGTTCCAAGGACATAAATAGATTACATGTAAATAATAGTTATGCTTCTTACTTTACATTTTTACAGATTTTAATATTTTTCTTTGCCTAACTTTGCTGACTAGGATTGAAAAATGTCAAACATTGTTCCCAGTCTTGCAAGGAAGTACTTTAGAGGTATGCCATTTAATATGATGTTTGATATGTACTCTCTGCACTACATTTTTTTCCCTCCAGAATAAGGTATTGAGCTGGACTTGTATGCATCGTTGCAGTCATTACCCTAAGCCCAGCACCGGGAATTTCGTTTCCTGGCAACCCTAGTTCTTCGAGATATTCAAGAATAATTAAATGATTTTGAAGTTTATGCAGGCTTTCCTGATTGTTGAAACAGGGGCGCCATTCTTGTTTTGAAATTACTTTTCTGAGGCCTATTTTTTTATATCATAGGATTTACACCCAAGACAATTCCTCGGTCCACTTTCCCCACCCCTTCTTCTCCACCAGTAATGACGACAATTGTTCTGTTTTGTGGTTTGGGGCAATGCTCTTCCCAGTGGTCTATATCCTTGGCTCAGGTGGAGCGTCTGTTGGTTTAGAACGTTTCTTTGCCCACTTACATGTAAACTGAAGTTTTAGTCGCATTGTTCCCATGTTCACTTTCTGTATTTTTGGTTTTATGTTGTTAAGTATTCTGAATACACAAGGCCCCCGGTTTTTGGTGGTTCAACATAATGACCTTTTGACTTCAAGGTCATGTGGAAGGTATATGCATTCAGTAGAAATCGTGCTTCCAATTTTGAATCATACTTTTAATTTTCTTTTCCCTTGGCTAATGGTATGTGGTACAATTCTCCCTCACGGTGGTGGGCAGTGGCCTCAGCTTCTAGTCAGCCGGGCAATCAGGGGGGTAAACACGTACAAAACCTAATGATGTAAAGAAGCTCACTACAGAAATTTAACATTTAACAACAGTGCACTTGGAACCTATGCTAGACCCACACAACATTCTGGTTTTCACTTTCAGTTCAGCATTTAATAGATTACAGGAGACATGCAGCACTTTGTTGTAAAATAAGCTCTGTGTTAGACGGTTTTGCCCAAGCATGGACTTTTCTGACAGAGGTGTTGGAGGGCCACGCATCCCCCCTTCTCCCCTACAGTGTCCAGGTCTAACGGGAAGGTAGGGACAGGTTTCTGTTTGGGGTTTCCCTGGTTGCTCAGTGGCAGAGAATCTGCCTGCAGAGCAGGAGATTTCTGAGTCAGGAAGATCCCCTGGAGAAGGAAATGGCAGCCCATTCCAGTATTCTCGCCTGGAGAATCCCATGGACAGAGGAGCCTGGTGGGCTACAGTCCGTGGGGTCGCAAAGAGTCGGACATGCCTGAGCTGCTGAGCAGCTGCAGAGCGCCTTTTTCCCGACCCTGCAGAGCGCCTTTTTCCCGACCCTGCAGAGCGCCTTTTTCCCGACCCTGCAGAGCGCCTTTTTCCCGACCCTGCAGAGCGCCTTTTTCCCGACCCTGCAGAGCGCCTTTTTCCCGACCCGCAGAGCGCCTTTTTCCCGACCCGCAGAGCGCCTTTTCCCCGACCCTGCAGAGCGCCTTTTTCCCGACCCTCAGAGCTTGTTAGTTTTGTCTGTTCGTGTTTGTTGGCATGTTTGGTTGCAGGCTTCTGCTTTGAGCTCCATTTTATCCCCTTTCTTACTAAAGATTGCAAATAGTTTATTTTCCTGCTTGTATGTCAGTAGTAACCCTTTTAAGTACCTAATTCTAAAATATATCAATACTTCCATAGCCTACCATAGATCTTAGCATGTTCCGACTGTAACATCCTCCTTCCAGTTTCTTGCCCATTATTATGGTCATTTATTTTGGTTCCATTTCATTTGTAAATTCTCCTAAATTTTCATTTTTATTACAAGCCCTGTTTATACTCAGTGCTAGTTTTAACTTACTACTCTGTTTGCCAATTTCTTTATTCAGCATTTTTTTTTTCTTGTTTCCTAGTCCTCCCTGGTGCAATTACATTCTTGCTAAAATACCAGCTCAATAGCTTTTTCACTGAGAGTAAAAAATGGCAAGTCTTTTCTCTTTACTGTAACTAAGCCTGCCTTATAACATTCCTCTCAGGGTCACTAAAGTTTAAAAAGTTTTTTATTGCAGCATATACAGATTGTGTTAGTTTCAGATGTGTAGCAAAGTGATTCAGTTATACATTTGTGTATACACACACACACACACACACACACACATTCTTTTTTAATATTCTTTCCTGTTGTGGTTTATCATGTATGCTTAGTCGCTCAGTTGTGTCTGACTGTGAGCCCATGGACTGTAGCCCGCCAGGCTCCTCTGACCATGGGACTCTCCAGGCAGGAATGCTGGAGAGGGTTGCCATGCCCTCCTCCAGGGCGTCCTCCTGACTCAGGGATAAAACCTGTGTCTCCCGCACTGCAGGAGGGTTCTTTACCTCCGATAGTTTCTGCTACATAGTAGAACCTTGTTTGTTTTTTTAAATTTTTACTGGAGTGTAGGTGATTTACAGTATCACGTTAGTTCCAGGTGTAACCACAGAGTGAATCAGTTACACACATACATACATCTACTCTTTTTCAGATTCTTTTCCCATATAGGTTATTACAGAGCATTGAGTAGAGTCCCCTGTGCTATACACTAGGTTCTTGTTGACTGTCTATCTTATATATAGAGGTGTGTATACATCCACTTGACTAAACTTTGGACAGACTTCTCCCAGGCTCTAGGCCCCTCCACCTCTGATTTTAAAGAGCATTTCCTTTAGAAAAGTTGTCGTTTCAAATTCCTCCTCTGCTCCTTTGAGATGTAGATCTTCTCCCGTCCTCTCTCCAGTTTTACAGCCCAGGAATGGGAGCCATCCCACTTGAGATGTCATCAGCAAGAAAGACAGGGACCCAGTCTCCCAGGCTCTGTGGAAGGTCAGGAGCCTGGCTTCCAAGAACAGTGAGCAGGAACAACTGAGCCGTCACCGTGGCGGTCTCCCCACTGGCCTCACCCAGCGCTTCTCCACTGCACGTAAACCCTCTCGCCTTTGTTTCCGTGGCGTCGAGTTCAGCCTTTCTCCTCTGGTGCAGGAGTCTTTTTTTGAATTGGAGTACGGTTGATTTACAGTGTTGTGTGAGTTAGGTGTGCAGCAAGGTGATTCAGTTATACACACACACATATATCCTTTTCCAGATTTTTTTCTGTATAGCTTGTTACAAGGCATTGAGTACAGTTCCTTGTGCTATACAGTAGATCCTTGCTGGTTATCTGTTTTATATAAAGTAGTGTGTGTATGTCAGTCCCAAGCACCTGATTTATCCATCCACCTTCCACATTTTCCCTTTAGTAACTATAACTTTGTTCTCTATGAGTCTGTTTGTGTTTTGTGAATAAGTTCATTTGTATCATTTTTTAGATTCCACATATAAGTGATATTATATGATATTTCTCTTTGTCTGACTTCCTTCACTTAGCATGGCAATCTCTAGATCTATCCATGTTGCTTAAAATGGCATTATTTCATTCTTTTTTATGGCTGAGTACTATTCCATTAGACGTATGTACCACACCTCCTTTATCTGTCAGTGGGCATTTAGGTTGCTACCGTGTTTTGGCTATTGTAAATAATGCTGCTATGAACATTGGGGTGCATGTATCTTTTAGAATTAGAGTTACTGACTTTTCCAGGTACGTGCCCAGGACTAGGATTCCTGGATCATATGATAGCTCTACTTTTAGTTTTTAAAGGAGCTTCCATTCTGTTGTCCATATTGCAGTAGTCTTGAATGAAGTCTTCCTTGTTTGTTTAACTCTATCTGTTCACAACTCAACAAAATATTATGTTTATTTTACATCTCCTGAATGATAGAGTAACTTAGAAGAAAACTGAGTTATTTTTCTCTCTGCACATTAAAGATATTATTATTGAAAACAGTATAATCTAATGCTATTTAAGTGTTTTGAAGCAAATGCCTTTGGGGACACAGATCTTTAAAATATTTAGAAACTGTGGTAGAATACGCATAGCATTTCAGTCATCTCTGTGTGTGCACTGCCATGACATTAAGCCTGTTTGTACCGCCGTGCAACTACCATTGCCGGGATCTTTCGTCCGCCCACACTGAAGCCTCGCCCCCACTGAGCTGTGCCTCCTCGTCCCCGTTTCTCCCGGCCCCCGGCAGCCGCCATCCTGCTCCTCCTCGTCCCCGTCTCTCCCGGCCCCCGGCAGCCACCATCCTACTTTCTGTCTCTGTGAATTTGACTACTCTAATTATTTTATAGAAGTGGAATTACACAATATTTGCCCTTTGAAAGTGAAAGCGAGGGTGTTAGTTTCTCAGTCGTGTCTGACTCTTTGTGACCCCATAGACTGTAGCCCGCCAGGCTCCTCTGTCCATGGAATTTTCCAGGCCAGAATACTGGAGTGGGTTGCCTTTCCCTTCTCCAGGGGATCTTCCCAACCCAGGGATCAAACCTGCGTCTCCCATATCGCAGGCAGATTCTTTATCGCCTGAGCCACCTGAGAAACCCCATGTATCCTTTAGGGTCTGCTATATTTCACCTAGCTTTAATGTCTTCAAGGTTCTTTCATGTTGTGGAGTGTCTCAAAATGTAATTCTCCATTTCAAATTCTTCTGTATGTATACTCCATTCTTTTTACCCGTTCCTTCTGCAGTAGAAATTTGGATTGTTTCCACTTTTGTCTACTATAAAAAACACTGCTAATGAACATGGACGTACAAACATTTCTTTGAGAGTCTGCTTTTCAGTTCTGGAATTTATGTTCAAAAATGGAATTACTGGGTCATATGGTAACTCTGTGTTTAATTTCTTAAAAACTTGTCATTATATTTTCCGCAGAAGCTGCACTATGCTACGTTTCCGTCAGTACTACATGAGCTCCAATCTCTCCACTCTTGGCAGTACTTATTTTATCTCTCTCTGTGTTTAATAAAAACCATCTTAATGGAGTGGTGTCTCCTGGTAGTTTTGATTTGCATTTTGCTAACGATTAGTGATGTTCAGCATCTTTTTATGTACTTACCATATGTTATTTTCTTTAAAAAATATATATATATATAAGTCTTCTGCCCATTTCTAAATCAGATTAAGTTTTTATTGTTGAATTGTAGAGGTTCTTTTTTTAAACAACATCTGTGTATATTTGTTATTGAAGTATAGTTGACTTACAATGTTTCAGGTATAGAGCAAAGTGATTCAGTTATACAAATACACATACATTATTTTTGAAATTATTTTCATTATAGATTATTACAAGATATCAACTACAGTTCCCTGTGCTAACAGTAAACCTTTGTTGCTTGTTGCATATCTATTTTTTAACTAGAAACCTAGCATTCTATTCATGCGAAGTCAAACATGTGGAATCCAATGTCATAATTCATACGTTTTCTAAAATATATGTTATACATATTTATGTATCTAAAAGCTTTTCTACTACACTTGATAAAGGCTTAAGAAAGAACATCAAAAAAAAAGAAGAAGAAAAGAGAAAAGATGGAGAAACTGGAGAACAGAAGTGAAATGGGAGCACTGAATATGAGACAGAAAAAGTGAAACAAACTAGAAAAAAGTCAAAGATCATCATATAGTCCAGTTGTTTTTAAGCACGACTGTTCACTGGAAACATACCTGGAGCTCTGGAGAAAAAAGCGATACCTGAGCATTTGTATTTTTCAAAAAGTTTCAAGATAATTCTGATATGCATCTGAATTTTAAACAGTGATTACGTTTTTCTATTAGATCCTAGTTTTGGTGATATAGAGATCTATTATTTTTCTGTTGACCAATCATGATACAAAGGTATTAAGTGAGTAATAGTTACATAATCACAATAGTAAAAGATGTTTATCAGTTTACAAAATCAATAGCCAGACAAAAAATAACAGATAATGACAATTGCAAGGCATAATGGGAACATGATTAGCTTAATAATATGAAATAATTACATACAGCTTGGTGAGGGGGAGTCAAGCAGAGTGGTGTGGTGAGTGGAAGTGCCTGCATGCACGTAATTTCATCCACCCAGCCAGCCTATGTCTTTTGATTGCATTTAATCCATTTACATCTAAAGTGATTATTGATATGTATGATCCTCTTACAGTTTTCTTAATTGTTTTGGGTTTATTTTCTGTAGGTCTTTTCCTTCTCTTGTGTTTCCTGCCTAGAGAAGTTCCTTTAGCATTTGTTGTAAAGCTCATTTGGTGGTACTGAGTTCTCTTAACTTCTGCTTGTCTGGAAAGCTTTTGATTTCTCCCTCAAATCTGAAGGAGAGTCTTCCTGAGTAGAGTATTCTTGGTTGCAAGTTCTTCCCTTTCATCACTTTAAATATATCTGGCTTGTAGAGTTTCTGTTGAGAAATCAGCTGATAGCCTGATTTCCCTTGTATGTTAATTTTTGTTTTTCCCTTGTTGCTTTTAAATTTTCCCTTGTTGTCTTTAATTTTTGTCTGTTTGGTTACTGTGTGTCTTCGTGTGTTCTTCCTGGGGTTTATCCTGCCTGGAACTTTCTGTGCTTCCTGGACTTGGTTGACTATTTCCTTTCCCATATTAGGGAAGTTTTCAGCTATTGTCTCTTCAGATATTTTCTCAGGTCCTTTCTCTCTCTCTTTTCCTGCTGGGACCCTTATAATGTGAATATTGGTGCATTTAATGTTGTCCCAGAGGTCTCAGGACGTCTTCATTTCTTTTCATTCTTTTTTCTATATTCTGTTCCATGGCAGTGATCTCCACCAGTCTGTCCTCCAGGCTATTTATCCATTCTTCTGCCTCGGTCATTACGCTGCTGATCCCTTCTGGTGTATCGTCCATCTCTGTTTGTTCATGACGCTGCTGATCCCTTCTGGTGTATCATTCCTGTCTGTTCATGACGCTGCCAGTCCCTTCTGGTGTGTCGTCCATCTCTGTTTGTTCATGACGCTGCTGATCACTTCTGGTCTATCATTCCTGGCTGTTTGTTCATGACGCTGCTGGTCCCTTCTGGTGTATCATCCATCTCTGTTTGTTCTTTATTTCTTCTAGGTCTTTGGTAAACATTTCTTATACCTTCTCAATCTTTGCCTCCATTCTTTTCCTGAGATCCTGGATCATCTTTACTATCATTATGCTGAATCCTTTTTCTGGAAGGTTACTTATCTCCACTTTATTTAGTTGTTTTTCTAGGGTTTTACCTTGTCCCTTCAACTGGGACATGACTTTCTGCATTTTCATCCTGACTAACTTTTGTAATACGGTTTTTGTTTTAGCTGCTGTGAGATTGTGCTTCTTGCTCTCTTCTTCTGTCTGCCCTCTAATGGAGGAGGCTAAGAGGCTTGTGTAAGCTTTCTTATGGGAGAAGCTGGGTCTTGGTCTGGTGGGCAGGGCCTTGCTCAGTAAAGCTTTGTTTTATTTTTATTTATTTATTTATTATTATTATTTTAATTTTAATTTTTACTTTATTTTACTTTACAATACTGTATTGGTTTTGCCATACATTGACATGAATCCACCACAGGTGTACATGCATTCCCAAACTTGAACCCCCCTCCCACCTCCCTCCCCATAACATCTCTCTGGGTCATCACCGTGCACCAGCCCCAAGCATGCTGTATCCTGCGTTGGACATAGACTGGCGATTTGATTCTTACATGATAGTATACCTGTTACAATGCCATTCTCCCAAATCATCCCACCCTCTCCCTCTCCCTCTGAGTCCAAAAGTCCGTTATACACATCTGTGTCTTTTTTGCTGTCTTGCATACAGGGTCGTCATTGCCATCTTTCTAAATTCCATATATATGTGTTAGTATACTGTTTTGGTGTTTTTCTTTCTGGCTTACTTCACTCTGTCTAATTGGCTCCAGTTTCATCCATCTCATCAGAACTGATTCAAATGAATTCTTTTTAACAGCGGAGTAATACTCCATTGTGTATATGTACCACAGCTTTCTTATCCATTCATCTGCTGATGGACATCTAGGTTGTTTCCATGTCCTGGCTATTATAAACAGTGCTGCGATGAACATTGGGGTACATGTGTCTCTTTCAATTCTGGTTTCCTTGGTGTGTATACCCAGCAGTGGGATTGCAAGGTCATAAGGTAGTTCTATTTGCAATTTTTAAAGGAATCTCCACACTGTTCTCCATAGTGGCTGTACTAGTTTGCATTCCCACCAATAGTGTAGGAGGATTCCCTTTTCTCCACACCCTCTCCAGCATTTATTGCTTGCAGATTTTTGGATCGCAGCCATTCTGACTGGTGTGAAGTGGTACCTCATTGTGGTTTTGATTTGCATTTCTCTAATAATGAGTGATGTTGAGCATCTTTTCATGTGTTTGTTAGCCATCCATACGTCTTCTTTGGAGAAATGTCTATTTAGTTCTTTGGCCCATTTTTTGATTGGGTCATTTATTTTTCTGGAATTGAGCTGCAGGAGTTGCTTGTATATTTTTGAGATTAGTTGTTTGTCAGTTGCTTCATTTGCTATTATTTTCTCCCATTCAGAAGGCTGTCTTTTCACCTTGCTTATATTTTCCTTTGTTGTGCAGAAGCTTTTAATTTTAATTAGATCCCATTTGTTTATTTTTGCTTTTATTTCCAGAATTCTGGGAGGTGGATCATAGAGGATCCTGCTGTGATTTATGTCGGAGAGTGTTTTGCCTATGTTCTCCTCTAGGAGTTTTATAGTTTCTGATCTTACATTTAGATCTTTAATCCATTTGAATTTATTTTTGTGTGTGGTGTTAGAAAGTGATCTAGTTTCATTCTTTTACAAGTGGTTGACCAGTTTTCCCAGCACCACTTGTTAAAGAGATTGTCTTTACTCCATTGTATATTCTTGCCTCCTTTGTCAAAGATAAGGTGTCCATATGTGTGTGGATTTATCTCTGGGCTTTCTATTTTGTTCCATTGATCTATATGTCTGTCTTTGTGCCAGTACCATACTGTCTTGATGACTGTGGCTTTGTAGTAGAGCCTGAAGTCAGGCAAGTTGAATCCTCCAGTTCCATTCTTCTTTCTCAAGATTGCTTTGGCTATTTGAGGTTTTTTGTATTTCCATACAAATCTTGAAATTATTTGTTCTAGTTCCGTGAAAAATATGGCTGGTAGCTTGATAGGGATTGCATTGAATCTGTAGATTGCTTTGGGTAGTATACTCATTTTCACTATATTGATTCTACCAATCTATGAACATGGTATATTTCTCCACCTATTAGTGTCCTCTTTGATTTCTTTCATCAGTGTTTTATAGTTTTCTATATATAGGTCTTTAGTTTCTTTAGGTAGATATATTCCTAAGTATTTTATTCTTTTCGTTGCAATGGTGAATGGAATTGTTTCCTTAATTTCTTTTTCTACTTTCTCAATATTAGTGTATAGGAATGCAAGGGATTTCTGTGTGTTGATTTTATATCCTGCAACTTTACTATATTCATTGATTAGCTCTAGTAATTTTCTGGTGGAGTCTTTAGGGTTTTCTATGTAGAGGATCATGTCATCTGCAAACAGTGAGAGTTTTACTTCTTCTTTCGCAATTTGGATTCCTTTTATTTCTTTTCCTGCTCTGATTGCTGTGGCCAAAACTTCCAGAACTATGTTGAATAGTAGCGGTGAAAGTGGGCACCCTTGTCTTGTTCCTGACTTTAGGGGAAATGCTCTCAATTTTTTACCATTGAGGATAATGTTTGCAGTGGGTTTGACATATATAGCTTTTATTATGTTGAGGTATGTTCCTTCTCTTCCTGCTTTCTGGAGAGTTTTTATCATAAATGGATGTTGAGTTTTGTCAAAGGCCTTCTCTGCATCTATTGAGATAATCATATGGCTTTTATTTTTCAATTTATTAATGTGGTGAATTACATTGATTGATTTGTGGATATTGAAGAATCCTTGCATCCCTGGGATAAAGCCCACTTGGTCATGGTGTATGATCTTTTTCATGTGTTGTTGGATTCTGATTGCTAGAATTTTGTTGAGGATTTTTGCATCTATGTTCATCAGTGATATTGGCCTGTAGTTTTCTTTTTTTGTAGCATCTTTGTCAGGTTTTGGTATTAGGGTGATGGTGGTCTCATAGAATGAGTTGGGAAGTTTACCTTCCTCTGCAATTTTCTGGAAGAGTTTGAGTAGGATAGGTGTTAGCTCTTCTCGAAATTTTTGGTAGAATTCAGCTGTGAAGCCGTCTGGACCTGGGCTTTTGTTTGCTGGAAGATTTCTGATTACAGTTTCAATTTCCGTGCTTGTGATGGGTCTGTTAAGATTTTCTATTTCTTCCTGGTTCAGTTTTGGAAAGTTGTACCTTTCTAAGAATTTGTCCATTTCTTCCACGTTGTCCATTTTATTGGCATACAACTGCTGATAGTAGTCTCTTGTGATCCTTTGTATTTCTGTGTTGTCTGTTGTGATCGCTCCATTTTCATTTCTAATTTTATTGATTTGATTTTTCTCTCTTTGCTTCTTGATGAGTCTGGCTAATGGTTTGTCAATTTTATTTATCCTTTCAAAGAACCAGCTTTTGGCTTTGTTGATTTTTGCTATGGTCTCTTTTGTTTCTTTTGCATTTATTTCTGCCCTAATTTTTAAGATTTCTTTCCTTCTACTAACTCTGGGGTTCTCCAATTCTTCCTTTTCTAGTTGCTTTAGGTGTAGAGTTAGGTTATTTATTTGACTTTTTTCTTGTTTCTTGAGGTATGCCTGTAGTGCTATGAACTTTCCTCTTAGCACTGCTTTTATAGTGTCCCACGGGTTTTGGGTTGTTGTGTTTTCATTTTCATTAGTTTCTATGCATATTTTGATTTCTTTTTTGATTTCTTCTTGATTTGTTGGTTATTCAGAAGTGTGTTGTTCAACCTCCATATGTTGGAATTTTTAATAGTTTTTCTCCTGTAATTGAGATCTAATCTTAATGCATTATGGTCAGAAAAGATGCTTGGAATGATTTAGATTTTTTTTAATTTATCAAGTTTAGATTTATGGCCCAGGATGTGATCTATCCTGGAGAAGGTTCCATGAGCACTTGAGAAAAAGGTGAAATTCATTGTTTTGGGGTGAAATGTCCTATAGATATCAATCAGGTCTAACTGGTCTAATGTATCATTTAAAATTTGTGTTTCTTTGTTAATTTTCTGTTTAGTTGATCTGTCCATAGGTGTGAGTGAGGTATTAAAGTCTCCTGCTATTATTGTGTTACTGTTAATTTCCCCTTTCATACGTGTTAGCATTTGTCTTACATATTGCAGTGCTCCTATATTGGGTGCATATATATTTATAATTGTTATATCTTCTTCTTGGATTGATCCTTTGATCATTATGTAGTGGCCTTCTTTATCTCTTTTCACAGCCTTTGTTTTAAAGTCTATTTTATCGGATATGAGTATTGCCACTCCTGCTTTCTTTTGGTCTCTATTTGCGTGGAATATCTTTTTCCAGCCCTTCACTTTCAGTCTGTATGCGTCCCTTGTTTTGAGGTGGGTCTCTTGTAAGCAGCATATAGAGGGGTCTTGTTTTTGTATCCATTCGGCCAGCCTTTGCCTTTTGGTTGGGGCATTCAACCCATTTACATTTAAGGTAATTATTGATAAGTATGATCCCATTACCATTTACTTTATTGTTTTGGGTTCGGGTTTATACACCCTTTTTGTGTTTCCTGTCTAGAGAATATCCTTTAGAATTTGTTGGAGAGCGGGTTTGGTGGTGCTGAATTCTCTCAGCTTTTGCTTGTCCGTAAAGCTTTTGATTTCTCCTTCGTATTTGAATGAGATCCTTGCTGGGTACAGTAATCTGGGCTGTAGGTTATTGTCTTTCATCACTTTAAGTATGTCTTGCCATTCCCTCCTGGCCTGAAGAGTTTCTGTTGAAAGATCAGCTGTTATCCTTATGGGAATCCCCTTGTGTGTTATTTGTTGTTTTTCCCTTGCTGCTTTTAATATTTGTTCTTTGTGTTTGATCTTTGTTAATTTGATTAATATGTGTCTTGGGGTGTTTTGCCTTGGGCTTATCCTATTTGGAACTCTCTGTGTTTCTTGGACTTGGGTGATTATTTCCTTCCCCATTTTAGGGAAGTTTTCAACTATTATCTCCTCAAGGATTTTCTCACGGTCTTTCTTTTTGGCTTCTTCTTCTGGGACTCCTATGATTCGAATGTTGGAGCATTTCATATTGTCCTGGAGGTCTCTGAGAATGTCCTCATTTCTTTTAATTCGTTTTTCTTGTTTCCTCTCTGATTCATTTATTTCTACCATTCTATCTTCTATTTCACTAATCCTGTCTTCTGCCTCTGTTATTCTACTATTTGTTGCCTCCAGAGTGTTTCTGATTTCATTTATTGTGTTATTCATTATATATTGACTTTTTTATTTCTTCTAGGTCCTTGTTGAACCTTTCTTGCATCTTCTCAATCCTTGTCTCTAGGCTATTAATCTGTGATTCCATTTTGATTTCAAGATTTTGGATCATTTTCACTATCAACATTTGGAATTCTTTCTCAGGTAGATTCCCTACCTCTTCCTCTTTTGTTTGGTTTGGTGGGCAACTCTCCTGTTCCTTTACCTGCTGAGTATTCCTCTGTCTCTTCATCTTGGTTATAGTGCTGCGTTTGGAATGGCCTTTTTATATTCTGGTAATTTGTGGAGTTCTCTTTATTATGGAGCTTCCTCACTGTGGGTGGGGTTCTATCAGTAGCTTGTCAAGGTTTCCTGGTTAGGAAGGCTTGTGTTGGAGTACTGGTGGGTGGAGCTGGGTTTCTTCCCTCTGGAGTGCAGTAGAGTGACCAGTAATGGGTTATGAGACATCAAAGGTTTTGGAATAACTTTGAGCTGCCTGTATTTTGAAGCTCAGGGGAGTGTTCCTGTGTTGCTGGAGAATTTGCATGGTATGTCTTGCTCTGGAACTTGTTGGCCCTTGGGTGGAGCTTGGAGGCATTTGATGAGCTCCTATTGCTTAATGTTCCCTGAATTCAAGAGTTCTCTAATGTTTTCAGGCTTTGGACTTAAGCCTCCTGCTTCTGGTTTTCAGTTTTATTTTTACAATAGCCTCTAGACTTCTCCATCTATACAGCACCGATGATAAAACATCTAGGTTAAAGATGAAAAGTTTCTCCACATTGAGGGACACTCAGAGGTTCACTGAGTTACAAGTAGAAGAGAAGAGGGAGAGGGTAATTAGAGGTGACTGGAATGAGATGCGGTGAGATCAAAAGAGGAGAGAGCAAGCTAGCCAGTGGTCACTTCCTTATGTGCGCTCTATAGTCTGGACTGCTCAGAGGTATTTACGGAGTTATACAGGGAAGAGGAGAGGGAGGAAGTAGACAGAGGTGGCCAGGAGGATAAGAGAGAGGAATGAGAAGGAGAGAGACAAATCCTGCCAGTAACCAGGTCCTTAGGTGTTCTCCACCGTCTGGAACACACAGAGATTCATAGAGTTGGATAGAGAAGAGATGGGGGAGGAAAGAGACAGAGGCCACCTGGTGGAGAAAAAGGAGAGTCCAAAGGAGGAGAGAGTGGTCAAGCCAGAAATCTCACTCTCAGGTAAAATTGGGTAGTGAAGTTTGGGTTTTTAAATGTACAAAATTGACAACAAAAACCAAAGAGCAAAGATTAAAAATCTAGAGTAGAGGTTGGATTTTAAAAAATACAATATTAAAGAAAAGAAGCAGAAGGATAAAGGAAGAAAGAAAAAAAAAGAGAGTAAAAACAAACAAACAAACAAAAGAATTATTAAAACAAAAACAAAAAACACCAACAACCATCCAAAGACTATATATGGTGTTTGCCTTAAAAAAAAAAGTAACAGTAGGTTATAGAAATAAAAATTAGCAGAGAAATAAAAGACTTAACAATAAAAAAAAGTTAGAAAAAAAAAAAAGAAATGATTTTAAAAATAGTAAAGATATTTCTGGCCCTTCTCTGATGTGGGCAGTGTGGGGTCACTTCCAAGGTGGTTCCCTCTGTTTAACTTCTTCTGTTTGCTGGTTTTTTAGGCTCACTAGTTCAGTCGCGCTGTGGGGAGGGGGGATGCTGCAAACAAATAGCACTGTCGTGTGCACACAGTGTCTCAGCCCCGCTGGACCTGTCCCTTCTCGCAGCGCACAAACGCTCCGGCTCTACGATGCTCAGCCGGGAACCGTCTGAGGCCGGCCCTAGGCTGCGTGCACTTCCCTGGTCTAAGCCGCTCAGGTTCGGCGCTCAGGTAGCCCTCAGAGGCACAGATTCAGGTGGGACTGCGTTTTGTGCCCTTCCCAGGTCCGAGTAGCTCAGGCGTTTGGCGAGCGCGATCGCTACGACTTGTCGCCTTTTCTGCCTCTGCTGCTCAGTTTTCTGGGTGGACCGCTGGCGCCCCCCGTGAGGCAGATTGTGATTGTCCAGCACCCCCAGAAGACTTAGCAAAGAAGCCTGCTTGCAGTTAGGTAAGTAAAGTCTCTCCGGGTCTGCAGTTGCCCCTTTCCAGTCTTTATGGCTCTGGCTGCCTGTCCCTGGAGGGGGATGGTCTGCAGCCGGCTTTTTCTGTTCCGTCCTTTGTTCTGTGCTCGGTCCTGGCGGTGTCTTGTGTTTGAGCTTTTCCTGCGGTAGCTCTCCCACAGTCTGGTTTGCTAGCCCAAGTTAGATCGTTCTGGTTGCGCGTGGGGCGTTCCTGCCCGATTGTTACCAAGCACTGCAGCCCGCGCCTCCCGCGCCTCCCTGCCCTGCCCCCACTAGCTTGTGGCAGATGCAGGCGTCTGTGCTGCTTTTCTGCTGGGGGAGTTACTGTTGGGCTTGCAATCTGTTGGTTTTAATTATTTATATTTTTTTCCCTTCCTGTTATGTTGCCCTCTGTGTTTCCAAGGCTCGCCACAGACTCGGCAGGGAGAGTATTTCCTGGTGTTTGGAAACCTCTCTTCTTAAAATTCCCTTCCCGGGACGGGCTTCCCTTCCCGGGACGGAGCTCCCTCCCCACCTCCTTTGTCTCCTTTTCCATCTTTTATATTTTTTCCTACCTGTTTTTGAAGACAATGGTCTGCTTTTCTGGTTGCCTGATGTCCTCTGCCAGCCTACAGAAGTTGTTTTGTGGAGTTTGCTCAGCGTTGAAATGTTCTTTTGAGGAATTTGTGAGGGAGAAAGTGGTCTTCCCGTCCTATTCCTCCGCCATCTTTCTCCGCTCAGTAAAGCTTTAATCCAATTATCTCCTGATGGGTGGGATATTATCTCCTGATGGATGCCCTCCTTCCCTGGTAGTTTTTTGGCCTGAGGTGACCCAAAACAAAATCCTGGGGTCTAGGGGCTCTGTGGTAGGGTTAGTAGCAAACCCCAAGAGGGTTTACACCAAGGGGGACCTTCCAGTGCCCCCGGCCCTGTGGTGAGCTCCTGCCGGCCCACGCCTCCACAGGAGGCCCTCCAACACCAGCAGGTGGTTTTGGTTCAGTCTCAGTGGGATCACTGCTCCTCTCCTCTGGGTCTTGGTGTGCACAAGATTTTGTTTGTGCCCTCCAAGACTGGAGTATCTGTTTCCCCCAGTCCTCTGGAAGGCCTGTAATCAAATCCTGCTGACCCTCAAGGCCAGATTCCCTGGGGATTCCCAGTCCCTTTGTCAGATCCCCAGGCTGGGAAGCCTGACGTGGCGTTCAGAACCTTCGCAGCAGTGGGAGAACCTCTTTGCTGGTATTGTTCTCCAGTCTGTGGGTTGCCCACCAGCAGGTATGGGGTTCGAGTTTATCGTGATTGTGCCCTTGCTGCCACCTCACTGCGGCGTCTTTGTCTCTGGATGTGGGGCGTCTTTTTCTGTGGGCTCCAGCGTCCTCCTGGAGTGGTGGTGATCAGCAGCCAGTTGCAGTTCTGGTGCTCCTGCAGGCGGAGATGAGCACATGCCCTTCTCCTCTGCCATCGTGTCCTGCTGTAGAAGTTCTTTGTATATTCTGGATATTGACCCTCCATTAGATAGGTGATTTGCAAATATATCCTCATGATTTAAAAGTTTTTATTGACCTGTAATAGAAACTTCTTGGGCAGAGGTAGAACAAAATAAATTGCACCGATAGTATTTCAATCAAACCAAAATAAAAGTCATTCCAGAACGTGCTGCACATATGTAAGTCTTAAGGCAGGAACCACTGAGTGACTGACTTAGTCACTTAACATTTTCTGAATGCATGTCATATATCTTGATGTTAAAGGTCTGGTGATTCAGAGTTGGGGGACAGTGTTGCTGTCTTTAAAGACCTCATAGTAACCAGGCAACCTAATGATAATGAGGCAAAGGAGAATATGTACTATATGTTTGTTTAATGTGGCACCAACATACTTCTCAAGTCTAATCTTTCTTTCAGTCTGTACTTACAGCCATGCTTCTGTTCTTGCCTGGCCTCTGCACAGCTCCCATACTTAAAATTTCCCCATGTTTCCCTCCCAGACACTATCCTAAACATGTAATTCCAAATCATTTCTTGGGCTCTAGTTTTAAAGGTCATTTCTTCAGTGAGTTCCCTGCTGCTGCTGCTGCTGCTGCTGCTGCTGCTGCTGCTAAGTCGCTTCAGTCGTGTCCAACTCTGTGCAACCCCATAGACGGCAGCCCACCAGGCTCCCCCATCCCTGGGATTCTCCAGGCAAGAACACTGGAGCGGGTTCCCATTTCCTTCTCCAATGCATGAAAGTGAAAAGTGAAAGGGAAGTCACTCAGTCGTGTCCGACTCTGTGCAGCCCCATGGGCTGCAGCCCACCAGGCTCCTCCGCCCACTGACCTTCCAGTTCTTCTGGTAGAGTCTTCCCAGCAGATCTTATGACCCTGTTTTGACTTTCATCACATTCATTCCTTCTTCAGTGTCTGTTTCCCTCTCCCAGTTCTGGATTCTTTCCAGTCGAGGAATCAATTTACTGTCGTATTTGCTCAGCTGCATCTCACTCTTCCATTTCATTTTAATTTTTTTGGCTGCAGCGCATGTGGGATCTTAGTTACCCAACCAGGGATCAAACCCATGGGCCGTGCATTGGAAGTGCAGAGCCCTAACCACCAGATCGCCAGAGAAGCTCCTCACGCTTCCATTTCCGAACATAGGCAGTGGCTTCGGGGTGGACCAGCTGGGCCGGACTGAACCGCGTGTCCTGAAATCCCTCTGCTGCATGCTTCTCGCTGAGGAGGACTGTTAGGGAGATTCTCCCACTACAGCCGGAGCCTGGGGAGGAGGCTGTAGCCACTTTGCGCGCAGTTTGCTCATCTTGTTGCTGCTGACTCCTGGCTCCCCGCCATGGTGCGAAGCATCAGCTGGGCCAGATGCGCGTGGCTCAGCCTCGGAGGGTCCTGGCTTCCTCAGGGCTCTCTTACCATCAAGTCAGAGGCCACGAGAAGAGACATGTGTTCCCCTCTGTCCTTGTAGGGCCCCAGCCTGCTCCCCATCTCCCCTGCCTGCCTGCCTGCTGTGCGACTGCAGCCTCAGACGTGACGGCAGCATATGTATCTCCCACTGGTTCTGCTTCTCTGGCCGAGCCCTTACTGAGATAGAGCAGATTTTTATTTTCCTTCACAGCTCACATAAATAGCATGTTGGCTTATTAACTTATTTATTGGCTGCTTCTTCCACTAGAAGAAATACAACATAGTGGTTAAAAGCACAGATTCAGAATGAAAATGGTTATAGTTCATCTTGGCTCAACCCCCCACCAGCTGTAATTTAGTTCCCTCATCTATAAAATGGAAATATTCATAACATCTACTGATAAAGTTGTTATAAGGATTAAAGGAAGTATTATTTTATAGATCAATGTCTGGTACACATAAGCAGCACATATGACTTTGATAAATAAAAATATAAGAAAAAATAACGGGCTGTGAAGCTTTTCAGGAGAGCAGGCATCTTTCCTCTTGTTCAGCACCTGTGTTCTAGCACCCTGAAGAGTGTTAAGCGCACAGTAGGTGCTCAAGAGGAGAGTGAAAAGGTTGGCTTAAAGCTCAACATTCAGAAAACAAAGATCATGGTATCCGGTCCCATCACTTCATGGGAAATAGATGCGGAAACAGTGGAAACAGTGTCAGACTTTATTTTTTGGGCTCCAAAATCACTGCAGATGGTGATTGCAGCCATGAAATTAAAAGACACTTACTCCTTGGAAGAAAAGTTATGACCAACCTAGATAGCAAATTCAAAAGTGGAGATATTACTTTGCCAACTAAGGTCTGTCTAGTCAAGGCTATGGTTTTTCCAGCAGTCATGTATGGATGTGAGAGTTGGACTGTGAAGAAGGCTGGGCACCAAAGAATTGATGCTTTTGAATTGTGGTGTTGGAGAAGACTCTTGAGGGTCCCTTGGACTGCAAGGAGATCCAACCAGTCCATTCGGAAGGAGATCAGCCCTGGGATTTCTTTGGAAGGAATGATGTGAAAGCTGAAACTCCAGTACTTTGGCCACCTCATATGAAGAGTTGACTCATTGGAAAAGACTCTGATGCTGGGAGGGATTGGGGGCAGGAGGAGAAGGGGACGACAGAGGGTGAGATGGCTGGATGGCATCACTGACTCGATGGACGTGAGTCTGAGTGAACTCCGGGAGTCGGTGATGGACAGGGAGGCCTGGCGGGCTGCGATTCATGGGGTCGCAAAGAGTCAGACATGACTGAGCGACTGGACTGAACTGAACTGAGGTGCTCAAATGGTTGAATTTCAGAATAAAACAGTCTCGAAGACCAACACTTTTAATTTTTTTTTTGCCAAGGTGTGTGGCCTGTGGGATCTTAGTTCCCTGACCAGGGGTCAAACCTGCACCCCCTGCAGTAGATGTGTGGAGTCCTAACCACTAGACTGCCAGGGATGTTCTGAGGACTAACACTTATCCTATATTGAGTTTTTCTGTTTCTCAACTTTCTGTCCATTCAAGCTGCCAAAGAAGTATACCACACCCCTTCCAGTCCCGGTAGGCCACAAAGGCAACGGATCCCCCCAACGCAGATGATTCAGAATCCTAGGATCTGGGGTTCAGGAGGCAGAAGTTGAAAAATCTCCCTGGGTGATGCTGTGTACAACTTCGTGCAATTGTGCCCTCCTATGGGATGGTTTCTTTGTTCCAAGGTCAAGGGTATTAGACTTTCCACAAAGAAGTAAGTATTGTAAAAATAATTTCATCAGTAATGAAATGTAAACATATCCTCTTTAATACTCATTGGAATGCCCTATTCAATAAAGATGAGAAGTTAAAGTCACAGGTGCCTATACTATTAATATTATTGTAACTAGAAAGTGATGTATTTAGTCAATAATTCTTATCCCTTAAAATCTTCCTCTTTTTTTTCCTGAAGGTTTTTAGCTTTTCAAAGTTTGTCTTGAGTTTGTTTCCTAACTACAAGAAAGCAATATATGAGTGTCTAAATTTCTCCAAAATCAACCAGATGCAAGTCATCTCTGTCCTTCTGGTAGCTTACTTTCATCCAAAGGCTCTTTTATTACTAATTAAGCATGCTAAATCAGTTATTTGCATAAACTGTTTTCCACTCTTGTAATTGAGTTTAAAAATGACAGCCTTAACAATATCCAATACAGAGAAACTAATTTCAATTTCAGTGTTCCCTCATAAGCCAAAATGTCATCTAAATAAACAAAGTCACTTGACTATAGTCAGTCACACAAAATATTTTCTCATTAACCTTTTAAAAGTTGCTGCTCACTTTACACCCAAGAAATAGAGAAGTCTGATTTTCATTTGTAGCCTGGTTATTGTTCAGATGCTAAGTCGTGTCTGACTCTTTGTGACCCCAGGGGCTGCACCCTGCCAGGCTTCCCTGCCCTTCACCATCTCCTGGAGTTTACTTATACTCCTGTCCATTGAGTCAGTGATTGAATAGTCTAGTGCTGTCTTAAAGATTTTTTTTCTTATGAAGTGAAAACTGAAGCTGCTCTCTGGAGATTCCCATGCCTGTTCTCAGCAGTTCCTGACTGGGGCCTTACTGGGTAGCTACGGTCACTCAGTCATGGCTCTGCTCCTGGAGTTGTGGAGAAATCCTAACCAGATTCTAACCTAATGGGAAGTGTCTTTATCTCTGGTGTTAAATCATCTGGATTCGGTTCCTGCTCATCCACGTGGAGCAGGCCTGCTTTCTACACTCGCTGCAGCAAGCCGGTGTCCTCAGACCTTTTCTCTGCCGTGTTTTCCTGGCCGTGCTCTTTCTGCTTCCAGCTCAGGAAAGTAAATCTCAGTTTGATATTTGCCTAGAGCAAAGACAAATAGGAGAATAAACCTGCTTAACTAAAGCAAATACAAATTATTTGCAGATGATCTGTTGGTTTGTGTTATATATGGCCTTCCTTCCCTCTATTAGCCCAGCTAATTAAATGGACTTGCTTGAAGGCCTTCTTGAATCTTTTATTTCTCTTGTGCAGCTTCCCAGTTCTATTCATTAGAAACTAAAGGGGATGCATTTGTCTTGGTTTTGTCTTCAGCTGGAAGATTACTTATTTCCTGGACACTTCAGGGGAAGAGTATTGGATACAGGAATCTAGACCAAAAGAGGGCGGTTCTTTGACTTAAACGTGGACATGTCATTTATCTGTATTTTTTTCTTTTTTTTAACAAAACAAATTCTAAGTAGTTTTCAATCTGCTTCTAAAGGAACAGATGGCAGTAGCCACTGGTTCCTCCTCAAAGCAGCCACGAACCCCGAGACTCCTGCTGAGTCTGCGGACGTGAGCTGCCTACCGGTGGTCAGGGTGCCTTTCGAATCCCGTTTCTTAGGTCAGTTCCCCCAAACAGATCCTGGGATGAGATTTTGTGTGCCAGTTTTTTATTATAAGAAGTGTTTGAGGGAAGCTAGGAAAGGAATAGGGCTTGGGGCGGAAAGCAGAAGCTAAAGAAGCGGACTTGGATCACAGAGGAGAGCTTGGCCTCAGCCCTTTGGCAGAACGCTGGGGTATGAGATCCACAAACCAAGGCAAAGAAGGCGGGCGAGGGCAAACTCACCCCTGTCTGTCACCGGCTTAAGTCTAGTCCAGGTGAACATGGGCACTGAAGCCCCTCTCTACAGGCCAAGTGGTCCCTGTGACCCCAGGGCCATCCTTCTCCTGCAAAGAGATACAGCTCCTACTTACCAAAAACACCCCACTTGTGGTGTGGAGTACACAAAAATGGCATAACATAGATGTGAGAGGATCTGAGCGGAGCCCTGACTCTCTCCACCGTTCCAGGGCAACACAACCTGGGGCTTGAGCTGTGGAGGCGTGACCATCCCTCTTTCGCTCTTCCCATTTTTGTCATCTCAGAGAAGTCCCATCATGGAAAAAGGACCGAAACGTTTCACTGGGATGCTCAGATACTCTTCCTGGTTTTGACTTCCCATGGTCCTGATTGCCGTCTGCTAAACAAGGTGGGCCTGTGTAGGGGCCTGTTTCCTATATCCCTGGTATGAAGTCAGTCCTGACCCCAATCATATTTACGGACTTAAGGCTCCCTAGAATAGGGTCCCTTTTCTTTGCTGCTTTTTGACTATGAGAAATATTTTTTACAAGCAGACTCCTTTTCCCATATTCAAAAGAAAATATATGACTGAAAATATTCGGAGATGGAAACTGGGTTAAACCTGTTCCCAAGTCCTTATTAAGTAAGGAACCAATAAAGCAAAAGATATTATGGAACTTAACATTAGGAAAGACTATACGCAATTTCGACGGGAGGGAAAGAGAAAAACAGACCAAAATAAAGTCAGATCATTTACATTTTCAGCCTTTAATTATGCACATAAAACTGTACTATTTTGTATATTTCTCCATGAACTTTTTGTGAAATTCTGATCACATTGTATAATTTTCAAATCTTCTGTCTTCTGATCATTTACACCTTTTGCACAATTTGTGAAAACAACATCATCAACCCCTCTTTAACTTTGAAGTTGGCTTGAAGCTGGCATGGACCAGTAAGGTTAAAGTGAGGGTTTCTACTCAGAATGTTTTCTGTGAACCTTTCTTCTTCAGCCTTTTGTTCTTGTTCTTTCCCGGCCTGTTCTTAAAGAAAGAAGAGAGATAGCACTAAGTCGTGTCTGACTCTTGCGACGCCATGGGGTGTAGCCCGCCAGGCTCCTCTGTCCATGGGATTCTCCAGGCAAGAAGCCTGGAGTAGGTTGCCATTCCCTTCTCCAGGGGATCTTCCTGACCCAGGTTGAACCCACATCTCCCATGCTGCAGGCAGATGCTTTACCTACTGAGCAATGCAGGAAGCCCCAGCCTGTTCTTAAACTCTTTCTTTAAAAATTTTTTTTTCCAGCTCAGCAATAAAAATCGTGGTAATATCTGTTGTTCTCTTTCTGACTTACTTCCCTCTGTATACAGGCTCTAGGTTCATCCACTGCACTACAGCTGACTCAAATTTGTTCCTTTTTATGGCTGAGTAATATTCTGTTGTATTTATGCACCAAATCTTTATTCATTCATTGTGTGTAGAATAGATAACTAGTGGGAAGCTGCTGTTTAACACAGGGACCCTAGCCTGTGTCTCTGTGATGATCTAGAAGGGTGGGATGGGAGTGGGGAGGGAGGCTCAAGAGGGAGCTCATATATGTAATTATGACTGATTTGTGTTGTATGGCAGAAGTTAACACAGCATTGCAAAGCAATTATCCTTCAATTAAAAAAAAGAACTGCCATGCCATCACTTTCCTCTTAAAAATCCACAGAAGTTCTTGAGGAACAGATACATATTCCCTGAACGAGGAGTGTCCAGTTTCAGCGACCTTCCCATTCAAATGCTTCAGGTGCTGGGGGCTGATGGAGCTTTTGGCTTCGAGGAGCTGCACAGAGCTTGCAATTGAGCCTGGCTGTATGACTGGTTCCCTCCCTCAGCTCAGAAACCATCCTCTGATTTCAGACGTGCTCCCATAGCCCGAGGTCACAGGCACCTGGAGAATTTCTATACTCTCCCCGTGGTGTGAACAGGGAGCAGGTTGATGTTATCAGCTGTGAACGGTTCAGTACTATGGCTGGCCTCCTGTTTAATTGTTTGGCATCCAAATGGGGCTGAGTGCCCATGTTGGACCATTTGTGAGATATTTGGATTATTATGCTTCATCCACAGTGACTCTTGACGTCTTTTGAGATGGAGTGCTTTTAATGAATTATTATTTAAAAAGTTACTGTTATATATCAGAATATTTTCGTTGTAATCAAAATAAGATTACAATGGCAGGACTTACCACTGCATGATTTGACAAGAGTTTGCTCAGGCCTCAGTGGCTTTGCAGGACAAAATCAGTATGGTGAAATGGCCCCAAGGGGCTGGGAACTGGGGATTCTCACTAGGGGTTTATGGTGCACTCCAATAACCAGAAGTTTTCCCTATCACAATTCTCTCATTTGAACTTACTGCAAATGAGAAATGAATAACAACTGCTGTGTTTGATTTGTTACTTTTTTGTGTTTTAACAGCTGCTACTGCTGCTGCTAAGTCGTTCCAGTCGTGTCCGACTCTGTGACCCCATAGATGGCAGCCCACCAGGCTCCCCTGTTCCTGAGATTCTCCAGGCAAGAACACTGGAGTGGGTTGCCATTTCCTTCTCCAATGCTTGAAAGTGAAAAGTGAAAGTGAAATCTCTTAGTCGTGTCCGACTCTTCGCAACCCCATGGACTGCAGCCCACCAGGCTCCTCTGTCCATGGGATTTTCCAGGCAAGAGTACTGGAGTGGGTTGCCATTGCCTTCTCCCATGTTTTAATAGCTAGTCTTGTCCTAATAAATAGGCAATACTTTCTTCCTCTCCTTTGGATGAATCTTGTGGAGGTTAAGTCTTGCCAAGTATGTCAACCAACTGATGAGGCATTGTGTATCCAGAGCGCAAATATGCCAGGCAAAAAGGTTTTGATTAGTTCCCTGTTCTTTTCTCTTTTAGCTGCTAGAAATGTATTCTGCTTCTCAGTAGTATGTTTCAGCCAATCTCCAAAAGTTGCTTTGCAGGAATTGGCACAGTGTACTGTAGTATTTAAGATTTTTGTTTCCACAAGATGGCTGATGCTCTTTTTTTTCACTCTTTGTCCCAGAATAATAATCACCTTCTCACATTGCAATCACAGGTTAAGGTCTTCAGAAGTCATCTCTCACTTCAGTAGTCAGCCACGTTAGCTTATGACCTGCTCTTTTTCAAGACAGTCTCTTTAGACTTCAGCATTTTATGTTTGGAGTTAATCAAATATGGAGTCCTTTTGAAGAATACTATATGCAGATTGAATGTTCTGTGGAAGTTGAAAATGTCTGCTTTAAAATATTACAGTCCATTGGTACATTCTCAAAAGGAATGATCTCTAACAATGTATGTTTATACCGGTGGGTGAGGAGAACACAAGGTTCTGGCCAGGGTCATTGGAAAAGTGTCAGAGTGGGAAGCAGACTGCAGAATAGATGGCTGCGGGCCCAGAACTTGACATTGTCCTGCGAGAGCGCGGCACGTGGAGGCCAGGAAGGAGGCGGTGCAGGTCCAAGAGCCCACATCTCTAGTGCTCCATGCTCCTCGTCTCTCTTTCACATGAAAGTTGCTCTCTCTCACGGCACACTGGTGAAAATGAATACAGCTCCCCTGTCCAGTCCTCCTTAGAAAAATGTTAGACACTAAACCAAAGGTGGGTTCTGCAGACCAAGTACCTCTGTGCTGACTTAGCTTAGACTCTGTCCAGCAATAGTCTTCCATCTCGGAGACAAAGCAACACAGTCTAAATCTTCCATTGGGATGTGTAAATAACAGGTTAGAAAAGAGAGCCAAGTCCCTAACCTCACGGTGGATTCCAGCAGTTCAATTCAGTCGCACACTCGTGTCTGACTTTGCCACCCCATGGACTGCAGCACACCAGGCCTCCCTGTCCATCACCAAATCCTGGAGCCTACTCAAACTCATGTCCATCGAGTTGGTAATGCCATCCAACCATCTCATCCTCTGTTGTCCCCTTCTCCTCCAGCCTTCAATCTTTCCTAGCATCAGGGTCTTTTCCAATGAGTCAGTTCTTTGTATCAGTTGGCCCAAGTATTGGAGTTTCAGCGTCAGCATCAGTCCTTCCAGTGAATATTCAGGACTGATTTCCTTTATGATGAACTGGTTAGATCTCCTTGCAGTCCAAGGGACTCTCAAGAGTCTTCTCCAACACCACAGTTCAAAAGCATCAATTCTTCAGCACTCAGCTTTCTTTATGGTCCAACTCTCATATCCATACATGACTAATGGAAACACCATAGGTTTGACTAGATGGTCCTTTGTTGGTAAATTAATGTCTCTGCTTTTTAATATGCTGTTTAGGTAGGTTGCTGGGAGCCAGCATGAGGAACTCCACCCATGGCAAAGGTCATGAGGAAGGAGGCATCGGCATATACAAAGGCGGGATCGAGGCTCAGGAAACCCCCTGTTCCCGAGCATCTACCCCCAAAACCAGAGTCTACCTATTTTACTGTTTCATGCTCTCACCTACACCTCTGACTTTATGGGGGGCTGTTCCCCACCGGCTCTCTCGGAGAAGGAGTAAACTTGCAGCTCCAGTCAATAAAAATTCCTGGGCGTGACAAGGGTGTCTCTGGTCAAACCTCTCTGCTGGCAGACTAGCTTGTATGACAGGATTATCCACACTCCTGGCATTACACACATGATTGTTTACTACCTCTCAACCATATACAGCACAGAGAGTTAGGAGTCTTTTGAAAATCTTAATTCAGTTCAGTTCAGTTCAGTCGCTCAGTCGTGTCCGACTCTGCGACCCCATGAATCACAGCACGCCAGGCCTCCCTGTCCATCACCAACTCCCAGAGTTCACTCAGAGTCACGTCCATCAAGTCAGTGATGCCATCCAGCCATCTCATCCTCGGTTGTCCCCTTCTCCTCCTGCCCCCAATCCCTCCCAGCATCAGAGTCTTTTCCAATGAGTCAACTCTTCATATGAGGTGGCCAAAGTACTGGAGTTTCAGCTTCAGCATCATTCCTTCCAAAGAAATCCCAGGGTTGATCTCCTTCAGAATGGACTGGTTGGATCTCCTTGCAGTCCAAGGGACTCTCAAGAGTCTTCTCCAACACCACAGTTCAAAAGCATCAGTTCTTCGGCGCTCAGCTTTCTTCACAGTCCAACTCTCACATCCATACGTGACCACAGGAAAAACCATAGCTTGACTAGACGGACCTTTGTTGGTAAAGTAATGTCTCTGCTTTTGAATATGCTATCTAGGTTGGTCATAACTTTTCTTCCAAGGAGTAAGCGTCTTTTAATTTCATGGCTGCAATCACCATCTGCAGTGATTTTGGAGGCCCCCAAAATAAAGTCTGACACTGTTTCTACTGTTTCCCCATCTATTTCCCATGAAGTGATGGGACCGGATGCCATGATCTTCGTTTTCTGAATGTTGAGCTTTAAGCCAACTTTTTCACTCTCCTCTTTCACTTTCATCAAGAGGCTTTTTAGCTCCTCTTCACTTTCTGCCATAAGGGTGGTGTCATCTGCATATCTGAGGTTATTGATCTTTCTCCCAGCAATCTTAATTCCAGCTTCTGTTTCTTCCAGTCCAGTGTTTCTTATGATGCCTATAAGTGCATAGAAGTTAAATAAGCAGGGTGACAATATACAGCCTTGACGTACTCCTTTTCCTATTTGGAACCAGTCTGTTGTTCCATGTCCAGTTCTAACTGTTCCTTCCTGGCCTGCATACATATTTCTCAAGAGGCAGGTCAGGTGGTCTGGTATTCCCATCTCTTTCAGAATTTTCCACAGTTTGTTGTGATCCACACAATCAAAGGCTTTGTCCTAGTCAATAAAGCAGAAATAGATGTTTTTCTGGAACTCTCTTGCTTTTTCCATGATCCAGCGGATGTTGGTAATTTGATCTCTGGTTCCTCTGCTTTTTCTAAAACCAGCTTGAACATCAGGAAGTTCACAGTTCACATATTGGTGAAGCCTGGTTTGGAGAATTTTGAGCATTACTTTGCCAGAGTGAGATGAGTGCAGTTGTGCAGTAGTTTGAGCATTCTTTGGCATTGCTTTTCTTTGTAATTGGAAGGAAAACTGACCTTTTCCAGTCCTGTGGCCGCTGCTGAGTTTTCCAAATTTGCTGGCATATTGAGTGCAGCACTTTCACAGCATCATCTTCCAAGATTTGAAATAGCTCAACTGGAATTCCATCACCTCCACTAGCTTTGTTCATAGTGATGCTTTCTAAGGCCCGCTTGACTTCATATTCCAGGATGTTTGGGTCTGGATGAGTGATTACATCATCGTGATTATCTGGGTTGTGAAGATCTTTTTTGTACAGTTCTTCTGTGTATTCTTGCCATCTCTTCTTAATATCTTCTCCTTCTCTTAGGTCCATACCATTTCTGTCCTTTATCGAGCCCATCTTTGCATGAAATGTTCCCTTGGTATCTCTAATTTTCTTGAAGAGATCTCTAGTCTTTCTCATTCTGTTCTTTCCCTCTATTTCTTTGCATTGATCACTGAGGAAGGTTTTCTTATCTCTTCTTGCTATTCTTTGGAATTCTTCATTCAGATGCTTATATCTTTCCTTTCCTCCTTTGCTTTTCACTTCTCTTCTTTTCACAGCTATTTGTAAGGCCGCCCCAGACAGCCATTTTGCTTTTTTGCATTTCTTTTCCATGGGGATGGTCTTGATCCCTGTCTCCTGTACAGTGTCATGAACCTCATTCCATAGTTCATCAGGCACTCTATCTATCAGATCTAGTCCCTTAAATCTATTTGTCACTTCCACTGTATAATCATGAGGGATTAGATTTAGGTCATACCTGAATGGTCTAGCGGTTTTCCCTGCTTTCTTCAATTTCAGTCTGAATTTGGTAATAAGGAGTTCGTGATCTGAGCCACAGTCAGCTCCTGGTCTTGTTTTTGTTGACTGTATAGAGCTTCTCCATCTTTGGCTGCAGAGAATATAATCAATCTGATTTTGGTGTTGACCATCTGGTGATGTCCATGTGTAGTATCTTCTCTTGTGTTGTTGGAAGACGATGTTTGCTATGATCAGTGCATTTTCTTGGCAAAACTCTATTAGTCTTTGCCCTGCTTCATTCCTCATTCCAAGGCCAAATTTGCCTGTTACTCCAGGTGTTTCTTGACTTCCTGCTTTTGCATTCCAGTCCCTTATAATGAAAAGGACATCTTTTTTGGGTATTAGTTCTAAAAGGTGTTGTAGGTCTTCATAGAACCGTTCAACTTCAGCTTCTTCAGTGTTACTGGTTGGGGCATAGACTTGGATAACTGTGATATTGAATGATTTGCCTTGGAAACGAACAGAGATCATTCTGTGTTTTTGAGATTGCATTCAAGTACTGCATTTCGGACTCTTTTGCTGACCATGATGGCTGCTCCATTTCTTATGAGGGATTGCTGCCCGCAGTAGAAGATATAATGGTCATCTGAGTTAAATTCACCCATTCCAGTCCATTTTAGTTCACTAATTCCTAGAATGTCAACGTTCACTCTTGCCATCTCCTGTTTGACCACTTCCAATTTGCCTTGATTCATGGACCTGACATTCCAAGTTCCTATGCCATATTGATCTTTACAGCATCGGACCTTGCTTCTATCACCAGTCACATCCACAGCTGGGTATTGTTTTTTCTTTGGCTCCATCCCTTCATTGTTTCTGGAGTTATTTCTCCACTGACCTCCAGTAGCATATTGGGCGCCTACTGACCTGGGGAGTAGCTCTTTCAGTATCCTATCATTTTGCCTTTTCATACTGTTCATGGGGTTCTCAAGGCAAGAATACTGAAGTGGGTTGCCATTCCCTTCTCCAGTGGACCACATTCTGTCCAACCTCTCCACCATGACCCACCCGTCTTGGGTTGCCCCACGGGCATGGCTTAGTTTCATTGAGTTAGACAAGGCTGTGGTCCTAGTGTGATTAGATTGACTAGTTTCTGTGAGTATGGTTTCAGTGTGTCTGCCCTCTGATGCCCTCTTGCAACACCTACCGTCTTACTTGGCTTTCTCTTACCTTGGGCGTGGGGTATCTCTTCACAGCTGCTCCAGCAAAGCGCAGCTGCTGCTCCTTACCTTGGATGAGGGGTATCTCCTCCCGCTGCCCTTCCTGACCTTCAACGTGGGATGGCTCCTCTATGCCCTCCTGCGCCTGCACAGCCACCACTCCTTGGACGTGGGGTTGCTCCTCCTGGCCGCCACCCCTGGTGTTGGGCGTGGGGTTGCTCCTCCCGGTCGCCGCCCTGGCCTCGAATTCGGGGTGGCTCCTCTTGGCTGTTGCCCTTGACCTTGGATACAGGGTAGCTCCTCCTGGCCGCTGCCCCTGGCCTTGGGCATAGGGTTGCTCCTCCCGGCTGTTGCCCCTGGCCTCAGGCACTGCCCCTGGCCTCGGACGTGGGGTGGCTCCTCTCGGCCGTCGCCCTTGACCTTTGATGCAGTGTAGCTCCTCTAGGCCGTCGCCCCTGACCTTGGACACGGGGTAGCTCATCTCAGCCACCACCCCTGACCTCGGACGTGACATAGCTCTCAGCCACGCTTAGTGTGACAGGTGCCACGGGCGCCGCCTGCACTTAGTGCTTAGTGTGCCGAAAATCTTAATTAGCATAGGACTTTTCTTATTGTTGAGTCAGTGATTGCCACCAGGCCTCCATATCCTTAGGCACCTGGGAATATATTAATGTGTTTGGAATATAGAAAAGGAAATACAGTAGTTTTTGATGTTAGCAATACTAGACTTTTTGAGTTAATGAATTTTCTCTTTTGTTATAGATCACGGTTCAGTTCAGTTCAGTTCAGTCGCTCAGTCATGTCCGACTCTTTGCGACCCCATGAATCGCAGCACGCCAGACCTCCCCGTCCATCACCATCTTCCGGAGTTCACTCAGACTCACGTCCATCGAGTCCGTGATGCCATCCAGCCATCTCATCCTCGGTTGTCCCCTTCTCCTCCTGCCCCCAATCCCTCCCAGCATCAGAGTCTTTTCCAATGAGTCAACTCTTCGCATGAGGTGACCAAAGTACTGGAGCTTCAACTTTAGCACCATTCCTTCCAAAGAAATCCCAGGGTTGATCTCCTTCAGAATGGACTGGTTGGATCTCCTTGCATCCCAAGGGACTCTCAAGAGTCTTCTCCAACACCACAGTTCAAAAGCATCAATTCTTCAGCGCTCAGCCTTCTTCACAGTCCAACTCTCACATCCATACATGACCACAGGAAAAACCATAGCCCTGACTAGATGGACCTTAGTCAGCAATGTAATGTCTCTGCTTTTGAATATGCTATCTAGGTTGGTCATAACTTTTCTTCCAAGGAGTAAGCGTCTTTTAATTTCATGGCTGCAGTCACCATCTGCAGTGATTTTGGAGCCCCAAAAAATAAAGTCTGACACTGTTTCTACTGTTTCCCCATCTATTTCCCATGAAGTGATGGGACCAGATGCCATGATCTTCATTTTCTGAATGTTGAGCTTTAAGCCAACTTTTTCACTCTCCTCTTTTACTTTCATCAAGAGGCTTTTTAGTTCCTCTTCACTTTCTGCCATAAGGGTGGTGTCATCTGAATATCTGAGGTTATTGATCTTTCTCCCAGCAATCTTGATTCCAGCTTCTGTTTCTTCCAGTCCAGCATTTCTCATGATGTACTCTGCATAGAAGTTAAATAAGCAGGGTGACAATATACAGCCTTGACGTACTCCTTTTCCTATTTGGAACCAGTCTGTTGTTCCATGTCCAGTTCTAACTGTTGCTACCTGGCCTGAATACATATTTCTCAAGAGGCAGGTCAGGTGGTCTGGTATTCCCATCTCTTTCAGAATTTTCCACAGTTTATTGTGATCCACACAGTCAAAGGCTTTGGCCTAGTCAATAAAGCAGAAAAAGATGTTTTTCTGGAACTCTTTTGCTCTTTCCATGATCCAGTGGATGTTATAAATCACTGTGTCCTTGCTATGTAAAAATGTAACTTTATCACTATCTTAAGACTAAATAAATCATAAGAGAAACATTGGTGAAGGGTTTTCATTTGTTGGGCTGATGTATGCTGCTAAATCTCCATATTCCCTGCCCTTATAATGAATATAACTAGCATATAGGAGAAATAAGTATTAACCTTTAAGATTAATCATGTTAACCTTAGGTTAAATGAATTCCTTTCTTAGCTGTAACCCACTACACCCTCACCCTTTAGGAATGCAACTTTATCTGGTACCTTCAGAGGGTGATGCCTAGTTTAAGAAAAAACATCCTTGGAAAAAATAAGTGTTCTGGTTAACTGACCATTATCAGAAAGAAAGGGTCATAAAATCTCAGCAGACCTCATGGCTAGAAGATGATGTAAAACCCCTAAGACCTTTTTTTAAAATATATTTATATGAAGCACTTGATTTTGATAAAGGTCAGGACTGCTGACCCCCATGTGACTTTGAAATTTCCATTTGTCTCTATGTGTAACAAAAGGTATATAAGCAAACCTGAAAATAAAGAAAACGGATCAGTTTCTGCAAAGACTGATTCCCCCATGTCGTTTTCTTTCCCCTTCTGGCTGAATTCCCATCTGGAGCATGGATACTCGGCAAACTCCTTGTCTTGGAGTTTTATTGGTATTCAGTTCTTTTTCTCCACTAATATTTCCTGCTACACTATTCTTTTCTAATCTCTCTTTATATATCAGTAATTAAATAGCTTTTTCCTAGGACGCCGATTCCATCTCCCCTTTGAATAACCCTGGATCCACCGGGGCTGGACCCCGGCAGTTGGTCATAGCTTTTCTTCCAAGGAGCAAGTGTCTTTTAACTTGATGGCTGCAGTCACCATCTCCAGTGATTTTGAAGACCCAAAAGTAGAGTCTCTCACTGTTTCCACTGTTTCCTCATCTATTTGCCATGAAGTGATGGGACCAGATGCCATAATACTAGGTGACCACAAATAAGAGATGTCCACTACAGATCGCAAGTGATCTTATATTATAGGGGAGAATTCCAGTAATACTATTATAAATGAAAATAAAACTAGTGATAGTAGTTTGGAGAAGGAAATGGCAACCCACTCCAGTATTCTTGCCTGGAGAATCCCATGGACAGAGGAGCCTGGCAGGCTACAGTCCATGGGATCGCAGGAATCAGACATGACTTAGTGACTAAACCAGCCAGCAAATAATAGCAGTTAGCATTTATTAAGCATTTCCTTTGTTTTAGATACTGTGGTAAATTCTGTACACACTTAATCCAGTTTTATAGTTAAAACAACACTGAGGATGTTTTAAAATTCATTTTAAAGAATAGAGAACCAAACCTCAATGAGATTAAGAAATTCATCAAGGTCAATGATTCAAATCCAGGTTTGCCAAATGCCAGCAGCTATGCTGTGCTCTCTTCTTGTTCTTTTTTTAAATTTAAAGGCAATATTTCTAAGAATTTGCTTAAAGCTTCTTTAAAAAACAAGAATTCCCATAAAGCATATGGTGTATTAGACCAAATCATTTGGCTCATTAAGACTGTGCTGAAATCTGTATCCTAATAGCCTTTAAAGTGTGTCTACATTTATCTCAAAACTATTAATTAGATGAATTTGCCTTTTTCAGAAAATGAACATTCCCCATTATTTGGTGGTTTTTTTCCCCCAGCCCCAGATTTCCAAATGGTTTTCCCTCTTACTTATCTTCTGTCCTCTTCTGGACTGCTAACACTTTCCGTGAGAAGGCTGTAAATTCCTCTGCAGCCATTCTTTGAGCATTATCAAGTGAGGGGATAACACATTCTAATTCATTTTGACCTTATTGCTTTCCTAGACATGTGCTATATTGTTTGAAAAGCACAGTTTTTCCAAGAAATGAAGTGGTCTATCTCAAATAGGGTAGAAGGAGATGCGTGGAGAGTAGAGGTGGAGAAGTATGAAGGAAGGGACACAAAGCCCTGTGTTTGGAGGAAAGAAAGCAGGAAATGGAAGAATGTGGTTGCACTCTGTGTGTGCATGTGATGGTGAGTCAGCGATCTGGCAGGTCCCATGTCGCCGTTTGTATTCTGTTTCTGCAAGTGTTAAGTAAGTGTAAGTTGCTCGGTCATGTCCGACTCTTCGTGACGACATGGACTGTAGTCCGCCAGGCTGCTCTCTCCATGGAATTTTCCAGACAAGAATATCTTAGTGGGTAGCCATGCCTTCCGCCAGGGGATCTTCCAGACCTAGGGATCGAACCCGGGTCTCCTGCATGGCAAGCAAGTTCTTTTCAGTTTGAGTCACCAGAGAAGCAAGAGTGTTATTGAAGTATAATTTATGTACTATAAAATTCACCTATTTTAAGTGTACGATTCAGTAATTCTTAGTAAGTTTTTAGAGTCGAATTGTGCAAACATTGCCAGAATCCAGTTTTTAGTTCTCATTCTAATCCTGGCCCCAGGTAACCACTAATTTGCTTTTGATTTGCCTTTTTCTGGATATAATATATATAGTTTTTTGTGTCTGGTTTTTTAAAAATTTTCCTTTGCATATTTGTTTTTGAGTTATCATATTGTAGCATTTATCAGTACTTTGTTATTAATGAATGGTGCCCCACTGTATGGATGTATTGCATTATGTTTAACCATTTTCTAGTTCATGGATTATTCAGGATATTTCTAATTGTAGATTATTCTAAATTATGTGTCTATGAACATAAAATATAAAATTAATACGATATATATCTCCATTTCTCCTGGGCAGGTAGCTGGGTAGAACTCCTAGGTAATATGATAAATTTAGGCTTACTTCTAAAGAAACTTTCAAACTACTTTCAAAAGGGCTGTACAATTTTATATTCCCATCAACAATATATGAGTGTTCTAGTTTTTCTACAGCCATGCTAAGACTTGTTGGCCTTTGATTACAGTCATTATGTTGGGTGAAAGTGATAACTTACTGTAGTTTTAATTTGCATTTCCCAAGTAACTAATGATGAACATTTTTCATCTGTTTCTGAGCCATTTATATACCATTTTTGAAGAAATGTATATTCAAATAAAATACACCATATTAACAGAATAAAGGATTGAATTTTAAGAGTTCTTTTATATTTTGGATTACGAGTCCTTCTAAGACATGTAGTTTGAAAATATTTTTACCCAATCTGTGACTTGTCTTTCATTATTTTAAGTGTTTTTCATGGAACAGTTTTTAATATTATTGAAACCCAACTTATTAATATTTTCTTTCACAGATTATGCCTTGTTGTTGCACCTAAGAAGTAAATATAAAACCTAAAGTCACCTAGATTTTCTCCTGCGTTCTCTAGAAGTTTTATATTTTGAATTTTACTCTGAAGTCTATCATCCATTTTGAGCTTATTTTTGTGGGAGTTGTAAAATCTGTGCCTAGATTCATGTATTTTTTTGCAGGTGGGTATCAGATTGTTCTGGCATCATTTATTGAAAAGACTATGTATTCTCTATTGTGCTGCCTTTCTTTGCTCATTTGTCAAAGATCAGCTGACTTTATTTATGTGAATCTGTTTCTGAGCTGTCTGTTCTAATACATCCACTTGTCTTTTCTTTTTCCAATACTCTTGATTACCATAGAATTACAGTAAGTCTTAAAGTTGGGTAGTGTTCATTCTCCAATGTTATATTTCAATATTTTGTTGGCTATTCTGGGTCTTTTGCCCCTCCATACAAACTTTAGAATTACTTTGTCATTATCCACAGAATACTTTCTAGGATTTTGGTTGGTATTGCATTGAATATACAGATCGAGTTGGGAAGAACTGACGTCTTGAGTTTTACCTGTGAGCATGAATTGCAATGGCACCCCACTCCAGTACTCCTGCCTGGAAAATCCCATGGACAGAGGAGCCTGGTGAGCTGCAGTCAGTGGGGTCACGAAGAGTCGGACACGACTGAGAGACTTCACTTTCACTTTTCACTTTCATGCATTGGAGAAGGAAAGGGTAACCCACTCCAGTGTTCTTGCCTGGAGAATCCCAGGGATGGGGGAGCCTGGTGGGCTGCCGTCTATGGGGTCTCACAGAGTCGGACATGACTGAGGCGACTTAGCAGTAGCAGCAGCAGCAGCAGCGTGAATTATCTCTTCAATTTTTCATTCTTTGATTTCATGCACCAGAGTTTTATAGTCCCTCTGATAGATGTTGTACATATTTTATTAGATTTATACCTAAGTATTTCATTCTTGGGAGTGCTAAGGTAAATGGTATTGTGGTTTTCTTTTTTCTTTTATTTATTTTAAAAGATTGACTCACCACTCTAGGACTGATCCAAAAGTCCAGCATGATTCTTTTTTAAATTTATTTGGTTATTTTACTTTTAAATTTCTGCTTGCGCTGAGCCTTTGTTACCATGTTCAGGCTTTCTCTAGTTGCAGTGAATGGCGGGCTGCCCTTCCTTGTGGTGCATGAGCTCCCCATTGTGGTGGCCTCTCTTATGGTGGGGCCTGGGCGCTAGGTCCTCAAGCATCATTAGCTGTGGTGCTTGGGCTCAGTAGTTGTGGCACACGGGCTCTAAAGCATGGACTCAGTATTCGTAGCATGCAGGCTTAGCTACTGTACGACACGAGGCACCTTCTCAGACCAGGGATCGGACCCATCTCCCCAACACTGTTAGGGACATTCTAAACCACTGGACTATGAGGGAAGTCCTGGCATTGTGTTTTTAAAACTTGACTTGTTTGTTGCTGGTATACAAAAACATCATTGAATCTGTGTATTAACCTTGTATATCAAAAAGCTGCTATAATCATTTATTAGTTTCAACAGCTTATCTGTTCTTTCACATCTTATACAAAGGTGATCATGTCATCCAGGATCAGAGGAGACAGCTTTGTTTCTTTCTTCCCAATCTATATATTTTTTATTTATTTTTCTTATCTTATTGCATTAGCTAAAACTTCCAGTATGATGTTGAAAGGCAATGGTGGAAACATCTTTGTCTTATTCCTGATGTTTGGAGGAAAGAATTTATTTTTTCTATTTTTACATAAATATGATTTCAGCTATGTGTTTTTATAGGTATTCTTTATAAAATTAATGAAGTTCCCTTTTATTTATAGTTTGCTAACAGTTGTTATCATGAATGAGTATTAGATTTTGTTCAATGCTTTTTTACACATCTGTTGATATCATCATGTAATTTTTCCTTCTTCATTCTGTTGACCCAATAAAATATATTAATTAATTTTCAAATGTTGATTCAGTCTTGCATACCTGGGATAAATCTCACCCAGTCATGGTGTTTAATTCTTTTGTTGAGTTTGATTTGCTAATATTTTTTTCTTTTCTGAAAGATTTATTTTATTTATTTTTGGCTGTGTTGCTCTCCATTGCCGTGCTTGGACTGTCTAGCTAGGCGAGTAGGGGCTACTCTCTAGCTGTGGTGTGCAGTCTCCTCACTGCGGTGGCTTCATTCATTGAGGGGCATGGGGTTCTAGGTGCCTGGGCCCAGTGGTTGTGGTTCGTGGGCTCTGGAATGCTGGCTTGTAAGTTGTGGCTCGTGAGCTTAGCTGCCCCATGGCGTGAGGGGTCCTCTCGGACCAAGGATGGAACCTGTGTCCCCTGACTGGCAGGTGGACTCTTATCACCTGGACCACCAGGGAAGCCCCTTGATTTGCTAATATTTTGTTGAGAATTTTTGCATCTGTGTTTGTGAGAGGTATTGGTGTAAGTTTTCTTTCTTGCAGTGTCTCTATCTGATTTTGCTTTGAAGGTAATGATGTCCTCATAGAGAGAGTTAGGACGTGTTCACTTTGTCTCTGTTTTGGGGACGAGACTGTGGAGAATTGGCATAATTTCTTCTTTAAATGTTTGTTGGAGTGCACCTGAGGAATCGTGAGGGCCTGGTGCTTTCTTTTTCTGGGAGGTTTTTAATTATTAATTCAATTTCTTTACTAAATATAGGCCTCCTCAGATTATATCTACATGTGTGGGTTTCAGCACGTGTGTTTCTAAGAAAATGGTTTATTTTGTCCGTCATCACATTTCTGAGCATAGAGTTGTTCGGAATATTTTTTCACTATGCTTTTAATGCTTGTGGGGCCAGGAATGATGGTCTGTCTTTCGTTTCTGATACTAGTGATTTATGTCTTACCTCTTTATTTTTTAGTTTGCCTGATTAAAATTATCAGTTTTATTCATCTTTTCAAAGAACAAGTGTTTGGTATCATCCATTTTCTCTTCTGCATTCTAGTTTTCAATTCCACTGATTTCTGTGCTTTGTGATTCTTTTCATCTTTGTGGTTTGAGTTTATGTCACTACTATTTCTCTATGGTGGCAGCTTAGACTGTTGATTTTGTGTCTTTCTTCTTGTCTAATATGCGCATTCGTTGCTGTGATTTACTTCCAGGTCTGCTTCTGCAGTGCCATACACATTTTGGATAAGTTTTACCTATATTTTCATTTAGTTTAAACTATATTTAAAAACTGAATCTTCTTCTTTGAGTTATGTATTTGTTTCATATATGTTGTTTCGTCTCTAAATATTTTGAGATTTTCCAGTTATCTTTCTGTTACTAATTTCTAGTTCATTTACTTGTGGACCAGTTTTTTTATGATTCCACTTTTTAAAGAATCAAGTTTGTTTTATGGCCTAGAATGTCATCTGTTTTGATGAATGTCCTATGTGAGCTTGAGAAGAATATGTATTCTGCTGTTGTTGGATGAAATATTCTACAAATGTCAATTAAGTCAAGTTGATTGATGATGCTGTTCAGTTCAATGATATTTTTACTGACTTTCTGTCTGCCAGTGCTGTCAATTACTGATTGAGATATGTTGAAGTCTCAACAGTAATAGTGAACGTAATTCTTTCTGCTTTTGTTCTGTATGATTTTGTTTCACATATTTTATGCTCTGTTGTTGAGTATATGCACATTAAGGATTACTGTGTCTTCTTGTAGAACTGGCTTCTTTATGATTATGTAATATCCTCTTTATTGCTTATAATTTTCCCTTTTTTGGAGTATGATTTTTTCTGAAATAATATTTTTACTCTGGTGTTCTTTTAATCAGTATTATATATCCTTTTCCATTTCTTTTAGCCTATCTTGCTTGATATTTAAAGTGAATTTTTTGTAGACAATGTATCTTTGTGTGGTTTTTTTTTTTTTCCTCTAAATACACTGTCTTTAAATTGGTGTGTTTATTTGTAGCTGTTTTCTGTTTATTCCACTTTGTTTGTTATCTACTCTTCTGTATCTTGCTTTCTCTGGTTTGGTGTGTTTATATGATTCTATTGTTTTCTTCTTTCTCAGCATACCAATTTCACTTTTTAAAAAATTTTTAGTAGTTGATCTAGAGTTTGAAACGTACATTTACAACTAATCTAAAGTTCACTTTTAAATAACACATGCAACTCTGTGGGTAGTCTGGTACCTCATAACAAAGGATTCCTTATTTTTCCATTCTGTTTCTTACGTTGTGCTCATTCATGTAGCTAATCTATAAGCTTTTTTTAAAAAAATTTTATTTTACTTTATTTTACTTTACAATACTGTATTGATTTTGCCATACATCAACATGAATCCGCCACAGCTGTACACGTGTTCCCAATCCTGAACCCGCTTCCCACCTCCCTCCCCATACCATCTCTCTGGGTCATCCCAATGCACCAGCCCCAAGCATCCTGTATCCTGCATCAAACCTGGACTGGCGATTCGTTTCTTATATGATATTATACACGTTCATGTAGCTAATCTATAAGCTTTAACCACTTAATTGCTGCTGCTATTTTGAATACTTATATATTAGATCAGTTAAAAGCAAAATAGTAATAAAGTATTTAATTCATCTATTTCTTTTCTAATGCTTTCCTTTCTTTATAAAGATCCAAGTTTCTAGTTTATGTGATGTTTATTTTCTCTGAAGAATTTTCTTTAATTTTTCTGTGATGTAGGTCTGCTGTTGCTGCCGCTAAGTCACTTCAGTCATGTCCAACTCTGTGCGACCCCATAGACGGCAGCCCACCAGACTCCCCTATCCCTGGGATTCTCCAGGCAAGAACACTGGAGAGGGTTGCCATTTCCTTCTCCTATGCATGAAAGTGAAAAGTGAAAATGAAGTAGCTCAGTCGTGTCCGACTCTTAGCGACCCCATGGACTGCAGCCTACCAGGCTCCTCCATCCATGGGATTCTCTAGGCAAGAGTACTGGAGTGGGGTGCCATTGCTTTCTCCAGATACAGGTCTACTGGAGATAAATTCCCTCCATTTTTGTTTGTCTGAAGAAGTCTTTAATTCTTCTTCACTTTTGAGCGATACTTTGGCTAGGTACAGAATTGTAGGTTTGTGATTTTATTTCTTCCAGTATGTTAAGTATCTCAGTTCACTCTCTTTGCTAGCATAGTTTCTGAAGAGCCAGTCAATGTGATTCATATCTTTTTTCTTCTGTTGATAATGTGTTCTTTTCCCTTTGGCATCCACTTCTTTCAAAATTTTCTTTTTCGTTTTCTGCATTTTGATATGATATGCATAGGTGTAGTTTTATTTTTTTCCTCCAGTATTTATCCTGCTGGATATTCTTTGAGCTTCTGAAATCTGTGGTTTGATGTCAGTCATTTATTTTAGAAAGTTCTCAGTCATCATTTAAACTCTGTTTTTCTTGTCCATCTGGTGTTCCCATTACACATTAGGTACAGTTTTTCTAGTTGTCTAACTGTCCTTGGGTGTTTTGTTTCATTATGCTTTTGTTTGTTTTGTTTTTTTTCTTTCTTTTTTTGAATTTCAGTTTTGGAAGTTTCTATAAACTTACTTTCAAACTCACTGATTCTTTCTTTCTTTCTTTTTTTTTTTTTTTTAGTTTTTTATTTTTTAAATTTTAAAATCTTTATGGCACCAGGGGTCAAATACTTTGCTCTATCAAAAGGGGAAAGGATGGGAAAAAAATCTTCACATATTGAGGTATGGGAATGTCATTCTGGCTTTATATATGGCTTAACTTGACTGACCAGAGTGGCCTGTTTTGTGGCTTATTAAACATACATTGCTGGGCTTCCCTGGTGGTCCGGTGGTTAGGGTTGCTCAGGCCAGTGCAGGGGATACAGGTTCAGTCCTTGCTCTGGGAAGATCCCACAAGCCTCGTGGCAACTACGCCCATGTACCACGCCTACCGAGCCTGCGCTCTAGAGCCCAGGAGCCTCTACTGAGCCCACACTCCCCAAGTACGGAAGTCTGAGTGCCTTGAGCCTGTGCTCTGAAACAAGAGAAGCCACCACAAGGAGCAACCTGCGGGCTGCAGCTGGAGAGTAGCCCCTATGTGCCACGGCTAGGGAAAAGCCTGTGCACCAGCGGAGGCCCAGCGCGCCAGAATCAAAGAAGCATTTTTTAAAAACCCATACATTGTACATCTGGTTTCGCCATTGAGGAGAAGGACGCATTTACCAATCAAAACAGTCTTTTGTTCAGACATCCACGGCAAAAGAAGGTGGCTGTTGTGGACGTGATTTCAGACATGATTGTGTATGGCTGAGAACCTGAATCTTCTGAACTGTCCGGGACTTACAGATGCCGGCAGCCATTCTCAAGACAGCATCTGCTAGCAGCTGCCAACTGCAACCTTGCTGTCTGAAGGTCTCCTCTTATCATCACGAACCTTTTCCCTTAACTTTAGGAACAGTAGTGACAAGAGAGCTCAAACTATAGACTCTTAGCAGAAGGCACCAGATTCTTTGGGTATATATCAATATCCCTGGAAAAAGGGAAACCCAAATAAATAGAGTAATTCATTGCATTACAAGACATTTCTACAGAGGACCCTCTCCATAACTTACTGTCCTGGGTGCCATTCTTTCCTCAGCCATGTTTCATTCATTTTCAACCTTTGAGTCCATGAAAGACATTCTTGAATGTCCATGAAAGACATTCTTCATTTACCTGGCAGTGTTTTCATTTTCTAGCATTTTCTTTTGAGTCTTTCTTAGAATTTTTATCTTTCTGGTTACATTACCTATCTTTTTTTAGATATTGTCCACTTTTTCCATTAGAGTCCTTAACATATTAATTGTAGTTATTTTAAATTCTTGGTCTAATAATTAAAATTTCTCTGTGCTAGCTGAGTTAGTTTCCTGATGCTTGGCGTGTGTCTTCAGTCTGATTTTTCCTTGCCTTTTAATATACCTTGTAATTTTTTATTGAAATTCAGACATTGTGTATTAGAAAACGAGGTGAGTAGGTGTTTGGATGATGTTCTGTATGTATATGACTAGTAGTTAGGCTGTGTTTATTGTAGCTATAGTGTAAGAGGCAGGCTTCCCTGGTGGTTCAGTGCAAAACAGCCTGCCTGCCGTTGTAGGAGATACGAGTTCGATCATCTGGGAAGATCCCCTGGAGAAGGAAATGGCAACCCATTCTAGTATTCTTGTGTGGGAAATCCCTTGGACAGAACAGCCTGGTGAGGTACAGTCCATGGGGTTGCAAAGAGTTGGACACAACTCAGCAACTGAAGAACAGCATCAATAGTGAAGTTCAGTTCAGTTCAGGATGCTTCTGTTTACTCTGGTATCCTCATTTTTGTCTCCTCTGTTGTCCTTGAGTTTCCCTAGAAACTCCTTACATAGTCTGATTCTTGAAGTTCACTCAGTTGTGATTTATTGTTATTATTCTCCATCCCTGTTAATGTGGAGAAGGCAAACATTCCATACTCTCATGATTTAATCTCTGTTTAAAAAGTGGATCAGAATTCCTGGACTATGACCTCCAGGAGAAACTGGCTGTGGGGAGTAGAGTCAGCTCACTGCCCTTCTAGAGATAATGCTCCAGTGAAGTCGTTTTCCTTAAGATCGAGTCTTTGTTTTGGAGAGTTGTATTTTAAGGTGGTTCCTTTTTTTGTTTCATCTTCTGCAAAGTATATGGGCGCTTTCTTCCTGGTTTTCATGAGTGGGAATCTGGTGGGGTTCTTGGAGGTAAAACTTACAAATGTATCGAGGCTCCCTGAAGACTGGGTCCTCGGGAGTTTTCAGGCTAAAGCGTCAGCGCTCACCCTCCAGCACTGTGTCAGTGTAGGCAGCGCTCACCCTCCAGCACCGTGTCGGTACAGGCAGCGCTCGCCCTCCCGCACCGTGTCGGTACAGGCAGCGCTCACCCTCCAGCACCGTGTCGGTACAGGCAGCGCTCACCCTCCAGCACCGTGTGGGTCTAGGCAGCGCTCGCCCTCCAGCACCGTGTCGGTACAGGCAGCGCTCGCCCTCCCGCACCGTGTCGGTACAGGCAGCGCTCACCCTCCAGCACCGTGTGGGTCTAGGCAGCGCTCGCCCTCCAGCACCGTGTGGGTCTAGGCAGCGCTCGCCCTCCCGCACCGTGTCGGTACAGGCAGCGCTCGCCCTCCAGCACCGTGTCGGTACAGGCAGCGCTCACCCTCCAGCACCGTGTGGGTCTAGGCAGCGCTCGCCCTCCAGCACCGTGTGGGTCTAGGCAGCGCTCGCCCTCCCGCACCGTGTCGGTACAGGCAGCGCTCGCCCTCCAGCACCGTGTCGGTACAGGCAGCGCTCGCCCTCCCGCACCGTGTCGGTACAGGCAGCGCTCGCCCTCCCGCACCGTGTCGGTACAGGCAGCGCTCGCCCTCCCGCACCGTGTCGGTACAGGCAGCGCTCACCCTCCAGCACCGTGTGGGTCTAGGCAGCGCTCGCCCTCCAGCACCGTGTGGGTCTAGGCAGCGCTCGCCCTCCCGCACCGTGTCGGTACAGGCAGCGCTCGCCCTCCAGCACCGTGTCGGTACAGGCAGCGCTCGCCCTCCAGCACCGTGTGGGTCTAGGCAGCGCTCGCCCTCCAGCACCGTGTGGGTCTAGGCAGCGCTCGCCCTCCCGCACCGTGTCGGTACAGGCAGCGCTCGCCCTCCAGCACCGTGTCGGTACAGGCAGCGCTCACCCTCCAGCACCGTGTCGGTACAGGCAGCGCTCACCCTCCAGCACCGTGTGGGTCTAGGCAGCGCTCGCCCTCCAGCACCGTGTCGGTACAGGCAGCGCTCGCCCTCCCGCACCGTGTCGGTACAGGCAGCGCTCACCCTCCAGCACCGTGTGGGTCTAGGCAGCGCTCGCCCTCCAGCACCGTGTCGGTACAGGCAGCGCTCGCCCTCCCGCACCGTGTCGGTACAGGCAGCGCTCACCCTCCAGCACCGTGTGGGTCTAGGCAGCGCTCGCCCTCCAGCACCGTGTGGGTCTAGGCAGCGCTCGCCCTCCCGCACCGTGTCGGTACAGGCAGCGCTCGCCCTCCAGCACCGTGTCGGTACAGGCAGCGCTCACCCTCCAGCACCGTGTGGGTCTAGGCAGCGCTCGCCCTCCAGCACCGTGTCGGTACAGGCAGCGCTCACCCTCCAGCACCGTGTGGGTACAGGCAGCGCTCACCCTCCAGCACCGTGTCGGTACAGGCAGCGCTCACCCTCCAGCACCGTGTGGGTCTAGGCAGCGCTCACCCTCCAGCACCGTGTGGGTACAGGCAGCGCTCACCCTCCAGCACCGTGTCGGTACAGGCAGCGCTCACCCTCCAGCACCGTGTGGGTCTAGGCAGCGCTCACCCTCCAGCACCGTGTGGGTCTAGGCAGCGCTTGCCCTCCAGCACCGTGTCGGTACAGGCAGCGCTCACCCTCCAGCACCGTGTCGGTACAGGCAGCGCTCACCCTCCAGCACCGTGTGGGTCTAGGCAGCGCTCGCCCTCCAGCACCGTGTCGGTACAGGCAGCGCTCACCCTCCAGCACCGTGTGGGTCTAGGCAGCGCTCGCCCTCCAGCACCGTGTCGGTACAGGCAGCGCTCACCCTCCAGCACCGTGTCGGTACAGGCAGCGCTCACCCTCCAGCACCGTGTCGGTACAGGCAGCGCTCACCCTCCAGCACCGTGTGGGTCTAGGCAGCGCTCGCCCTCCAGCACCGTGTCGGTACAGGCAGCGCTCACCCTCCAGCACCGTGTCGGTACAGGCAGCGCTCACCCTCCAGCACTGTGTGGGTCACAGTGTTTGTGTTCCTACCAGTTTCTGGCTCCAGTACCTTCTGCTCTTGATAAGCTGTGATTCTCTGTGTTGTTCCCCTCCAGTTTTCAGGGCAGTCCCCTGGAGAAGGAAATGGAAACCCACTCCAGCACTCTTGCCTAGAAAATTCCATGGATGGAGGAGCCTGGCGGGCTACCATCCATGGGGTCACAATGAGTTGGACACGACTGGGCAACTTCACTTTTCAGGGCAGTAGTTTTCTTTGTGACCTCAATTCTTTGATGAATCTAAGGACAGTTGTTGATTTTTAGTTTTTCAACTTTCTTCTCGTTATGAAGAGGGGAATTAAAACTTCTAATCTCTTCATATGTTGTCATGAGAACTGGAAATACCATTTATTATTATTATTATACTTTTCAACTCCAGAATTTTCTTTTTTAAAAACAGTATTTATTTATTAGTAGTCTCTATTTGATGAGTCACTTTATCATCTTTCTCTTTAATTTATAGAAGTGATTTTCATTTGTTTCTTGAATCCATTTGTGATAACTGTCTTTTTGTGCTAAATGGGACATCTCGGTCCTCTAGTAGACACTTTTTAAAAACTGCTTTTTTCCTTGTGTACAGGTAACACTTCTGTGTTTCTTTGTATAGTATTGGTTTTTTTGAAAACTGGACATTTTAGGAAATATGTAGCTTGTGCTCAGTTGCTCAGTCATACCTGACTCTTTGCAATCTCATGGACTATATAGCCCGTCAGGCTCCTCTGTCCATGGGAATTTCCAGGCAAGAAGACTGGAGTGCGTTTCCATTTCCTACTCCAGGGGATCTTCCTGACCCAGGGATTGAACCTACGTCTCTTGTATCTCTTGCACTGGCAGGTGGATTCTTTACCACTGTGCAGCCTGGGAAGCTCCTAATATGAATCATAGCAAGTATGAATTTGATTCTTCTTTGATGTTGTTCTGTTTATTGTTAATGATTTGTTTGGACTAATTCTGTGGAGTCTTATCTTTCCCCACAGTTTGTGACCTCTGATGTCTCTGCTAAGGCTTTCTTTTTCATTATTACTTTTATTTTCAAACCTAATTTCATAGGGGATGCTCCCATGTCAGAACTGCTTAGTGATATCTGAAAAATTAGAGATTGCTTCCATCTACCTTGAGCTATGATATCTCACATATATGTTTCATATATATATTATATATCATATATATATAAGATATTACATCTTAATATGTTATATTAGGCGTCTCCCCATGTTCATGGATCTGTGTGTGAGTTGGGAGACACATGTAAATTTCAGACAGTTCATCTGTTTCTCCTGGCTTCTACCTTCTGCTAGCACAAGCCTCACATCCATCCAGGGACAGAGAGAGAGCTGCCTTTTCTAGTCTCTGCTAAGAACATGTGCAGCCTTGCGCCTGCACACTGCCTTTGGGATCCAGGGCCACGTGGGGGCCTACTGAGGCCTCCTCTGGCTGTTTCATGCCTGCTAACTTTATGCCTACTCTGACTGCCACAACCTCAGCCTAACTGACATCGGCCTTTCTAATTTGTCACTAAAATTGCTGCTGTTTCTGACAATGCCCAGGCATATGGGAATTCCTCCCTGTTCTGATGGCTATCAAGTTAGCTCTTAGCCCTCCTGGCTCAGAAGCTGGTTTTCATGGTTTACACCAACCCAGAACATAGCTAACCACAAAGGCAGAGATGGGGTGAGTGGCAAGGTTGGGACCATAGCAATCCCAGGATACAACGCCACGGTGAAACCCCTGCCTGAACTGCCTCCACACACACGTTGCGTAAACCATGACTCCCACTACACAGTCTAGTCTTGTTTATTTCATGTCTTTCTACTGCTTCTAGAGTCCTGAAATTTGGGGGTTTGACAGTTTCATCCGGTTTTATCATTGCCTTTTGGAGGGAGGATTTGGAGTTACTCACTCTACAAACTCACATACGCAGGTGATACCACCCTGATGGCAGAAAGTGAAGAGGAACTAAAGAGCTTCTTGATGAAGGTGAAGGAGGAGACTGGAAAAGCTCGCTTAAACCTCAGCATTCAAAAAACTAAGACCATAGCATCTGGTCCCATCACTTCATGGCCAACTGATGGGAGAAAATGAAAACAGTGACAGGCTTTATTTTCTTGGGCTCCAAATCACTGCAGATGGTGACTGCGGTCATGATGCTAGACACTCCCAACTCCAGTGGAGGCAGTGGTGGGCTAGACAGTCATGGTACCGTGTCAAGGGGCACCTTGCTACAGTCCCATTCCACAGCCGCCACTGGAGTGGAAGAACCACTGGAGGGCAGGCAAGAAGCCGCCTGAGGGTGTGTGCCAGGACTGGCTGCTGGTTCGACATTACTTTGCCGACTAAGGTCTGTCTAGTCAAGGCTATGGTTTTTCCAGTAGTCATGTATGGATGTGAGAGTTGGACTGTGAAGAAAGCTGAGCACTGAAGAATTGATGCTTTTTGATTGATGCATTGATGTGGTGTTGGAGAAGACTCTTGAGAGTCCCTTGGACTGCAAGGAGGTCCAACCAGTCCATTCTGAAGGAGATCAGCCCTGGGATTTCTTTGGAAGGAATGATGCTAAAGCTGAAACTCCAGTACTTTGACCACCTCATGCGAAGAGCTGACTCATTGGAAAAGACTCTGATGCTGGGAGGGATTGGGGGCAGGAGGAGAAGGGGACGACCGAGGATGAGATGGCTGGATGGCATCACTGACTCGATGGACATGAGTTTGAGTGAACTCTGGGAGTTGGTGATGGACAGGGAGGCCTGGCGTGCTGCAATTCACGGGGTCGCGAAGAGTTGGACACGGCTGAGCAACTGAACTGAACTGAAGAATTTGGGATCAGAAGCTGAACTGATGTAGCTGTGGCCTGAAAGCCTCAGAAGAGCCAGTTACTTGCCATCAACCCATGTTCCTAGCTCCTTCAGATGGATGGTGATGGGTATTGAGTGTAGTCGACTGTTGTGGGGATTGGAATATCCATGTGACTGGAAAAGTCACAAGCAGAGAATGGAGTCAAGTCCTAGCCTTTGATTTTTAAGGTTTTACTTCCATTTTTCCCTTCACGTATTGGCAAAAACAATAAACACAAATTTAAAAAGTAACAGTGTACCCTCCAGGCTCGTAGACGTAATAGTCCGGTCTTGCTCTGAGCCAGGAGGCAGGCTCGGTGGCCTGTTGCAGCCCTTGGGACCCAGTTCATATCTTTGACCCTGGTGGCTCTGACTGCAGTGGAGACCCTGTGTGCAGTGGAGACCCTGTGTGCAGTGGAGACCCTGTGTGCAGCAGAGCCCCAGGCGAGATTTGTTCTGGGAAAAAATGACTCGTTTCGTTAGAAAGTTTTACAAGATGGTTATTAAAAAATGTGATGGCTAATGAGTAAACAGCTTGACAAGATTATTTCAGTATGAGTGTGGGCTAAGTCTCTTTGGTTGCATCTGAGTCTTTGGGATCCTATGGATTGTAGCCTGCTAGGTTCCTCTGTCCATGGGATTCTCCAGGGAAGAGTACTGGAGTGGGTTGCCATTTCCTACTCCTTATTTCAGGATGTTGGCCCTTAAAATGTTTTCATTCTTAAAGCTGGTTCACTTGGGATTTAAATAAGTGGTGGATTTAATCATTTGACCGAATTGTTTATCATCAAGATGTTCCTTCCGCTCTGCCTTTCACCATTCAACACGTCGACCTGGCATCAGCAGGTGTTGCCATGGAACAGATGGGGGCCCCTGCGCTATACCCTCGGTGACTAACTCACTTTCTTTACTCATTGTGGATTGATCATTCTAGGCAAGGGACTCTTCAAGAAAGCGTGTAAAGCAAAGCTATGAAACCAATGTGTGGTTTTCCTTTTTTTGCGAAAAAAATCTTGGTTTGTCTTTAATGGACCTGATCAGTGACTCTGTATGAATTCAGGCTCTATGGACTCAGGTTCTGTGTTGTTTGAGCTTTTAGAAAAAAATTTTAAAAATTAAAGTCTGTTTTTTTGCTTTGATTTCTATGGAAACTAGTTTAATTATGGATCATTAGCTACCTCACTTCAATTCTAGTTTCATCAAAGTTTCTTGATTTTTTAATTGGAAAATTTTCTCATGGAATAAATGTCTCTTGGAACATTCTTATTCTGCCTATCATAGCTTCTGATGATGGGGCCTGAAGCCTAATCAGAGATAACGGACCATGAAATGCTGGTATTTTTTTTAACAACTGATAAAATAGTGTAATTTTAAAAAGACAGTTTGTAAGACATTCATTTAAAAATAATTAAATAACTTGTTACCTCTCTTACACACACACACACACACACACACACACAACTATGAACGGTGGTCCAGTGGTTTAGACGTCTATGTTTGTGATAAACAAGTAACACGCTATTTCACAGGCTCCCTGACTGGGGCAGCTGGCCCCGACTCTGCCCTGTGTGCCCCCCAGGACTGGGAAAAGAATAAGAGCATCCAGTCCCTGCAGCCTCTCCTCTATCTTCTCAGTTAATGCTTCCACTTTTTATTTTAGCTCTTTTTACTGTATTCTGTTAGTCTTGGAACAATTTACTACTTTCTCATGTATTTTTAAATTTTTATTTATTTATTTATTTGGTTGTCCTGAGTCTTAGCTGCAAACTCTCAGTTGAGGCATGTGGAATCTAGCTCCCCAACCAGGGAGTGTGGATTCTTAACCCCTGAACCACCAGGAAGTTCCCTCCCATGTAGTTTTTATTATGGTTCTTTATAGCAGTGAAATTCCTCTCTCTCCTTATGGAAAATGCCTTTTCTCCTTTGACCTTGAGAAAGGTCACTGGCTTCCTGTATGTTTCCATGCTGTCTCTACCTGGTTGAATACATTTCAACTCTATCTCATTCTGTAAGAGTGACTGGGGAGTGTAACAGATACAGGGTGTGGAGAGAACCTGTCTTTCTATGTCTGGGTGAAGAACATTTTAAATGGACAGAGATAAACTATTTTATTCTGAAGATGATTATTATTATTTTATCTTAAAAGATACAAAGTTTTATTAAACAAACCTGGAATCAATGGTATCATTCCATAAATTAGACAGCAGTAGAATCTTCCCAGGGTGTGTATATACACACACAAATCACAGTGATTTTCATTGTGCAAGGAATGGAGAGGTGTAGATACAGACTTTTTTTTTTTCTTTCTTTCTTTTTAAACCACATGAGAAGCCGAGATAATCAGGGAAGGTGGCAGGCACACCAGCCCTGGATGCTTCATCCCTTGAGAGAGAAGGAAACTCCGACCGCCCTACAGAGTCTCAGGAAGCCAGGAAAGGCAGCTGGTGAGCCAGGAAAGGCAGCTGGTGAGCAGAGACGCTTCTGATCCCAGTTGCAAAAAACACATGTGCCATGAGTTTTATTTAAATAACACAGGAGTCCACCGTGGAAGAGCAAAGAGAACATCAACAGAAAACGTCTCCAGACACAGAAACTTGGAGGGAACGGTTCCAGAATATTTCCTTTTTGATTATCAAGGGTTGGGTGTGGTGGTGACCACACGGGGTTAGCAGGAACAAGCTCGGTGTGGAAACGTGATGCTTGGTGGAAGCATTGTCCCTCCACTCGACCTCCACCAAGACAGACACACACACAGACTCAAATATACTACTTAAGACAATCGTACATGTGTTTTTTCTCTTTGTTCTTGGTGAGTCAGCAACGCCCACACAAGTTGAACTGATTAGTCAAAACCAGATAAAGAACGGAAGATTAACCTTTCAGGGCGTTCACAGTGACTTTGGGAGGTAAATATTGTTAAAAGTGGTGTGACTTTACACCTTTTGTGGAGCCTCCAGGTGGTACATAGAATCAGTTATTCTCATCACTAACAAGGAAAGTCCTCTCCCCTAAAGTGCTAAGCATATTGAGATTAAATCTGAGAGAAATGCATGCCACCCCGTTCAAAAGATGAGAGGAAAAGAAACATGTTATGTATGATTTTCCTTCAGCTAAGACCACTTTCTTCATCTGCAAAATAGCAGGGTTGGATTTGATCAGCGCTTTTTTTTTTCCCTTTGATTTTTTTAATGTAACTTTGGAACCGTTTCCCAAATGGAAATACTGCCCTTAAACTGAATGGAAAGGTGGCAGTTTTAACATACGGCCTCAGGGTCTTTGGCAGTATTTTCATTGAGGTTAGGGTCTGTGTCCTCTTCCCTTGAGTGTGAGCAGGTTTGTGATAGCTTCGCCGTCAAAATATGGTGGAAGAGACCCTAGGCGACTGCTGAGGCAGAGTGATAAAGCCCGTGCAGCTTCCGGCTTCTGCTCTGGGACCCTTGCTTTAGAGGCCGTGACCACGAAGAGGTCAGAAGCTCCATTACCCTGCGGCCACCACGCTGTGTGGAGGCCCAGGCCACCTGCAGGGGGCGCTGCGGAGACGCTGGTGCACGGTCCCCGTCAGCAGTCCTGGCCCGGGCTCTGGGATCCCACCCCGCATCCGCTGGGCTCACTCTCCGCTGTGCAGTTCTCAGCTGAGGCCCCACACACCAGAGACCAGGCGCATCCCGTCCCTGCTCCGCCCTGTCTGAATCCACCAGACTCAGAATCTGTGAGGATCATAAACTTGGTGGGTATTTTACAAGTTATGTTGACTTTTGAGGTGGGATAGTTAAGATGCAGTGCATGACCAAAACAAAATTACAGAGGTTGTATTGGAGTTTTTCAGGCTGAAGTCAAGGACCTGTGGAATTCTGGAAACTGCTCCCCTGAGAACGCTTATGATATCTGGCACCCATGAGAGAAACAGGGCTAGTGGAAGCCTTTTGTGAGCTCACTGTAACCTGTGTGACCTGAGCCATATTCCAAATATTTCAAAATGTTGACTGTTAAAGTAATTAGCCTCCAAGTAAAATAAATAAATTTAAATTAAAAAATACTAAGCATTCCCTGGAAATAGAGTTTGATTCCAAAAGACCTTTGGTGAGAAAGCTCAACATTTAACATCCCATGATCTGAGGTTTTAGAAGGCACAATTCTACATGGGTGGTTTGGGGTACCTTTGAGGCCTCTTCTTACTGTTGTGGAAATTTCCACTTTGTTATTGACTCCATGTTTCAATGTCAGTAGGAGAATTTTATCAAATTTCTCTACGAGTTCGTTCACATCCAGGGAAATGGCACTGCCTTTATTTATAGCTTCCGCTTAGAATTTAATATTTAGAAGAGTTCAGTGACATTTTCATAGTGATATGACATGAGGGCAATACAATATTACAGAAGCAGAGAAAGTTCAAATGTACTTTGTTTCCACTGATGACACCCATATGTCACAAGGGAGAATGGTGAGCTGATTCATTAAAATCAAGAAGAGCAAAAATTAGACAGCCTCTGAAACAAAGCAAAACTGTAGATTCCTCTTGGGACCCCAAAGCTCTTCTCTTGTTTCCTTTCACCCCTGGTGTGACATAAAGTCTTCCTTCTCAGTTATTGAGGCAGAAAATAGCATTGCTGAAAATCTAGGAGACCAACAGTGGACCTTTTGGCTGTATTTTTTCCTTTTTAAAATTTATCTAACAGCCCAAGGTGGGCTTGTCGTGGGGTGGCCCTAGTCATAAAGAACCTGCCTGCCAGTGCAGGAGACATAAGAGACATGGGTTCTATCCTTACATCAGGAAGATCCTGCAGAGAAGGGCATGGCAATCCTGGAGAATCCCATGGACAGAGGAGCCTGGCAGGCTATGGTCCATAGCGTTGCAGAGTTAGACACGACTGAAGTGACTTAGCACGCACGCAACAAACCAAGGCATATTTTGAAAATGGGGGAGTGGTATAGTGTTGGTGATATGGTGGGTAAAAGATGGATTGGACCAAATATGCTCCCTTTAGTTTTGTTGAGACAATTTCTTTCATTTTGTGTTTCAGTTTTCTGAGACTGTTTTAACTCAGTGCTTCCCAGTTTTTATGTGCATAACAGTCTTATTTAGATCATGTTAAAATGCAGATTCTGACTCAGTAGACTGAGGCCTTGGTTTAGTGGGACCTACGAGTCCACATTTCTAGTGAATCTGAGATGATGCCTAGGGCCACTCTTACAGTAGCGAGATTGTCAATAGCTAGTAGCAGATCCTGGCAGCCGCATGTGGCAGCCTTAACTCAGCCTTTCATACAAGCAGTTGAATTTCAATGGAAATGTAAAATCGGTACATAGGGCCAAATTATTCAAATCAGTAAGTACTTGAACCTAGTCCCTAAGTGACTCTGGAACTTTCTTGTAAGGGACACACTTCTAAAAATGATATTCTGAAAATTTGGGCGTTGTTATAGCTCACTCAATTATGAATACTGATTATTTTATTTCATATAAAAACTCAAGGCAGTGGCTCCGAGCAGGTACAAACTGAGAGTTTGCATGTAATTCTTCTTCTTTAGCTGTGTTTTCCAGAATCAAGGTGTGTGTTTCCCAGCAATTTAAAAAAAATGGTTGTACTTCTTCCTAACTAACTATATTCTGAAAGTGTTGTCACTGATTTAAGATTTTAATGCAGATGTGGTTTTGACATTTTATTTTCCAAGACAATTTGACATGGCAGGTATAATTCTTGGATGGATCATCAAAGGAACAGTCACCCAATAGAATCTTCTAATAGAGTAGAATTGTTAGCATTTATAAAGGTTTGTAGATCATAGGAACAGGGTTCTGAGCCAGTGCAACTTTTTTCTCCCTCAAGGAAGATGAGCAGTAGTTTGACAATTTTGATTGATATCATATGAATGAGTAGCATTTGAAGTGTAGTTATATTTCATAGAGGCTTACTTTTTCCTGAAATACAATGAATAAAGAGATGTGAACTAAGGTTATGGTAATCTGACTTTCAGAAAAGTTAGTGTGCATGACAGCGAAAGGTTTTTTTTAAATTTCTCTTGGTTTTCATGAATCTACTCATACAGGCACTAGAGCGTGTATAGGATCTTTCCAGTAGGAGGTTGGAGGAGACTGGCTGAAAAATCCAGTGTCTGAAACACCTGGGATGTTGAGCAACAGATGAATCCCAGAGCCAACCTGCCTTCTGAAATACGCTCATGTAGTTAAGCACGTCTCTGATTAGTCATTACAGATGTTTTTGGTGTCTTTGAACTCTCTTTCAGAGACACAGTTACAGCCCATTAATAAGGTACCTGTAGATGGAGATGCTTTGGTTCCCTGTGTAGTGTGACAAGCTGGGGAAAGCGGCAAAGTGGCTGAAGAACTGATTCTGCGTTATGTCTCCATCTGTGACTAGGAACCTAACCTCACCCTCTGTTACAGAGAAGAGCAGTTCAGAGAAGGAGGCCACACAGGGTGCCGAGGGCCCGGAAACCACCCTGCCATGCATCTGCCCTGCCCCTGCCCCTGCCCTGCCCTGAAGCAGGAGGGGCGGTAGGAGTGATGGAGATAATGCGTGTAGAGGGTTTAGATCTCTTCTGGGTGAGCCCAAAGCAGCGGGGCCAGCCCAGAGCTTCTTGTTATTGTTATGACTTTTCCTCTAACCTATGATTTTTTCCACATTATGCAAGCTTGTCAATTACCCACCTGTGTCCTGTTCACGCCACCATGATTTTATTTCTCATTATTGAAGTTTGTGCTTCTGATTGAGAGATGTTGCTGTTTTTTCCAGATCCGTCCTGGCAGATTAATACCCAGCAAGAGTCCTGCTGTCAGTGGGCATTTGAATGGTATGTTTAAAGCCGCCTTTGATGGCAAGGATGCCAAATTATGCGCTCCGCGACAGCTGTTTGGTGCGTCTTTGTGAGCTGCGTGATTGAGAGCTGCAGAGCTCTGGTATCCTCTCTGACTGTGTTCGTTTGGTGAGTGGGATCTTAGATACATTATACCTCTTGCAGTTCATCTTCTGAAGCCATTGAGAGAACGTTAAAAGAAAATTAAAAAATAAAAGAGTATCCCTGAAATTGTGCTCCTGGAAAAGTCACCATTTCAAGTCAGACTCTGTTTTTGAGTAATTCCTTAGGGTGCAGAGCCTTCTGATGGTGCAGCTGGAGTTGAGGTGTATGGGGTGTTAGGGGGAACGTTTTTGCCTCCCCAGGCACTCAGTTCAGTGAGAAGTCAAATCCAGAAGATGAATCCATCTGTATGCTACCAGGGAACAAACAGCGTTGTTCTTTTTAAAATGAATTAATTTCTTTTAATCGGAGGCTAATTACTTTACAATCTTGTGGTGGTTTTTGCCGTACATTGACATAAATCAGCCACAGGTATACGTGTGTCCCCCATCCTGAACCCCCCTCCCACCTCCCACCCCATCCCTCTGGGTCATCCCAGTGCACCAGCCCTGAGCACCCCGTCTCATGCATCGAACCTGGACTGGTGATCTGTTTCACATATGATAATATACATGTTTCAATGCCATTCTCCCAAATCGTCCCATCCTCTCCCTCTCCCACAGAGTCCAAAAGTCTGTTCGTTACATCTGTGTCTCTTTTGCTGTCTTGCATACAGGGTCGTTACCATCTTTCTAAATTCCATATATATGTGTTAGTATACTGCATTGGTGTTTTTCTTTCTGGCTTACTCACTCTGTATAATAGGCTCCAGTTTGATCCACCTCATTAGAACTGATTCAAATGTATTCTTTTTAAAGGCTGAGTAATACTCCATTGTGTATATGTACCACAGCTTTCTTATCCATTCATCTGCTGATGGACATCTAGGTTGCTTCCATGTCCTGGCTATTATAAACAGTGCTGCGATGAACATTGGGGTACACGTGTCTCTTCCAGTTCTGGTTTCCTTGGTGTATATGCCCAGCAGTGGGATTGCTGGGTCGTATGGTAGTTCTCTTTGCAGTTTTTTAAAGGAATCTCCACACTGTTCTCCATAGTGGCTGAACTAGTTTGCATTCCCACCAACAGTGTAAGAGGATTCTCTTGTCTCCACACCCTCTCCAGCATTTGTTGCTTGTAGACTTTTTGATGGCAGCCATTGTGACTGGTGTGAGATGGTACCTCACTGTGACTTTGATTTGCATTTCTCTGATAACGAGAGAGCATCTTTTCATGTGTTTGTTGGTCATCTGTATGTCTTTTCTTTAAAAACTTTTATTGGAATATAGTTGCTTTACAATGTTGTGTTAATTTCAGGTGTACAGCAAAGTGATTCAGTTGTACGTGTATCCACCCCGTTTTGATTCTTTTCCCATACAGGTCGTTACAGAGTGTTGAGTAGAGTGCTCTGTGCTGGGCAGTAGGGCCTTGTTAGTTACCTGTTTTATACATGGTAGTACGTGTATGTCAACCCTAATCTCCCAGTTTACCCCGCCCCCCCTTTCCCTGCTGGGAACTGTGTTTTCTACACCTATGACTCAGTTTCTGTTTTGTAAATAAGCTCATTTGTATCATTTTTTTTCTAGAGTCTGCAGTGACTTCCAAATGGAGCGTGCATGAACCCAACATATATTGCCTAACAAAAGGGGATTTCCTTAAGTCTGGTGAACAAGTGTGATCAGTAGGCAAATATCCGCCTTGCTCTGCCTGGCTTCTGATGCTCAGGGCAACTCCGTTAGCCTCTGGGTCCCCATGGTGACATCTTATAAGTGGCTATAGGGCCCTTGGATGGAAATGCAAGCCAGTCTGTGGGTGAAGTATAGGTTATAGCTTTTACATGTTTATATATGTGGTATTCAGGCTCCTATTTATCCTCTTGCCTGGAGTTCCACAAAAGGCAGATGGAGGCCTGTTGGAGGAAAAGCCCACTGAAGAAGATTCAGATGGGACCTCTTCAGAGGTCATTCTTCCGGCCATAGGGCTGAGGTTTACCACCAGCCCTGTAACAATGGGAAACTGAAGATTTGGGTCTTGATGCATATTCTTTAGAATTTTTTATGAATAATCGGTATGTTAAACTCTTTTTTGTCCTCAACATGAAAAACACTCTCAATGCTTTTTTTTTTCTTATGTAAATTCCCAGGATAAGTACAGGTATTCTTATATTTTATTTTTGGATCCTGCCTGCTTGTTAAAGTTAATAATTTAAATTGTAAAGTAAGAGAAACCAGATAATTAAGTTCATGTCAGAAAAGTACCTCAAAAAGATGCAACAACTTTATATGAAATTTTCACAGGTCTTTACTCACAGGAATGGTGGAGAGGCCTGTCTGTGACATTGCTTCTTTATAAATTATGTGGAAACAATTTTCATATCACTTTTTCTTAGAATGACCCTCACAGAAAGTTCAAGTTCATGATAATAAAGCAGAACAAAATGAAAACATGTTTTTAGGAAGTGCTTTCCAAAAGGCTTGCTTTCCAAAGAGTCTAGATGAACAGCTTCAAACAGATATTTCTATGAAGTTTTGAGTATTATCTTACAAAGCTTTACATATTTTATTCTATCCAATAATATAATTGTGATTGATATGTGTATATATTTTTGACAGTGGCTGATATTTTTGTTCAATTATGTTATCAATGTTACATATACTTTATGTCTATAATAAAATAAAATACTAAAGTAGAAGTGTTAGCTCAGGAGCTAGACTCTCAGGGTTAAACCCTATGTTTGCCACATACTACTGTGACCTTAAGGAAGTTACAAAAGCACTCTTTGCTCAGTATTTTGAAACAGAATACTTATCTCAGAGTTTTCAAAATAATTAAATGAATTAATACATGTAATTTTTTTAGAAACACTGCCTGGCACACAGTTCTGGCTCAGTGTATACCAGCTATTATTCTCATTGTTCATTGTTATGTAAAAAGGCCCTGGGAAACAGCAAAAGAGAACAAAACTGAGACAGGAGGGAAAGAGGCAGGGCACGCGTGTAAAGGAAGGACGTGTCCATGGTGCGTGACGAAGGCTGGTCAGAACCCACTAGGTCCAAGGCGGCTTAGGATCCGGCCTCTGGAGAACTTGAGCCTCATCACACGCGCCCTGGAACACGCCAGCATCTACATGGCACACCCACAGGCACCATGACCGTTCTGAGGGCAACGGGAAAAGGCCACCAAGTGGGCGCTGGCCCAGTTTCTGGAAATCTCCATCCCTTTCCCAAAATAATCGTAATAATTCTCTGACTCATTAGCCTAGGAAATTAACCAGCCCATGAAAACTAACCACATCGTATTTCAGGGCCTCTTGCCTTCTGGGATGCCCACACTCTGCCTATGGAGTGTGTTTCTCTCTAAACAAATCTGTTTCTTAGCTATCACTTCGTCTCAGGATACTTTTCCCATGAAGCAAGGTGACCCTTCACCTTCAGGGTCAGAACTACCATCTGTTCTCTCCCATGGGCTCTGTGGGCCAGGATTCCAGGAAGGGCTTCTGTGATTGGTTCTGGTTGGAGGGGCTGTAGCTGAGAGTGTGGGGGTCTGGAGTAGCTGAGAGCTGACTGGACGCCTCTCTTCAAGAGGTCTCTGCATTTCCCCGTCTGTTCTTGCGTGTGGGCAATTTGGGTCTCCTCACCACATGCCTGCTTCACGGCAGTTAGCTTGCATGCAAAGAGGCCCAGGGCTCGATAGCCAGGGGACACAAAGTAGTCTTTTATTCGGGAGCCTCAGAAGTCATGCCAGGTCGCTTCCACTGCACTGTCCTCATTGCGCTGTCGTGAAAGTCCAGCCAGCTTCCAGGGCAGGGAGCATAGATTCCCCTTTTTTAATGGACGGAGTTGCCTTGTGGGGGGATATGTGATTCAGGAGGCGTCATCTGGGCCACCTTTGTGAGATGCAGTCCGTCGCTGCTATTATTGTCTACTGTCTTCCTGACACAGTCACATCCTCAAAGGGATATGTCCTAACTGCTGAAGAAACATGGGGCTAAGTGTATATTTCTTACGAAGTGAAATAAAAGTTTTCTGTCTCAAATAGATTATTGCCTGAGGCTAAAGCATAACTGACTCCATGGAGTTTTCTCACAAATGGAGACATGTTTTCTGTTGATACCAGATGCAAAGATGTCCTAATCCTATTCTGTTACTAATGAAGGAGTCTGTTTGGAGTTATTGCTTCAAAAGAGAATCACCTTGTGTGCCCTGGAAATGCCTTTAGACATTGTATTTATCCACCAATTATATTTTATTTTGATAGCATACTTAATAGACTTGGTTATGGTTGATGCATCTTTGTTTGCCAGGTAAAAATACAATTCAGTGACTACAATGAGTAGTTATTAAATTCTGTGATATGATCAAAGTAATTACAGTTAATGTTATCTATATTATTACAGTTTTTGCCATTAGTGAACAAACACATTTTAGCTTTTCCATTATAGAGGAAATATGTTTCTTTCAGCATACAGTGGCAGTTGGCATACATTAACTTTATTTTGATATTTAATTGTATATGTTTTGGGTGGCATTTTGCATAAATTTGTGAAATTTTATATAAGATTCAAGGTAAGTTTTACTTGGGGCTTCTCTGTTGGCTCAGTGGTAAAGAATCCACTATCAGTGCCTGACATTCAAGAAACCTGGCAATTTTGTCCCCAGAAATCCCTCTGTGGAGAGTAATTAGCTTTTCCACTGTTGACACAAGATTCCGAGAACCTACATTATTCAAGAACACTCAAGTGCAAGAGATCTCTCTGGAGAAAATTCTCTCTGCACTCTCAGATCTTCCTGTCTGTCTCATGCCCTTCTGTCTCTCTGTCTGTTTATCCAAGCTTGGGGCACGTGTTACGGTTTTGAGGCAGTAGGGGCTTATCCTGCGCTCGCAGTCGTCGTCGTGGCTGTTTGGGCTCTAAGTCATGTCTGACTCTTTGCAGCCCCATGGACTGCAGTCGGACCAGGCTCCTCGTCCATGAGACTTCCAGACAGGAGTACTGGAGTGGGTTGCCATCTCCTTCTCCAGGGGATCTTCCCAACCCAGGGACTGAACCTTCGTTTCCTGCCTTGGCAGATGGGTTCTTTACCACTGAGCCAGCTGGGAACCTCCCACAGTCCTTGTTACCAGGAAGTTATTGATGACTGTCAACATCAGAGCTTTACCTTCCATCATCATTTTTTTTTTCCCTTAATTGAAGACTACTGGGAAATAGTTGAAACATAAAAATAAGTATTTATGGAATGAAAATGCCTAAAATCAAAGCAATCTAAAACTGCTTTGTGGGAAAGATAGTCCATATTTCAGAAGCTCTTCTTCTGATGTAGTTTGCTCACATCAAAGGAGAGAAGCAGTCGGTGGCTCATTCTTGGTCCTAGAGGAGAAAGCTTCCAAACGTGAACTGAACAAAAAAGAAAGCATATGAGTGAAACGTGAGTCCCTTGATAGAGTCTGTTACAGCATATTCGTTCTCTCGAAAAGGAATTGTGTGGGTTGAAAACTAACACAACGCACAGACACATAGACGTTGCATAGAACAAACCTGGAAGAATAGAGCACACCAAATTTAAAGGCGCTAAGTAGGTGCCCCTGGAGGAAGGCGTGAAAGTGGAGTTACGAGAGAAGTGGGAAAGGGGATTTTCACCTTTCACTCTCTTTCTGTATAACGTGAACTTTTCTGATGTAAAGAGATTATTTGTGCTTTTATTTTTTTTGTGCTTTTATTTTAAAATAACAAGAATATTCTGTGTATTGCTACTTTTGTTTGTGTTGAAATCAGGGTGTATTTGTTACTAGGTAAAGATGTTTATTTGTCATTTTTTTCCACAGTAATCTTGTTAAAGGGTAAAAGGATATAATTATTTCTATCTTTGAATTTCAGAGCTGAAAACACAGTAGAGAAAATATCACCTCTCAGGCTGTCTCCTATAAACACTTAATTTAAAATCAAATGTATCATTCATCTTTCCCCCTGAAACATTTCTAAAGGCCTCAGACAACTTACTGTTTTCCATGGTTCCGTGAGTTGACTGGATCATTCAGCTGCGGTCACCCTCGTGGCTGCTGCTCACGGTCTGGTGGCGAAGAAGACGGGGCGGCCTCACCAAGGAGCTGGCGCTTGGAGAGGGCAGTCAGCTATGGTGTCTTAAGTCTGCGCCCACATGGCTTCTTTCACCATGGCGTCTCCTCCTGCAGGGCCTCTCCAGTGGCCCCTGGCTCCAGCAGGATGGCTTGGATTTCCTTACAGTGTGGCCAGTGGGTTCAAGCTGAAAGCTGTCTTGGCTTTTCACGGTTAGACTTGGAGCTGGTGCGTGGTTGGTTCCCATTGAATTCTGTTGGTCGAAGGTCAGAGGACCCGTTAGAGTCAAGGTGTGGGGAAGAGCCATTGGTGGGCATCTTTACAGTCTCTGGCCTCACCCTCCACATCCCCTCCTTGCAGGACACCCATCCTGATGCCTCCTGTTAGGTAGCCCGTGGTAGACGACTATACTGTTGTAAAGTGATGCTCAGCGTTGTGTGTGCGTGCTAAGTCGCTTCAGTCGGGTCTGACTCTCTGAGATGCTGTGGACTGTAGTCCTCTGGACAGGCTCCTCTGTCCATGGGATTCTCTAGGAGCTCAGGACCAGATTTCAAAGGCTTAGCGCAATAGACTTGATTTCTTGCTTACATAGCAGGCCGAGGGTTCCTGGTCAGAGCAGCTCTTGTTCTGCTGGTGATTTGGAGGTCCATGCTCCTTTCATCTTCAGCATGTGGTTTCCGGGTTTGCTGTGCCCACAGGCAGTGGTATATGAGAGAGCAAACAGCATGGGGAATCACGCAGGAAAGGTTTTACGGGCCAAGGGTGGGCACAGTGTCCTTCATCTTTACTCACATAACACCAGCTGGACCTCAGTCTCAAGGCCACACCCAGTCACACAAGGACGCTGGGATGTGTACTCTGATGGCTGTGTGTCCAGGGGAAGGGGGAGGGGGACTGGTGATTAGGTAGCAGTCCTGGCCACAAACTACTTCCCCATCCCCCGCAAAGAAAGAAAAACAGAAATAACTTCCTTTGAGAATGGTCATATCCACCTCTGCGATGTCTTGAAACCCGCCTCAGAAACTTGTTCTTTTATTGGATTTAAAAAATAAAAGGAACATGCTTTTTTATTTTTTTGAGTGTGTAGGGGCGTGATGTCTATGAGGGATCAGGGAGATTAGTACGGTGGTACTGAACCTGAATGAAAGCTGATAAATGGAAGTCAGACTTCACCCAGCATCCCTTAGGTCAGAGTGAAACTGAGCAGGACCCTGTGGTCCTGGCACGGTCGCGTCCTCTGCCTGCCTTTTGTCTGTGGCAATATCTTAGCCAAAGAGTAAATTTCATCAGAGAAGTGAGAACTTGCAAGAACAAAGGCAATCAGTCAAAGGAGGGCAAATACCAATAGTTAAGTAAAGTCAGGGATTTCAGCTCCTCCGCAAGGTCTACAGACCATATTCTAGCCACATCCTGTGTGCGTCTGTAGAGACCAGAACCCCTGCAGGCGGAAGAGGTTAACTACATGTTGACCGGCGATGGCACCCACTCCAGCACTCTTGCCTGGAAAGTCCCATGGACGGAGGAGCCTGGTGGGCTGCAGTCCATGGGGTCGCTAAGAGTCTGACACGACTGAGCGACTTCACTTTCACTTTTCACTTTCACACATTGGAGAAGGCAATGGCAACCCACTCCAGTGTTCTTGCCTGGAGAATCCCAGGGCCGGGGGAGCCTGGTGGGCTGCCATCTATGGGGTCGCACAGAGTCGGACACGACTGAAGCGACTTGGCAGCAGCAGCAGCAGCAGCCTAGACTGTGGCCGTGACATGAGCTTCCACAATTCCCCGAGCTGGCCTTAGGAAATGGAAACAATCAGGATGATGCTGGTCAAACCATGAGGACCAGTTTTAAAGTGAGTGTCAGAGCTGACTGTGCTGTTTCTGCGTGTAGTCCCCTCCCTCTGTCTATGAAAGCTCTTGCCCACTGATTGTCAGTGGCTGCCTTTGGACAGGAGTCCACTCCCTCACTCCACCCTACCCCCGTTGCTGGCATCCAAAATGAAGCAAACTTTCCTTTCCACCAACAAGGCTTCTTTAATGACTTTTGAGCAGCTGGATCCCACATTCAGTTACAATAGTTATAAGTGAAAACAGAAAAGAAAAAGAGAGAAATGTTCTTGCTTGTTTCTTATGTTTATCCAGTGGCCTTAAAATGTGATTGTTTATGAAAAATAGACCTTCCCCATTTTCTTTTGTGTGCAGTATAGGTGTAGGTTACAGCTGTCTGAGTAACGGGCACCAAGGCTAGGTTAGATTTACTGGGGAAAATGCTGGTGAGGGAACATGGGGAGAGAGACAGACAGATGGGAGAGAGCTCAGCCGGTGATGTAGGTCTGGTCCTTCTGAGGGCAAGAGGGAAGGGAGGATAGGAGGGAGGTGAGTCGTGCTCTTAGACCGCAGTTCCCTTTTAAGACCATTTCAGCAAGGCTGGCAGGGGCTCCTCCAGCCGAAGTCCTCTGCTCTATGGACTGCCGCAGCGTACCGAGGTGGATCCCATCCCTGGCAGAGAGCTGCCGTGGCAAGTGGCCCGCCCACAGTCACAGCGGGGGTTTCAGGTGCAGCAGCTTGAGTCACAGCCATCTGTGCTTCTTGGAGCTGGAGAGTGGAGAGCTGTATTTTCATGGTTGCTGTAGTGTTATTTCGTTCCTGTGGCCCAATGAGCAGCTGGAGAGTGGTTTAAAATATTTGGCAGTTATCATAAATGCCCTTTGGAATAACTCATTATCTTTGTAATAATTCATCATCTGTTGTTACCTGGTGGCTCAGATGGTAAAGAATCTGCCTGCAATGTAGAAGACATGGGTTCAGTCTCTGGGTTGGGAAGATCCCCTGGAGAAGAGAATGGTATCCCACTCCAGTATTCTTGCCTGCAGAATCCCATGGACCCTAGGAGCCTGGCTGGCTACAGACCATGGGGTCACAGAGAGTCGGACACGACTGAGCGTCTAACACTCTGACTCATTGTCTGTTCTTATCTATCTGCCTGTACCAGAGGGGTAGTTTGAAAAATCTTAGTTGGGTGGGTTTAAATTAATTTTTGTTTTTGGCCTGGAAACTTGCTTCCAGAGCATCGGTGTTATAGGAGAGTGTCTGATGACCACCTCATTTCAAAACAAATAAGAGACAAACCCACTCTCAGTTTGCATCTCAGGAAGCCAGCAGCCCCACTCTGCCTTCTGTTAACTACTGTCAGCTCCATTTCGCTGAATATGAAAAGCCTTCCTTCTCAGACCAAGTTTTAGCTCTGCTACCCTTTGCCTCTCTTACATTATTGCTGTTTGTGTTTTATCAGGATACTGGCAGGAGCAAATAGTCTCAAATATAAACAGGAGTTTCTTAACAAAAATAATTAGTTGGATATGGCAAATTAAGCTAAATTTTGTGCAGTGACTTTTTTAAAATAACACATGTGAAAATGTTTTGTAATGTTGGATTAATAGGCAGTTTTCTTTTGAATTGTTTGTACCAGAGATGATGGAGAAGGGTGAATTCAGAATGCTGTGCCCTTAAATTGCTCTTATTTAATTGTGTTCTGATTCATGTGCTGCTAAAGGGAAAAGACTGTGAAAAAGAGTGAATATATGTTTATGCACATTTGAGCCACTTCGCTGCACACCCAAAACTAACACAACATTGTAAATCAACTGTACTCCAATGGGAAAAAAAAAGAGTTTGAAATTCAGGCGAAGTGTGGAAAAATGTCTTGGTATGTCTATTTTAAAAGGGATATTTCTTTTATTCCCGCCATTAGACCATCAGATGGGTAGAAGCAAGGATCGCAATGGGTTAACAGACAGGCCTCTGCGGTGATGTGGGTCTTGAGCAAATGTGTGCCTGACTGTAGTGCAGGCTTGTGGGAAGGCTGCTCTGTGGGCTCGGTGAGCTGCGCCTGGGCGGCTGAGACGCCTTTTTCCAGGTTCAAGGTGCTGGTTCTGCCACTCCGTAATCTTTTACGTGGAAGGAAAGCCACGCATTTAGTGGGTCTCAGAGTCTTGGAGGAAGATCAGTTTGCCCACTTTTATTGCTTATCTTCCCAGTCATCTTTGTGCTCATGATAGAGAGGATAAATGGATTTAGCAGGAACATGCTTATTGGCAATAGAGGGAGAAGAGCCCACTTAAAATTTCTGATGCTGTAAAAGCTATCACTCTGTGTGAAGACTAGAGTGTTCTGGTACAGGCTGTAAAGAAATGGAGAACAAATCATGGTTATGTGCTAAAAGATACAGGATTCTATGAAGTGATGGGAAAGAAGCGAACATAAAATGCAGCTGGGCTAAAACATATTCATCTGATCATTTCTGCCTTTGCATTTGCTGTTTCAGGCTCTGGGTATACAGCAGAGGACATTTAGAAAGATAAAAGTGTCAGGAAGAAAAAATTATTTGTTACATCCAGGTGTTCAGGCTGATTGTAAAATTAATAGAACCTTTAAGACCCAAATCCTAGAAAAATCAAGATGATAATGGCAACAGTAATGAGTATAGTCACAGCATCATTTTACACACTCAGTGCTAAGCATTGTATATATGCATGATTTCACTTGCCCAGTGACTCTACCAGTGGCACTTTAGTTGCTCTCATTTTACTGGTTGAAGAAATCGGGGCTTAAAGAAATTTGCGGATGTTTCCAGCTCCATTTGCCTTTGGAGAAAAGTGCGCCTAGTCCGCCCTTCATTGTGAGTCGGGAAGAATGAGCTGCTGCTGCGCTTTCACTCAGATTTCCGGGAGCGGCAGTTCAGGTGTCTTTAGTCAGTCCTCCACGTCCAGATCCCTCACAGTGAAGACTGCCTTCGTTCAGATCTTTGAAGATTCCTTCCTCAGCAATAAACGCCGCTCTCAGGGAGTTTCATGAGCCCTGCCTTCTTTTGAATGGCCCTCAGTAAATGTGGTGAGTTCCGGATATACGTCACAGTCCTCGTCTCCCCACTTTGCACTAACTCTGCCTCTGGGGTGTGTGGACTACGAGCTCTGAAGCTCCTTAGGGAATCTTTTCTGGTTTCTCTTCGAGATGCAGCTTGTAAAGAGAAGACAAAAACGGGAAGTTGTGAGCTTGGAGGCGTATGTGTTGGGAGCACGGCTGGGACTTCCAAAGTGGAATATGTAAACGCGAGGACTGTTTGAAGAACAGATCACATGATTATCTGGTTCTCTTTAGCTACAAAAACTGAGCCCAATCTCCGAGACCCCCTCGGGTAATTGTTCACAAGGCAGACACAGAAATCCCTTTCAGTTACAAGATGAGAGTCCATTACCTGCTGCCCAAGACCAGGATTCTAGGGATGGAGGTCACTAAGAAGCTAGTCAACGTTTTATTCATGCTTAATTTAAAAGCAACAATAGAACAGCAGCTACCACCACCACTTCCGAAGTAACATATTCAAAAGAGCCTTATATGGAGATTTAGCAAACAAATTTTATATGTGTGTTGAAATTTCAATTCAAAAATCATATATGATTTAAAGATAAAAAAAATGAAATGTGTGCAGGTGTGTATGTGTGAGTTGTATGCTTACTGTGGGTCAGTGCACCCTGAGCCTCTAATGGTTTCCTTAGCATAGGGAATTAGAATTTGGTATTGCTATTGGAGAGGTGACAGAACGAGATTTTCATGCAAACATCTGCATTAATGTTGATCTTTTACAGTGACCTCGTGTACTCCTGAAGCCGAATCTGGTCTTTTTACCCTGACACTGAATTAAGTCTCAGAGACAGATTTTGGGTGAAGTAGAAAAGAACAGCTTCACTGTTTTCCAGGCAGAGGGGGACACAGTGCATCCCAGAGCTGTGCATCCCAGCCTGGAGGGGGTGGTGAGAGGCTGTGCAGTGATGGCTCAAAGAAGGTGTGCTCAGCGCATGGACATTCTCTGATTGGTTGGTGGTGAAGGAATTGGGAGTCAGCATCATCAACCTTCTGGTTCCAACTGGTGTGGGGTCAGTATGCGTGTGGGCAGGAGACGGTCAACTTCTCCTGCCTGGCAGGGATGGGGCGAGGGGGGCGTTCGGTATCTGCAAAACTGCTTCAAGATACTGTTGTGTGTCCTCCTTGAGGAGGAACCAGAACCCCGCCCCCAGGCTGCACTCTTTCTTTTGACTGTTCCTCCCTTGTCTCACAGTCAAAAGAAAGAGTGCAGCCTCCCTTGTCTCACTGGAGAAGGAAATGGCAACCTACTCCAGTAGTCTTTCCTGGGGAATCCCAGGGATGGTGGAGCCTGGTGGGCTGAGGTCTATGGGGTCACACAGAGTCGGACACGACAGCAGCAGGGACTCAAAACTGGAGAAGGCAATGGCACCCCGCTCCAGTATTCTTGCCTGGAGAATCCCATGGTTGGAGGAGCCTGGTGGGCTGCAGTCCATGGGGTCGCTAAGAGTCAGACACGACTGAGCGACTTAGCAGCAGCAGCAGCAGGGACTCAAAACCGGAGAAGGCAGTGGCACCCCACTCCAGTACTCTTGCCTGGAGAATCCCATGGGTGGAGGAGCCTGGTGGGCTGCAGCCCATGGGGTCGCTGAGAGTCGGACACGACTGAGCGACTTCACTTTCACTTTTCACTTTCATGCATTGGAGAAGGCAGTGGCACCCCACTCCAGTGCTCTTGCCTGGAGAATCCCAGGGACGGGGAGCCTGGTGGGCTGCAGCCCATGGGGTCGCTGAGAGTCAGACACGACTGAGCGACTTCACTTTCACTCTCACTTTTCCTTGTCTCACACCCGCTCTTTTCCCTGATTGACAACTATTGGACCCGCCCTCTGGAATTCCTGGAAAGTCACAGAGGCAGAATAAAGCTTATTTCCTGTAATCAAGAGATGGGCACCACAGAAAGGGCTTTGTGCCCAAGAGCCCAAGGGTCCTGTTTTGTTTTACTTCCGACATAGTAAAAGAAAAAAGAGAGAAAAAAAAAAAAACTACAAGTAAGATAATAATCTACGATGTATTTATCTGGGGATATGTATTTTTCTTTTCCTTTGCTAATTGTGCACACTGGCCTCCTCCCCAGTCTTTTATGGGCAGTTTTATCCTATGTAATGAGTGGCAAGGGTCTTCAGTGCCCTGATCGATAGCTTGAGGTAAAGAAACCATCTGGGTTTCTGAATGACAGGAAGTTACATCAAGTATTATAAAAACGTCTCTGAATATTGGTAAAGAGCCATAGCAGTGAAATGGCGCTTTGGAAAATATTTCTATTTCAGGTCACTTGAGGATAATGGGTGAGTGTGTGCTCGCTTGCTTAGTCCTGTCCGACTCGTTCCAACCCTGTGGACTGTAGCCCATCAGGCTTCTCTGTTCGTGGGATTCTCCAGGCCAGAATACTGGAGGCAAGTAATCTATATAAAATAAGTGAATTACATTTTGATTATAAAACTATTTCTTCATATGTTATTTAGCACATCCTGTCATATTTTTTTCTGGAATCAAATGCATCCAGGAGGTAGCCTGGTAATTTCAGCCATCTAATTAGCTTGACCACCTGTTTGGCCATATTGATTATTAGAGCATCTTTGAAAGGCTCATTCAGTTGAGCACATAAAAAGCTATTCTAATTCCATTTCTGGAAAAAGTACCTGATAAGAAGGACATGGTATTAGACAGACTCTGTACTAAGTGCTTATGTTCTGAAAATCTAGGAGACTTCCATGCTCAGAAGATGGTGTGTTCAGCTGGAGGACTACCTTCTTCTTAGTAGGTATTGGTTTGTCTGAATGGTGATATTAAAGATTCACTTTCTTACTTCTATTAATAAAACATTGATAAATGTCTTTAAGATTCTAATGTTTGAACAGTGTAGAAAGTTTTTGCATTCCTAATAAAGTTGTATATGCTTAAGGAAAGGTCATTTCAGGTTTGTTTAAAATTCTTACAGAGCAGTTTATGAAAATGAGTGGGAAAGGAACCAGTGCCTTTTACTTGACATCATTTTCCCTCTCCTTAAATAGTTAATGACTAGAAAGAATACTTCAAAGTATTCAAAAATACTTTTAATTTGAACTTTGGGCTTTTTTGACACAATTATCCATGAACTAATTTACAAAAACAATTATTTTTTGCTTGACTGATAAGATATTCTCTGAGTTTCTACTATGAGCAGGGTACTCTTGCTTGGGAAACCAAAGAACCAAGAGACATCTGGTTCCTATATTACTATTCTCTTGGAAACTTTTCTTCATCTTTAAATTGATGTGTTTGATATATTAATGTATCACTCTTGAATTTAATTAATGAAACTGGAAACACATTTTTATTTGTATTATTCTAGTTTGTTTTTTCTTAATTGAACAGATTCATTTTCTTGATTTAATGGGAGAACTTTTGGGAAAACTGATTAGGTCTGAATGGTTAAAACTGTTCAGAGCTTCTGTCTTCAACTGTGTAGTGGTGTAACCACCATCCAGAGAAAAATGGTGATAGAGGCTGATTGATGCCCAGTTTCAGGAATTTGCAGACAGACCACAATGGGACTTGCTAAAAAATTGCTATTCTGTAATTTCATGCCTCATTCTTTCAAGGATATTTTGTTATTTTCCAACTTTGAGGTTTTGAGGGCAGTCTGAATAAAAATGAGAATTTTAGGTAAGGACTCTAATCAGAGAGGTAACAGTCAAGTTGGGAGAGTAAAGGGATGAAGCACAACTGTAGGATTTTGTTAAGTTTGCCACCTCCTTTTCTCTCTCTTTCTGATCAGATTCTTGGAGACGTCAGTGGTACGCCAAGAAAACAGGACTCACAAGAGCTGGCCGCCGTTAAGTGGTGTGGACAGAGAGCTGATGGCAAGTGTTAAAATCTCGTAAAAGGGACTGGGAGAAGGGGAGTATCAGGGTAGGAGTCAGGGCGCTCAGAGGTGAAGATCGTGGAGTCTGGAGGCATACGTTTCTTGGTTCAGACCTTGCCCACCCCCATTTACAAATGTGACTTTGGTTAATTTATTTCACCTCTTTGAACTTGGTTTTGTTCTTCACAATTTGTAGGTAGTGATAGTAGCCACCTTATGAAGATTAAAGGAAATAATCCAGTGAGTACATAGCATGTAGTAATCACTAAGCTCACGCAAGATGTTATTACTATTTGTTGTTATGGATGCAGAAATGGCATAAGTATAAAGGAAGGCTGGGAGGAGCAGGAAGAAGGGCTGTGGCTTGAAACGAGAGACGCTTCATCCACCTCGCAGCCATGCTTGAAAGTGCGGTCAGGTTAGAACGTTGCTACAGGAATTGTTTTGTAAGCGATGCTGGAGAGTTGGTCCTCTGGGGCCTTAGGCTGTTAATGGAGTTCACCGCCTGCCGCCTGGCCTTTTGTGCCCGAGAGCTCCCGAGGCTGCGTGGTTGCTCTGCTCTGCACCCTCCGGATAGACCTCCGTCCATGTCATTGGTGATGATGCTTATGGTCCCCAGAGGACTAGACGTCCCTGCACAAGGAAGACTGACAGTGACATCTGGGGACGGTTCACTGCACCTTTAAATAAAGGGTGTTGGGGAAAAGGAATTCCAAAGGACGCTGTAGGATAGGCATAAAGTGGAGGAGGAGAGAGACCAGAGCTGCAGAGGGGCCATCTGATGAGGGGGAAGCCGTGGCCCCAGATGAGGATGAGATGAAGGAGGAGGAGAGGAAACATGGGAATGCAGGCGGGGGTTGATTAGACATTCTTTTCTGGCCCGAGAGAAGGTTTTCTTTAGAGTGTACCAAAGCCAGTGCCTTATTTTAAAACTTCAATAAACATTTCATTTCCAAGTAATTTTAGATTTACAGAAAAGTTACAGGGTAAACCAGGAGCTCCCGTGTGCTCCTGACCGTTTTCCCTGTTCACACCTCCTGCCGTTGGCAGCAGTTCTCACCAGGAAACCACACTGGAGCATGATTCTTACAACTCTTGCTTTCAGAGATCGCCCGTTGTCTCCCAGTGCTCTTCATTTTTTTTCTAATCCAGGATCCCATAGAGAATGTGCCATTAAGTTGGGTTAGTATGTCTCTGTAGACTCCTCTGGGCTGCGGCACTTTCTTGGAGTTTCTTGTGTTTGAGGAGTATTGGTCAGGTGTTTTGTAGAATGGCCCTCAGTTGGATTTTCTCACTGGTAGTCGGAGGCTATAGAATTTTGGGAGGAAGACCATGAGGTGAAACACCATTCTGATCATATCCTGTCAGGGGGGCATGCTAACAGCATGATCTATCACTGACGCTATTGACCTTGACCGTCTGGCTGAGGTGGTGTTTGTCAGGTTCCTCCACTGTCAACTTCACTTTCCCCTCTCCGTATTCTACTTTTTCCTTAAAAATTATTTTGTATTGAGTATAGTTGATTTACAATGTTGTACGACAAAGTTGATTGCAAGGATGTTGTGCAAAGATGTACAACAGTGCTTTTTTATGCATGTACACATATCCACTCGTCTTTAGATCCTTTTCCCATAAAAGTCACTGCGGAGTATTGAGGAGAGTTCTCCGTGCTATATCGTAGGTCCTCATTCAGTTCAGTTCAGTCCAGTCGCTCAGTCGTGTCCGACTCTTTGCAACCCCCTGGACTGCAGCACGCCAGGCCTCCCTGTCCATCACCAACCCCCGGAGTTTACCCAAACTCACGCCCATTGAGTCAGTGATGCCATCCAGCCATCTCATCCTCTGTCGTCCCCTTCTCCTGCTGCCTTCAATCTTTCCCAGCATCAAGGTCTTTTCAAATGAATCTGTTCTTTGCATCGGGTGGCCAAAATATTGGAGTTTTAGCTTCAACATCGGTCCTTCCAATGAACATTCAGGACTACTTTCCATTACGTCCTTACTAGTGGAACTGAAGAAAGATGATCAGAGTATGGTTGATTCACAGTGCTGTGTTAATTTCCCCATGGCGGGGAGTTATGCTTTCCCTCTGTCTGGGCAGAGCATCTACTTCAGTTGTTTAGGACTGCTTGTCCTAACCGATTTCTCTCTTCCCTCCCATTTATTTATTTATCCAGTCATTTGTTTACACAAGTACAGACTTATGGATATTTGTTTTCTGTCTGTTATTTACTTCCCTGCTCAGGTGGCCTCGGCTCTGGTCACTGGGGGCTTTTCAGTCCGTTCCTGGGTCCTTGGGCCATGCCCCCATGTCGTGAGCATTTGCTTACTTTCTAGGGGTACAAAGTGCTCCAGGCTCATCCTCTTTATTTCGTACTTCAACCCTAGACACTGTCATTTCTCCAAGGATGCCTGTTCCTCTTATTAAAGTGTTTGTTTACCCATACCTTGTAGCAGACAGCGTCATCAACCAGAGTGCAGGGCTAGCGTGAGGTTCCTCCTGGCTTTCCTGCTCAGGTGTCTAGTCAAAATTCCACTCTTCACAGTGTTAGATGCGCACTTGCCCCTCACACCCTTCAGTGAGTGTCCGTCACGTGTCTGTGACGTGATTAGACTCTTTCGTCTCGGTATACTCTCTATGCCCCACTTCTGCTCAGTTGCTGAGTCGTGTCCAACTCTTTGTGACCCCATGGACTGTAGCACACCAGTCTCCTCTGTCCATGGAACTTTCCAGGCAAGAATGCTGAGTCAGTTGCCGCTTCCTTCTCCAGGAGCTCTTCCCAACCCAGGGATCTAGCCTGTGTCTCCTGCGTCTTTGGTATTGGCGGGCAGATTCTTCACCACTGCACCACCTGGGAAGCCCATAGTCTATGCTAGCAGCCCCCAGTTTCTTGGTTGAATATTTTAAAATTTTGCATCCATGAAGGTTGCCTCTTTGTTCTATAACATTCTATGAGTTTTGACTCAAGCATAATGCCGTGTGTATGTGTGTGTGTGTGTGTGTGTATGTGTGTGTGTGTGTCCTAGGTCACTTGAGTCGTGCCTGACTCTTTGAGACACTATGGACGGTAGCCTGCCAGGCTACTCCATGGGCTTCTCTGGACAAGAATACTGGAGTGGGCTGCCATGCTCTCCCCCAGGGGATCTTCCTGACCCAGGAATCGAGCCCGAGTCTCCTGGGGCTGCTGCATTGTAGGCAGATTGTTTACACTGAGCCCCTGAGGATGCTATTCTCTCTCTCTCTCTCTGTCTGTATATATATGCATATATGCAACATATGGATACATTCTACCCCCCTAAACAATTCCTATGGCTCTTCTGGCAAACATTTGTCCCTTCCCAAACTTCTGGCAATTAGCTATCTATTTTCTGCACCGATAGTAGTGAGAAAGGATATCTTTGCCTTGCTCCTGATCTTAGGGGAAATATTCCAGCCTCTCACTACTAAGTATGATGTTAGGCATGGGTTAATTACATATGTAAGTATAGGAGCCCCACAGAGATGTGAGACTCAAAGAAATAACCAGGGTTTTTCATAACTTTTAGTCAAATACTTATTTGTGAGAGAACTGACAAGACAAAGAGGTTTGGACTCGGGGTAATAGAGGGGCGAGGAAGTGGCATGGTCTGTTTCCACAGCCGCCTTGGCCCAGAATCCCCTACCTCTGGTGGTGAGGGTTCCTTTTATCCTCCTGGTGCAGGGAGGACACCTTTCACATGGGAGATTTCCTGCTTTCAGGGGTCCAGAGGAGGTCCAGAGTGTCTTCTTGAGCTGGCTGTTTCTCAAATATCTTTAATTCAAGATAATTAATATGCCAAAGTGACCTATTCTGGGTTTATGTTGAATAGCCACCTACCGTGGGCTTTTTCATTCCCAGATTTCATATGACTGTTAAGCTTATTTGAAATTGTGCCAATGAGATTTTGAATCAAATCTGCATAGTTTCTTTAAAAATATTTTTCCGAATACTTAGAGCTTAGTGACTATAAATGACCATAATGCTTTTATAAATTAGGAAAAAAGCTTCATTCGAATCTGTTTGCCGTCATGACTTCTTCCCCTCCATTCAGTTTATCTGTAATCAAGACAAATGTGAACCAGTTAGCAATTCTTCTCCTTAATGCACTGCTTTCAGCCTGCTTGTTTTTTTTTTTTTTTAAAGAGGTGATAGAGTCCACTCCTGAGGTCCTTTGGTATTTCACCCAGAGACCCGGTCTCATCACATTCTTTGATTTCAAGTGATGTGGCTGTGGTTGGTGTCTCTGTGGGTGATCTCTATGACAGGTACAGGCTCTGCCCACCATGTTGTAGCTTTGCTGTGTTACAAAAGCCAATTTCCTCTGAAAACAATGCCTCTGTTTACTTAGGGTTGTCTCTGTAGTGCTGAATCACAATGCTCCTTGGAAGGAAAGCTATGACAAACCGTGACAGCTTATTAAAAAGCAGAGATATTGTTTTGCTAACAAAGGTTCATATAGTCAAAGCTATGGCTTTTCCAGTAGTCATGTATGGATGTGAGAGTTGGACCATAAGTACTGGGGTCCAGCCCCGGTTGGGTCCAGGGTATCCAAAGCAGGACGGCGTCGGCGACTGAGAGATTTATTTATTTAGAGATATAGAAGGAGATAAGAATTTATTTAGAGATATAGATAGAGATAAAGAAAGAATGTTGCAGTTAAGAAAATAGAGGCGAGAGAGGCTGATATTCCTTGGTTTATGCAGAAAGCCAATAAAGCCCCAGGACAAGGGACATGCACCGTTCACGTAGGCCACAGGCGCCCTCCTGGTCTCCCGGGGGAGTGAAGACGCAGAGCGCCTTCCCGTTCAGGTCTTAGAAGCCCAGGCAGATAAGTGAACACGGAGGGCCCCTGTGCTCCAAGGGGTCAGCCTGAAAAAGAGAGCAAGAGAGAGAAAGAAAGAAAGAAAGAAAGAATTGACACGGCGGAGCCAGGCTTTCATGGAACTGGTCCATTACTTTATTTTTCAGGGAAGCTTTTATACTTTTGGTTCTACATAGAGTTAAATGTAAGAAACGGAGTCACGCAGGGTCAGCAGCCCTGACTCTTATCGAGACCAGGCTTTCTTTCTGCGCACCTGTCTGTATACACAGATATTAGGTGATTTACATCATCTTCTGGCCAGGAGGCCTATTAGCATTTTATGGCCCTTTTCTGATAAGGGCCCGTCAACCAGAAAACTTATTTGCCCTACAAGTGTTGTTCTTTCTAAAGTCTGGTGCCACTCTCAGAAAGCACTAAATAAAGTTACATTCTTACATAGCAAGGATACAATGATTTATAACAGAGAAAGAGGAGCACAGGAGTACAGTGATTTCTCTCAACAAGGAGAAAATTCATTAACTCAAAAGTCTAGCATTGCTAACATCAAAACTACTATATTCCTTTTTCTACATCCCAATTACATTGATTAATATCCTCCCAGGTGCCTAAAAGATAAAGGATATGGAGGCCTGGCGGCAATCATTAACTCAACAATGAAACCCTTCACCAATATAATTCTTAGCTCTTTAAAAGGCTCTATATCTTTAAGATGTTTTAAGCTTCCTGTGTCTTTCATTGTTGGGAGGCTGTGAACAATCACATGCGTAGTTGTGAAAGTCCGAATAAACCTGTCAGGCAAGTCAGAGAGCCATCAGAGGGGTTTGAGCTGAGACACTCCTTTTATATGCTGGAGACTATTAGCTGGAGCTCTAAGTTAATTTTCCAAAGAAAGGTGGTCGGGGATAGCCCCCTGTTAATGTCAGAAGAGTATAGTATAGCAAACAGTAAACACACAGATTTTGGTTTCAGGGGTAAATGCTCGAGCCGATCCAGGGGATCCCTTTGAGTCCTGATCTGCCTTGCCCGTCAGGCTCTTCCGCATGACCTTGTCATGGGTGGGATCTCCTGTGCTGGCTCCTGGCACATAAGAAAGGCTGAGCACTGAAGAATTGATGCTTTTGAACTGTGGTATTGAAGAAGACTCTTGAGAGTCCCTTGGACTGCAAGGAGATCAAACAAGTCAATCCTAAAGGAGATAAACCCCAAATACTAATTGGGAGGACTGATGCTGAAGCTGAAGCTCCAGTACTTTGGCCACCTGATGTGAAGAACTGACTCACTGGAAAAGACCCTGATGCTGGGAAAGATTGAAGGCAGGAGGAGAAGGGGACAACAGAGGATGAGATGGTTGGATGGCATCACCGACTCAATGGACATGAGTTTGAGCAAAAATCAAGGAGATGGTGATGGACAGGGAAGCCTGGCTGCAGCTCATGGGGTTGTAAAGAGTTCAACACAATTTAGCAACTGAACAACAGCAACAAGCTTTCCACTTGATCTCCTTTCTGAAAGAGCATGCCTTAGATATGCTACTTGGGGCTCCAAAGGCAATTGTTTTGACTGGTGTTTCTTTTGAACTGAAAGAATTTTTTTTCCCTGCTGAAAAGCATTTTCTAGGAAAAATAATGGCAGTCTCTGAAGTATTAGTTTCTGCACACTGTTAAATTTTCTCATTGCAGTATACATTTTTTTAGTGTTATATTTCTTAAAAATTACATATATCTCGAGTTATTATTTATAAAGGGGAAGAAAACTAATACTATTGATAGATTAAATATTGCATATTGTGATTTCCTTTCATATGTTACGTTAAACCAGCAAAGAAGACATTCATTGTCACATTATTCTAATGTCAGTGAGTTGAGTTGGTGAAAATGAAATCTGTTTTAATATGGAGCATCTGTTGGTGCCGTGTATCTGCTTTTCATGTGCAACAATAGTTCACATAAATATGTGTGTCTTTAATTTAGAATTTATAAATCAGTTATTATTTTTTAATATTGTATAGTTTGGGTAAATCTATTGTTATTAGTCAGTTGAGATTGGACTTTTTTTGTGGTTGATTCATATAGCTCACATTTTTTCTGTATAAACCTCTGAGTGTGATGAGCACAAACACCACAAAAGAGGAGCCCAGTACCAAATTCTCCGTGTTACAGCGTAGGGGTGTTGTTTTTTAAAATTTTATTGACGTATAGTTGATTCACAGTGTCGTGCCGATTTCTGCTGTACAGCAAAGTGACTCGGTTATCATACACATTCTCCTTCATATTCCTTCCCATTGTGGTTCACCACAGGGTATTGAGAAGTCCGTGTGCTGTACAGCAGGACCTGCTGTATCAGTCTCACATATGATGGTTTGCATCTGCTAGTCCATAACCCCCAGGGCCCCCCCTCCACTCCCCTCCTTGGCAACCACAGGTCTGGCCTCTATGTTGTGGGTCTGCTTCTGTTTCGTAGATAAGCTCACTTGTGTTGTAGTTTGGGACTTCCCAGGTGGCGCTAATGGTAAAGAGCCTGCCTGCCAATGCCAGTGAGGGGGGCGTAGGCGATGCAGGTTGACCCCTGGGTCGGGAAGATCCTCTGGAGGAGGAAGTGGCAACCCGCTCCAGTCCTCTTGCCTGGAGAATCCCGTGGACAGAGGAGCCTGGCGGGCCGCAGTCCACAGTGTCGCAGAGAGTCAGACACGCCTGAAGTGCTGAGCACGCGCGCTTCTCTATGTATGTGGGTCTGTTCTGTTCCATAGATGAGCTCATTCGTGTTGTGGTTTAGGTTCCACATAAAAGTGACAGCACATGGCATCTGTCTTTCTCTTTCTAATTCAATTTCTTGATAATCACCAGGTCCACCCATGTTGATGCAGATTGCATTATTCTATTCTTTTAATGTGCAGGGCAGTATTTTAAAAATACTTACAGATTAACAACAAAATACCACTCTTCTTCCATTTTGAAATCATCAGGTTTTCCTAATATATTTCAAACTCCCCCATTTAAAGATCCATTTAGCATTTAAAAATTAAGTTTAGTTATATAGTCCTATGATGTATATATTTAGTGTTCTGGAGGATTTTTTTAAAAAATTAACATTGCATTTTTAGCAGCTTCAAAGTAAAACCAAAGTCTTTTCTGGGATGTCCAGAATGAGATGGCATGAGTCTAAAACTAAAGCCTGAGCCAAGTGGCTGCCGCCTTTGAAAGCCTCCTTGGAACATGCGTTCATGGGCTCCTGGCTACTCTTCACTAGTGACTGGGAACCACTCTGGCAATTATCAAAGCTATTCGATATGATTAGGATTAAATTAGATATGATGATAGATGTTTAGGAAGGATGCAAAGCCTGCTCGGACAATGTAAAACATCAAATCTTTAACAAATCACACTCAAGTGTGAAATATTTGCAGTGATGCTGCACACTACAGCGATGGGTGTCTCCTGTGCGTTTGTTAAGACATCTCAGGACTGTGAGATCTTTCAGTTGGTCTTATTTAAGTCTGCTGACAGCAGGTGTGAGACTGTCCACTTTCATTATAATTATTGGACTTTGGATTAATTTACTAGAAGTGGTTTAGACAACTGATGCGGTGCATGTTTTAAACTGTTCAGGAAGTTGTGAGGCTACTTCTAAAATGATTTCATTTTTAAAGTTAATTTTTTTATGTTGCTGATCTCCTTTTCTTTTTTTTAATTTAAATTTATTTTAATTGGAGGCTAATTACTTTACAATATTGTATTGGTTTTTGGAATATAGTTGCTTTACACTGCTGGTTAGTTTCTGCTGTACAGCAAAAGGAATCAGCTATTTGTGTACATCTATCCCCTCTTTTTAACTTATCTTCCCATTTAGGTCCCCACAGAGCACTGAGTAGAGTTCTCTGTGCCTCGTGAACCCCTGGACTGTCGCCTGCCAGGCTCCTCTGTCCACGGGATTCTCCAGGCAAGAATCCTTCAGTGGGCTGCCATGCCCTCCTCCAGGGGATCTTCCTGACCCAGGGACAGAACCCGTGTCTCTTATGTCTCCTGCATTGGCAGAGAGGTCCTTTATCACTAGCATCACCTGGGAAGCCCGGGTTTTTATTAGTTACCTGTTGTATACATGGTATCACTAGTGTGTATATATACATGTATTCCAATCTCCCAATTAATCTAAAATGTTTTCTTAATAAAGGTGTTAAAACTGAAAATAATTGCACAATACTTTTAATAAAGTATGTAGTAAAAAGCAGAGCTCCTTTTGGAAGGCATACTAGTTGATGAAGAATGATATATTATTTTTTGGTAATTTATAATTTTTGTGTATGACAGTTTTTATTATGACTGTTACTGTTGGGTCTGGTGATTTTGGATGGCTTTTTATTTTGCCACCAGGCCATAATTAGGAAGGGAGGAGAATGTCTTACTTAGGTATCATTCTCTTCTGGGCTCTTGCCTGTTGACATCAGAGTGTTTCCATGTCTATTTACAATAATGATACAAATTGCATTCTATAATTGCCATCATATTGGCCTTTCATTTGAAGCTCTGAGAGCGTCTTTTCCTTGCTCAAAGATCTGCATTCAGTGTCCTTGGTGCCTGTAGAATAAAGTGCAGAAACCTTACCCTGACCCTCTCGTGATCGGGATCCCAGTTCATGTCCTGCTTTCGACTTAGACTGCTCGCTCTGCTTGGAACGCTTTTGCCATCTCTGTGTAATCAAACTTTATTATCCCTTCAGGGCTCCATTCAAAAGCAAGATCTTCCATCCTTGTTCTTCTGTTTCCCCTGGACCCAAAAGTCTACTTGCTGCGAGCTGTATCCATCCCAGGCCCTTCACACATATGACACAATATTTTAAACAGATCAGGCTGGTGAATTTCCACAGTCATCTTCTGTCTGGCTGGCTTGCAGCCTCTGTTTCGAAGCTGAGTCATAAGGCTCACGTCTGGTGGTGAGGAGCAGAGGTACTGATCATGGCTAAGCCTAAAACGTGACCTCCTGTATTGAGGCAGTGATCCTAAATCCAAACTGGGCAGATCTCTCAGTTCTACCTGTCCTCCTTTACCTGGTTAAGAGCCACGTTTGGGCCCCTAAAACAGAGCGTTTTTATAGGCCAGGGTCTCAAGGAACTCGATGAAGGAGAGAAAAGCTCACCATGTTTCCGGAGCCTGCATTTTCCTCCCTTTCAGGATAGGACCCAGATGAGGTGGCAGGTGGTAGAAACATCCAGATAGCTTTGGTGGAGCATGAAAACCTTAGGGGGAGAGTCTGTGGTATGTTTCCTCCATAAGCCTCCAGCAGAAGCTCCACACGCAGCCTTGTCCAGCGTGGCACAATCTAGAGAAGTGATAGGTGACGGAAAAAACGGGCTTCACGGACGAAGCAGAAGCGGCTGTCCTGGCCCCCGCGGCCTGTGGGGAGGATGGGGACTCGCTGGCGCAGGGGCCCCGGGGAGGAGAGCAGGTGTGCAGAGGCCGCTGGAACCTTGTGATCAGAAGAGAGCGGCGGGGACGTGGCTTAATGAAGGGGTTTGGTGCAGAATGTGTGCGTTGATCCTGCAAGACAAACACAGGAAATTTAAGTGAAAGGTTAAGAAACTTAAAATTGTTTCCGTGGAATAGAAAAAAAAATGTGGCCAAACACATCACTATGAATTGAAAAATGATGACGCAATCACTTATTTAAAACCAGGACCAAAGTGTGTGTGTGCATGCTAAGTCGCTTCAGTCACTTAGTCGTGTCCAAGTCTTTGTGACCCCATGGACTGTGGCCCTCCAGGCTCCTCTGTCCTTGGGATTCTCCAGGCAAGAATACTGGAATGGATTGCCATGTCCTTCTCCAGGGCATCTTCCCAATCCAGGGATCGAATCCACGGCTCTTAGGTCTCCTGCGTTGGGAGGCAGGTTCTTTACCACTAATGCCACCTGGGAAGCCCCAAGTAGAGGTGTAAATGGTCAAAACCCCAGTAGAGGGGGAAAAGACCCTCACTAACCCTAACCCTCACTTGAGGGTCTTTTAAGGTTTCTTTTCCTCGAATTCCTAAAAGGGTGAGGAATTATTCCAGCCAGATGGTATTTGATGCTTAGCCTTGCTTTAAGAAAAGATATGGTCCCAGTTCTGAAGTCAGCTAAGGCATGATTCTTAGAGTAATAGGTCTGTGCCTTTAGGTAATGAAGGTGATGGTGTTAGGCTAATTTTACATGGATATAACGCAGGTGATCTTTTTCAGATCCCTAGAAGGAAAGATACACCAAGAGGGAAAAGACACAGTTTTATCCTCTTCTCTGTTGCTAGATTTATCTTTCCTTTTGTTCAGTGTGTTTACCACAAGAGAGGCAAAGATTGAAGGGAAGTGACAGCAGGCAGTTGGAAACAGAGCGTCAGCAGAGGAGGAAGGACAAAAGACAGGTCGTGGGAGACGAGGGCGATGGATGGAACGAGCACGGCTGGTGGAAGGAACAGAGAAGGGAGACGCCCCAGAGGCGAGGAACCCGGAAGGAAGCGCCTGCTCTTGGTGGGCGCTGAAGCTTGCGGATGCAATCTGCTGCGCTCCTTCACCGCCGCTGCTTCCGGTCGCGATCACGGTTGATCTCCAGGCAGACACAGTCAGTGTTGTAGAGCAGGGAACCTGATGTGGCCAGGACGGACTTGGGAAGGAAAGGGGCAGGAATGGGCATCAGTTCACTTGCAGGGTAGCCGTTGTTCTCTGAGCTGTAGGCTACCTCTGTTACCCTCTTCCCAGCTGGCATTCCTCCTGGTGCTCCAGGTGCACCGGGGCCTTGCCAGGATCTCTGTCATTCACACCAGGCAGGTCTGCCCTGACTTTAATAACTTCTGGCAAAGTGTGATCCCCATGGAGACAGAAAGAGGGGTCTATCCATTGTGCTCCAAGGGTCAGAAAGACTACCTGCCTAGATGTTAAACTGGTTGCCTGCCACGTCTTTAATTCTGTTCAGGGAATGAAGACCTCGTATTTCCAGAATGCTACATGGACACGTGAAATGCGTTTTTATGGAGGAAGTAGTAAATTTAGCCCGTGGTTGCCATAAATACGGTTTTCCAGGTATAAAGCTCAGTGGTAAGGAATCCACCTGCAGTGCAGGAGACACAGGAGACTCGGGTTCAATCCCTGGTCAGGAAGACCACCTGGAGAAGGAAATGGCAACCCATTCCAGGATTCTTGCCTGGGAAATCCCATGGGCAGAGGAGCCTGGTGGGCTACCGTCCATGGGGTTGCAAAGAGTCGGACACAACTAGATGACTGAGCCCTCACCCATACACACAGCCATAAGTACACGTGGGTGGGCGAATAAATGATGTTTATTGAGCCACTAGTAGTTGCTAGACAAAGCTGAATTGAAAAATAGACGCTATTTTTTCCCCCTAAGCTCCACACTCAGCATATTTTAAAATATAATAAATTAATCCCCGCAACAATTTTGTCGAGTTTGGAGCTGAGTTAATAGATTGTCCCATTGGTATTTTTATTCACTCAACATTCATTGACTGCTTATTCCACTGTAGTACCAAGTTCTGGGGAATATAGTGTGGGTAAGATGTTTATGTCTCTTGGAATGAAGAACTAGTGAGGAAAAGTGAATTTTAAAAAAGATAATCACCCTGTGTGATAAGTACATTTAAAGGGGGAAATGAAGAATCAAAGGATCACAGACGAGAGCCGGAAAAGCAGACTCAGGGACTCGGGAAGAGCTCCCGGGGAAGGAACCGTACAAGCGAGCGCAAGGCAGGCACAGGAGTCAGGAGGAGCAGCCACGCTGGCAGAGCCAACCGCGCGGGAAGGGTCCCGAAGATGCAGAGATGCTGCGCATGCGCGCGTCCCAGGCGCTAAGTCATGGCTGACTTTCGAGAGCTGGTGGGTAGCCTGCCCGGCTCTCCTGTCCATGGAATTGTCCAGGTAAGAATACCAGAGTGCGTTGTTATTTCCTCCTCTGGGGGATCTTCCAGACCCAGAGATCGATTCCAAGTACCCTGTATCTCCTGCATTGGTGCACGGATTCCTCACCACTGTGCCAGCTGGGAAGCCTGCCGAGATGCTGTAGGCCATTGAAAATGATGTGTTGTAATAAAATGTAGGTAATGAGGACAGAGCGATGGGCTGCATCCTAGAGCTTGACATAGTGGAGCTGGAGCACAAACTCAGTATTTTAGGCTCAAGAATCCTGCTCTTGCAATTTTCATGTTCTTTATATTCAGCAACTTACTGGGGGAGGAGATAGCAGGGACCTGAAGGGTGGGATCAAAAAGGACCTTTGAGATTGAAGGTCCTAAAGGAAGAAAGGACTAGAGCTAATTCCAGAGGTACCCAGGCAAGACAAGCATAGGTGGGGGACCCTACATTTGGTGGACTTCGGTGGCAGGGGTTGTTTTGAGTAGGACGAAGACAAAGACATGGAAAGGACAGAGGGATGTGACCCAAAAGAAAAATTTCAAAATTTTAGGGTTATCTGGAGATCATGTTGAAGTGGCTAGAGAAACTCCTGGGAATGGTTTTCTTCTCTCAAACTGGCTGGTAGCTAAAGGCCATTTTTTGACTGAGTTATTTATTTTTTTAATATTGAGCTGGGTGAGCTCTTTGTATATTTTGGAAATTAAGCCCTTTCTAGGCACATCATTTGCAAGCTATTTTCCCCCCATTCCTTAGATTGTCTTCAAACGGAACTTTTCTATTTCTGTGGATCCAAGAGAAGGCTCTAGGAAAAACAGTAGCAACAATCCATGGCCTTTCTGTGCATGCGTTAAGAAAATAAGACATGGAGGTCCGTGTGGAAGTCCTAGCTTCTCTTTGTACAAGGAAGATGCAGTTATCTCTCATGAATAAAATTGGAAACTCTCAGAAGAGAGATACTTAGAGCAGGAACTATATGATATGCTAGGAACTCAACAGAAGATTTAGAAAATATCACAAAATCTAGCTTTCTCAACCAAAATTCCTCTCTGGAGGTGAACTTTTTTGATTGACTAGGATAAATCCCAGGGATGAGGGAAAGCAAAAGAGAGGACCTGTATTGGGATATGGTTTTGTTTTATTCCCAACACCTAGTGATGCATGTTAGAATAAATGAAGATTGGAGGTATGGGTAAATGGATGAAGAAATGGGGACGCATGATGGATGGATGGATGGATGAGTCGATGAATGAAGTAGCTCACTCCAGGCAAGGGCTTACGTATGGCTTCAGTCAAGTAGGAGTTGAAGACTGACTTTTTGAGGGTGACAAGTTGACCCATGGGGACTATTGAGAGTATGTTAGGGAGAAAGCTGTGAACAACTGACTGTCATAGAGGCTACCTTCTTTAATTGAACCCCCAATTTTAGAGTGTGTCAGAGGAAAGTAGCTGTAAGAAAAATTCCCTCAACTTTGATCTGGAAGATTTCAGCATTCCTGACAGCCTATCTCATTTCAAATGTCAAATATAATTCAGACATCTGCTGTTAAGAGAGGTGAAAACTACGCCTGCTTATGCAGTTGGTAGCAAGTGCTCTGCCTTTTAATGACACAATAAGTGTGCACTTTTTTATTTGGATGATCATTTCTGTGTTGCTTCTGATCTCTGCAATTTTTCTCCACTGGAATGAAGTTTCTAAGTTGCTAACAAAGGCCAAGACGTATATTTTGGCACTTTTCTCCACATCTTCATTTGGAAAGACTTTCCCTTTTTATTTATCTTTTTTCCCTCTGTGACAAGAAAAAGAGATGAGTCAGTTCAGCCAGTGGACTCATAGAATGCCAGAGAATTAACGTTGATATGTGACTTGCAAGGCAACATTTTAATTTTAGATACAGGATTTATTCAAATTCTATTTAAAGTAGAAAGATCAAGACTCCAAGATGGTGTCTCCTTGACTTGTGGCATTTTATGGTTTCCATGATAGCCCTCCTTGCAGCAGTGAATGGGCCAGGTGCCACTCTAGGACTGTTTTTTCAAGTCATCCACGAGCATTTCAACTCAGCTATAAAAATAAATGGAAAACGTCAGACCGAATTTGCTGTCTTAACAAATGCAAACTACCGCTGACCAAGCAGTAATGGCTTCCTTTGTTTCTGGAAAACCTTCTAACCTCTTGAGAGGAGGGAAGGGGGCTTTGCACACCCTTGGTCCCGGAAGCATGTGGTCTAATCTGACTTATGCTCATTTTTGCCAGGGGGTAGGTTAAGTGCTTATGTTAATCTGAAGTTTTCCTGTAGGACATAGAGTGTAAGAAATAGCATAGCCATGCATTAAGGTAGTTCCTTTTAATTTTCCCCACAAATCTCTCACATATGTATCTACTTTGATATCAACAAATCTCTCACCTGTGTATCTACTTTGATATCAACAATCCATGTGAGAGAGGTGTGGAAAATAACCAGCCTCATTCAAGACATAAGCAAAATATTTTTATGTTATGTGATAGTTCAGAGATCCTTTCACATATGTAACTTTATGATATGCAACTTTAAATGTATACAACCTTATGATAGGCAATAAAGCTGAGAAAAGTGAGTGTCCAGTATAAACGAGGGCAGATGAGATGAAAGTGGGAGCACAGACTAAAGAAATGGTTTGCTCACAGGGCCAGGTGGCCTTCTCTGTCTCTGCTTGCTTCCCGTATTGGACAGGGCCAGCAGACGTTTCTGGAAAGTCTGCCACGTGTCAGGCATTGTATTAAGTTCTTTACACACATGAGTTTGTTTGTCTTTCTAGTAACCAACTGCAATCCCTTTTATGACCACAAAAACTGGAGCTCTGGGAGTAAATAACTTGTCTATGTCACACAAAGTCTTGGAACTCATATCTGCTGTCCTTGGTCCTAAAAGCCCAAATTGATATCAGTGTTTATTGGCTGAGTCTTTACCCCAGCTTCTATTGCTCATCCAATTTTTGAGTTAGTTTTCTTTCCAGCCTTCCTGTCACTTCAGATGCTCTGGGTGATTGTGGTAGGATAAGCAAGGATAATCGGAGAAGGTGATGGCACCCCACTCCAGTACTCTTGCCTGGAAAATCTCATGGACGGAGGAGCCTGGTGGGCTGCAGTCCATGGGGTCTCGAAGAGTCGGACACAACTGAGCGACTTCACTTTCACTTTTCACTTTCATGCATTGGAGAAGGAAATGGCAACCCACTCCAGTGTTCTTGCCTGGAGAATCCCAGGGACAGGGAAGCCTGGTGGGCTGCCATCTATGGGGTCGCACAGAGTCGGACACGACTGAAGTGACTTAGCAGCAGCAGCAGCAAGCAAGGATAATAAGGTGAAATCCTCTCTTCTAGCAGAGTCAGTGAAAATCATCAGCTTGTGAGAAATATTTGTGGGCATTTGTCTCTAGTGACGTAATCCCCGAAGCTGTCTGATCCCAGAGAGCTCGTCTCGTGACTGTCCCCCAGAGCAAGAGATTTTTGCTGTCACCTTAGAATGTTAATAAGACCCTGTGATGGTGGGTGTGCTCTCTGTCTGCACTGTTCCATTGATCATCTCTTGGTAAGTGTGTCTCTTAAGCAGTTGACATTTGGCTGGTACAACTGAGGAACTGTTGTTTAGATTTGATTAATGAAAATTTGTACGTAATCACCACACGGGCTGGGCTGCTGTAATATGGGATGGTGGAGCTTCAGAGGAAATGACCAGGAGCCAAGTGTCAAGTCTGGCCTTTTACTTAATAAGCAGAGAAGCCCAGTGAGAAAATTGTTTCTTTTCTCCTTATTTTTGAAGCGTGGTGGGCTTTGAAACATAGATCATCCTAGGCTCACCTCTCGGTGAAAAACTAGAATTCTTCACAGTTGTAGTAGTTCATTGAATATCAGAAGGGGTGAGTGAGGGAGACCCCATTTCTTATATAGGCAACAAAATTTAGGAGAATAATCATGAGTAAAAATTCTTGGAAAGTAGAGATCTTATCTTACTTTCAACTGTAACTCCTGCAAATACTCATGTGTCAGACAATAGCTATTATTAATGAAATAACAATAACTTATTGTTATCTAGCTTATTACACATAACTGATTTAATTCCCACAACCACTCTGCAAGTATTAGTAGATACACAAATTGTCTTTACATCACACAGCAAGCTCCCAGACCACTAAATAGTTGTGCCATATGATGGTACAAATACACTGTTTAGCCTTCTGGCCTCCTCTTTTGTAGCAGCACATCAGCATTCCCTGTTAACGTTTGTGAACTTCCTAGTAAGCTCTAATTTCTTATATAAGTCAAGGCCATCCGATGGCACAACTCTGGGGTAGGGAACATTCACAAATCAGTGACCTGCATGAACAGTGCCTCCTGGAGTGGTGCAGAGCTGTCCAAAACGCTTAGCTAGAAAATTTTTCCCCTTCTTCCTGCTATGGTCAGATTGGTGCATGCCCAAATGAAGGATCTCATGCCCTGTAAGGAGCTGCTTTCTGAGGAGTTCCCCGTGGTCCCAGCAGGCTATTTGAGAGTTGATCCGCCGGCAGTGGAGATATTTATGATACCGTTTAGGTCACGGTTCACTCCATCACTCTCTGACGTCACAGTAGGGAGGGAGCATGGACGGACCAGTGGTGCCTTTAGTACCACTGCATTTCTGAATAGTGACTCTCTGAGGGTCCAATCCTTAGTTGTAAATGGAAATTACTTTTTCATAGGGTTGCCATGGGTAACCTGGCAATGAGACTGAGTAACTATAAGGCAGAAATAATTAGCAGTTATTATTTTTACTATAAATGGTATTTTTTGGTAGGTATATGGTGGTATAAGGATCTTAATAGGGAAAATGAGATAAACATAAATAACTGCTATACAAGAGGACAGTTATACCCGATAGGTATTCAAAGCAGGAAAGAGCTTATTTCCAATGAATTATCAGGAAGAATTCCTCAGAAAGCAATGATAAGTTGCTTGGCATAAGCCTTTTAAATGCTTTTTTCTTTCTTCTGTGAAATAAAGAAAGAAACCAGATGTAAGTAATGCACTGGATCTTGGCTACTGGAAATTCAGACCATCCCAGCCCTTCTAAGCTTTCTGTTCGAAAGTCCTGCCTGTGCAGCACTTTCTACACTCTTTGTTCTTTCAGACCTTCCAAAAGCGAAGCACTTACTGAATGCTTTCCTGCATGAGTGACTTCCATTTCCCTGACTGATTCTTTGTGGTTTTGGAGAGGAAAGCTTGGGGAGGCCAACACCTGTGTTCTACTGAGGAGCCCAGGTGGCCCAGGACCTCTCTCCAGCTTTCAGAAGTCTTCACAAGGGGTTTTGGAGTTTTGGATCACCGCTCCTGCTCCTAAAGAGTGTTATGTTGTGCTAGCAAGCAATTTTTATCACTTTTGTTTTTTAACTCCTCCAGCATCTTGAAGTCAGTTTCCTACACTCAGAGTGAAACCATCTACAAACTCTGTGCCTGGGTTGTGCTTCCTCGGGGCCAGAATATTTGCCATCTTGTAAATGTTGTTTATTAAGTACCACTAATGTATTCAATAGAAAAATAGCAACTATTTATAGTCGTACCAAACAAAACCCAGCAGTGTTTCCATCTCCAAAGCATAGAATATCTCTTCAGCGTTCCTGTCTAAACACACCGTAGGGTCAAAACGACAGATGCTGGACCCACAGGCAGCCGTGGGGCTGCTGTTGACCTCAGCTTATGCAGCCCTCCAGGCCTGCAGCAAGGACAGTGAATTCAACAGGATCTTTTGGAAGAAGCAGTTCAATACAATGATTCCCCAGATGCCTGCTACCTGCTAATTACAGTCCTCTTTGCCCCTTGGAATCTTTGCCATCAAACCTAAAAAGCCAAATCTGAGATCACTGTGCAGTGCTCACTACTGACAATATGTGTTCATTTCCAGGCAGTGATTAGTAAAGAATTGTTAGCAGGGAGAAAAACTTACATAATCACTATGGATTTTTCAGAAAGCATCTCCCTGAGTCTGGCAGATCAACCCTAAGTGGAATTTGCGGGAAAATAAAATCGAAGCTGCATCAATCATCACACATTTCATAGAGGCAGTGGACGTTAAGAAAACAATAACCAAGGCAAGTAGAGGCCTGTTTTCCCTTTTAAAATGAATACAATAAAAGTTATTTCTTTGCTGGAATGGCATAAAGATCCAGCTCTTTCAGCCTACAAATTGTCCTAGGTCACTTAGAGCCAGATTTGACTTTGAGTAGTTGGTATGGAGCTACAAGATGGCAGTTTAAAAAGTTAACCCTGATTTTCAATACTTGAGACAAGATGTTTTGCACTTCACCCCAGGAACGCGTGCGTCCTTTCTGTAGCTCTTGCAGGCGTGTGAGCTCAGTCGCTTCAGCCGTGTCTGACCCTGTGCGACCCTGTGGCCTATCGCCGTCAGTGCTCCTCTGTCCGTGGGAGTCTCCAGGCAAGAATCCTGGAGTGGGTTGCCACGCCCTCCTCCTGGGGATCTTTCCAACCCAGGGCTCAAACCCAGGTTTCTCTAGTTCTTGTGCATGCGAAATTGCTTCAGTGTCCGACTCTTTGTGGCCCTCTGGACTGTAGCCTGCCCAGCTTCTCTGTCCACGGGATTCTCTAGGCAAGAATACTAGAGTGGGTTGCCATGCCTTCCTCCAGGGGAATCTTCCCGACCAGGGATGGAACTCGTGTCTCTGTGTCTCCTGCACTGGCAGGCAGGTTCTTTACCACTAATGCCACCTCGGAAGCCCTTTATAGTCCCTAAAGGATCTTAAAAATGTAAGATACCACTGACACTTGGTAGTCTTCTTGGGAGGGTGCTGAGAACTCCAGATGCAGGTGATCATGGACTGTGGAGGGGTCGTTTTGTCTGCTAGGCCTTTTAAGCACAACTCTAGGATGCCTGGACCTAGACTAGGCCTCCCAGTTCAAGGGCACCTAAAACAATGGGTGGCTCTTGAATATCGTGAGCTTTCCCAGTGGCTCAATGGCGAGGAGCCTGCCTGCGCTGCAGGAGATGCAGGAGGCGCAGGCTCAGTCCCCGGGTTGGGAAAAAGCCCCTGGAGGGAGAAATGGCAGCCCGCGCCAGTGTTCCTGCCTGGAGAGTTCCATGGACAGTGGAGCCTGGTGGGCTTCAGTCCTTGGAACGGCAAAGAGTCGGACACGACTCAGCACACATGGGCACACTTGAATATTCTACGTGTCTGAGGCTCATTCAGTCACCAGGTACCCACTGTTGCCCTGCTATGAACCCATTATAATTTTTCTAACTGTAAAGCCCAGAATACCCGGTGACCTTTAATCCATATTTCTGTAAGAAAAAGAAGTCTCTAACATGGGTCTGTAAGTTTTCTTTTAATAAATACTAAAACTGTTTTTTTATTTTCTGGTAATTTTTATACAAATTCTAGAGCCCAGTCAAGAAAAGCATGAATTACTGACTATAGAGGAACCCACTAGTGAGTGTTTCTTATGTTAAGTCCAGATAGATCCTCCTTTTTCTTTTTGTTTTTTCTTTCAAACTATCAGGAACTTGTGCTTGAAGCACAAGCTGGAATCAAGATTGCTGGGAGAATTATCAATAACCTCAGATATGCAGATGACACCACCCTTATGGCAGAAAGTGAAGAAGAACTAAAGAGACTCTTGATAAAGGTGAAAGAGGAGAGTGAAAAAGTTGGTTTAAAACTCAAAATTCAGAAAACTAAGATCATGGCATCTGGTCCCATCACTTCATGGGAAATAGATGGAGAAACAATGGAAACAGAGGCATTTTTGGGCTCCAAAATCACTGCAGATGGTGACTGCAGCCATGAAATTAAAAGATGCTTGCTCCTTGAAAGAAAAGTTATGACCAGTCTGCTGTTGCTGCTGCTACTAAGTCACTTCAGTCATGTTGGACTCTGTGCGACTCCAAAGGCGGTAGCCCACCAGGCTCCCCCGTCCCTGGGATCCTGCAGGCAAGAACACTGGAGTGGGTTGCCGTTTCCTTCTCCAATGCATGAAAGTGAAAAGTGAAGGTGAAGTTGCTCAGTCATGTCCGACCCTCAGCGACTCCGTGTACTGCAACCTTCCAGGTTCCTCCGTCCATGGGATTTTCCAGGCAAGAGTACTGGAGTGGGGTGCCATTGCCTTCTCCGAGCAATTAAATTACTGGGAGCTTATTAGAAATGGGAATTCCTGGGCCCCACCCCAGACCTGCTGACTCAGAAACTGAGGGATGAGCCCCAGTATGTGTGTTCTAACAGGTCTTCTGGGTAGTTCTGAGGCAGTTAAAGTCTGAAAAATGCTGCCCCAGAGATCCACGAGGAAGCTGTCTTGAGCGCCTGTGTGACTTGTTGTGTTGACTCATTCATTCAGACATGATTCTGGTACTGACGGCGCCCAGCCACTGCCAGGTTCTGGCGGGACTGTCAGTTTACTCGTCCGCTCCACACCTCAGTCCCCGCTGGGCACAGTTTCCATAAGCATCAGGGGGAGACACATTGTGGAATATAAATCAGGTTTAATACTTGCTGATACTTAACAGCTTAGGAAAATAAATCTGCTAGAAAACATGCATGTAGCTCATTCTAAATAAAATATTATACAATGAGTTCAGCAGTACTCACCATTTGTTTTTATTATTATCTTCACTAATATTCTCCCACATTTGCACTGGTAGTTAAATACTGCCTGAAAATGGGATGTTTGTAGATTTCAGATTCTGTGGAAGCAGATAAGTTCTCTAAGTTTTGCACACTTGGCATATTTGTGTAAATTAAGTTGATGTTACCTGTGGAAAAAAATCAACCGAGAAAAATCAGCAGTTCTCTTCGCAAGCTTCCCCCTTCCCCTTCCAGCTATGATTGGAAAATGACAAGTGTGTAGCAGACTGAGTCCTTTAGAAATGGATTAGTGCCTGTTTTCTAGTGAACTTTGAAGAATTATTTTACATTGGAGTATAGATAGTTTAGGGGGCTTCCAGGTGTTGCTAGTGGTAAAGAACCCACCTGCCAGTGCAGGAGGTGCGAGAGACGCAGGTTCAGTCCCTGGGTCGGAAGACCCTCCTGGAGGAGGACACAGAGACACACTCCAGTGTTCTCGCTTGGGGAGCCCCAAGGACAGAGGAGCCTGGCGGGCTGCAGCCCATGGGGTCAGAAAGAGTCAGACACGGCTGATGCGGCTCAGCACAGTGCACGTCGCTGATTTACAGTGTTGGGAAAGTTTCTGGTGTACAGCAAAGTGACTCAGCTATACAGAATACATCTATCAATTCTTGTTCAGATTCTTCACCCATGTACGTTATTTAGAGTAGTGACTAGTTCTCTGTGCTGTGTACAGTAGGTCCTTGATGATTATGTATTTTATGTACAGTAGTGTGTATACGTTAACTCTAAGCTCCTAATTTATCCCTCCCTACACCTTGTCTCTTCAGCAACTGTAAGTGTATTTTCTAAGTCTGTGAATTTGTTTTCTGTTTTGAACATAAGTTTGTTTGTATCATTTTTTTTTAGATTCTGCTTATAAGTCAAATCATAAGATATTTGCCTTCCTCTATCTGACTCACTTCACTTAGTGTGACAGTTTATAAGCCTGTCCATGTTGTGGTGAGTGGCACTGTTTTGATCTTACTAATGGCTGAATAATATTCCACACCATATACGTCCCACATCGTCTCGATCCACTCATCTGTTGATGGGAGTGTAAGTTGCTTCCTGTCCGGGCTACTGTGAACAGTGTTGCGATGAAAACCGCGGTGCACATGTTTGATTGAAGTATGGTTTCTCCTGGTAGATGCCCAGGACGACTGGGATTGCTGGATCATATGCTCTATTTTTAGTTTTTTAAGGAACCTCCATACTGGTTTACATACTGGCTGCACCAATTTAATTCCCAACAGCAGTGTACAAGGGTTCCTTTTTCTCTATATCCAGCATTTATTATTTGTAGGCTTCTTGATGAGGGCGTTCTGACCAGTGTGAGGTGATCCTCGCTGTAGTCTTGATCTGCATTTCTCTAATACTGAGTGATGCTGAGCGTGACTTCATGTGCTTTTTGAACTTTTACTCCTCTTCCTCACAGAAAAGGCAGCCAAGATGTTGTCTTCTTGATTTCTGGGCTTACTTTGTATAAAGGTAGTTTGCAGTTTTTAGTATTTCTGGGGAAAAAAGAAGTGACCACATTTTGGAGACATTTTCAGATAATGATTTCGCAGACATTTCTTGCTGTGTGCTCTGTGGAGCACCACTTGCAAACGCCTGAAGAACCTGTGTTTTCATATGACTGAGGTTTGAGAGCAGTTGATCTGCACCCACAGAAAATGGGTCATTTGAAAAAGCTGGGGTAAGGTTGGTGGTTTGAGGGGACTAGTGCCTGGTCTCACTATGGAGCAAGGGAGCGAGATTCTAGAGGACTGACAGGATGGGGGTTCCCAAAGGAAGCAGAGAGCTATGGTCTCTTAGAGCTGAGAGATCCAGTCTCCAGCAGCTCTCACCCAAGATCAGCCAGAGTCCCTGTATAAGTAGCCCTACCCCCCTCTCTACAGGCAGGGCAACTTTGGCACGTGCTATGCGTTGACTCCTGGAGCTGCCCAGTGGGATTAAGTTCCAGTTAACCACATTGATAAGCTACTTGATAATGGACACTTTATTGGTTCCCTTCCTTTCTCTCTCTTACTTTCCTTCTGGTGAATTATTTGTACTCAAATTCTTATCTCAAGGTCTTGTCCTAGGAATACTTGTTCCTGGTGAATTGAGGTTATTGCTTTGTTGTGAGAGAATTTGGAGATGAAGTGATAGTAAGAAGTGAGTTTATTTAGAAAGAAGCACTTCACAGAATGTGGGCCATCTCTAGAAGGAGAGAGAGAGCTTAAAAATATGGGTGATTCATTTTTATGGGCTGGATAATTTCATAGGCTTATGAGTGGGAAGAATATTCCAATTATTTAGGGGAAGGAGTTGAGATTTTCAGGAATTGGGTTGCCACCCACGTTTTGGCCTTTTGTGGTCAACCTCAGAACTGGCATGGTGCTAGTGGGTCTATTGTTTAGCTTTTTGATGTGTTGTGATGAGTGTAAGATGAGGCTCAGGGTCTAGTGGCAGCTGACTGTTTCACTCACTATCGTGGACCTAGTTGGTTCTAGCCAGTTGTTGTCATTTCTTATGACCTTGCTGTTCTTTTAAAGATTGTGCTGTGCCCCCTTCCCTCCTGTTTCACACTGAAACTATGAAATTATGCCCCCTTCATTTTGGCTTATTTAACCATCAGGGCTCCTTGACTTGTGTCTAAAATTTCAAAAATGAAGAACAGGTTCAGTCCTTTTCACTCTTTACAAACATGAGTTTTCATAGAAAGATTAGTTGTTAAGTAATTTGATCTTATGGTTCACTTTTCAATTCACCAGTTGAATATAAAATTTTATTCTCTTAAATAAAAACATTGAGTGTCTCATGAATATACAAAATTGTGAAACTGAGGACTCTGTGGGGCTCCTGGGCACAAAAGCCTTCTTGTGTTGCCCATCTCTTGATTACAGGAAGTAGGGTTCATTCAGCCTCCATGACCTTCCCTGAGCTCCAAAGGGCAGACTCAAACAGTTGCTAATCCAAGAAGGAAGGGAATGAAGAGAAAAGGGAGGGACAGTCAAGAGACAACAGTGCAGCCTTGGAGCAAGGTCCTGCTTCCCCGTTAAGGAACACACATAACAATGTCAGCTCCTCCATCAGGTGGCCAAAGTACTGGAGCTTCAGTTTCAGCATCAGTCCTTCGGATGAATATTCAGGGTTGATTGAAACCGGTATGCAGATTAAGAAACAATAGTTAGAGCCGGACATGGAACAGTGGACTGGTTCCAAATTGGGAAAGGAGTACGTCAAGGCTGTATATTGCCACCTTGCTTATTTATCTTATATGCAGAGCACATCATGCAAAATGCCAAGGCAGATGAAGCACAAGCTGGAATCAAGATTTCAGAGAGAAATATCAGTGACCTCAGATATGCAGATGGCACCGCCCTTATGGCAGAAAATGAAGAGGAATTAAAGAGCCTCTTGATGAAAGTGAAAGAGGAGAGTGAAAAGTGTTGGCTTAAAACTCAACATTTAAAAAACTATCCAGTCCCATCACTTCATGGCAAATAGATGGGGAGACAATGGAAACAGTGGTAAAAATAAAAGTAAAAAAATAAAATAAAACAGACTTTATTTTCTTGGGCTCCAAAATCACTGCAGGTGGTGACTGCAGCCATGATATTAAAAGACACTTCTCCTTGGAAGAAGAGCAGTGACAAACCTGGGCAACATATTAAAAAGCAGAGACATTACTTTGCCATCAAAAGTCCATCTAGTTTAAGCTACAGTTTTTCCAGTGGTCATTTATGGATGTGAGAGTTGGGCTATAAAGAAAGCTGAGTGCTGAAGAATCGATGCTTTTGAACTGTGGTGTTGGAGAAGACTCTTGAGAGTCCCTTGGACTGCAAGGAGATCCAACCAGTCAATCCTAAAGGAGATCAACCCTGGATATTCATTGGAAGGACTGATGCTGACACTAAAGCTCCAATACTTTGGCCATTTGATGTGAAGAACCTACTCCTTGGAAAAGACCCTGATGTTGAAGACAGGAGGAGAAGTGGATGACAGAGGATGAGATGGTTGAGTGGCGTCACTGACTCAATGGACATGAGTTTGAGCAAACTCTGGGTGATGGGGAAGGACAGGGAAGACTGGCGTGCTGCAGTCCATGGGGTCACAAAGAGTCGGACACTATTTAGCGAATGAACAACAACAATAATAACAATATTTTGGAGCTATTTTGCAGATACTAAAACCCCCAACATAACGGAGAAGTCAGCTGCACATTGCCCACAAGCACTCCAGAAGGTTGATGATGCTGACTCCCAATTACCTCATCACCAACCAATCAGAAGAATGTCCACAAACTAATCATGCCCTCTTTGAACCATTACTATAAAACTCCTTGCTATTCCCTCCAGGTTGGGACCCAGAATTTTGAGGGAATTAGCCCCTGTGGCCCCCTTTGCCCAAAAACTCTGTCTCAGAGATTTAATTCAGAGGCAACATGGAAGATAGAGAAACTTTGACTTAGAAGTCCAGGTCAGCCATCAGGAAAAAGGAAATGCTTCAGGTGACAGGACTGTGGGGTTGCTGTGCAAGCACTATGTGATAGACTTTGAGGGCTGGCTTTAGTCATGGGAATATCTCAGAATAAGTCAATAGTTTAGGCGGTAAGAAGAAAAGGCCGGAAGAATGGAGAAGTGTGAGCATCACAATCAGAATCTGGGCTGACAGATGTCAGTTCAAGGGACTGAAATGGATACGAAACAGTTTTCTTAAAAAAGTGTCATGTTTTTATATTCAGCCAGATCAGAAAGCAAGTGCCACTCCACCCTTTACAATTTGGGGGCAAGGGACTTAGCACTGTGCCATGCCTTTGTGTTATGCTGAAAGCAGTGCCAGCATACTCAAATAGCATTAATGCCAACAGTGGCTGAGAGAACAGAGCCGGGTTTGGTAGCTGATTCGGATCTCTCAGCATTCATCACTTTTTCTCTGGAGGAGAACAGTTGAGTTGTGCACTGGGGAGCAAGCAGAACAAATGCCTCCCATGCCTTTGTTTCCCTAAATTAATCCTCCTTGTGAAGAATGGGGTGGCTCCCCGATTGACTAATGGGAGGCAGCGCATTTCCCCGCCGCGTCCCTGACTGTGAGCAAGTCTGCTCAGCGGTGACCAAAAGTCATCCAGTCGATTGATTTCACTAATTGAAGAACTTGTCTGCCTGTCTAGATGCTTGGGCTGAAGGATCGACTAGTAATTTGTGTTCTAATCACAAAAATAGTTTCCAGTTCAAGTAAAATGAAACCTTTCCATCTTTTCCCTTTTCAATCTTTGCCTTTTTTGTAGGAACCACTGAATTGGCTTGAGTTCAGGCATGACTGAGTTATGTAAATACAAACAGAATGAGACCTTATAGTACTTGACCTAGGGATTTTAAAATTAGCACTAACAGATTTGTCTTCTTGGCTTGGGAGTAAGAAAATCTAGGCTTATTTTTCTATACATCTGTGTCTCTTTTCCTGTCTCGCATACAGGGTTTTTTGAAATTGTACAGGCTTACTGTGAAATATCTTGAGAGAGTTACTTATTCCCATCCCCCTGCCCCCTGTTTGATTCTTAAATTCGTATATAACAAGTATTAAAAATCCAAATTGGGGACATAGGTACACTTATGGCCGATTCATGTTGATGTTTGACAGAAAACAACAAAATTCTGTAAAGCAATTATCCTTCAATTAAAAAAAACCTAAATTGGTCTAGGACCTAAACTTCTTGACTGTAATTGAATAAACATTCTCAGGATTAAAGTGCTTTTTGTAAATAACTATGTAAGTTGCAGTCAACTGGAAAAGCATGCACAACCTGAAAGCTGAATTATGACTTATTTGGCAGACTGTCCAAGTGCTTAAGCCTGAGAAGCAGCCTTTTAGATCTTGCCTATAGGTCTTGTCGGGGGACTGCTTCGATGAGGGAAGAGAGAAGCCAGGTTATGTACAAGTTTTTGTGATGAAATCCAGGTAGTCAGAACATCAAAAGATTACTATTAAAGAAAAACAGACATCTCAAGTTGATGAGTTTAGCGCTTTTCAATGTATGATGCTGCAAGAATCTGGGCTCATTTCTATCCTTCCTCTGACAGGCATCTTGACTATCTAGGGACAATGTCCTGCTTTTTCTCCATTCTGAATCCTCTCAGAGTGTGCAGTCCAGCATAGTTTCAGTGGCTAATGGCTTGACGACCACAGAGTCCTTTGTTTACTGATATGGCAGGTGACTATCTTTTTAGATAAGAATAGACCCTATTTTAAAAGCCTCCCAGAGAATTAAATTCATCCCTAGAAAAATACATACATGTTTCGCCACCACTATGTTCTCATCCTACTTGGTTAATTTTCTCATCCTACTTGGCATTCTGCAGAGAGGAAGAAGAAAAGAAGAGGCAAGGGAAACCGTGGCCTTCGAGGGCAGTTATGGGTTAGTTTGAAAGGTGGTGGTCAGGTGGTGGGGGGAGGGCTTGGTGGGTGTGACCAGAAGTAGCATTTGTTATTGAAGTTGATGTTGGAGCCTGCTAGAATCTAAATTCAAAGTTTCCACGTATAGAGTTCTAAATCTCAGCTTTCAAGAAGCTGCAAATAGACTCAGATGCCAGTATGGCAACTTGAGAATAAGGCTAGGAGAGGAGGAAGCAGATGCAAGCGGCTGACACACATCACAGGTCTGATCCAGCTTCTGATCCAGCTCCTGTGGCAGAGACGCCAGACAGTGAGTGTCCTGGTGAGGGGACTGAAATCTGAGTGTAATTCCAACCCCCAAGCCACAGCAGATATTAGTAATTAACTTCCTTGTGTGTAACAGCTATGTCCACTTCTTCTGTGATGGACCTTGCATTCTATACCCCAGTTCCCCTCCTTAGCAATAACCTTGTCTCCTAGATGCTAGGACTGTTGCTTCTAAACTGCCCTCAGCTTTCAAACCCTTTGAGAGATGGACTCAGATGTAGAGGCCTGTTTCATCCAAGTTCATGCTCCATTTTCAGGGTCATCCTCCTCCAGTGACTGATGGGTATGGGGTATAAAGTTTTTGAAGGTTCGGTTCAGTTCAGTCACTCGGTCATTTCTGACTCTTTGTTACACCATGGACTGCAGCACGCCAGGCTTCCCTGTCCATCATCAACTCCTAGAGCTTGCTCAAACTCATGTCCATCGCGTCAGTGATGCCATCCAACCATCTCATCCTCTGTCGTCCCCTTCAATCTTTCCCAGCATCAGGGTCTTTTCAAATGAGTCAGTTCTTTGCATCAGATGGCCAGAGTATTGGGGTTTTAGCTTCAGCATCAGTCCTTCCAATGAATATTCAGGACAGATTTCCTTTAGGATGGACTGGTTGGATCTCCTTGCAGTCCAAGGGATTCTCAAGAGTCTTCTCCAATAGCACAGTTCTAAAGCATCAATTCTTTGGCGCTCAGAGGTGGTAGTTTGAGCATTCTTTGGCATTGCCTTTCTTTGGGATTGGAATGAAAACTGATCTTTTCCAGTCCTGTGGCCATGGCTGAGTTTTCCAAATTTGCTGGCATACTGAGTACAGCACTTTCACAGCACCATCTTTCAGGATTTGAAATAGCTCAGCTGGAATTCCATCACCTCCACTAGCTTTGTTCGTAGTGATGCTTCGTAAGGCCCAGTTGACTTCACATTCCAGGATGTCTGGCTCTAGGTGAGTCATCACACCATCATGATTATCTGGGTCGTGAAGATCTTTTTTGTACAGTTCTTCCATGTATTCTTGGCACCTCTTCTTAATATCTTCTGCTTCTGTTAGGTCCATACCATTTCTGTCCTTTATTGAGCCCATCTTTGCATGAAATGTTCCCTTGGCATCTCTAACTTTCTTGAAGAGATCTCTAGTCTTTCCCATTCTATTGTTTTCCTTTATTTCTTTGCATTGATAACAGAGGAAGGCTTTCTCATCTCTCTTTGCTGTTCTTTGGAACGCTGCGTTCAAATGGGCTTATCTTTCCTGTTCTCCTTTGCCTGTAGCTTCTCTTCTTTGGAAGGTGAGCCCTTGTTTCATAAGAACTCCACTTGCTGGTATTACCGTGGTGTCTGATATTTCGTTATAGTAATTGATTTTGGCTGTGCGTGGCTTCCCTGCGTGAGCGGGCTTCTTGCTGTGGTGGCTGCTCTTGTCGCGGAGTGCAGGCTCGCGGTGCACAGGCTTCAGCGGGTGCCGCACATGGGCTTAGTAGTTGTGGGTCACAGGCTTAGTTGCCCCACTTCTTGCAGGAAGGGGGACCCCTTCCAGGGCCCCAAACTGGGCTCTTGTCTAACACTCGGAAATGAACTGTCCGAGGAGACACACGTGCTGACAAAGCAAGAGATTTTACTGGGGAGGGCACCGGGGAGAGCAGTGGGGTGAGGGAGCCCAGGAGGGCTGCTCTGCCACAAGGCTGGCAGTCTCGGGTTTTATGATAATGGGGTTAGTTTCCGGGTTGTCTTTAGCCTATCAATCTGATTCACTCAGCCAAGATGGATACCGGCGAGAAGGATTCTGGGAGGTGGTTGAACACGTGGTGTCTCCTTTTGACCTTGCCTGCACTCTTCCAGTTGGTGGAGGCTTGTTAGTTCCCTGGTCCTTACCGGGACCTCCTGTTGTAAAACAACTCGTGCAAACGGCTCCTAGGGCGCCCGGCCAGGGTGGGCGGTGCCGGTCAGTGTGCTTCCCCTAACACCCTGGCACGTTGGGCCTTCCTGGACCAGGGACTGAACCCATGTCCCTGCAATGGCACGTGGACTCTCAACCACTGAACCACCAAGGAAGCCTTGTTATAAAATTTTATGTCTTTTAAATTTATCTGGAATTGATGTTAAAAGTGTGAGTTAAGATTGATTTATTTATTTTCTTTCCCCATATGGTAACCAATTGTTCCACTGCAATTCATTGCCTCACTGAACGACCAGGAAGGCCACCTCCATCACATATCAAGTGTGCTGCTGCTGCTGCTAAGTCGCTTCAGTCGTGTCCGACTCTGTGCGACCCCATACACGGCAGCCCACCAGGCTCCCCCATCCCTGAGATTCTCCAGGCAAAAACACTGGAGTGGGTTGCCATTTCCTTCTCCAATGCATGAAAGTGAAAAGTGAAAGTGAAGTTGCTCAGTCGTGTCCGACTCTTAGCGACCCCATGGACTGCAGCCCACCAGGCTCCTCCATCCATGGGATTTTCCAGGCAAGTGTACTAGAGTGGGGTGCCATTGCCTCACATGTTACTAAACTCAGGTTTGGATTCTCACTACTCAAAAGCCAATACTCAAGAGACGAGTGTGGGTAGGAATGGAAAGTTGCTTTATTCAGGAGGCTGGCAGGCTGGGGAGAAGGTGGACTCATGTTCACAAACCAACTCCAAAGATTCTGCTCAACTGTCCCAGATTTTAAAAGGAGAGTTGTTTACTGAAGGCATCCGAGTTTTCAGTACCGTCAGGTGTATGCAGACTTTCTTCTTACTGGCTGGTGGTGCAGTAACAGGGTGGTGGTCCAGGGATCCTGTGCTCAGCCTGCAGTTGCCATCCTCCTTCTGGGTGGGGGCCTTAGTTCCTGCGGAGGAGCTCACAGGTATTTCTTTAAGTATATATTCTTGAAGAAGGAGCCAGGACCCTGCCCCCATGGCCGTATTCTTGTTTCCTAACTGCTTCTCCTTTGTTTCTGCGCCCCCTCCCCTTCCTGAGAATCAACTCTTAGAGTCTGCCCTGTGAAACTCAGGGAAGGTCAAGGAGGCTGCATGAAGCCTGTTTCCCACAAACAAGAAACAGGGGACACAGAAAGGATTTGTATCCAGGAGAGACTTTGTCCATACATATGTGAGTTTGTTGTGGGGTTTTGAGGATTTTTTTCCCGGTGACCTGCTATGTATATCTCTATTCCAATACCTCACTGCCTTAATTACTATGGTTTTGCAATAACCTGATGCATGGTGGGTGAATTTTCTTGTGTGTTACATAGTATAGAATATTTTTCCATTAAGTAGGTATTTTTAAAGATTTTTTTCTATACTATGTAACACGCTAAGAAAATTCCCTTCTATATATAAATCATAAGTATGATTATAAGGAAATTATGGCTTGAAAGAATGCTGAATGTTATCAGAGGCTTTTTCAGTAGCTACTTAAATAATTACTTGCTTTTTTTCCCGTTTATTGGTTAGCACAATTAATTATATTAATAAACTTGCCTGCTGTTTGAATTCCTTGAATAAGTCCAATTTAGTCATGATAAATTTTTTTTTTAATAAATCTTGCTGCTGAAATTTAGCTTAGGTTTTTCATATGTGTACTTTGAAGCCATCTGTGGAAATAGCATGGACCCTCACCAACATTTGGTTCATCAGCAAGAACTGAAGATGTCACGTTCCAGATGTTAGGCAGTTGAGAGTGAACTGTGACAGAGAATCTGACTCCATCTTTCGATATTTGGTGTTTAGCTTGTGACAGTATTTAAGTCATCTCTTCATCCTCCCCTCGGTTCTGCATCTGGGCAAGCTGATTAAAAGATAAATAAATAATCCTGGCTGCTTCTTCCTCTGGAGCAGCCGAGATATTAAGCCACAAGCCTTTGCCTGCGCGTGCAAAGCCCCACTCTCTACTTGCAGTGAGACCCCAGGCCAACCTTGTGCTCTCAACCCATTTTTGGACTGGTTGGGGAAGCATGACTTGCCCTCTCCTAAAAGCCCCCTTGTGTGAGTTATTAACTTTCTCATACCCTCTTGGTGCTGTGTGTGTATCACCAGTTTTTACATTCGAAACAGATTTTGAGCAGAGGTCCATCCATCCTGCACCTTTAGTTTGGACACAAAGCAGTGTGCTGATGAATGAGATGGGACTGCGATTTTACTTTTGCTATCTTTGCCTGGCTTGAGTATACTTGACTTAGTAAATCAGTTGAAAAATGAAAAAATTCTTGGAGAGAGGCATTTATATAAGATTAGACTTATCTGTTCCTTAATTTTTCTTAGAATTCATCTGTAAAACCTGGATAAGAATGTTTTATGGATATTTTTAAAAACTATGAATTTAATTTCTTTAAGGATTTTAAGGTGATTCAGGTTTTCTGTTCTTTTCAATCTGAGAAAATGAGAAAAAAATTCGAAATTTCCTGAGTTGAAATGTGGGGTTGTAGCAGTGGTGTAGGGTAGAGATAGAAGGGGTAAGGGGTCTGGTTCTTTTTCATAAGGGCACTAACTAATCCCATTCATCAGGCACTACCTTCATGACCTAATCACATCTCATAGGCTCTTTAACTTGTTTCAAACGTGCTTTGTCATTTTTGGCGTACATGTCACATGCATCTTAATTACGAGTTTTGTTTTTGATGCTCTGGTAAACAGAACTGCTTTTTAAATTTCACTTCTGGATTGTTCATAGTTATGGAAATATAATTGATTTATGCTTATTAATGTTACATCCTACAGCTTTGCTTTTTAGTAAGTGCCTTATGATAGTCTATGTATAAAATCATGTTATCTGAAAATAAGGAAGGATAGTTTTTACTCCTTTTAAAAATATAGATGTATTTTCTGTCTTTTTTTGAAAGTTACTAATTTTGGACTTGGTGTCTTTAATAGATACAGGCCTATTCACATTATTTCTCCTTGTGTTTTGGGCTGTGTGTGTCTGTTAAGGAACTGATAACTCTAAGTTATCAAATATGTGGCAATGGAATTATTCATAGTATGCCTTCATTATCTTTTTAATGTTCATCAGGTCAAGAGTGTGACCTGTCTTTAATCTGTCATATGAATATCTCTCTTTATTCTTGGTTTCGTCATGATGGCGTCTCTGTTTCTTGGTTAGCCTGGCTACAGACTGCTCAATTTTATTGACCTTAAAGAGCCAATGTTTGATTTTGTCGATTCTCTCTATAGTTTTTGACTTCACTATCTTCTCAATTTTAATTAGATCGTGTCTTCTTTTTGCCTGGGCTTCACTGAGCATTTTATATGCCCTTATTTTTCTCTTCTCTCAGGACACCAGTTTGCAGGCATACCTTGTTTCACTATGCTCTGTTTTACTGCAGCCCTCCTTTGAGCAAGTCTGTTGGTTCCATTTTTCCAACAGCATTTGTTCACTTCATGCTTCTGTGTCGTATTTTGGTAATTTTCACAATATTTCAAGCTTTTGCATTATTGTTATATTTGTCCTGATGATCTGTGATCAAGTTGCTGTTACTACTGTAATTGTCTGGGGTACCATGAACTGTGCCCGTATGAGGCAGTGACTTTAGTGAATGTGTGTGTCCTGACCGCTCCAGCTGTATATCGTGCCCCCACCTCTGTCCCTCTCCTAGGACTAACCTATTCTCTAAGACAAAACAATATTGAAATTTGGCTAAATGATCGCTGTGCAGTGAGCTCTAAATGTTCAAGTGCAAGGAAGAACTGCATATCTTTCACTTTAAATCAGAAGCTGAAAATGATCATGCTTGCTGAAGAAAGTATGTCAAAAGCCAAGACAGGCTGAAAACTAGGCCTCCTCCACTAGTTAGCCAGATTGTGAATGCAGAGGAAGAGTTCTTGAAGAAAATGAAAAACACTACTCCAGTGAGCACGCAAATATTAAGTCAGTGAACAGCCTTATTGCTGATATGGAGAAAGTTTTAGTGGTCAACATGAAAGATCAAACTAGAGCCATGACATTCCCTTAAGTCAGAGGAAGGCCTTAGCCCTCCAATTCCGTGGAGACTGAGAGAGGTGAGGAAGATGTAGAAGAAAGATAGCAGAAGTTGGTTCATGAGGCTTAAAGAAAGAAGGCGTCTCCATAGCAACAAAGGGCAAGGAAAAGCAGCGAGTGCCAACATAGGATCTGCAGCAAGGCGTCCAGAAGGCCCAGCCGAGATAAGGTGAACGATTCTAAACAGCAGATTTTCAAAGTAGATTGAACAGCCTTCCAATGAGAGAAGATGTCATCCAGGACTTTTCATAGCTAGAGAGGGGGAGAGGTCAATACCTAGATTCAAAGGACGGACTGACTCTTGCTGGGGGATAATGCAGCTGGTGACCTTGACTTGAAGTCGATGTTCATTTACTGTTCTGAAAATCCCAGGGCTCCTAAGAACTATCCTAACTCTACTGTGACTGCGCTCTGCAAACTGAAAAATGAAGCCTGGAGGACAGCCCGTCTGTTTGCAATGGGGTTATCTGAATGCTTTAAGCCCACTGTTATGATCTGCTGCTCAGAAAAAAGATTCCTTTCAAAATATTACTGCCCGTTCACAATACACCTGGTGACCCAGGATCTCTAAAGGAGACGTACAATGAGATTCATGTTGTGTTCATGCCTGCTCCCACAACTTCCATTCTACCAAAGGGTAATTTTGATTTTCCAGTCTTACTGCTTAAGAAATGTATTTCATAAGGCTGTAAGTGTCATAGATAGTAATTCCTCTAATGCATCTGCACAGAATAAATAAAAAAGCTTCTGGAAAGGGGTCATCATTCTAGATGCCATTAAAAATATTTGTGACTCTTGGAAAAAGGCTAAAATATCTGAATTACCTGGAGTTTGTAAGAAATAGATTCAAACCCTAATGGATGACTGTGAGATTCAAGACTTTATTGGAGGAAGTAACTGCAGATGTGGTGGGAATATCAAGAGCACTAGAATTAGAAATGGAATCTGAAGATGGACTGAATTGCTGTATAATTTTTATGATAAATGTTCAATGGATGAGAAGTTGCTTCTATGGATGAGCAAACAAAGTGGTTTCTTGAGATGGAAACCACTCCTGGTGAAGATGCTGTGAAAACTGTTGAAATGACAATAAAGAATGTTGAATATTACATAAAAAAGTTGATAAAGTAGGGGAAGGATTAGAGAGGATCACTAATTTTGAGAGAAGTTCTACTGTGAGTAAAACGCTGTCAAACAGCATTTTTTGCCACAGAGAAATTGTTCATGAAAGGAAGGGTCAACTGAATCAGTAAACCTCACTGTTGTCTTATTTTAAGAAGTTGCTACAGCCACCCCAACTTTCAGAGCAACCACAACCTTGTTCAGCCAGCAGCCACCAACACTGAGGCAAGACCCTTCACCAGCAAAAAGATTATGACGTGCTGAAGCCTCAGATGATGGATAGCACTTTTTAGCAAAAAAGTGTATTTTAACTAACATCTGCTCGTTCTTTAGATATGCTGCTACCGCACACATAGTGTACTACAGAACAGTCTTAGCATAAATTTATACGACTGGGAAACCAAAACCCTTGTTGGACGCACTTTATTGCAATGTCCGCTTTATTGCAGTGGTCTAGAACTGAGCCTGCAAGATCTTCAAAGCTATGCCTACCCTCCTTTAAACAGTTTTAATTCTTTTATTTTTTTTTATCTTATAGTTTTAGTATACCCTGCAGAGTGAAAACTTTCTCTATAGGTGGTAACGTGGGGCGGTTTTAGGGCAAATACTGTTTACTTTTCATCTCTCAAGCAGTAGCTTTTGCTGCTTGATGCCTAATGTCTTGAAAACCTTTGCTTTGTGTGTTTTTTCCTGCTATAGTTTTATAAACTGTTTAAATGCAACAGCTGTTACTCCATCTTGAGTAGAAGTGGAAGTTTGTTAAATATATCAGCTTGAAATGAGCACATTTTTTTTTATTACTTATGCTTTAGTAAACTTTATCTTCTATATAGAAATTAGTTTGAGAAGCTCCTAGTTATACAGTCAGCCTCTAATACTCTTGATTCGATTCCATGTGTTTATTTCAAGAGTACGTTCACACTGACTTGAGACCAGTCAAACTTGTTTCAGGTGCAGCTGAAACTCTAAATTCTGTTGACAGTGCATGTTCCTGCCTTTGCACAGTAGATTGAAAATAAACGATGATAACACAGAGATTGTAAAAACGGAGAAGCAGAACTTGAATTATGTTCATTCTGTCATTTTACATGATACCTTAAAGTTTTCATTTGTGTTTAAAATTTGAAAGAATTTTAGCTAACAGGGCTTCCCACTAAGTATTTATAATTTATTTTAAACCTTCTACATAATAAAAGATTTTATCAATAAAAGGTCATTTCTGCTGTAACTCATATTCTTTTTACAATTTTATTGAAGTGCAGTGTTGCGTTAGTCTCAGGTGTACAGACAAGTGAATCCGTTACACACACACACACTCCTTTTAAAAAGTTATTTCCCCATATAGGTTATTAGAGAGCACTGAGTAGAGTTCCCTTGCTTTATAGCAGGTCCTTGTTGGTTTTATATTTTAAATATAGTAGTGTATATATGGAGAAGGCACTGGCAACCCACTCCAGTCCTCTTGCCTGGAAAATCCCAGGGACGGAGGAGCCTGGTGGGCTGTAGTCCATGGGGTCGCTAGGAATTGGACACGACTGAGCGACTTCACCTTCACTTTTCACTTTCATGCATTGGAGAAAGAAATGGCAACCCACTCCAGTGTTCTTGCCTGGAGAATCCCAGGGACGGGGGAGCCTGGTGGGCTGCCGTGTATGGGGTCGCACAGAGTCGGACACGACTGAAGTGGCTTAGCAGCAGCAGCAGCAGTGTATATATGTCAATCCAAATCTCTCAATGTATCTCTCCCTCACCCTTCCCCCCAGTAACCATGTTTGATTTCAAAATCTGTGAATCTGTTTCTGTTTTGTAAATAAGCTCATTTATACCCTTTTTTTTTTTTTAGATTCCACGTGGAAGCAATATATGGTACTTGTTTTTTCTGACTTACTTCACTCAGCATGGCAGTCTCCGGGTCCGTCCATGCTGCTGCAGATAACAGTATTTCATTTTTCTTTATGCCATAACAATATTAGCTAATGGAAAATCTGGCATTCAGTCTTCATTAGGTTTCCAAGAAACATACCTAGAAAATTTGCTCAAGATCAAATTTATCCATAGACTAGTACAAAGTGTTAGTTACCCTTTATCAAGGTGTGTGTCTATAAATATTTATAATTTTATAGACATACATGATAAATATCCAGATTGATTATGGGAACTTATAGAGTGGTGATTAATTCCAGCTAGAATGATGGGAGAATACTCCCTAGAGAGTCTGAATTTTAGTTAAGCCTTAAAAAGTGATCAACAAGGTGTCCAAGGGTAAAAAAGAGTTCTTAGAGGTAGTGTAGGCTGCGGGTGTTCCTAGGCTGAGGAGGGGGCCTGCCTGGTAATTACTAATAAATGAGATTCCTTTGAAAGCTGTATTGACTCTTAAAGTTTACTTAGGCTTTCCTATGGGAATGGAATAGTAGGGACAGAGGTCACTGGATGCCCTTTTAAGGTTTTAGTCGGTGAATTATTAATCTACCTTCAGAATCTACTTTTAAAGTCTAGTAGCATATTCTATGAGATGAAAAAGTCATCCCCAAATGGGCCATTTCACTTTCTCAGATTTTTTTCAACTTTAACTGATATTAAAGAAGAAATTTTGAGGCATTCTCCCATAGAATTAGGAGCAACTTTTATTTTGAACAATTTCTACATTTCTAGGCAACACAAAATCACCACAGACCTCTTTCTTAGTAAATATTAAATGGAATGGTAACATGAATTCTATGTGTTTTTGTTCCAAGGATAAAAGTTTCACTCTTTTTTTCTCCCTTCGATTTAATGGAAGTCTTCAATTACCCAAGAGAATATGATGGCTTTTAGGAATCTAAACCATGAAGTTAAATGTAATTACTTTGTTCCTTTTTATTTTTAAAGCCATTTGTGTTAAAATGTTAGAAATTAAACGACTCTAAATGAAATGGCATGCGTTTAGCATTTTGTGAGATGAACAAAAATTCTTGTGAGAAATAAGTGTTAGCTGTATGGACAGTATGGACTGAGGAGGTACTTGGCCTGCCCTGTCAACGTCTGCGTTCCTGCCATTTGCTTTGTGTTTCAGCTCGCCGCCTCCGAGATTTTGGACAGCTCTAAAATGCAGTGCTGATGCTGACTGGGCCACCTGCTGACGTGCAGTGACTGAAACACAGTTATGTAGACGTAAGTGCAGACTAACACATTTTCTCCTTGGAAATAGACATCCTTGTGAAGATAAAATTGAACCGTTTTCTACATTAAAAGAAAAACAATCAAGAAATTCTTACATATTCTTAGAAACAGAAAATATCTCTCCTTGGTATTTCCAAACATCAACAATATAAGGAAAAGCTAGGGATAGACTTTGTGAGAGTGTTTTGTTTTTTGTTTTTTTAAATTGAATCGAATTCTTATGTCTTGGAAGAAGAACAAACCTGTACCGGGCTGTCCTAATAAAAGCTTTAATTACCTTAATCAGCTGTCCACTTTGCATTATTAAAGACAAAGGAGAAATTCCCCTGTGGAAGCTCTTCTCCATTCTTGCCATTGTGAATGCTTGACATAATTGCAGTATTACAGAAGAGAAGTAGCCGTGCGGCATTTGAGCGGATATTAAGGGAAGAACCCAGGCCTACTTAATTGGCATGGAAAGCCAACAAAAATTCAGAAACCTTTAAAAACAAATTGCAAATGATTTCATTAATATGAAAGCCTAGGTGCTTGTAGGTTCTTTGTTTTTGTTAGGAGATGCTTTGTGTGAAGGGGTGATTTTACACGTCTCTGTGTAATTATTAACAGTTAGGAATTCCACACAGCTCAGGAAAAAACATCTAAGCTGCCTACTGGCTTCATGTTTCCTCTTAAGGATCGACGCTTGTATTGAGAGGGTACTGTTGGCATATGTGCAGTATTGCATGTAAGCAGAGCCAATGGGAAGCTGCCACGTGGCACAGGGAGTTCAATCCGGCGCTCTGCGGCCACCCGGAGGGGAGGGACGGGAGGGTGCGAGGGGAGGAAAGGAGGGGGCGATAGGCATATAAAGCTGATTCATGTTGCTGTGTGGCACAAACCGCGTTGTAAAGCAATTATCCTCCACTTAAAAAATGAGAGAAGATGAATTTAGAGTGGTAGAACAAGAAAGAAAGAAAACAAAGAAAAGGTGCTTGCATTCCATAATTTGGAGCATGCTTTTTTTCTCTCATTATGTTATTCTTGAAATGTGCATGAGTTGGACCACGTGAGACTGCTATCTCATATGTCTGAAATCATATCAGGCACAGAGGTGTGAATTTGCTGCTAATGGCATGGAGTTTAGAATTTAGATGGGATTACACAGAGCAGAGTTTGTCAACTTCAGCATGGTAGACCTTTGGGTTGGCTCATTCTTTGTTGTAGGGGATTGTCCTGTGCATCGTAGGAGGTAGAGAAGGATCTCTGTTTCCACCCCCAGAAGCCGGTAGCACCCCCTTCTCAGCTGTGGTAAACAAAGTCATCTCCAGGTATTGCCAAATGTCCCTGGGGGACAAAGCGTCCTGTTGAGGGCTTGGCTGGCACCACTGAGCCTTCAGCACGTCCTGAACAGCACGGTACTTGGTGTATAACTAGAGTTCTCCCACCTTTAGGAAGATTTTATATTTAAAAATATATCTGAAGTTCCTTCAGAAACATTTCCTTCTGTATCTCTTCTTGGGGATGGGGGACAATATGGTATGGGGCTTAAGTGGTTGTTGGTCTCTAAGTCGTGTCTGACTCTTTTGTGACCCCATGGAGTGTAGCCCATCAGGCTTCTCTGTCCATGGAATTTTACCAGGTAAGGATACTGGAGTGGGTTGCCATTTCCTTCTCCATGGGCCTTAGATATTCTTATGATTAGAGGGTTTATCCTCAAATTTGGTTTTATGGAAACATTATAGGAAAGACAAGGATGTTCATGATAGAAATCATCATTTGTGCAGTACTCTTTCTTCTTAGGGGTTTCAGGGATTCCTTTCTTTACCAAGCCAATGACTCTTTGAAGAGATGCAGAACCTCAGGAGGCAGACGCATAAGAAGCCCACTGTTCTTTTCTGTATGCCCCAAAGAAGATGAGTATTTGATAGGAAGCAATGGCACCCCACTCCAGTGCTCTTGCCTGGAAAATCCCATGGATGGAGGAGCCTGGTAGGCTGCAGTTCATGGGGTTGCTAAGAGTCGGACACAACTGAGTGACTTCACTTTCACTTTTCACTTTCATGCATTGGAGAAGGAAATGGGACCCCACTCCAGTATTCTTGCCTGGAGAATCCCAGGGACGGGGGAGCTTGGTGGGCTGCCATCTATGGGGTCGCACAGAGTTGGATACGACTGAGGTCACGCAGCAGCAGCAGCAGCAGCAGTGATAGCTTCTCTGATGTTCTCAGTGAAAGAACAAATTGTGTATCTCTGGGTATCTCTATTTTACCCTCCATGGCACTTCAAGAGTTGAGAAGTGAAATTTGACATTTGGAGACTTTTAAAGGGGAAAACTACTGTATGTCAGTGTATCATTGCTTCACACACTATAGTCGGTCTGCATACTTCATAAGGATAATAAACTTTCATTGGCTTCAAGTTACCAAGGAGAACATCATGTAGTAATTTTCTCCTACTGTTACCTAAGATACATTTGGATTATAGAGCAATTTCCTGGTACTTTTAGCAAAAAATGAGGTTATAGTTAATTTCGTTAAGTAAGTGGTGGTTATTGACTGCCCTCTCTCCTTGCAGCTAATACAGTCACAGGAGGGACTAAAGTTAATTCAAGTGCCTAAATGATACACAATATTCACGGCACTAATAGCTGTTGTTATTCCGAATCTCTGTGGTTTACCCTGTTGTATATCTCAAGGAGTTTGTGTAGTAACAAAGCTGTAATGACAAAGTTGAAATCTGTCATCAAAGTGTTGTCTAAATTTTCTAATTCTCTTTTAAACTAAAGCCAAACAGATTTTAGTCTTCATCACCTTTTCCGAAAAGCTCTCATCTAAATCCCTAGTGACTGTAATACTTATCAATCCAAGGGCTGGTTCTTGTTCCTCACCTTTCATTTATTTACTTATTTATTTTTTTGGGGGGGCTTCCCTGGTGGCTCAGCTGCTAAAGAATCTGCCTGAGTTCGATCCCTGGGTTGGGACGATCTCCTGGAGAAGAGAAAGGCTACCCACTCCATTATTCTGGCCTGGAGAATCCCATGGGCTATACAGTCCATGGGGTCGCAAAGAGTCAGACATGACTGGGCCACTTTCACTTTCTTTCACTTTATTTGTTGGAGCATATTTGAATAACAGTGTTGTGTTAGTGAACCAGCTCTGTGTCTGCGTGTAGGCCCTCACTGTGGATTCCCTTCTCACTGGGTCACCACGGAGCCCTGAGCGGTGTCCCTTGCTGTGCAGGACGTTCTCGTCGGTTACCTGTTCTGCACACAGTGCTGTGTGTCTGGTCCTCACCCTTCTCCACATTTCAGTGCCATGGGATCCAGTTGATTCCATCCTTGCAGTGCCCGCTCTGTTTGGTCTTCTAGCCCCCCGCCAACTCTGTGTTCCTTCCGTCTCACTGCATGTTTCTTCTCTTTCTCTTTTGCTGACCCTCCTTCTCACTCCCCCTTCCATTTCATTGTCATCTTAGTGTTATCATTAAGCTCATTCTTTGAACCTTTTTGCTTTTCAATCAAGGTAATCTCATGAATTCTTTTAGCTTTTAATATGATTGATATTAATTGATATCGGTTGATATTAACTTAATATGATTGATATGAAGAAAAACTATGACAAATGTAGACAGCATATTAAAAAGCAGAGATATTGCTTAGCCAACAAAGGTCTGTTTAGGCAAAGCTATGGTTTTTCCAGTAGTCATGTATGGATGTGAAACCTGAATATTCACTGGAAGGACCTGATGCAAAAAGCTGACTCTCTGGAAAAGACCCTGATGCTGGGAAAGATTGAGGGAAAGAGGAGAAGGGGGCGACAGAGAATGAGATACTTGGGTTACGTCACTGACTCAATGGACATGAGTTTGAGTAAACTCTGGGAGAAGTGAAGGACAGGGAAGCCTGGTGTGGTGCAGTTCATGGGGTCTCAAAGAGTTGGACATAACTTGGTGATGAAACAACAAATAAAAAAGAATGAAATAATGCCATTTGCTGCAGTGTGGGTGCAACTAGAGATGATCATAGTAAGTGAAGTAAGTCAGAGAGACTCAAAAGCCATCTGATATCACTTAAATGTGGAACCTGAGATATGACGCAAATGAATCTGTCTGTGAAACAGAAAGAGACTCATGGACAGAGAATAGTTGCAGTTGCCAAGCGAAAGGGGGCTGGGGAGGGGTAAGCTATTATATATAGGCTGGAGGAAACACAAGCACAGGGACCTATATTCAATATCCTGTGATAAACCATAATGGAAAAGAATATTTAGAAGATGAATGTATATGTTGCTGAATCAATTTGCTGTACAGCAGTAATTGGTACAACATTGTAAATCAACTATACCACAGTTTAAAAAATAAAAACCCAAAGAAAATAAACCCATGTGTCACAAAAGTAAAGACGGTGACCAGGTGTTTTGGAAATAATGGTACACTGTATGAATCCTGTCAGGCATGAAGGGGTTTTGAAAGGTTTCTTGATTGTGCCGGGAGAGCCAGGTTCCCTCTGTGGGAGCGCGGTTGTTCACTCCCAATGAAAGCTAAGACTAGGGAAGGATTACACACACCCATTCACATGCACGCGTGTGTATGCACATATGTATGTGTATCTTATCACTCTTCCTCCAAGGCATATTGTTTATGATGACATTTCCTGTGTGTCTGTGGAGGCAGGCATTGCTGAAAACATGTGTGTTCACGCTGTGCACTGGCAGAGCCATGCAGTTGCCCCTTGTCCCGATTCTAAAGGTGAGGTCAGAAAGAGCTGGCTGGACAGGCATATCTAACTGGTAAGTCCTTTATTCACTGAACAGTATCGGGACTTTAGAAATTGTAAGTTTATTGATGACTTAAAATGTTTGAGTATTTTGCTTAAAAATCAGAGTTCTGACTTTTTAAAACTGCATTTATCTACTCATTAGGCCGAGCTGGGTCTCTGCTGTAGCATGCTGGGTCCTCTGTCATCACTGCCACATGCAGGGTCTTTAGCTGCAGCCTGGGAACACTTGGCTGCAACGTGTGGGATCTAGTTCGCTGACCAGGGAGCAAACCAGCCCCCGCACTGGGAGAGGAGGCTTAGCCACTGGACCACCAGGCAAGTCCCATCTGACTTTGATAAACCAAATTTATGGCAGAGCTAGTCTCCAGGTTTCACAGGAGGGCTGGGGAGTTCGCCTTTGGATGAGCGCTTCCTTTCCAGTGGCCATAGTTCCCCCTCCCCCTACCCTTAGCTCATTTGGCTGCTTGCCTGGTCCATCCATGTGATAAAATAATTTAATTCAGCAAATTGATTAACCCTTCAATCAACTAATTGGCCCATTCGATCAAGACAGGTGATGAAGTAGACCCTCTTGGAAACACTGTCTGACTCATGTTCTTGACAGCTGTTTCAGTTGAAGCTTCTATTGATTATTCTGCCCTTGGGCCTTTAAGTAAATTAAAAACAACTCCCATGGAAAAGATGTTGACTTAAAGGGTAAATATATCAAAATAAAGGGAAATGTCCAAAGAAGAGAAAGTATAGTGAAATTTTGTCATTTTTTTCAGATAGAATATAGGAGTATCAACATGAGGGAGGGCACAGGAAGCTCACCAGCGATCATCTCTTTAAATGTACAGACATTAGCTTCACTCTTTGAAGCATTATGCAAATCTTTGGCATTTTTTTCATGATGCACATTCACTTATTGTATTATAATTTTTAAAATCTCATGAACTGTGAAGGATGGAAAACAGACTGGACATAGCTGGGTTCTCAGCATAGAGGAAGGGTTTTCACATAATTCAAGTGGACTCACATGTGCAGGAAAGATATCCTGAGAGAATTAGCAAGTAGCAGTTACTTTACTAGTTGGAATGCTGCCATTACACCCAGCCTGGACTTAATATGGGTGAAAAGTAATCTCTAAACACTGCAGCAAAGCTTTGATTACAGATGAGCTGATTGACACACCGTCCTTACTGCGGGGCGGGGCGGGGGGTGGGGGGTGTCCCTGCAGGCTGGCCAGGCTATCGTATCTCCCCCTGAGGAGCTCTAGGCTTCTTGCCATCATCAGCAAAGCTCTGGGGACAGGGAACGATTTCAAAATGGTAAGAGACACCATGTGGACCTCAGAGTCAGAGAAATGTTGGGAGGATCCAAGGCTTGTGTGAGGAATCCAGATAAGAATTAAGGAAAGATAGGAAAGGAAAGGAAAGTTACAGCATTGAGAAGGTGGATCTAGCTAGATATTGGATGGACCACGAGGAGTTACTGAAGATGAATTTATTTTCCTCGTGAATATGGGCTATCAACAAGAAATATGATAATGAGCATGTGGATATTATATTTTATTGGCCTGGTAACAATTGTTCTTTGTATGAGAATTTATTAGTCAGTTGCAGAAAGACAATGAGCAGAATAGTTAACATAATTTATAAATAAAACACTTATTTTTAAATGAAAACAATTGATTTTTTTCCCCAAAGGAAAGAATCATCCATTTTGTTATGAAATTAATGAACTTAGCCACTTGATATGGAGAAAGCGGCAAACCATGATAGCAAAACTGTGACCCTTCACAGCACCTCAGGTAGAAACTCCATCAAATGGGGGGAGATAATAAAACCAGACCAGAGGTAAATAATGCGATATCATGCGCAAAGCAAAAGTAGAAGAGGAATGGGAAAGTTTCTGAGTCAAATGGTGCTGTTAGCTGTTTTATAATATAAGGTGCAGTCAGCATGGAAGCACAGTTACTCTTGTCTGTGTATTAGCAGGTAGTCACAGGCGATGACAAACGTCCGTCTAGTCCAAGCTATGGTTTTCCCAGTAGTCATGTACAGATGTGAGAGTTGGACTATAAAGAAAGCTGAGTGCCAAAGAATTGATGCTTTCAAAACTAGGTTGCTGGAGAAGACTCTTGAGAGTCCTTTGGACTGCAAGGAGACCCAACCAGTCCATCCTAAAAGAAATCAACCCTGAATATTCATTGGAAGGACTAATGCTGAAGCTGAAACTCCAATGCTTTGGCCACCTGATGCAAAGAACTAACTTATTGGAAAAGACCCCGATGCTGGGGAAGATTGAAGGTGGGAGGAGAAGGGGATGACAGAGGATGAGATGGTTGGATGGCATCACTGACTCTGGATATGAGTTTGAGCAAGCTCCAGGAGTCAGGGAAGCACAGGAAAGCCTGACGTGCTGCAGTCCGTGGGGTCTCAAATAGTCAGACATGACTGACCTAGGGAACAGCAACAGAGGATAAGTCCACGGCCGTGGATCATATGGCTCCATGTCAGGCTCTCGTTGATGACTTTTTGTTCTCTTTTTCAGTGAAACCCTGCGTTTCTTGGAGTTAATGAGGTTGTTTTTAGTTTTGTTGCAAATTAGAAACCTGTTCAGAAAGCAGTGAATAAGTGAAACTGAAAGTGTTAGTCGCTCAGTCGTGTCTGACTCTTTGCCACCCCGTGGGCTGCAGCCCACCAGGTTCCTCTGTCCATGGAAGTCTCCAGGCAAGGATACTGGAGTGGGTAGCCATTCCCTTCTCCAGGGGATCTTCCTGACACAGGGACCGAACCCAGGTCTTCTGCATTGCAGGCGGATTTTTACCCTCTGAGCCGCTAGGGAAGCCCATAAAGAGCACTGCCGTTTATAAAGCAGTGTGTGCCGAGGAGAGGGGCGTTACCATAGATAAAGGCCGATGGTGCCCATCTATGGATGCGCCCATCCGTAGACCAGCTGGCTTACAGAAAACATCTGGCAACGGAAGTACTTATTCTGATCTTGAAGTGCCTTGACGGAAATGGACATATTTTAATAAGTTTAATGTGCAGCCAAATGTGGACATATGAATACTTCAACTTGGAGAGACAAAGAGCACACATGAGATTTTTAAATGAGGGATAATTTTTTAAAATTTCATAACAAGAGAGAAAAATCAAATCAATAAAATTAGAAATGAAAATGGAGAGATCACAACAGACAACACAGAAATACAAAGGATCATAAGAGACTACTATCAGCAGTTTTATGCCAATAAAATGGACAACGTGGAAGAAATGGACAAATTCTTAGAAAAGTACAATTTTCCAAAACTGAACCAGGAAGAAATAGAAAATCTTAACAGACCCATCACAAGCACGGAAATTGAAACTGTAATCAGAAATCTTCCAGCAAACAAAAGCCCAGGTCCAGATGGCTTCACAGCTGAATTCTACCAAACATTTCGAGAAGAGCTAACACCTATCCTCCTCAAACTCTTCCAGAAAATTGCAGAGGAAGGTAAACTTCCCAACTCATTCTATGAGGCCACCATCACCCTAATACCAAAACCTGACAAAGATGTCACAAAAAAAGAAAACTACAGGCCAATATCACTGATGAACATAGATGCAAAAATCCTCAACAAAATTCTAGCAATCAGAATCCAACAACACATTAAAAAGATCATACACGTGACCAAGTGGGCTTTATCCCAGGGATGCAAGGATTCTTCAATATCCGCATATCAATCAATGTAATTCACCACATTAACAAATTGAAAAATAAAAACCATATGATTATCTCAATAGATGCAGAGAAGGCCTTTGACAAAATTCAACATCCATTTATGATAAAAACTCTCCAGAAAGCAGGAATAGAAGGAACATACCTCAACATAATAAAAGCTATAGATGACAAACCCACAGCAAACATTATCCTCAATGGTGAAAAATTGAAAGCATTTCCCCTAAAGTCAGGAACAAGACAAGGGTGTCCACTTTCACCGCTACTATTCAACATAGTTCTGGAAGTTTTGGCCACAGCAATCAGAGCAGAAAAAGAAATAAAAGGAATCCAAATTGCGAAAGAAGAAGTAAAACTCTCACTGTTTGCAGATGACATGATCCTCTACATGGAAAACCCTAAAGACTCCACCAGAAAATTACTAGAGCTAATCAATGAATATAGTAAAGTTGCAGGATATAAAATCAACACACAGAAATCCCTTGCATTCCTATACACTAATAATGAGAAAGTAGAAAAAGAAATTAAGGAAACAATTCCATTCACCATTGCAACGAAAAGAATAAAATACTTAGGAATATATCTACCTAAAGAAACTAAAGACCTATATATAGAAAACTATAAAACACTGATGAAAGAAATCAAAGAGGACACTAATAGATGGAGAAATATACCATGTTCATGGATGGGAAGAATCAATATAGTGAATATGAGTATACTACCCAAAGCAATTTACAAATTCAGTGCAATCCCTATCAAGCTACCAGCCACATTTTTCACAGAACTAGAACAAATAATTTCAAGATTTGTATGGAAATACAAAAAACCTCGAATAGCCAAAGCAATCTTGAGAAAGAAGAATGGAACTGGAGGATTCAACTTGCCTGACTTCAGGCTCTACTACAAAGCCACAGTCATCAAGACAGTATGGTACTGGCACAAAGACAGACATATAGATCAATGGAACAAAATAGAAAGCCCAGAGATAAATCCACACACATATGGACACCTTATCTTTGACAAAGGAGGCAAGAATATACAATGGAGTAAAGACAATCTCTTTAACAAGTGGTGCTGGGAAAACTGGTCAACCACTTGTAAAAGAATGAAACTAGATCACTTTCTAACACCGCACACAAAAATAAACTCAAAATGGATTAAAGATCTAAATGTAAGATCAGAAACTATAAAACTCCTAGAGGAGAACATAGGCAAAACACTCTCAGACATAAATCACAGCAGGATCTTCTATGATCCACCTCCCAGAATTCTGGAAATAAAAGCAAAAATAAACAAATGGGATCTAATTAAAATTAAAAGCTTCTGCACAACAAAGGAAACTATAAGCAAGGTGAAAAGACAGCCTTCTGAATGGGAGAAAATAATAGCAAATGAAGCAACTGACAAACAACTAATCTCAAAAATATACAAGCAACTTAAGCAGCTCAATTCCAGAAAAATAAACGACCCAATCAAAAAATGGGCCAAAGAACTAAATAGACATTTCTCCAAAGAAGACATACGGATGGCTAACAAACACATGAAAAGATGCTCAACATCACTCATTATTAGAGAAATGCAAATCAAAACCACAATGAGATACCACTTCACACCAGTCAGAATGTCTGCGATCCAAAAATCTGCAAGCAATAAATGCTGGAGAGGGTGTGGAGAAAAGGGAACCCTCCTACACTGTTGGTGGGAATGCAAACTAGTACAGCCACTATGGAGAACAGTGTGGAGATTCCTTAAAAAATTGCAAATAGAACTCCCTTATGACCCAGCAATCCCACTGCTGGGCATACACACCGAGGAAACCAGAATTGAAAGAGACACATGTACCCCAATGTTCATCGCAGCACTGTTTATAATAGCCAGGACATGGAAACAACCTAGATGTCCATCAGCAGATGAATGGATAAGAAAGCTGTGGTACATATACACAATGGAGTATTACTCAGCCATAAAAAAGAATTCATTTGAATCAGTTCTGATGAGATGGATGAAACTGGAGCCAATTATACAGAGTGAAGTAAGCCAGAAAGAAAAACACCAATACAGTATACTAACACATATATATGGAATTTAGGAAGATGGCAATGACGACCCTGTATGCAAGACAGGAAAAAAGACACAGATGTGTATAACGGACTTTTGGACTCAGAGGGAGAGGGAGAGGGTGGGATGATTTGGGAGAATGGGAATTCTAACATGTATACTATCATGTAAGAATTGAATCACCAGTCTATGTCTGACGCAGGATACAGCATGCTTGGGGCTGGTGCATGGGGATGACCCAGAGAGATGTTATGGGGAGGGAGGTGGGAGGGGGGTTCATGTTTGGGAACGCATGTAAGAATTAAAGATTTTAAAATTTTAAAAATAAAAAATTAAAAAAAATTTCATAACAGTGGTAATGCCAGTAAACCACGGTTGTGTTCTTTAATGTCAGTTTTTAGAAGTCTTAATAAAATACTAGACTTTGTAATGAAGAGCAAACTGTGATAGCACAACCAAGATTGTTTGATTTAAAAAAACTGACACTTTTTTATTTTGTGATTTTCATTTTTTCATTGAAGAAGCAAAACAGTGATATATTGGACATCTTTTCAAACAATATCACAAGCTTGCATTACATTGCAGTTATAAAAGAATAAAATCTTCTAAAGCCAAATGCAATCAAAACACAAATTTAGGAGGCCAATCTCCATTATTTCACAAGTAGAAATAGGCAACTTTCCCATTTTGGGGTGTAGTATACTTACTATCTTTCCTATTTTGGGGTGTGGTATACTTTCTAACTTTCCTATTTCGGAGTGTAGTATACTTACTAACTGTACTATTTTGGGGTGTAGTATACTTACTAAATTAGCATCTGACAGAGCTCTTAAGGTATTACAATATGAAGACATCTCTCCATAGTTTCTAGGCCCATGTTTGGGTTATTGCTGCCAATGAGGATGACATATGTAACTTTGAAGTTTCACATTTCACAGAAATAAAGAGAAAGAAGAGAAATTGAGAGTGAACAGAGAATCTGACCTATGCCTCACGCTGTTCAGCAACGCCTCACATATAGTGTTGCTTCAGAAAACTTACTGAAAGAAAACTTTAGTCTTATCACTGCTAAACGAGTCTTAGAAGTAGTAGTAGTTTACAAAATTGCTTTATTGTTTTAAAAGTCTTTAAAAATGATGTACAGTTGGTGGTCTGTGTGTGCACCAAATGCTGCATTAGCTGGTCTGCGTATGCTGAAATGTGCAAGAACACTGAACTAGAAAGTATGGATGTAGGGCCACAATGGGAATGCAGCGGGAGTCTGGGAGCAGAAATGGGAATGCAGCGGGAGTCTGGGAGCAGTCAGTGCCAAGGAGTGTGAGACAAGCAGCACTGCAGGACCGCTCACAGTGGCCAGGACAGAGGCAGCCCACACACCTGTCCACAGAGGGCTTGAGGAAGAAGACACGGTGCACACAGTGGGACATCACTCAGCCATTAGAAGGGACGAGCTGGTGCCGCCTGCAGCGGAGGCTCATCCTGAGTGAAGGGAGTCGTAAAGAGGAAGACGAATATATGATTTGGCTTATATGTGATGTCTAAAAAAATTATACAGGTGAACTTATTTACAAAACAAAAAGACTCACAACATAGAAAAGAAACTTATGGTTACCAACGGGAAAAGTAGGGGGTGGCAAAATCAAGAGTTTGGGATTAGCAAATATACACTAACACACATAAAATAGATAATCAACATGGGCCTGCTGGAAGCACAGGGAGCTCCATATGTTGCAATAACCTATAAGGGAAAAAAATCTGAAAAAATATATGTGTATATAATTATATATATGTGTGTGAATAACTGATTCACTTTGATGTATACTTGAAACTAACACAACATTGTAAATTAACTGTAGTTCAGTAAAATAATCTTTATAAACCTCCAGCAATGTGGAAAGAAGTTTTGAAGATCCAGGACATCTCTCGTGAGTAGCCTGTATTGTTTAGGACTAGCTCCTACTGTGTGCTGAGAATATTGCTTTCTGATAAGGGCACTAAGTTGGGCTAATCAGTTGAAATTCTCTCTGAAACTTTCACTTTTGTAATAAGACATTACCTTAATTATCTTCTAAACTTTCATTCTTAGAGCCCTTTACTCAATCATCTAATCCTGAGGCCCCAATCAATAAATTCTCATATATACCAAGGTCAAGTGTAAGCATCTTTTATCTTCATATTCTTTCCATGGCTGATTTTATATATTTCTAGTTTTAAATAGTAATTCAGAGCAAATGGCTTTTAAGTCAATATTTCTGCCTCATGGATGTCTTAACCCACAGGCCATTTTTCATCTGCAAGTGGCTCTTTCTTCTCAGAGGAAACCTTCTCCCCAAAGGTGGGTTTCCTTAAACCCAGAAATAAAATTAACCTTCTATTTTGAACTCATGCACACTGTTCCTCTGACATTATCACTTTTTATAATTAATTAATTATAATCCTTATAATTAACACATCATGTATGTGTTGAATCCCTCATACTGGATTTCTATGCATCTTGAGTGCTAAGACTGTTCTTCGTTTGCTTCTGGTTATTTGTCAACCCTGCTTATCATATGGCTCCCTGCAGCGCATACAGTGGATGGTCCATACAGATGCTCCAAAGTGTGGGATAAATGGATATGTGAATGAGCAAATGGATTCTTTTTGGGGGGAGGGAATGCCACGTGGCTTGTGGGGTCTTAGTTCCTCAACCAGGGATTGAACCTGGGCCTCCAACAGTGAAAGTGCCAAGTCCTAACCACTGGACAACCAGGGAACTCCTGCGTCTTGGCTCCTTGCATCCTCTTTCCTAGCGTTGCATCGGTCAAACAGAAATGAAATTGCAACATAAAACTCAACATATTTTTGTTCACTTGCCTGCCATAAGAGATACTATTTTTGGAACATAACATTTAACAGATTTCTTTGTGCTCCTTTTTAAACCAGATATTTTCATTAAAATGTACTGAAACCAGACTGATAGGCAAAGTAAGATACAGGCTACAGGCGATAGGAAGCAGTTTTAGCAAAATTTAGTGAGAAAGGAGAGAAAAGAGGCTTAAGTATATTGTAATCATTGTTAACTGTCCTAAGTAACAGCATATTTAATATTGAAATGTGTGTATGGTGTGAGCTTATGTAGATACACATGCCAAAAGTTGATATTTTGGGCAGTCTTATTACCTTAGTGAATTGATAAATACCCTCTGCTTAAAATTCTAATAAACTTGTAATTGTTTAATGGAATCTGTGCATTCTCTGTTGTATTTTCAATTTCCTTGCTCAATTTACTTATTTTTTCTTTCCTTCTATAATAGATTTTATAAAACCCGTTGTTGGTTGTGCAGTGTTTTGGATGTAAAAATTTGCGAGCTAATTACAGCCTTAAACATCTTGAAGAGAATCCTTTCATCTTAAATAGGCTTGATGAGCTTGGGTCCTTCATCACACACACATAAACACACCCATCAGAAAATATAGCAAGTTATTAAAGTTCTTATAAGATCCTTTTATCAAGATTCTTCAATTAAACTAAATAAGAAGAGAGAAAATTGGAATACACACACGCACACACACACATATACACATACACTTTTACACATGCACATGACACACGTTTGGCACGCTTTCTACCCTGTCGTCAGAATGCGTGGGTCAGGAGCCAGGGGGTAGGGGTGGCAGCAGGAACTTCCGCTATTAGACCTAATATCCACTGGGAAGTGTTTCTGTTTGCTCCTTGCTGGGCTCTTGATCCCAGTGAGTCTGGAAGTCCTAGCGCTGAAGGGAGGAGTGTCACTAGCCTTTGATGGTGTGGACCACAACGAACTGTGGGAAATTCTTCAAGAGATGGAAACACCAGACCACCTGACCTGCCTCCTGAGAAATCTGTATACAGGTCCAGAAGCAACAGTTAGAACAACAGACTGGTTCCAAATAGGGTAAGGAGTATATCAAGGCTGTATATCGTCACCCTGTTTATTTAACTTATGTGCAGAGTACATCATGCAAAATGCTGGGCTGGATGAAGCACAAGCTGGAATCAATACTGCTGGGAGAAATACCAATAACCTCAGATATGCAAATAACACCCACCCTTATGGAAGAAAGTGAAGAACTAAAGAGCCTCTTGAAGAAAGTGAAAGAGGAGAGTGAAAAAATTGGCTTAAAACTCAGCATTCAGAAAAATAAGATCATGGCATCCGGTTCCATCACTTCATGGCAAATAGATGGGGAAACAGTGGAAACAGTGTCAGACTTTATTTTTCGGGGCTCCAAAATCACTGCAGATGGTGATTGCAGCCATGAAATTAAAAGATGCTTATTCCTTGGAAGAAAAGCTATGACCAAGCTAGGTAGCATATTAAAAAGCAGAGACATTACTTTACCAACAAAGGTCTGTCTAGTCAAAGCTATGATTTTCCAGTAGTCATGTATGGATATAAGAGTTGGACTATAAAGAAAGCTGAGCACAGAAGAATTGATACTTCTGAACTGTGGTGTTGGAGAAGACTCATGAGAGTCCCTTGGACTGCACGGAGATCCAACCAGTCCATCCTAAAGGAAATCAGTCCTGAATATTCATTGGAAGGACTGATGCTGAAGCTGAAACTCCAATACTTTGGCCACCTGATGCAAAGAACTGACTCATTGGAAAAGACCCTGATGCTGGGAAAGATTGAAGGTGAGAGGAGAAGGGGATGACAGAGGATGAGAAGGTTGGATGGCATCACCGATGCGATGGACATGAGTTTGAGTGAACTCTGGGATTTGGTGATGGACAGGGAGGCCTGGCGTGCTGCAGTCCATGGGGTCACAGAGAGTTGGACACGACTGAGGGACTGAACTGAACTGAGTGTAGTTATAGCTCCCATGATTGAAAGCTAGAACTGTCCCCCTGTACATAGGAGGCTTTTTCTGCCACTGAACCAACAGGTAGAGAATAGCATCATTGAATTGGCAGGGGAAATTGATCTCTTGAGTAACTGTGTTGAGCATCTTTTCATGTGTTTATTTTCCATCTCTATATCTTGCCTGGTGAAATTGTGTTAACTGTTTTGCCCTCTTTATATGACTTCTAATTAAGTTTTGAGAATTTTAAAGTATATTCTGCATACGAGTCTTTTTTCAGATTTGCAGCAATTTTCTCCCTGCTTGTAGCTTGTCTTTTCTTTCTTTTAACCATATCTCTCATAGATAAAAACTTTTTAATTTGGAAGAAGTTTCCTTGATTATTTTTCTTTTGTGGATTGTGTTTTCACTGCTATATGTAAGAACATTCTCCTAATCCAAAGTCAGAAAGATTTTTCTCTTTTTGCTAAATTTTTATAGTTCTATGTTTTGTATTTAGATCTGTGATTCATCTTGAGTTTATTTTTGTGTTAGGTATGATACATATAGATGCCCAGTGTTTTCAGCATTGTTTGTTGAAAGACTGTTCTTTCTCTGCTGAATTGGCTGTCCACCTCTGATAAAAACTAATTGACTATTTTCATGGGTTTATTTCTGGATTCTCTAATCTGTTCCATTTGCTTATGTGTCTTGCCAGCTACAGTTTTGAGCTGTGTAGCTTATAGTAAGCACTGATATAAAGAAGTGTTACATTTTCTAACATTTTTCTTCATTTTCAAAATTGTTTTGGCTTCTCCATTTATTGTAGAATCAGTTAGTCAATATCTACAAAAATCCTTCTGGTATTTTGATTAGGATGTTATTACATCTCTAGATCAATTTGGAAATAGTTGATCTTGAGCCTTCCGATGTATGCATATGGGATATTTCCTACTTAATTTAGGTTTTATATTTCTTTCATCAGGGTTTTATAATTTTCAGCACAGAAATGGCATGCATTTTTTAACCTTTCAATGTGAATCCTATTTTTTGTACCTATAATAAATTATGCTTTAAACTTTTTTCAATTTCAGATTATTCATTGATGATACATAGATATATGATTGTTTTCCTAGTATCATATCTATATTGGACTTCCCTGGTGGTTCAGACAGTAAAGTGTCTGCCTGCAATGCAGAAGACCTGGGTTCGATCCCTGGGTCGGGAAGATCCCTTGGAGAAGGAAATGCCCATCCACTCCAGTATTCTTGCCTGGAAAATTCCATGGGTGGAGGAGCCTGGTGGGCTACAGTCCATGGGGTCGCAGAGAGTCAGACATGACTGAGCGGCTTCACTTTCTTTCTTTCTTCTCTACATCAATCTTTTATCTTCTGAAAACTTAAAAGATCTTTTTTGTAGCTTTCATGGGATTTTTTATGTACTCGAGTGTACTGTCTATAAATAGAATTTTATATCTTTGTTTCTAGTCTATACAGATTTTCTTTTTTACCTTTCTCCCAGAGATTTTTGTTTTGTTTTGTTTTGCTGGTTGTAGTTATGGAATGGGTTGACAGTCCTTTTTTCTCAGAACTTTAAAACTGGTGTTCCACTGTTGTGGTAGGCAGAAAAATAGCCCCTCAAAGATATGCTGGACAGTACTCAGTATCAAGGCTGCAAAGAACAAACAGCTGTGTTGGGAGTCTTAAGAACAGCTCTTTGGGAGACACAGATTCACGTAAAACATTGTTGTAGAGAAGAGAAAGAACTGGGTCTCATAAAGAGAAAAAAAAAATCACAAGATTGTTCAAGTTGCCCAACAGGAATTGTGATTGACTCTGACACAAGTCGGGAAATAGTTGTCCTTAAGGAATCACAAGTTATTTGATGGTAAGGGTGTGATAAGTATGAGCCTCTGGAGATCTTCTGGATGCCTTTGTTAGGACAGTAAAGAGTCAGATTCCATCCACGTGAAACGTGCGGAAGTCAGCCTTCCTCAGTGGTGTCCTGCCTCCACTTTGGAGGACTCTGTTAGCAACGCCAGCTCTATTTTGATTTTCCTTCCAAAGTTGTCTGCATTCTAATGCCTAGAACCTGGGAATGGATTCCGTTATATACAACTTTGCAACTTAATTGTAATTAAGGACGGTGAGGTGGACAGGGAACCCTGGATTATTCAGGAGCACTCAATTTAATCATGTGTTCTTAAACGCAGAGGATTTTTTTTTTTTTTCAGGTGCAGTCTGCTGCTGCTGCTAAGTCGCTTCAGGCATGTCCGACTCTGTGCAACCCCATGGACGGCAGCCCACCAGGCTCCCCCGGCCCTGGGATTCTCCAGGCAAGAACCCTGGAGTGGGTTGCCATTTCCTTCTCCAGTGCATGAAGGTGAAAAGTGAAAGTGAAGTCGCTCAGTCGAGTCCGACTCTTCGCGACCTCATGAACTGCAACCCACCAGGCTCCTCCGTCCATGGGATTTTCCAGGCAAGAGTACTGGATCAGTTGTAGGCTGCTGCTGCTGCTGCTGCTGCTAAGTCACTTCAGTTGTGTCTGACTCTGTGCGACCCCATAGACGGCAGCCCATTGGTCGGAGAAAAGCAGCAAGGCTTTGGAAACAGAGGAAAGGGGCCACGAGATAATGTATGTAAACAGCCTCTGAAAGCTGGGGAAGAGCAGGAACCAGACTCCAAAGTCCAGAAAGCAATGCAGCCCTGTAAGGCAGCACTGTAACTTTAGCCCAATAGCACCCACGTGAGACTTTTAACTACAGAACTATAAAATGAGAAAATGGTTTAGATTGCTTAGTCTTCCTGCTCTTTAAAGCGGCTGAGTTTGTGGCTATTTGCAACAGCAGCCCTAGAAAAGCAAGGCCAGAGTCCTCTGCTTTCTGTCCTGGCTTCTATTTCTGTTTTGTTTCTTTTTTTTTTTTAACCTATCATCAGTCATTTGAATTGTTACTTTTCAAGTAAAGTGTTATTTTCTCTGTAGACAATTATGGGATTATTGCCATCTTAACACTATTAATGACTGAACACTGATGTCTCCCCATTTGTTTGGGTCTTCTCTAATTTCTTTCAAAAGTTTTTTGTTGTTTTCAGAGTAAAAATTTTACATTTATTTTATTAAATGTATTCTTTAGTTGTTTTTGAGACGAAATAATTGTTTTCTTAATCTCTATTTCAATTTGCTAATTGCTGTTGTATAAAAAAGAGATTTAATGTGTTGATTTTATATCCTTTAAACTCACTGAACTCTTTTATTCTGAGTTAATTATTTTACATAAAATTAAAAAAACACTTTTAGCAGATTCTCTAGAATTTTCTATTAATATGGTGTATTATATCAGTTGATTTTTGGATATTGAACCAATTTTGCATCCTGGGGACAAATCATTCTTGGTCGTGGCTTATAATAATCATTTTGAAATGTTTCTAGGTTTGACTTACAATATTTTGTTGATGATTTTTGAATCTATATTCATGAAATATATTGACCTCTTGTTTCTTTGTCGGGGGCTGTCTGGAGCCTGAAAACAAGCCCCACTGAGCTGAGGTGCAAGAAAACCTCCCTCCCCCGAGTGCAAGCGCTCAGGCTAAAGCGAAGAAACCTGGAGATCCCGGAGTCCGAGACAGAAAGAAACCAGGTAGTAGGGGTGACCTGCTCCAAAAGTGACCGGGGGGGCTGATGCTCGTCTGTGGACTACTGTGAAAGTATTTACAAGCTTTGCTTCCTTGCCAGGGGAGGGCTAAGTTCTTGCTTCCAGGACAGGGGTAGAGAAGTCTGGGGTTAACTAGATTGTTATGAAAAGCAGGTGCTGAGTAAGAAGGAGGCTGCTGGTAACATCCAGGCACGCTTTATTCCCACTTGTCTCCTACTATGGAACAAACACAGGCTTTCTCTAATACATCAAGTGCTCCATGCTCCAAAGGAGGGCGCCTGGCCCTCTTGATTTGCCCTGGAAGTTCCCAGGAAGTGGGACCTTCAGTGCTAAAACTGGGAGTGAAAGTGTTAGCTGTCCAGTCGTGTCCAACTCTGCGACCCCATGGACTGTAGCCCACCAGGCTCCCCTGTCCGTGGGATTCTCCAGGCCAGAATACTGGAGTGGGTTGCCGTTCCCTTCTCCAGGGGATCTTCCTGACCCACGGTTCAAACTCAGATTTCCTGCATTGCAAGTAGATTGTTTATCGTTTGCACTCCCCAGGAAGTGCTGGGAGAGAAAACTGGAGATCCAAGAGTTGTGGACAGAAGCAAATCAGGGGCAGGGTGACCTACTCAAAAAGTGACTGGAGGAGCTGATGCTCGTCTGTGGAATCCTCCAAAGTTATTTATAAAAACTGGGAGACAACTTGGCAAACTGGGACACCTTTGTCTCCCTACTTGAAAGTGACCTACTTCTCCCAGTGGGGTCTGGGAATTTGTGTAACATATATTACAATTCTCTGCAGAAATATTACCATTTTTATTTCAGCTATAATAAAGTGAAATGTAAGATTTTCTTTCTTGCATCTGTGAGTGTCTCTTACATAGGATACTGCTCAGACATTTCAGTGCCTGGCGTGTTGGCTGCTTGGCGTTGAGCAGCACTGCATCAGCTATCAGGTTCTAACAAGTGAAAAGCGAACTGAACGCAAATCAAGTGAAGGTCAGATGCCTTCCCTGAAGATTATTTCAATAAGGATTTCCTAGTTCTTCCATTAGAGAAGAGAGCTGACAATATTGTGTGGCAGCCTGGACGGGAGGAGAGTTTGGGGAAGAATGGATACCTGTGTATGTATGGCTGAGTCCCTTTGCTGTCCATCTGAAACTATTGCAACATTGTTAATCAGCTATATGCCAACATAAAATCAAAAGTTAAAAGAAAATCAGGCTGACAAAATGAAAGTGCAGCAAAGCAGAAAGTAATAGAACCCAGAATTTTGTCTCTACCATAGCAGTTAGTAGCAACTTTAGCCTGTGACTTCTGGATTAGCTTCAGCAAAACAACATCATTTATGTTATATTACTGTTGCTAACCAGTTACATTTTATTGGTTTAGTAACTTTTTGAGTTTCAATTTTGTCTTATTGTTAGATGAAATCAATAGTTATTATAGTTTCTACTAACATTTTTCTGTATATGCAAGTAACATTATAATAAAGTCAATACTGGCTCTATAGAAAGAACTAGGGGACTTTCCTGGCTGGCCTGAGGTTAAGGGTCCACGTTCCAGTGCAGGGGACGTGGGTTCAGTCCCTGGTCCAGGAAGATTCCGGGTGCCACGGGGCCCCTGAGCGGGTACGCCACAGCTGCTGGGCTTGCGCTGCACAGTCTGTGCTCTGCCATCTCTCGTACGACAAGAGACGCCCCTGCCACGAGTAGCCCCTGCTTGCTGCAGGTGGGGAAACCTGCATGCAGCAGCAGGCCCCCAGTCCACCCAGCCAAAGATAAATTTAATTAAGGAAAGAAGTATGTGTGGCCTCCCAAGGGCTTCCTCGTTTACTGCGGATGCATTGTGATTCATAAAACTCTGGACTCTATGGAGGGAGCTGGAGAGGGTTAGATGGGAAGGGGGAAGGGATAAACAGAAAGAGGGTGGTTAGTATGTTTAAGGAGCCAAAAAACTCCCTAAGGCTAACTTCATATCTGGTGACGTTTTTTATTGTGCCCTTTACGATCTACAGCTTCTTAAAATCTCTCAAGGTCTCTAAGTCACGACTCCCATGATTTCAGTTGTAGTTTTTCCAGGGAAATTTTAACACTTTGGTGGAAGTCATTTTGGTGGGTAATTTGGAAAGCAGGCATAGGGACGATAAGGACTTTCTGAATGTGCCATCGTACTGAGAGCTGCAGGGAGTCACACTAGATTGATCTCCTGTGTGCACACTCTGTTCCAGACGCTTCTGTGCATTGCTTTGTGTGCCACCACTGTCTAGGAGTAGGCTGCTATTTGTTTTGTTTTATAGAAGAGAAAGCAGAGGCCCAGAACAGTATACTGGTGCAGCAGGATGTGTAACTAGTGAGTGATGGATCCTGGATTTATCCTCAGGTACTCTGATTACAGAGTGCACATCCTGAAGCATGCTGAGAACTGTGATTAGCAATAACATGATCTGCGATCTATAACAGAGAAGAAATTTGAGATTCTAGTGAAAGACACGGAAATAAGTGGATAACAGTCAACCAGTACCAATTATTTATAAATAATCAGTAGCTATTTGGTGCTAATATTAATATTAATTACTGTATCTGACATTGAAAGGGACTGAAAAATTACACTGTCCCTGGAAACCTCATTTGATCTCCCACATTTATAATGTTAATTGCATATTATGACTGGTTCTGATAAACTAGAACTTATTGGCATAGTCGAGCATAAGTCAGGTATGTTAAAAAAAAAAAGATTTCCTCATTGACTCAGGTCTCAAAAAAGTTAGATGGCAGTATTGTGAACTGTTTGGGATGTTGTGTATGACATGGCTCCTTTCTAAAGCTGAACGTTCTAGGGGAATACATTATGTCCTATTAGAATTTATCTTTCTAGAAGAAAATATTTTGTAATTTATAGGCTTAGGTCATACAAGAACTGGAATTTCTGAAAAAGGCAAAGTTGTTACTGCCATTGGTAAGGGTTCTGTTATCAGAGATAATTGAGAAAATAAGTGGCCAAAAATATCTGTTCCTAATAACTGAAAATATTTAATATTCTTTTAAAAGTCAACAACTCCATAGGAATGATCAAAGTGTTTCTGAGGAGTTCATTTATATCTGAACTTATATAGATCAAAGAAATATTTCTTCAGTGGACAGTAATGGGTGGCTTCTGTTTTGGTTTTTAAGGTAAAAACAGGAGAAATATAAATGGATCACTTAAATGAAAAGACCAAGGACAGATCTTATTTTAGATATATTAGATATAACGTCTTAATCAATGTCATCAAGATTACATTTCTTTCTCCACTTTATGTGAAGAAATTTTGAAGGAAATGGAAATTAGAACATAATAAATTTCTTCACATATTTGAAGAGTAGGAGTGCCAAAGATTAATTTGTATGACTTCAGAAGATAAGACATAGTATGAAAGCTTGAAGGAGACAAATTTCAGGAAAAATTTAATTTCTGGAAGTAAAATTGTCTATCTTATGTGTGTTCTCTGTGGCTGGAGGTAGTTAAGTAAAATCTCCACAATAATGTGTTGAAGGATTTCATCAGGAATCGAGCATTTATGGAAAGTTTCAGGAGAATGTAGTCAGTGCCCTTAACTTTCATGTTTTTTGACATTTCATTCAATTAAACATTTTCAAAATTAAAAAAAGAGCATTTTTCACTTTGCAAGCTTTGCATTCGGTGGGTTCGGTTTCATGTTCAGACAGGATTTCCATGCGTCAGAGAGTGGTGCCGTCATTTCAAGAATCATGTCATCTTTGTGGATAAGGAGATGCATCTTTACAGGAGAGAGCAGCGGTGCCTGCCTGGCAGCGGCGGGCAGGTCGTATGAATGGTTCTGACTCTCTTCACTTGGTTCTTGTCACCATCTCAGATTGAATCACTAGGGTCTAGAGTGTGCAGCTCTGGTTGGCCAGCCTGGGTCTTATGCTCCCCTTTGTGATGGGAGATGAGTCATGTGATTGATGAAACACCCTAGAACAGGTTGGCCATGTGCCTGAGGTGTGTCTGAAGGAGTTAGACTCTTATAAAACAAAACACGCTTTATTTTTTATTGGAGTATAGCTGATTAGCAATGTTGTGATAGTTTCAGCTAAACGGCAAAGGGACTCAGCCATACATATACATGTACCCACTCTCCCCTAAACTCCCCTCCCACCCAGGCTCCCCCTGACAGCTACAGACTCTCTCTCTAAGTCTGTGAGTCTGTCTCTGTCTTGTAGATGAGCTCATCTGTACCATTTCTTTCTGGGCTCCCCGTATAACGAGTGTGGGCTCTGTCGTGCCGGTGCGCTGCCACTCTGGCGACTAGCCACCGGTTTCCGCTGTCCTGGGATTTCCCAGGCGAGGACTCTGCAGAGGGCTGCTATTTCTGACTCCAGGCGGTCTTCCCGACTCAGGGGTTGAACCCGCAACTCCTGTGTTTCTTGTTGCAGGTAGATTCTTTACCGCAGAACCATCGGGGAGCCCACATGTAAGGGATGCCACGTGATATTTCTCCTGCTCTGTCTGATCTACTTCGCTCAGTATGACAGTCTCTAGGTCCACTGATGTTGCTCCAGATGACATTATTTCATCCTTTTTAGTGACTGAGTAATATTCCAGTGTATCCATGGACCACGTCGTCTTTATCCATTTCTCTGTTGATGGACATTTAGGCTGCTTCCATGACTTGGCTTTGGTAAGCAGTGCTGCCCTGAACACTTGGGCGCATGTCTTCTTTTGGGAAATGTTTTTCTCCAGATATACGCCCAGGAGTAGAATTGCATGGTCATATGGTAGCTCTATTTTTAGCTTTTAAGGACCCTCCATACTATTTCCATAGTGTGAATGGGATAGACTCTTGACAGAAGCTTTGTATAGTCTTCTATAAGATGATTAAGGAAAGATTTACCCATTTGAATGTAGAGTTCCAAAGAATAGCAAGGAAACAAGAAAGTCTTGCTCAGTGATCACCTGACCTGCCTCCTGAGAAATCTGTATGCAGGTCAAGAAGCAACAGTTAGAAGTGGACATGGAACAACAGACTGGTTCCAAATTGGGAAAGGAGTTCATCAAGGCTGTATATTGTCACCTTGCTTACTTAACTTATATGCAGAGGACATCATGAGAAATGCTGGGCTAGATGAAGCACAAGCTGGAATCAAGATTGGCGGGAAAAATATCAATAGCCTCAGATATGCAGATGACACCACCCTTATGGCAGAAAGTGAACAGGAACGAAAGAGCCTCTTGATGAAAGTGAAAGAGGAGAGTGAAAAAGTTGGCTTAAAATTCAACATTCAGAAAACTAAGATTTTGCCATCCCGTCCCATCACTTCATGGCAAATAGATGGGGAAACAGTGGAAACAGTGAGAAGCTTTATTTTTTGGGCTCCAAAATCACTGCAGATGGTGACTGCAGCCATGAAATTAAAAGAGGCTTGCTCCTTGGAAGAAAAGTCATGACCAACTTAGACAGCATATTAAAAAGCAGAGACATTACTTTACCAACAAAGATCTGTCTAGTCAAGGCTATGGTTTTTCTAGTAGTCATACATGGATGTGAGAGTTGCACTATAAACAAAGCTGAGCACTGAAGAACTGATGCTTTTGAACTGTGGTGTTGGAGAAGACTCTTGAGAGTCCCTTGGTCTGCAAGGAGATCCAACCAGTCCATGCTGAAGGAGATCAGTCCTGTATATTCATTGGAAGGACTGATGGTGAAGCTGAAGCTCCTACTTTGGCCACCTGATGCGAAGAACTGATCCACTGGAAAAGACCCTGATTCTGGGAAAGATTGAAAGGAGAAGGGGATGACAGAGGATGAGATGGTTGGATAGCATCACCAATTCAATGGACATGAGTTTGAGTAAACTCCAGGAGTTGGTGATGGACAGGGAGGCCTGGCATGCTGCCGTCCATGGGGTTGCAAAGAGTCAGACACAACTGACTGACTGAACTGAACCGAACTGAAGATGTATAGTCTTATATAAGACCTCTATTTGGGGCAGACATGCCAGGAAATATTTTCTTTTTCTGGTACTATCGCTCGATTGGTAGGACATAACCATGAATAGGGGCTTCCCTGGTGGCTCAGCAGTAAAGAATCTGCCTGCAATGCAGGAGACCTGGGTTAGATCCCTGGGTCAGGAAGATCCCCTGGAGGAGGGCATGGCACCCACTCCAGTACTCCTGCCTAGAGAATCCCATGGACAGAGGAGCCTGGTGGGCTGCATTTCACATGGTCTCACAGAGTCAGACACGATGAGGTGCCTGAGCAGGAGCAGGAGGAACCGTGAACAGCCAAAGGCCCTCCTGCTTGCCATGTGAGCAGAGTTTACTTCCTGATACAAAACAGTGGTCATCCTCAGGGTCCTTAGTGAACCCGGGCTCCCTGACTTTGAGGCTTCAGTAGACTTGCATGTCCAGGCCTCCTGGTGGTTGATGGCACCGTGTCATTTTCTCTGGACGGTAAGTCATGAGAGGAGATGCTGTATTTCTTCTGGGTGGAGGATGTAATTACCGCTGTGAGAGCCTCCGGAGCTCTTTCTCTTCAGCACAGCACATGATAACATTTGAGATGGTGGTTACTCCGTCAGCCGGAATTATTCTTCAGTTGCTACTCAGGGCGATTTTGTTGGGTTCCAGTGGTGTGATGCGTGCAGGATATAGCATGACATGTACCAGAAAGGAATCTTTGATCCGGTTTAAGTAAATCAGACCCTGTGTTTTTTTGTCAGTACACGGTGACCTAGCCCAGCTTGATAGTTCTGAAACTATATAAATTTCCATATCAGCTGCCTACATTCACTTGTTCTTAAAAATGTTGTATTGTATGGGTCAAACACTGTGGCCAGTATTGCCAGCATTTGCTCCTGTATCTGCTCTTCTCGTGATCATCAGCTCAGTTGTTATAGCAAATGTACACAGCTGTCTTAGTGACTGGTTGTTCTACACTTGCCTAAAACATTTGTTACTGACTCTGATAAATGCCTTTTTTAAAAACTTTATTTTTTAATTGGAGGAAAATTGCTTTACAATGTTGTGATTAAATGCCTTTTTATAAAACGAAGTATAGTTTATCTATCAGAAGATAGACTTCCCCCCCCCCCCATATACAGCCTCAGTACATAAAATTTAAAAGGAGGAAACTTCCATCCAAACTTGGGTTTGGCTTAAAAAAACTTGAATCAAAGGGTTCTCTACTCCAGTGCAAGGTTCTGTATAAACAATATCTCAGCTCTGACCCTGGACAATTTCCCAAACTCTTCTGTTATATCGAAATCATAAGTTTTATTCATTTATAAGCTGTGTATATCTCCTTTCTTTCTTCAAGGAATCTTTTCTCTGGCAGCAGAATGTCAAGGAAACAGTAAGTTTGCTTTGCTTATTAACAAATAGTACAAGAAAACAAAAATTGTCCCAGTGAAGCATTTCAGATTGACGTTAGGGTAATACATAATTTTATGTTTGTATTTCTGAAACTATGTAAGTTTCAGCTGAGGAATCAAAGTGATGAGTTTGATTCAGTGATCAATTTATAACAGTGATGACTTTCTAATCTGAGTTACAAAATCAAGATGCAAATTTTTATAGTGCATGCATTATCACACTAAGTGAAGTAAGCCAGACAGAGAAAGATAAATGTCATGTGATATCGCTTATATGTGTATTCTAAAAAACAGATACAAATGAACTTATTCACAAAAAAACAGATTCACAACCATATAAAACAAACTTGGTACCAAAGGGAAAGGTGGCGGGGAGGGATAAATTAGGAGTTTGGGATTAACAGATTAGACACTATCATACATAAAATAGTTAAAAACAGTTAACCAGGCATGCAAAGCCCTACTGTATAGCACAGGGAAGTCTACTCAATATTTTGTAATAACCTGTAAAAGAAGAGAATCTGAAACATATATATAACTGAATCGTCATGCGTGTGATAGTCTCCCAGTCGTGTCCGACTCTTTGTGACCCAATGGACTGTAGCCCACCAGGCTCCTCTGTCCTTGGGATTCTCCAGGCAACAATTCTGGAGTGGGTTCTCATTCTCTTCTGCAGAGGCTCTTCCCAATCCAAGTCTGCATTGGAGGCGGACTCTTTACCATCTGAGCCACCAGATCACCATGCTGTATGCCTAAAATGAACACGGTAGTGTAAATCAACTATATTTCAATAAAAAGATGCAAATGGTCAAAGAAAAAAATTAAGAAGGGATTTCATAGCTCTAAGATAATTTTATCCAAAAAAGAGAGGTGCAAGAATTAGGTTGTTGAAAGTCTTTCATAACTTGGTGAGAAGGATTCCTTTGGTGGAAGATGTACAGTGATTCTCGCCCATGACCTTGGCCAGGGGATGGAAGCCTGCCTGCGGAAAGTCTTGAGCTTTGGCAGCGCCGTGGCTGTTTTGAGATGGGTTTCCTGTGGTACGAGCACAGAGGACTGGCCTCTGACCGCCCGTTATTTTGCTAGCAGAGTTGCTGTGACTGGGTTTGGATTGGTCTGTGCCCCCAGGGTTTTTCTGGACAAAGGGTGAAAGAGTGTTACTTGTGGATCAGAGGATGGCCATGTGGGAGAGCCAGCCAGGAGTCAGGTGGAAGTCTCTTGGAAGTTCTGTGGGCTCCCCGAAGAGGGACTGTGTGTAGTAAATGGCTAGAAATCACTGGGCTAAGAGGAGACAGCAGGGAGATTGATTTCTTGGGTCTTGGGAAAGAATGGCAGAATGTTCCCAGTTGCGACATCTCTGAAGAGGACACACTATAACTCAAGGCACCAAGAAATTAACTTTAAACATCTGCCAGGCTCAGAATGCAAAGCCAGCTTAAAATATAGCCGGTTACATAAGAACGCTCCTATTTCTCTGTTGTTTCTTGCTGCTTTGACCCTTGTGGTTTCAGGAATAGTGATGAGAAGTATTTACACAGAAAATCAGCCTCTGATCAAGGCTAGCTCAGGGAGACATTGCAGCCTGCAGGTCTAGAGTATGAGATGTGGCTGGACTAGTTTAGCTATAGAATTGAGAGAATGCTTGGGACTTAAAATGGCCTAGGCTTTTATCCTCTCTAGAAATAAGCAGGGGTGAAACACTCCGTCAGCAGGATTAAAGAGACTGGAGAGCATCTCCTGAGAGTACACACTCATGGGACATAACCTGTTCGACCTCCTGCTTGCGTTCATTAAGGCTTATGTTGGAATAAGAACACGGCCTTGCTAGTCTCCAAATGATGCTTTTCATTAATGCATTTCCTTGACTCTAAGTTGCACTAACTTTTCCCATATTTAAAATTGATATGTTATTTAATATGAAAATATTTTGTGTTCTTTCCAAAAATGTTTTCTCAATAATAGTAATACATCATCCAGTTGCTCAATTTTGAGGATTCTGGAGCTGCATGATATGATGATGCACTGTTTTTACACAAAAGCTTATATTGTAATGTATTTAATATTGAAGAAAGCCACCGAGGGACTGAAATGATCATTTGCGTGCATGCTAAGATGGTCCAGTCATGTCTGACTTTGTAACCCTGTGAACTGTAGCCCGCCAAGCTCCTCTGTCCATGGGATTCTCCAGGCAAGAATACTGGAGTGGGTTGCCACGCCCTCCTCCAGGGGATCTTCCCGACCCAAGTATCAAGCTCATGTCTCCTGAGGCTCCTGCATTGCAGATGGATTTTTTTTTTTTTACCATGTCGTCATTTAAATACATGCAATTTCAATCTAAGAAAAGTATAGTTTAGTAAGCTAAAATTCTTATCTTGGATTTTCTACATAATAGCACAGCATTTCTTTGAAAGGTGTAATCTTTGAGAATCCTGTTTTCAAAAAACAAACTGACTGAGCAAGGAAGTAATTTACTAAAAACAGTAAGTTGTTTTGTTAATTGTAATTATTATGATCTGAACAATTACCTAACTTGTAAAGACCTCAGAGCTCATTTTATTCTCAGCTTTGTTGAAATATGACCTGCAGGATGTTTGGATTTGTTTTACATGAGAAGAAATAGAAGTCTCAATATCTAGGTCAAATGTTTTAGACCACATAAGTAGGTTAGATGAGACCTGCCTCCAAACTGCACACAGGTCAAGAAGTAACAGTTAGAACTGGACATGGACCAACAGACTGGTTCCAAATTGAGAAAGGAGTATATGAAGGCTGTATATGGTCACCCTGCTTATTTATCTTATATGCAGAGTACATCATGTGAAATGGTGGGCTGGATGAAGCACAAGCTGGAATCAAGATTGCTGGGAGAAATATCAATAACCTCAGATATGCAGATGACACCACCCTTATGGCAGAAAGTGAAGAAGAACTAGAGTCTCTTGATGAAAGTGAAAGAGGAGAGTGAAAATATTATGGCAAAACCAACACAATATTGTAAAGTAATTAACCTCCAATTAAAATAAATAAATTTATATTAAAAAATAAAAATAAAAAATAAAAATGGGAAAAAAAGAGAAAAAGTTGGCTTAAAACTCAACATTCAGAAAACTAAGATCATGGCATCTGGTGCCATCACTTCATGGGAAATAGATGGAGAAATAGTGGAAACAGTGTCAGACTTTATTTTTTGGGGCTCCAAAATCACTGCAGATGGTGACTGCAGCCATGAAATCAAAAGACACTCCTTGGAAGAAAAGTTATGAGCAACCTAGATAGTATATTCAAAAGCAGAGACACTACTTTGTCAACAAAGGTCCATCTAGTCAAAGCTATGGTTTTTCCAGTGGTCATGTATGGATGTAAGAGTTGGACCATAAAGAAAGCTGAGTGCAGAAGAATTGATGCTTTTGAACTGTGGTGTTGGAGAAGACTCATGAGAGTTCCTTGAAGATATCGTGGTTATTGCATATTTTTAGCACTGGACAGAGGACCAGAAAAAGACAGGACAAGAAGACAGACTTTCTGTCATAATGACATTCAATCTTAGAGCCAATTCTATCAGAATATGCTTGTTTTAAACATATATATATTTAGAAACATATACATATAAACTTCACATATATGTTATTGGGCTTCCCTTGTGGCTCAGCTGGTAAAGAACCCGCCTGCAATGTGGAAAACCTGGAAGATCCCCTGGAGAAGGGAAAGGCTGCCCACTCCAGTACTCTGGCCTGAAGAATTCCATGGACTGTATAGTCCACAGGGTCGCTAAGAGTCAGACACGACTGAGACTGAACTGAACGGAACACATTGTGAACATTACTTTGTAATAGTAAAAGTTCTTTGTAAAGAAGCTTTACTCCTTTATGATATTCCATCAAATGGATATGCAATGATTTCCAATTGTTACCTTCATTTTGCAAATGCCCTTGACCTTGGCATTCTACCCCTGTGCACTTGGTGAAGAACCCGCGGATGGAGGAGACGCGCTCTGTCGCATGCTTCCGGTGCTGCGGTCCATCGTGTTCATCCGCGCAAGGCCCTGACCGGCTCCAGCCGCGTCTCCTCCTCAGGGTGAGGGTGGATTTCTTCTCCCGCTGCTTTTCTGGGGACGAAAGCAGTGGCACTCTTCTCGCCTCCGAAAAGGTTCCCAGCTCTTTAAGCTTCGTTTGCTTTTCATGCTTTGCACCCCAGTTCTCTGAAACTGCCTCTGTAGGCTTTTTGGCTTGTTCTTGTCAGGGGCAAAGGGATGCTCACTACCTTGTGGTTCTCTCCGTGCTGACTGGAAATGGAGGCCTTGCCTCCAAATCTGAGACATAACTGGTGGGGGAAAAGCTTCGGTGAATTTTGACTTAATCTAAAAAGAAGCTAGAGGAAGTATTAATTTTTCATGTTATAGTTCTACGTCTCCCTAGTGTATCTCAGGGATTGTTCTAGCTTAGTGTTTTTCAGGATTGATGAGAAGGGTAATGTGGTTGGTATGAAGCGAGAAAGAAGGTCAGTGACGGGAGAGGAGGTGCGGAAGGGACCCCCGTCTGCTAGGGCTTTGGAAGCATGGGAACGATTCTGAAATTTATTCCAAATGATGGGAGCCAGTGGAGGGCAGTTAACTCACCTGAGCTACAGCTTTATATAGACTGAAGCCTGGCGTGCTGCAGTCCATGCGGTCGCAAAGAGTCGGACACGACTGAACAACTGAACAGCAGTGGCTGTAAAGGAATCTTTTTGTCTATAATTAAAAGAACAGATACCAGGACACAGGTTAGTAAGGATGTGGAGAAACTGGTACCCTTGCAGATTGTTGGTGGATATGTGAAATGACGCAGCTGCTCTGTAAACTCATGAGGTGAGTCTTCATCCGGTTAAGCCATGTGGCCCAGCGACTCGACTCCTATGCATGCATCCCGAGGAACTGAAAACAGGAATTCAGACAGAAGCTTTTGCATAAATGTTAATGGCAGAAACAGTCATAATTGTCAAAGGTGAAAACAACCCTAACGTCCCTCAACTGTAAAATGGATAAACTAAATATACTGTATGCATATATGGGAATACTGTTCAGCCACATGAAGGAACGGACTTCTGGTAGATGCTGTAACATGGATGACTTGAAAACATGCTAAGTGGGGAAAAAAAAAAAAAAACCCAGACCCCAAGTAGAAGCTATTCTGTGATTCCATTTATATGAAAAATCCAGAGTAGGTAATCCATCGAAACAGAAGGCAGATCAGTGGTTGTCAGGGGCTGGGGAGGGGCGGAATGCAGGGTGGCTGCTAATGGGCGCAGAGTTTCCTTTTGGGATGAGGAGGGTGTTCTGGGAATGGTGTTTGTATGTCATTAAATGGACCATCTGCGGCCGGGCCATGCGCTTTCATGTGGTCTGTGCATGCTGCACGGTCGCTCTGGTTTCTTTCTGAACAGCCTTCAGGTGGGGTGACCCGTGACCGAGACCAGTGAGAAGGGGGAAGTTCCTGTGGCAAAGAATTAAAGCCAAGCAGGGAGCTCAGGTAGGAGAATAGTGTACCAGCTCAGGCGAGAGATGGTCGTGGCTCGGGACCCCGTGGTGGTGATGAAGACCTCGGAGGAAATAGTTAGGAGAATAGTGTACCAGCTCAGGCGAGAGATGGTGATGGCTCGGGACCCCGTGGTGGTGATGAAGATCTTGGAGGAAGTGAGCGTGGGGTCAGGGAGGAAGTCTGAAGAGGCAGGTGGAAGGCAGCGAGATGACCCTTTCCCAAACGGGATCGAGAGCACGGCACACCCGCACAGGAGCTTCCTGTTCTGAGGGCCCTGGCACATTTCAGTGGGCCAAGGACCGCTTGGTTGGTACGAACTTTTATCTGAAAATTGATAACCAGATTTATTCACCTCTGACAGTTGCCTATTTTGTTGTTGATAAATCTTTTTTTTTTTTTTTTTTTGGTCTTACTGTTAGTGGAGGAGGAAACAGAAAAATATGCAATAGTTCCAATGCTCCTCCTGCCTTTTATGGATACAGTGGAAACTGTTTATGGTTTAATCATTAGATGCTTTACTGCTCTCTAAAACGGGTAAAACCTTTTTTAAATGTTCCCTTCACTTTGGAAATTCATTTGGGGGCCAACTGGCTGTTTTACAATTTCATGATGATGCTGATGACTCCTGTGTTTGTGTAAGGGTTTTGCTGGAGAATTCCGTCCTCCCTTCTGTCATCTCCTGAACTTGAACTGGCCCGCAACAGGCTATGAAAACCATTTTGAGTTTCTGCAAAACAGAGTTAGGTTAAAACCTCAAACAAGGGTCGGGTTGTTCTACATTTGTTTGATTTTTTTTCTTACTTTAAAAGAAGAAAAAAATGTATAAACCCTAGCTTTGTCAACAAGTCAAATCATTTTGTGTAAGAGAAATAGTACCAGAGAATTCAGTAACTTTTCATTTTGATCAGCCAATTTTATGTTTCATTAGGTCAGTTGAACTCTCTTCCTCAATCGGGGCTACTCTGAGGCTTTTAGGCAAGCCTAGATAAGTGGGAGTGAGAGAAAGCAGTAATTGGGACCATGAAAAGCCTCCTACCCTACCTTTTCTGTAAACAGGACAGCTCAATTATCTGAAAAGTATTTGTGTAGTGGAGACGCAAGTGGAGTGAATAATAACCTGGATGGATGCTAAGGAAAGAATTCCCGTGGCAAAGAATTGAAATCAATGTGCTCAGTTTTCCCAGAGTGGAAACGTTAGTAGATTTGTTCAGTGTTATTTGTTTTTATAACCAACATAATACTATTTCCACAAAAGGGAAAAAAATTAAGATCAGGAATCATGCACGCCCCGTGAGCATGGGCGATTTCCAAGCTGACAGGAGTTAGGCTCACCTCTGGGCTACAGTGCATTAAAGTCTTTTTCCATCTCTTAAGTTTCTGAAGATCAGTGAGCTCCTCTGTATAATGGAAACTATCCCATAAAAAGGAAACTGGGATAGAAAGCTACTTGTAAAAATGTGTTTTATTGGAAAATAACATGCCCAGGCGCTGTAAGTTAGCACTGTAACTTTTCAGTGCAAGAATATAAAAATAGGTCAAGTGATATATTAAAATAGATCATGGTGAGGTTGTTCCAATGACTATTACAGATAAGCCAGTGACAGCATGTCATAGATAATACGGATTTTCTTCCTGGGAAGTTTCAGCTATAACTAGATAGGTTCAAAGTGGCAGTCATTCATAAACCCACAGGGGATAATGGAGTTCTTTTTGCTTAGTTTCTCTTCTCACTCAGATTAGTCTGCCACCTTCCTTATAGCCCATTTCATCTTAATAACCAACCCCTGGGAGGAAGACAGGTGATCGCACCTCTCGAGTACCAGTTGCCCCCTTGACAGAGTGCTGGTTACGGAAGCGGCTCTTCTCTGGCTACGACTGTGGCTCTGTTGAAAATTCTGGGACAGAATGGAGCACAGTAAAATGGGACGAACCCTAAATGTTAAATTAGAAGCAATATGTTCTCTATCTAGTGCAGTATTTTCTAAAAGTGGAATCAGTTTTCAGTATTTTAAAATTGGAAGCTCACACACACACATACACAAATCCCAGAAAAATTGACTCCTGAGAATATATTTGGAAAAGATGCAAACTCTAATTTGAAAAGAGAGACATACCCCAATGTTCAAAGCATTGCTGTTTACAAGAGCTGAGACATAGAAGCAGCATAAGCATCCGTCGACAGGTGAATGGATGAAGAGGACGTGGTGCACACATACAACGGAAACTGCAAAGCCATAAAAAGAATGAAGCAACGCCACTTGCCGCAACATGGGTGCTACTGGAGATGATCTTACTAAGTGAAGTGAGTCAAACCAAAAGATAGCATGTGATGTCACTTATATGTGGAATCTAGAAAAATGATACAAATGAGCTTATTCTTAAAACAGAAATAGACTCACACGTAGAGAAGGAACTTATGGTTAGCAAAGGGGACACCCTCTTCCAACAACACAGGAGAAGACTCTACACATGGACATCACCAGATGGTCAACACTGAAATCAGATTGATTATATTCTTTGCAGCCAAAGATGGAGAAGCTCTATACAGTCAACAAAAACAAGACCAGGAGCTGATTGTGGCTCAGATCATGAACTCCTTATTACCAAATTCAGACTGAAATTGAAGAAAGTAGGGAAAACCACTAGACCATTCAGGTATGACCTAAATCAAATCCCTTATGATTATACAGTGGAAGTGAGAAATAGATTTAAGGGCCTAGATCTGATAGATGGAGTGTGTGATGAACTATGGAATGAGGTTCATGACATTGTACAGGAGACAGCAATCAAGACGAGCCCAAAGAAAACGAAATGCAAAAAAGCAAAATGGCTGTCTGAGAAGGCCTTACAAATAACTGTGAAAAAAGAGAAGTGAAAAGCAAAGGAGAAAAGGAAAGATATAAGCATCTGAATGCAGAATTCCAAAGAATAGCAAGACATAAGAAAGCCTTCTTCAGCGATCAATGCAAAGAGATAGAGGAAAACAACAGAATGGGAAAGACTAGAGATCTCTTCAAGAACATTAGAGATACCAAGGGAACATTTCGTGCCAAGATGGGCTCGATAAAGGACAGAAATGGTATGGACCTAACAGAAGCAGAAGATAGTAAGAAGAGGCGGCAAGAATACATAGAAGAACTGTACAAAAAAGATCTTCACGACCCGGATAATCACAATGCTGTGATCACTCATCTAGAGCCAGACATCCTGGAATGTGAAGCCAAGTGGGCCTTAGAAAGCATCACTATGAACAAAGCTAGTGGAGGTGATGGCATTCCAGTTGAGCTATTTCAAATCCTGAAAGATGATGCTGTGAAAGTGCTGCACTCAATATGCCAGCAAATTTGGAAAACTCAGCAGTGGCCACAGGACTGGAAAAGGTCAGTTTTCATTCCAGTTCCAAAGAAAGGCAATGCCAAAGAATGCTCAAACTACTGCACAATTGCACTCATCTCACATGCTAGTAAAGTAATGCTCCAAATTCTCCAAGCCAGACTTCAGCAATACGTGAACCGTGAACTCCCTGATGTTCAAGCTGGTTTTAGAAAAGGCAGAGAAACCAGACATCAAATTTCCAACATCCAATTGATCATGGAAAAAGTAAGAGAGTTCCAGAAAAACATCTATTTCTGCTTTATTGATTATGCCAAAGCCTTTGACTGTGTGGATCACAATAAACTGTGGAAAATTCTGAAAGAGATGGGAATACCAGACCACCTGACCTGCCCCTTGAGAAATCTGTATGCAGGTCAGGAAGCAACAGTTAGAACTGGGCATGGAACAACAGACTGGTTCGAAATAGGAAAAGGAGAACGTCAAGGCTGTATATTGTCACCCTGCTTCTTTAACTTTTATGCAGAGTACATCATGAGAAACGCTGGACTGGAAGAAACACAAGCTGGAATCAAGATTGCCGGGAGAAATATCAATAACCTCAGATATGCAGATGACACCACCCTTATGGCAGAAAGTGAAGAGGAACTCAAAAGCCTCTTGATGAAAGTGAAAGAGGAGAGTGAAAAAGTTGGCTTAAAGCTCAACATTCAGAAAACGAAGATCATGGCATCTGGTCCCATCACTTCATGGGAAATAGATGGGGAAACAGTGGAAACAGTGTCAGACTTTATTTTTTTGGGCTCCAAAATCACTGCAGATGGTGACTGCAGCCATGAAATTAAAAGACGCTTACTCCTTGGAAGAAAAGTTATGACCAACCTAGATAGTATATTCAAAAGCAGAGACATTGCGACTAAGGTCCATCTAGTCAAGGCTATGGTTTTTCCTGTGGTCATGTATGGATGTGAGAGTTGGACTGTGAAGAAGGCAGAGTGCTGAAGAACTGATGCTTTTGAACTGTGCTGTTGGAGAAGATTCCTGAGAGTCCCTTGGACTGCAAGGAGATCCAACCAGTCCATTCTAAAGGAGATCAGCCCTGGGATTTCTTTGGAAGGAATGATGCTAAAGCTGAAACTCCAGTACTTTGGCCACCTCATGTGAAGAGTGGACTCATTGGAAAAGACTCTGATGCTGGGAGGGATTGGGGGCAGGAGGAGAAGGGGACGACAGAGGGTGAGATGGCTGGATGGCTTCACTGACTTGATGGACGTGAGTCTGAGTGAAGTCCGGGAGTTGGTGATGGACAGGGAGGCCTGGCGTGCTGCGATTCATGGGGTCAAAAAGAGTCGGACACGACTGAGCGACTGAACTGAACTGAACTGATAACAAACTACTATATATAAAATAGAGAAACAAGGACCTCCTGCATTACACAGGGAACGATATTCAATATCTTGTAATAGCCTATAATGGAAAAGAATCTGAAACAGTATGCACGTATAACTGAATCACTTTTCTGTACACCAGAAATGTGGTAAGTCCAATTTTTTTAATTGGAAAAAATAAGGATTAGAGGACTGTAGCCATGGAGTCGTGTTCTCATATGGCCACATCAGCTGTTGCCAAGCAGGAACGCTCTTCAGGAGGTTTAAGGGCACAAAGATCTCTGGGTTGGCTTTTTTCTTACTCCTGGTCAGCACTGCTGGTCTGTTTTCCCTGCCTGGATCCCCTAGAAATTTGAGTTGAAACCCCCATGTGAATGAGAGCCCCATATTAATGAATGGGAACCTTTTTGTGCAGTGGAGGTGGCTAATCAGAACCAGTTGATGCCTTTCTGACCTTAAACCCTAAACGTGCAGAACCAAGCCTTTCAGTCCTCTCCCACTTTGTTCTTTTCCTTTCTGTTTGCAGTTTGCTACCATATAACAGTAGTTAATGGATTCATTCGTGAGAGGCTGTGGAAAAGAGAGTGGTGTGGAAGGGCTCTTCCTGGGGCTGGCTGTCTTGGGATGTCTCTGAAAGGGGATATGACCCCATCTAAAAGGGAGGGGGGTTCAGGATGGGGAACACATGTATACCTGTGGAGGATTCGTGTTGATGTATGGCAAAACCAATACTCTATTGTAAAGTAATTAACCTCCAATTAAAATAAATTTATATGAAAAAAAAAGAAGAAGCTTGCAGCAGGAGAAAATAATTATCTTTCTTCCAAATTGCTGCAATCTTTCTGGAGGGCAATTTATTACAGCATTTATAAAAAGCTGTAAAAGTATATATGCATATATATATATATATATATATATATATATATATATATATATATCCTTTTTCACCCTGTAATTTCATACCTGGAAACATAGTTTGAAGGAAGAAGCAGACATGGGGTCAACATATAGTGATGGTATTTATAATTGCAAAAAATAAATATTTAGATTGTGTCTATATTTTGAAGTTAGAATAAATTATGGCATATTCTTATGAATTGAAGCTATGCCACCACTAAAAATAATGTTTAAAAGAATATTCAATGATGGGCTAAATGTCAATAATGTGTTATAAAATGGACCGAAGCAATAAGATTCCAACTCTGTGACACTCACATATGTTTGCAGATATACAGGGAAAAACCAGAACTATTTCATGACAAAACGTTAATAGTGATTATCTAGAATGGTGACGTTGAATTTTTTCTCTTTTTTATAATTCGCAATTTTTTTTGCTGCTAATAAATAATTTTTTTAACAGGAAAAAAGTTTATTTAAAGATTCTTTCTTCCTATTCCTCTTCTCCCTTTCCCACAATCTCCTTCACAACTGTCAGCAACTGGAATTCGGTGCAAGAATCAAAAGGTCAGATTGGTCACCAAGTGACTGATCTTAGAGCGTCTTAAACAAGAACCAGTCTGCATGAGTCCAAGTTCCAGTTCAGATGATACTCTTTGGCTTCATGAGCTTCAGCAAGTGTTTAGCTTCTCTGTACCTCAGTTTCCCCAACAGTAGAGTGAGCGTGCGACAGCACTTACACCCTTGGACTGTTGGTGTCTTCCAGAATGGAAGCTTCTTCTCCTGCTCCATGGCTGCGAGCATTTTCCTCCCCTCTCAGTACTTTCCCTTCTCCAGATGTTCCCACGAAGATCTAAGATCTCACGCCTAGAATTAGCTGCTTATTCCATTGCCCTCAGTGCTTTCCTGATGGGACCCCTTAAAGGACAAAGTCCAGAAGGGAATGAAGTTTTCTTTAAAAATTTTTTTATTGGAGTACAGGTCCTTTACACTGTTGTGCTACTTTCTGCTGATGGTGAGAGAGTTAATTCTTCAGTTCAGTTCAGTTCAGTCGCTCAGTGGTGTCTGACTCTTTGCGACCCCATGAATCGCAGCACGCCAGGCCTCCCTGTCCATCACCAACTCCTGGAGTTCACTCAGACTCACGTCCATCAAGTCCGTGATGCCATCCAGCCATCTCATCCTCTGTCGTCCCCTTCTCCTCTTGCCCCCAATCCCTCCCAGCATCAGAGTCTTTTCCAATGAGTCCACTCTTCACATGAGGTGGCCAAAGTACTGGAGCTTCAGCTTCAGCATCATTCCTTCCAAAGAAATACCAGAGTTGATCCTTCAGAATGGACTGATTGGATCTCCTTGCAGCCCAAGGGACTCTCAGGAGTCTTCTCCAACAGCACAGTTCAAAAGCATCAGTTCTTCAGCACTCTGCCTTCTTCACAGTCCAACTCTCACATCCATACATGACCACAGGAAAAACCATAGCCTTGACTAGATGGACCTCAGTCGCAAAGTAATGTCTCTGCTTTTGAATATACTATCTAGGTTGATCATAACTTTTCTCCCAAGGAGTAAGCATCTTTTAATTTCATGGCTGCAGTCACCATCTGCAGTGATTTTGGAGCCCAAAAACATAAAGTCTGACACTATTTCCACTGTTTCCCCATCTATTTCCCATGAAGTGATGGGACCGGATACCATGATCTTTGTTTTCTGAATGTTGAGCTTTAAGCCAACTTTTTCACTCTCCTCTTTCACTTTCATCAAGAGGCTTTTGAGTTCCTCTTCACTTTCTGCCATAAGGGTGGTGTCATCTGCATATCTGAGGTTATTGATAAGGAGTCTGTGACGGAGAGGAGGAAGGGATTCAAGGCCCTTGAGGAGGAGAAAGGGACAGACTTTTTTCCTACATTATTTTGTCTTGGTCACAGAAGATGTTTTTTCTTTTTTTAATATAAATTTATTTATTTTAGTTGGAGGTTAATTACTTTACTATATTGTATTGGTTTTGCCACACATCAACATGAATCCGCCACAGGTATACATGTGTTCCCCATCCTGAACCCCCTTCCCTCCTCCCTCCCCGTACCATTCCTCTGGGTCGTCTCAGTTTTTTCTTAAACTCTCTTTAAGACTAACTTTCTTTAAGCTCAGAGCTAATAATTACACAACAAAACAACTCATGTTGCTCAAGGGTGCGTTTGTCCTTAAGTTGTGTACTAATGATTATATAACAACGTTAGCACAATCTGGAATCAAGATTGCTGGGGGAAATATCATTAACTTCAGGTATGCAGATGACACCACATTATGGCAGAAAGCTAAGAAGAGCCACAGAGCCTTTTGATGAAAGTGAAAGAGGAGAGTGTAAATGTTGGCTTAAAACTCAACACTGAGAAAACTAAGATCATGGCATCCGGTCGATCACTTCTTGGCAAAGAGATGGGGAAACAATGTAAACAGTGACAGACTTTATTTTCTTCGGCTCCACAATCACAGCAGATGGTGACTGCAGCCATGAAATTAAAAGATGCTTGCTCCTTGGTAGACAAGTTATGACCAACCTAGACAGCTTATTAAAAAGGAGAGACATTACTTTGCCAGCAAAGGTCCATCTAGTCAAAGCTATGGTTTTTCCAGTAGTCATGTATGGATGTGAGAGTTGGACTATAAAGAAAGCTGAATGTCAAAGAATTGATGCTTTTGAACTGTAGTGTTGGAAAAGATTCTTGAGAGTCCCTTGGACTGCAAGAAAATCAAACCAGTCCATCCTGAAGGAAATCAGTCCTTAATATTCATTGGAAGGACTGATGCCGAAGCTGAAACTCCAATACTTTGGCCACCTGATGTGAAGAACTGACTCATTTGAAAAGACCCCGATGCTGAGAAAGATTGAGGGCAGGAGGAGAAGGGGATGGCAGAGGAGAAGATGGTTGGATGGCATCACCAACTCAATGGACATGACTTTGAGTAAACTCTGGGAGTTGGTGATGGACAGGGAGGCCTGGCGTGTTGCAGTTCACAGGCTTGCAAAGAGTCAGACAGGACTGAGTAACTGAACTGAACTGAACTGAACAGCAATGTATCTTGCTTGAGGACATGTTTTCCTTTGTAACAAGAACCTTCTGGCTAACCTTGTCACCTTAAGATGCACGTTGTGGGGTGGGCCTAGGACATGCTTTCCTTTGTAACAAGAACCTTCTGGCTAACCTTGTTATCTTAAGATGTATGTTGTGGGGTGGGCCTCGTCAGTCGGTTCAGTTCAGTTGCTCAGTCCTGCAGCATTTACACTCTTTCACTCTCATCAAGAGGCTCTTTAGTTCCTCTTTACTTTCTGCCATAAGGGTGGTGTCATCTGCATATCTGAGGCTATTGATATTTCTCCCGGCAATCTTGATTCCAGCTTGTGCTTCATCCAGCCCATTATTTTTCATGACGGACTCTGTCTATAAGTTAAATAAGGAGGGAGACAATATACAGCCTTGACGTACTCCTTTCCTGATTTGGAACCAGTCTGTTGTTCCATGTCCAGTTCTAACTGTTGCTTCTTGACCTGCATATGGATTTCTCAGGAGGCAGGTCAGGTGGTCTGGTATTGCCATCTCTTGATGAATTTTCCAGAGTTTGTTGTGATCCACACAGTCAAAGGCTTTGGCATAGTCAATAAAGCAGAAGTAAATGTTTTTCTGGAACTCTCTTGCTTTTTGGATGATCCAGCATATGTTTGCAATTTGCTTTCTGGTTCCTCTGCCTTTTCTAAATCCAGCTTGAACATCTGGAAGTTCACGGTTCACGTATTGCTGAAGCCTGGCTTGGAGAATTTTGAGCATTACTTTGCTAGCATGTGAGATGAGTGCAATTGTGCAGTAGATTGAGCATTCTTTGGCCTTGCCTTTCCTTGGGATTGGAAGAAAAACTGACCTTTTCCAGTCCTGTGGCCACTGCTGAGTTTTCCATCTTTGTTGGCATAATGAGTAACAGCATCATTTTTTAGGATTTGAAATAGCTCAACTGGAATGCCATCACCTCCACTACCTTTATTCATAGTGATACTTCCTAAGGCCCACCTGGCTTTGCATTCCAAGATGTCTGGCTCAATACAGATATTCACTTTCCAGGATGATGGTCAATACAGAAATCAGATTTATTATGTTCTTTGCAGCCAAAGATGGAGAAGCTCTATGCAGTCAACAAAAATAAGACTGGGAGCTGACTATGGCTCAGATCAAGAACTCCTTATTGCCAAATTCAGACTTAAAGAAAATGGGCAAAACTGCTAGACCATTCAGGTATGACCTAAATGAAACCCCTTATGATGATACAGTGGAAGTGACAAAGAGATTCCAGGGATTAGATCTGATAGACAGAGAGTGCCTGAAGAGCCATGGGCAGAGTTCGTGGCATTGTACAGGAGGCAGGGATCAAGACCATCCCCAAGAAAAAGAAATGCAAGAAGGCAAAAAGGCTGTCTGAGGAGGCCTTACACATAGCTGAGAAAAGAAGAGAAGGGAAAGGCAAAGGAGAAAAGGAAAGAATTGCCCGTTTGAATGCAGAGTTCCAAAGAATACCAAGGAGAGATAAGAAGGCCTTCCTAGTCATCAGTGCAAAGAAATAGAGGAAAACAATAGAATGGGAAAGACTAGAAATCTCTTCTAGAAAATTACAGATACCAAGGGGACATTTCATGCAAAGATGGGCACAATAAAGGACAGAAATGGTTTGGACCTTTCAGAAGCAGAAGATATTAAAAAGAGGTGGCAAGAATACACAGAAGAACTGTACAAAAAAGGTCTTCATGACTCCGATAACCAGGATTGTGTGATCACTCACCTAGAGCCAGACATCCTGGAATGGGAAGTCAAGGAGTGGGCCTGGTAAGACCTTTCGACTGTTCTAATCTTGTTCATTTACAATGCACGCTGTGGGAGTGGCTCTGGTAAAAGCATATAAGGCCTTGACAAGACTAGAGAGGGGTCCCTCTCCATCCCCCTTCTGATGTCTACATCAGAAGGTTTCTCTCCCCCTTTTCACTGTAATAAAACTTCTGCCACACAAAAACTCTGAGTGATCGAGCCTGGTCCCTGGTCCTGCAGCTAAATCTTCAGAGGTCGAGAATCTGACATCGTTCACTGTAAGCTGCCAAACTGCGTCCGTTATACCGATTCCCCCTCTCTTCTGGATTTCCTCCCCATTTAGGTCAGCACTGAGGACTGCATAGAGTTCCTTGTGCTCCGCTGTAGGTTCTTACTGGTTCTCTCTTTTATGCACAGCAGTATGTGTACGTCAGCCTCAACCTCCACCTCATCCCACCTCCCCTTGGTATCTGTACATGTCTTCTCTATGTCTGTCTCTCTGTCTGCTTTGCAGATAGGTTCATCTGCACCAGTTTTCTTAGATGAGCCCTCGGCATTCACTGTCAAGCATTTCTCCCACCAGCTGCTTCCCTCCCTGTGTCCTCTTGTTCAGCACTGCCTGCTCTGTCTTTGAATGCCCTTCAGTTTCATAGGAAGCTGGACATGGGTAGGGTATTTTCGATAAGAGTTCTACCAAACCATTCATCAAGGAAGACTGACACTCTTGCCAACAGCCAACGTGTGCCTGCTTTGTCCCCTGCTTGTGGTAGGACTTGGGGGAGGCCCCAGCTTTAGTGGGGTGCCAGCCCTGGGTGTTCACGTTAGAGCCATCCTGTTTCAAATCTCCCTGCTGTCTGGGTCAGCCTGGGGAGGTTACCTATCATTTTAGAATCTGCATTAGTTCACGTGTGGAGAGGAAAACCGTACATGCTGGGGGAAGGCGGAGGCCTGGAGAAGCATGCTATATGTACACTTGACCCTGCCGCCTTCCACGATAGTAAATCATGTAATAAAGTCACATTGCTATGATATTGACACAGGAATGGAAGGTAGATACATGGAACATGATACACATTCCAGAAGTAGATCTTAATTATATATGAGAATATAGCAGCTAAGAGATTTCACATCACTACATTTTGCCTGCCCCCCAGCCATGGTCTCCACTGCCCCACTCAGATCCCTGCTGTGGTCAGTTACATGTATTGCCCAGATTGCAAGGTGCCGCCTCTTCTCAGGCCCAGCACCTGTGGAAGCTCTATCAGAAACAGTGAGTCAATCTGACTTGATTTGCCACTCAGAGATGTTGGCAGAGGAGGGGAGCGGGTGAAAGCCATGAGCCCCCCATTTCTGAAGGAGGCTATAATGTATAGATGGCGCTTGTACACACCCCGGGAATAATGAGTGGAACTCCTGTACCAGTGGACTACTGCATTCTTAGCAGAATCAGGCAGATGCAATTGCTTCCTCTGGAATGATCAACATGGGACCCGTTCTTCAAAGAATCAAACCATACCTAAGTGCTGCTTCTTCCTTGTAATCTCTTCCGAACCTTCCAGCTGCAAATGTCTCTTTTATCTATGCTCACATAATGCTTGATTGTTCTCTGATAATACAAACTATTTGTAGCAAAGCAGTTAAAATTATTCAGCCATAAAAAGGGAACAAAACTGGGTCATTTGTAGTGTTGTGGTTTGACCTAGAGTCTGTCACACAGAGTGAAGTAAGTCAGAAAGAGAAAAAAAAAAAAAGCTGTATATTAATGCATAGATGTGGAATCCGGAAAAATGGTACCAGTGAACCTCTTTGCAGGGCAGAAATAGAGATGTTCCTTCTCATGTAGAGACTGGATTTGTGGACACAGTGGGGGAAGGAGAGGGTGGGGTGAATTTAGGGGAGAGCATTGATGTCTCTACATGACCGTGTGTAAACAGACAGCTAGTGGGGGCTGCTGTGGCACTGAGAGCCCAGCCCAGTGCTAGAGGAGCTCTGTGACCCGGAGGAGTGGGATGGGGTAGGGGAACATATATGTATGTTTATAGCTGATTCACTTTGTTGAACCGCAGAAACTATCTCAATATTGTAAAATAACTATACCCCAATTAGAAACAAATTTTAAAAAGTGAGGGTTAAAGGTCAAAGTCTCTATGCCAATTTTTACTGTTTATAATAGCCAGGACATGGAAGCAACCTCGATGTCCATCAGCAGATGAGTGGATAAGAAAGCTGTTGTACGTATACACAATGGAGTATTACTCAGCCATTAAAAAGAATACATTTGAATCAGTTCTAATGAGGTGGATGAAACTGGAGCCGATTATACAGAGTGAAGTAAGCTAGAAAGGAAAACACCAATACAGTATACTAACGCATATATATGGAATTTAGAAAGATGGTAACGATAACCCTGTATGTGAGACAGCAAAAGAGACACAGATATTTAGAACAGTCTTTTGGACTCTGTGGAAGAGGGAGAGGGTGGGATGATTTGGGAGAATGGCATTGAAACATGTATAATATCATATAAGAAATGAATCGCCAGTCCAGGTTCGATGCAGGATACAGGATGCTTGGGGCTGGTGCACTGGGATGACCCTGAGAGATGGTATGGGGAGGGAGGTGGGAGGGGGGTTCGGGATTGGGAACACGTGTACACCCGTGATGGATTCATGTTGATGTATAGCAAAACCAATACAGTATTGTAAAGTAAAATAAAGTGAAAAAAAAAAGAAAGAAAGAAAGAAGGAAAGCCAGAACTTTGTGATTTGACTGCAAGAAGTACATTTTTTCCTATTTGGACTAAAGCTTTAACTAAATGATCACTAATAACTCAGTCACATTTTTGTTGGACACCTAATATATTTGTATTAACTTTCTTTTACATTAAAGAAACAAATCCTGAAAAGTAAATAAGTAAATAAATAAATAAGTGTGTAAACTTAGGGGGCTTCCCTAAGTTCCCTAAGTGGCTCAGATGGTAAAGAATCTGCCTGCAATGCAGGAGACTTGAGTCCAACCCCTGGGTCAGGAAGATCCCCCTGGAGAAGGGAATGACAACCCACTCCAGTATTCTTGCTGGAGAATTCCATAGACAGAGGAGCCTGGTGGGATACAGTCCATGGGGCCAAAGAGTCGGACATAAATGAGCGACTCACACTTTCACACACTTTTTCACAGACTGCAGAACTTTCTCCTGGCCCCCATTTCCTCGTCCTGAAAACAGACCATGGGACGTGCTTGGCTGGCACAGGTGCTCACCGCGCATTGGCTGTGGCCGTTCTCAGCACGGGGTTTGCGGCGTTCTGTCCCTCCATGGTAGGTGAGTTCTCCAGGATGAAATCTTTCTTCGGTTTAACACACCTATGCTTTGCTCAGTGTTGTGGATTCCCAAGTCATGTTTACTCAATGGGTAAAAATGTGAATGTGATTAGTCAAGTTAGTCAGATAAAAATGATTTATCAGGGGAAGAAAAACAGATCAGTAGGCTTAGACACAGCAAAGGTCCGTCTAGTCAAAGCTATGGTTTTTCCAGTGGTCATGTATGGATGTGAGGGTTGGACTATAAACAAAGCTGAGCACCGCAGAATTGATGCTTTTGAATTGTGGTGCTGGAAAAGACTCTTGAGAGTCCCTTGGACTGCAAGGAGATCCAACCAGTGCATCCTAAAGGAGATCAGTCCTGGATATTCATTGGAAGGACTGATGCTGAAGCTGAAACTCCAATACTTTGGCCACCTGATGTGAAGAACTGACTCATTGGAAAAGACCCTGATGCTGGGGAAGATTGAGAGCAGGAGGAGAAAGGGATGACAGAGGATGAGATGGTTGCATAGCATCACCGGCTCAATGGACATGAGTTTGAGTAAGCTCTAGGAGTTGGTGATGGACGGGGAAGCCCGGCGTGCTGCAGTCCATGGGGTCACAAAGAGTCAGACACGATTGAGCGACTGAACTGAACTGACCTGACTGAAGCTTAGGTACACTTGCTTCCTGAAGACACATCTTTAGGACTGGAAACACCTTGTAGCATTTCAATCATAAAACTTTAAGTGTTTAAAGTTCCAGACTGACCTTTTGTTGTGCTTTCTGCCTCTTGCCCTCAGAACTTATCCCTTACCCACTCTGAGCTAGCCCTCGCTGGCGTCAGTCCCATAAAAGAACCGAATGTTCTTATTCCTAAATGAATAATGACACTGTGACTTTTTTTTTTCCTTTTCCTTTTTTCCCCACAGGGGATTCTTCCCTTGTCTTATTGGAGCAATGAGACAACACAGAGAAAGGACTTTTGGCATTCTTTTATTGAAATGGGAAGAGACGTCTCAAAAGCAAATATTTCACATTTGTTGTGGGTGCTTCTGACTCATGTCTTAATTTATGTTATCGGGCAGCTCTAGGTTACTGAGCTGACATCTGGAGAAAAGGCCTGAAATGGGGAGGTTTGGCGGTCTCTGCCTTTTCCCATGACCGCATGGATGATGGATAGCTTCGTAGTGACGACAGCTTGGGAAATAGTTCTAGAAATCTTTCCTTGTCATTAATATACATTAAATGTCTATGTATGCACGTGGATTTTAATATTCTTTCTCTTCTTCTCCTCTATGTGTTGGATAGTGTAGCTCTCTCCATTGATACCTTGACATCTGTAAGAAGCGGGGTGGAGTGGGGTGGGAGAGGCTGAGAATCACTTTTTCTCAGGTTCAGGAGCGACCTGTGTGACCTTCACGCAGACCCGAGGGGTGGCTGTGATGGTGAGTCCTGTGCTGTGGTCAGAGGGGCTTCTTCCTCCCCCCCTCCTCCTCACTCTTCTTTCTTCATCCTCCTGTTTCCTCCACCTCCACCCTCTCCCCCTTCTCTTCTCGCTCCCTTCTTTCTGCCTCCTCTTTAAATGTTTTCATCTGTTTTTAATGAGAAAGCAGCCATGGAGCATTGTCATTCTTTCCAGAGAAGAAGTGTAGTCTCCAGAGATTTTTAAAGGATTATTCAAGTTTATCTGGTTCTGACTTTCGGCCTCTCACTGAGAGCTTTTGGTAATCCTGCCTGGAAATCCTTTCAGTCTTAGTTCCCTATTTGAACACAGTGTGTCCTGTTAAGATGACATAGTGGGATCTGACTCTAAGAGTGTATAAAAACACATCGAGCTTCCACCGTGAGTGTTTTATTCTTCACTTGGGGATTCCAGCTTTGTGGCTCATCATTAAAGTCGAGGAAGGGGCTGAAACCTAGGAAATGCATGTGCAGCCCATCGCACATAGGGTTCCCATTTCCCGAGAAAGAAAGCTGTTTACTCGCGAAATACATTTTCATACTATTTCTTCTTATACATGGTCAAAATTGGACTTTAACATCATGCTTGATCAGTACAGGTTTACGCCTTGCCCCTTGATGCCAGTGTTAAAGGTGGAGTTTTGGGGATCATCCAGCTGCCTTACCCTGGAGATATCCAGGCTCAGAAGTGGGGTTTTGGCCTGGAGCTAGTTGATTACCAGCAGACACGGAAGAGGAACTCAAGTTAGCTCTTCCTAGCAGTACCCGTCATATCGCTTATTTCCAGTGAAGGCTGTCAGAGCATCAAGAAGTTATGGATTGATAAGTTGTGATGACTACAGAATTACAGGACAGCAAAGAAGAGGGTGGGCCCCACTGTCGGACTGGTTTAGCCTCAAATTCCATACTCTCTAGCTGAGTGCTTTGGGCAAGCTTCAGATGATTCTCTCTGCACTTCTACCTACCCAACTCAAGAAAGCATGAAATAAAAGTGTTTTCCGAAGTAAAGTGGCAAGGAAAGCTGCTGCCAGACATGCAGCATGCAGGGAGCTTCAGTCGCACGTTGTGTTAGCAGACTAGAAGCGGTAGTCGCAGCAGCAGCAGCGATAGGAAGGGTGGTGGTCCTGCCAGCATCACACCTCTTATTATCAGCGCTTATGCTTCTTTTCCCTGGACTGATTGCTCCCGTGGTGGTTGGGGTATATGGTATCCTATAATTGAGTTTGTTCCAACTGAAGGTTAAGATTAGGTGGATCCTTAAGACTGATAAAAATTCAGAGTGATCCAGGAGAATGTGCTCACTGTGGAAGCGGCTCGGGGAGAGAGCGTTGCTGCCCCCTATAATTTCCAACACTTCTAGGCCATCCAAACACAAATTCACATGTCCGTGAGCTCATTCGATTGTTCCTGGGTGAGTTCTATGGGCCAGGTCCCAGAGTCACGATAGATAAAAGAAACTCAAGCGCCAGAGGAACGCTGGCTGCCGTCAGTAGCTTTCCCGCTGCTTTGTGGCCTCTAAAGGAACTTGCTGGGTGTAAAAGAGAGCCTGTAAGTTCTGGGGTTGTGAGATGTGGACGGTAGCATCAGGACTAGCTCAGGAAGGAGCAGCTTGTGTCGTGACTGACCCAGAAGCAAAACGTATCCTGACAGCACTAAGCCACATATTTATAAACCAACTCAAATTCTACATGAAATAGACAAAACATTTCGTATATATCCTATATAGTAAAGGGATTTACTTTGACTCTTGAGCCTATTGAAGTTATTCAAAGCAGAGATGCAAAGAATGCTGGGAAAATCTGCAGCACTATCAAACTATACAGTTTTTTGAAATGCAACCTTGTATTTATTTATTTTTTTGGAGGCTAATTACTTTACAATATTGTATTTCTTTTGCCATACATCAACATGAATACGCCATGAGTGTACACGTGTTCCCAATCCTGAACCCCCACCTCCACCTCCCTCCCCGTACCATCCCTCTGGGTCATCCCAGTGCACCAGCCCCAAGCATCCTGTATCCTGCCTCGAACCTGGACTGGCGATTCGTTTCTTATATGATATTATACACGTTTCAATGCCATTCTCCCAAATCATCCCACCCTCTCCCTCTCCCACAGAGTCCAAAAGACTGTTCAATACATCTGTGTCTCTTTTGCTGTCTCACATACAGGGTTATCGTTACCATCTTTCTAAATTCCATATATATGCGTTAGTATACTGTATTGGTGTTTTCCTTTCTGGCTTACTTCACTCTGTATAATCGGCTCCAGTTTCATCCACCTCATTAGAACTGATTCAAATGTATTCTTTTTAATGGCTGAGTAATACTCCATTGTGTATATGTACGACAGCTTTCTTATCCATTCATCTGCTGATGGGCATCTAGGCAACCTTATATTTAATATGTTTCTCGCTCCCTCCCTTTCTATGAAGATATATACATGCTTTATCCCAGTGAGAATCTGGGGTCAGAACCTTCTCCTCCATCTACCCACCACTGATTGGACACCTACCGTCTGTCGGACTCTGTGCTGTGCTCTTTGCATGCCTGGTCACCCACGGGGGAGACACTATTACAGAAAACTACTATTTAGAGAAGTCCAGGAGAAAGGGAGGATTTGGATCTCCTTGAGTCCAGGTCTGTGACAGTATCCACCACTTAAGAAGTAGAAGCATAAGAAAGTCGTAGAATGAAATTCCTCAAAGAAAGAGTGAACATTTTTGCATCCTGGGCTTGTTGTAAGACTGTCTGGGGTTGCGGTTTTTCTTACATTTGGATTTCTGATGAGACAGTAGGTTGTAAACATGGTTAGGGACTTTCCTGGAGGTTCTGTGGTTAAGCCTCTGCACTTCCACTGCAGGGGACGCAGGGTGGGTCCCTGGTGGGGACACGAGGATCCCACATGCTGTTGGGTGCAGCCAGAGAGTGAAAAAATATTTGGAGTGGGCTCGTTAGTGAAGGCAGCAGCCTGGCCTACTCTGTCTGTAAACTTGAGTGATGTTGGGTTTTCTGCAAGACTCTGCAGACCCAGGAACTGTTTAACGAGGTTTCCTACGAGAACAAAGGGAGGATATTCTAGAATACAAATTGCTAAGAGGCATTCCCTTTTGAGCTGTCATGAGCATCCATGTTATAATGCTGGGTGTTCAACATCAATTGTCCAGGGTGATAACTCTGAGCAGGAACTAAGGAAAAGAGGAGGGTAAAAGAAGCTTGCAAGCTCGCTAGAGTTATTACACCGCTCAAGTCACCAGTGAGAGGTATATCTCAAAAATAAAGGCATGTCCAGTACACTTCCCTTACTTGTTCAAACACGGAAGCATGGACAACGAAACAGCTAAGGGTTACTGGGTCAGAAGAAGCAGTTCCTCGTAGTTGTTTCAAGTGGAGAGTAGCCAGTCACCGTCATGGTTGAATTTTAACATGTAGACCTAACTGAAAAATAAATGGATAGAGAATCAACACATGTTCTTTTGTACATTGTACTGATTGAAGGCTTGTAGCTTCTGTTTAGAGTTTGAAAAAGGATGCACATGAAGAGGAAAGAGCTTTTTCTCAGCCCTGTTTTCTTAATTCAAGTGCAGCTGATTTACAGTGCTGTGCTGGTGTCAGGCGTACAGCAAAGCCATTCATTTTTATATCTGTATACTCTCTATATGCAATATATGTATATAAGTTACTACAAAATACTGAGTAGAGGTCCCTGTGCAATGCAGTAGGTTCTTGTTTGAATGTTGTACATGTATTAATACCAGTGCATACCTGCTAATCCCAAATCCCCAGCTTATCCCATAAGTTTGCTTTCTAATTCTGTGAGTCTATTTCTGTTTCATAACTAATTTGCATCATTTTTTTAGACTCCACATACAAGTGATGTCATGTAGTATCTGTCCTTCTCTGTCTGAGTTACTTTGCTTAGCATGACAGTCTCTAGGTCCAGCCATGTTGCTACAAATGACATTATTTCATTGTTTTTTTAATGACTGAGTAATATTCCATTGCATACATGTACCACATATTTATCCATTCATCTGTAGATGGACATTTAGGTTGCTTCCATGTCTTGGCTATTGTAAATAGTGTTGCTGTGAACATTGGGGTGCAAATATCCTTTTGAATTATAGTTTTCTCTGGATATGTGCCCGGAAATGGGATTGCCAGATCCTATGGTAGCTCTGTTTTCAGTTCTTTAAGGAACCTCCATATTATTGTCCATACTGGCTGTACCAATTTAGCTACAGTAATCAAAATAGTGTGGTACTGGGAGAAAACAGAAATGTGTATCAATGAAGCAGGATAGGAAGCCAAGAAATAAACCTGTATACCTATGGTCAATTAATCTACAACAAAGCGGACAAGAATACACAGAGGGGAAAAAGTCTCTTCTGTGAGTGGTGCTGGGAAACTGAACAGGTACATGTAAAAGAATGAAACATTCTAGAACATTCTCGAACACCATGCAAGCAAAAATAAACTCAAAGGGATTAAGGACCTATATGTAAGACAAGATAGTATAAAAATCCTAGAGGAAAACATAGGCTGAATGCTCTCTGGCATAACTTTCAGCAGTGTCTTTTTGGATCTACCTACTAGAGTAATGGAGATTAAAAAAAAAAAAAAAGCAACTAAACAAGCGGGACCTAATTAGACTTTAAAGTTTTTGCACAGCAAAGGAAACCATAAACAAAACAAAAAGCCAGCCTACAGAATGGGAGAAAATGTCTGCAAACGATGCAGCCGACAAGGGATTTGTCTCCAAAATACACAGACGGCTCCCACAGTTCAACATCAGCACCTGTCGTGACTCCCATCTAACCCAGAGAGCAGCCCACGTGCCTGTATCTCTACTGTGAGCTGTGACAGAGGTGAGGTGCAGAAGAGAGTTAACCGGGACCGTGCGTCCACACAGTGCGGCTAGGAGAGCATCTCTTAACGGAACTGAACCGAGCCTCAGACGTTGTGAGCTGTTCCACTGTGCACCTATCCACACCTCAGCTTTCTCTCCCTTTAAAGCCTGCATTCTCATAATATGCAGGAGTATAATGGCTGGCTGCAGGCCTTGGAACTTGAATATGTTTATATTGGAATGGAACCATGCATGCCTAAGCAGGACCAGCCCGAGTTTTTATCTCTGTTTACTACAATTTTTCTTTCTTTCTTTCTTTTTAAAGTGGAAATAGCCTTGAGCCTATATATCAGGGTTTGAACTTCTATCTCATAGTGTATTGTAAAGATAAACAAAAGAAAACATGGGGAAAATATTTTAAAATGTAAGGAAAAGGAGTATTCTGGGAAGATAACAGTGAAAAAGTTGGCTTAAAGCTCAACATTCAGAAAATGAAGATCATGGCATCCGGTCCCATCACTTCATGGGAAATAAATGGGGGAACAATGGAAACAGTGAGAGACTTTATTTTTTTTGGCTCCAAAATCACTGCAGATGGTGACTGCAGCCATGAAATTAAAAGACACTTGCTCCTTGGAAGAAAAGTTATGACCAACCTAGATAGCACATTGAAAAGCAGAGGCATTACTTTGCCAGCTAAGGTCCGTCTAGTCAAGGCTATGGTTTTTCTAGTGGTCGTGTATGGATGTGAGATTTGGACTGTGAAGAAGGCTGAGTGCCAAAGAATTGATGCTTTTGAACTGTGGTGTTGGAGAAGACTTTTAAGAGTCCCTTGGACTGCAAGGAGATCCAACCAGTCCATTCTGAAGGAGATCAGCCCTGAGATTTCTTTGGAAGGAATGATGCTGAAGCTGAAACTCCAGTACTTTGGCCACCTCATGTAAAGAGTTGACTCATTGGAAAAGACTCTGATGCTGGGAGGGATTGGGGGCAGGAGGAGAAGGGGACGACAGAGGATGAGATGGCTGGATGGCATCACAGACTCCATGGATGTGAGTCTGAGTGAACTCTGGGAGTTGGTGATAGACAGGGAGGCCTGGCATGCTGCGATTCATAGGGTCGCAAAGAGTCAGACACAACTGAGCGACTGAACTGAACTGAACAGCTTGTTTTCTTTTAGTCCTGTGTCCAATCTTTCTCATATGTGCCAAATGGCTGCTGGAATTGGAAGGAAGTTGGTTGGAAGTGAGGCTTTGGTTCTGCAGGAGTTATGGTGAGTCAAACTTTTCTGCCTTCATTGGTGGATGAGATCCTAAAGAGCAGTACCAGAGGGAACTGCAATGACACTCAGAAATATCAAGTCTTGAGAAAACCATGAGCTCACCTCTGTGTGGGCCCCTATTAGAAGGTCACCATCTCCATGTGTGCAGCTGGGCTCCTGGTGCTCAGGAGGCCAAGAAGAATTGACTGGATGGATGGAGTCCTCCACGTCCTTAGGCTGAGAGAGGGAAAGCAGACCAGGGATCCAGTAAGGGATCCCCTGTGCCGCCTTCAGAGCCTCACGGAGTACAGAGCACTTAGCTCCCCACTGCTCACAGGCTGCAGAAACCCCAGTGAGTGCACTCGAGAGGAGTGAATTTTCTGGAGCTAAAAATGATTTTAGTGCAAAAGTTTTTGGTTTAACTGAAGGAAAGTATGGTCAGAGTAGAGACTGTATCCAGGGAATCAATGGGAAAAAAATTCTTAAAACAGAGAGCAAAAACACAAAGAGAAAAATTATAATAAAAAGATAAGAGACATGAAAGATAGATGCTGGACATCTAGATGCACATAAAACTTTAGAAAATTTATCTGAAAACCCATCACAGGATGAAAGGGCATGTTTAGGTCTGGGAAGTTTAGTCCAGGAAGTATAGATGAGATGAGAAAAGACAGCTGCAGGAGCGCACCTGGAAATTCTGAGACCCTTCCTGTGAGATCAGGCTACACATAAAGGGAAAGACTCATGCTGTTATGCTTGGATTTCCAATCCTCATAATGAAATCTAGGAACAGTGTTGTAGTTCCTAGAGATAACAGATTTCAGGAGTTCAACCTGAGAATCTCTTACAAAAAACTGTAATTCATTTGGCACGCTAGGCAATTCAATTAAGACTTTATAATAATTCAGATAATATATCTCTGAGGAAAACACAATGGTCTAGAAGAGATTCTAACTGAACAAGTGAAGGAGAGATGGATAATCAATACAGGAAATGTGACAGGAAGTGGAGATTGTGCACAACGCATCCGAGAATGAATCGGTGCTTATCTGTGTGTTTACTTAGACATAGATGGATGATGACAGACTGGGATGATGAATATAATTTAGGTGTGATATAAATGCCAAATATGGTTAATATGATGGAGAGAAGAGACACAATGTATTGGAAATTCAACCAATATTTAGAGCTAAAATTGCTAAATTCTTAGTAAGTCCTAGGACTTGAGGGGAGGGGAAAAGTAAAATCATTCAAATTCTTCAATTTTGATGGGAGGGTCAAAGAAAGAAATGTCTCTATGTAATCTTATGGAGAAATGGAAAATTATAGAACAGCACATTGCGTTGGTGTAAATGGTTTTTATTTTTGCTTCAAATAGTTGTAGAGAAATAGGTTTCAAAGAGAGACGGTAATCATTAAAGAACTGGGGAGAAATCTATTAGTATCATTTCCAAATGAGCATAGGAAAATAGCAAGCAGCCATAATCATCAAACTAGAAAAATAAGAGGAAAGTAAGTAAAATGTATGTTGAAAATAAAGGAAGAGGAATAAAATTATGTCAATGATTTTATTAAATATGAAAACTGCATTCTCAGATTAAAAGTGTCAACTGACTTAAAAATATAATTAACTTCCATTTGCAAGAAGAACTGTTAAAATGATTTAAAAGAGTTGTATAAAGAAAATGCAAAGAAACAAAACACAAGAAGCAAAAGGAACATCAATGTAGAATTTAAAGTTAGAAGCACCAAGTCAGGACTTCCCTGGTGATCTAGTGGTTAAGACTTCACCTTCCGATGCAGGGGATACGGGCTTGATCCCTCCTGGGGGAGCCAAGAGCCTGCGTGTCTCCTGAGCAAAACACGAGACAGGAGCAATGTTGTAACAAATTCAGCGAAGACTTAAAAAAAGCGCTGCGAGGGTCCAGAGGGATGGTATGGGGAGGGAGGAAAGGGGGGTTCAGGATGGGGAACACATGTGTACCTGTGGTGGATTCATGCTGATGTGTGGCAAAAGCAATACAATACTGTAAAGTAATTAACCTCCAATTAAAATAAATAAATTTATATTAAAAAATATGAGCTCCATATTAAAAGCACTAAGTCATGAGGAAAAACGATTCAGTTCAGTTCAGTCGCTCAGTCATGTCTGACTCTGCATGACCCATGGACTGCAGCTTGCCAGGCCTCCCTGTCCATCACCAACTCCCGGAGCTTGCTCAAACTCATGTCCATCGAGTCAGTGATGCCATCCAACCATCTCATCCTCTGTTGTCCCCTTCTCCTCCCGCCTTCAATCTTTCCCAGCTCAGGGTCTTTTCCAAGGAGTCAGTTCTTCACATCAGGTAGCTAAAGTATTGGAGTTTCAGCTTCAGCATCAGTCCTTCCAGCGAATATTCAGGACTGATTTCCATTAGGATGGACTGGTTGGATCTCCTTTCAGTCCAAGGGACCCTCAAGAGTCTTCTCCAACACCACACTTCAAAAGCACTGACTTTCTTTATAGTCCAGCTCTCACATCCGTACATGACTACTAGAAAAACCATAGCTTTGACTAGACAGACCTTTGCTGGCAAAGTAATGTCTCTGCTTTTTAATATGTTGTCTAGGTTGGTCATAACTTTTCTTCCAAGGAGTAAGCGTCTTTTAATTTCATGGCTGCAGTCACCATCTGCAGTGATTTTGGAGCCAAAAAAAATAAAGTCTCTCACTGTTTCCATTGTTTCCCCATCTATTTGCTATGAAGTGATGGGACCAGATGCCATGATTTTAGTTTTCTGAATGTTGAGCTTTAAGCCAAATTTTCACAGTTCTCTTTTACTTTTATCAAGAGTCTCTTTAGTTCTTCTTTGCTTTCTGACGTAAGGTGTCATCTGCGTATCTGAGGTTATTGATATTTCTCCTGGCAATCTTGATTCCAGCTTGTGCTTCATCCAGCCCAGCGTTTCTCATGATGTACTCTGCATAGAAGTTAAATAAGCAGGGTGATGATATACAGCCTTGACGTACTCCTTTCCTGATTTGGAGTCAGTCTGTTGTTCCATGTCCAGTTCTAACTGTTGCTTCTTGACCTGCACACAGGTTTCTCAGGAGGCAGGTCAGGTAGTCTGGTATTCCCATCTCTTTAAGAATTTTCCACAGTTTGTTGTGATCCACACAGTCAAAGGATTCGGTGAAGTCAATAAAGCAGTAGTAGATGTTTTTTCTGGAACTCTCTTGCTTTTTTGATGATCCAGCGGATATGGGTAATTTTATCTTTGGTTCCTCTGCCTTTTCTAAATCCAGTTGGAACATCTGGAAGTTCATGGTTCGCGTACTGTTGAAGCCTGACTTGGAGAATTTTGAGCATTACTTTGCTAATGAAACCAGTTAAACTACTTAGAAGCCTATAAGAAAAGATGAGAAGACAAAATTGCAAAAATACAGAATGGAAAGGAACAACCATGCAATAGAAAGAGCTTTAAGAGCTGAGTGGGAGGAGACGAGTGAGCCGTTGATTGAAGGTGGTAGAAGGCGCTAAGTTTAGCTTTGAAGAAGGCACTAATCGAAGTATTTTAAAAATAAGTTGTGTCTAATCTTTAAAAATAGATTATTCAAAAATATATAAAAATTTATTTGATGAACATTATTTAGTATAAAATAGAAATTGCCCCATTTTATTCATGAAGATAGTATCATATTCATGGTGAAAACTGATAAAGAAACTACAGTCTAAAGAAGGAAATTTTTATCATGCTACAAGCATAAAGGCAAAACTTCCAAATCAAATAAGTGACTGTGTGGTTAATCACTCAATCGTGTCTGACTCTTTGCGACCCCATGGACTGTGGCCTCCAGGCTCCTCTGCCCATGGGATGTTCCAGGCAAGAACACTGGTGTGGGTTGCCATTCCCTTGTCCAGGGGATCTTCCGGACCCAGGGGTCAGACCTGTGTCTCTTGGATTGCAGGCAGATCCTTTTATCACTGAGCCAAGGGGCAAGTCAAAATCAGTGAGTACAATTCAGTAATTGGTTAAGAGTTTAAACCATAGCCAGGTAAGTTTAATGTAGAAAAATATTGGTTTAATTTAGGAAAGTTATCATCATAACCCTAATAGATGAATAATAATATTAAAAACTGACAAAAGATATCTAATATCCAGCAGCCACTCCTATTAAAATTAGGTAAAAGAGTATTAGAAGGAAACCAAATGTAATGAAAATCTATTTACCAAAAATCAATGGAAAATATTATCCTAAATGTTGAAACAATTAAACAGAATATTAAAAGAATTATTTTAACTAACATTAAAAATAGTTAAAGTTGGGATTAGATAGGACAACCTTTTATTGTTTTTTATTTAATATAAATCTAGAAGTTCAAGACAATGAAACAAATGAGCAATGAAAGAACATGGACACACTGGAAAAAAAAGATAATTTTTTTTTTTGCCAAGATGGATTTGATACACATAATCTTATCTGCTAAGATTTGACTAAAAGTCTGAAATCCAAAGAGTGAAAACACTACTGAAGGAAATAAATGAATTTGGTAAGGTGTAAGTAAGCACTTTTTCTCTGTACTAGCAATTAGCATTTAGAAATGGACTTGGAATATTCTCCTTATAACAATAATAAAATCATACCGTACCAGGAATTAGTGGGTAAGGCACAGGACTGACATGAAGAAACTTATAAAAATCTACTGTAAATATGGGTAGACACACCTGTACATATGTGTTAATATGTACACACATAGGATACAAGTTCACATATATATACTTTTCATGTACTAGGGATATATATGTATATATACATAAATTATATATATATATATATATATATATGAAAGATATATGAAAAAGAAGGCCAACTTGTCTTCCAAGATACCAAGTCACACTATAAAGTTACATTGCTGCAATGTTGACATAGGCACGGAAAGCAGATGAATGGAACAAAATACACATTCCAGAAACAGATCTTAATTATATATGAGAATAGATGGCAAAGGCAGTATTTTAATTTAGTGGGAAAGGATAAACTGTTTAATAAACTGTGCTGACTTGGTATTCCAGGCATATGGAAGAAATGATATTAGACTTCCATCTTACATTATGTACAAAAATAATTTCCAGGTAAAGACCTTTTTTTTTTCTGAAGAGTTTGAGAAAAAGACAATGCTTTTTAACCCCTAAACACGTCAGTGTGTATTTCCTAAAACATTTGCGATATAATCCCAACCACAGTAAAAATGGAAATTCCGTTTGCTAGCATATTGTTATGTCATCTATGGGATTAGACAATCACCCGTTTTTCCACTAGGGTCTTATTAAGCCAAAGAGGAATTGTAATTCCCTTTTCTGGTTCAGGAATCATTTCAGAACATCCTTCACCCTTGATTGTCAAGGCTGTTTAGTCTCCTTTAATCTGGAAGAGTTCCTCAGTCATGCTCGATTTTTGTCAAGTTTTCGAGGAGAATAGCCCAGTTATTCTGTAGACTAGACTTCAGTTTGCTCTGCTTGCTGTAACTGTAGGCTTTCCTCACCATGCCTTTGACAGATCCGTTACTTTCTATTGTTACTTACCACTGTTTCAAGCTTGAAACCACTGTTACAAGCAGAGGCCTACCCACTGATCTGAGGCCTCTCAATGGCAAAAATGCCTGGAGCCCTGGGCCAGGGACTTCTATCAAGGCCCCTTGTGGACGTCAGAAGACCTCCTGCTATCAATCACAGCCAATAGAATAGAATCCATCATTTCCGTATTACCTGGAAACCTTAGATTCCCCATATTCTTCTTAGATCCACACTGATGATTGTTTATAAACAAGTAGAAACATTTTGCCTACTTACTGGCCACAGAGATAATTATATTTGAGGCAACACTCTTGTGAAAACTGAAGTCAGTCAGTCACATAATCAAATTTTACACTCAGCTAAATCAGGCCCCCATGACAAGCCCACCCAGAACGGAGAAGTACTCTGCTTCATAAAGTTTAACTCCACCGTTTCTTTCTTGAATTGGCAGGTAGCAGTTGTCTTTGTTGTGAATACTAATGTTTTTTGGCCAGCTATCAATAGAGTTTTATTTCCCATAAACTCTTTTGGCCTTGTGCCCTTCCAACACCTCAAAGACTTAGGGAGTCAGATCTTCAGCCTTTCCTTTCATAGGTGTAATTTAATATCCTGCTTGTTTTTTTGCACAAATGCCAACATTGTAACCTTCATCAAATTGTGTGTGAACTGGCTGCCTCAGTGGCTGTGAACTGGCTAAGTGAAAAATGCATTGCTTAGGAAACCACAGCTCTGCAGCGTTCCTGAATGTTTAATTAGTTTAGTTAGGGATCAGGACTTGTGATACTTCCCAGGTCAGACCTTGTTTCCACTACTTTACTACCCATTTGACACTGAGCAATTTAATTAATAGCACTGTGTCTGAACTTTCTCACTTATCAAGTGGAAATAATTACGTGACATGTTTGATTGGCACTTATATTAGTGTGAGGAGGGAATTAAGTATTGACACATGGTACGTAACGCCGTATAACAACATTTAGTAAATGTGTTAGCTGACCCACACCTGGCTTCCCTCGCCTAAACGCAGTGAAGCCAACTACCGACACCGGGTTGTGGTGAAGGAAAGTGCGAGGGCCAAGCAAGGAGTCCAGGCAGCTAGTGCTTGAAAGACCCGTACTCCCCGGCGGCGTTCAGGGAAAGGTTTCTAAAGGCTTGGTGAGCAGGAGAGGGTATGGAGTGTGTGATCAGCTCACGGACATTCTTCTGATTGGTTGGTGGTGAGGTAATCAGGGTCAACATGGTCAACCTCCTGTTTCAACTGGTCTGGGGCCTGTGCACGGGTGGGCAGCACACAGCTAACTTCTCCCACCCTGTGCGGTGTCAGTATCTGCAAAACCGCTCGAAGGACATGGCTCAGAATATCATCCATAGCCCTTGAAGAGGACCTAAAGGGCCTCCACCGTCTCTAGTGACCCAGCTATTACTGTTGTGTATTGCTTGTTTGTTTTATTTTTTCCCTTCCTTTCTGTATTTTCTCACTTCTCCGATTAATTTGCTCAGGGAGCATCTGGGAGGCTAAAGATTTTTTTTACAGACAAGAGGCATGGGGAGGGCACGGGGCACAGGGGGTCTGTCCTGGGAAGGCCCCCATGGAATCCTGCTCAGTTACAAACGTTGGAATTGTTTTATAATCGGTTACTATGCCACTCTGGTAAACTGTGTAAATGAATGCTTCGGGTACCAGTTGATGTATAACCACAGACCTTCTGGTTTAAAACAAAGCGACTTTATTACGGTCACAATCTGTAAGTCAAGGGTCGAGCAGGGCTTGGCTGGGTCACGCGGTCACTTGCAGCGGGTCGCGGGGATGATCTGGAGAGTCTGAGAAGGCTTCACTTGCTCGTGGTCTTACTGGTCTGCAGCTTGGGAGGCACAGCAGGGGCGCTGGTCTCAGCTTGGTCTCTCCTCCGTGAGTTCCAGGCCTTTCCCAGATCGTCTCTCTAGCTGGAGCATCCAACTGCTTTAGCACCCAGGGCTCTAGAGTATGTGTTCTAAGAACGCGCAGAAGAGCTACGAACCTTCTCACATTGCTTCTGCAGTTGCCGTGTGTCACGCACACTGCATTCTTTCGGTTTCACAGGGTTTCACAGGATTTCATGTTTCATGTTCACGGTGGAAAAGGGCCATACAACTGCATGAATAGTGGGAGGCGGGTCTCTGGGGGCCTGTCTTCAAGACAAGCCACGGCAAGGAAAAGCAGCGTTTCTTCTAGGAGTATTCATCTGTATCTGTGTGCCAACTAAGGGTTGCTCATTAGTCGGGCATGTGTCCAGGGTGTTTTATTGCAAAAAAATGCTTTAAAAAAAATGCTAGAATCATCTCATGGAGTGACTTGAAATTTTCTGAAATTGCATCCTGGGATAGAGATTGGCTAGAGAGATCACAGGAGAGTATGACTAAGAGCAGACTCTTTTTTAGAGTCAATGTTTCCTAATGTTTCACTTCTTCTAATTGCAGATTGAAGAACATATTTCTGGGGCATTGCCCCCACTAGGCTATGTTAAAAGCCACCCCTTCACCTCAGAGGCTTATGATAATAAACGTTTATTCCCTCCTCTCCTGTCTGTAAGTCAGCTGTGCTCTGCTGGGCGTAGCTGAGATCATTTGCAGTCAGCTGGATTAGGATTCAGAATTTGGGTGGGTCCAAGTATGTCCCACCTGTCTCCTCATGCTGGAATCATGAGAGAATTCTGAGCTTCTGGTGAAATTCAGGAGCTCTAGTACTGTTGCCGGGAAGGTCCCATGGATGGAGGAGCCTGGTAGGCTGCAGTCCACGGGATCGCTAGGAGTTGGACACCACTTCACTTTCACTTTTCGCTTTCATGCATAGGAGGGGGAAATGGCAACCCACTCCAGTATTCTTGCCTGGAGAATCCCAGGGATGGGAGAGCCAGGTGGGCTGCCGTCTATGGGGTCGCACAGAGTCGGACGAGACTGCAGCGACTCAGCAGCAGCAGCAGCAGCAGCGGAGGCTAAAGAAAAGCATGTAAGCACGTGTGGGACGTCTGTCCGTGCGTGTCCCCTTACATTCACCGGCCGAATCAAACCACGTGGGAAGCCCACGGTCAGAAGCGCTGGGAGTTCTCCTCTCCCCACAGGAAGGCATAGGGGAAAGGGGTAACTGTGAACAGCTGGCATTCTCCACCATGGAGAGCCAGGCATGGTGGAATAAAGAACCAGTTCCCCGGACATTCCGGAATGGACCTGCAGTTTTTCCATTTGTAAAGCTCTCTCTCCCATCCAGTAGAAGAGAGCGTCATCTTCTGATAATTTTTAGGAGCACTCAGAGTTCACTCCAAAGCTTTAGATTTTAATTGTCTAACATACAGAAATTATTAGCCTTTTCTTGAACTTTCTGTTATTTATATTCATACTGTGTTTATGCAGCACCAACGCCATATTTAGCTGTTGACAGCGCGTAAGGAATTGGTCTTTGCCCTGAGGAATTTATTTCAGAGCGATTCAAGCTGCTTAAATCAGTGTCAGGCTCTCAGCTTTGAACAGACAGCTGTGGAGAGGAGATAAGCTTTTGAAGATGCAGCAGAAATGGTGTTTATAGAGGGAATGAAAGTGGGAGAGACGACAGGCAACCACGAAAGGGAGGGTTTATCCAAACTTGCAAAACGAATGGTAGGAGAGGGGAAAATGAGCGGTGCAGGTGATGGAACAGACAGAGGTGAGGCTCCAGCCCGGCTTTATCCTCTGCGTTTTCAGCAGTCCTAAGGAAGTTAGACATCAGCTGGGTTTATTCTTTGGTAGACGTTAACCTCTTGAAGTTTTGACTTCAGCTTTATCTCCATCTCGTACGTGTTCTGTGCTGATAACACGGCTAGTTCTCATCAAGGATGGTGCATTTGGTGCATTTCCTCAGGCCCGGCTGGCATGTTGTTAATAGAAAGTTTGATACGCTTCAGTGACTTTCTAACCTAAAGTAACACTTGACCAGAGGCTTAAACAGTAACTTCTAATATGTTATAGTTTGAGGGTTTACATAGGCATCTGTTGGAGAAGGAGATGGCAGCCCGCTCTAGTGTTCTTGTCTGGAGAATCCCATGGACAGAGGAGCCTGGCGGGCTGCAGTCCAGGGGGTCGCAGAGTCAGACACAACTGAGTGACCAAACCAGAGGCCTCTATGCCTTAAAATAATTCCTAACCCTAAACTCGCCCTGTGCTTGATACTCCTGAGATGCCATACTCTGCATTAAGGAATCAAGGTGCTAGGTGAGACTGTGGTGTCTCAGATATATAGCTCCTTGGATGGACACTGACAAGGGAGAGGGACTGGCAAGATCCTGCTGGTAGAGAGCCCTTGTCACTGTGAGCTGTCTGCTCATTCTGGGCAGTCCTCTCCAGCCTCTGCAGTGGGGCTGTGTTCTTGGCTGCTCAGAATCCATGGACTTATCCAGGATAATCCCATCATTGTCTTTTGGCAAATTATCTTTCCTGCTTTGTGAGTAGTAGTTGGTTAAGTGTGTAAACTGAGGTGCCCTGTTCTGCTCCCTCCCTTCTGTGATGGTCTTTTTAAAAGAGTTTCTGATGTAGACCACTTTTAAAGTTTTTACTGAACTCGTTAAAACATTGCTTCTGTTTTATGTTTTGACTTTTGGCCCGGAGGCATGTGGGATCTTCTTTCCCCACCCAGGGATCGAACTTGCAATTGGAAGGTGAGGTCTCAACCACTGGACCTCCAGGGAAATCCCTGCGGTGGTCTTTTGATGTGTCAACTTGACTATTTTCCTGTCCTCGGTTATTTAACTCTATATTATTTTAAATTTTCATTGGCGTGAGACAGCCAAAGAATATTTCTTATGCTACGTCAGATCTCCCACTCTAAGGACCCTCCATCCCCCGTGCCCCGTTTGAGGAGTTAGAGGAGACGGGCCTCATCCCTTTTCACGGAGATGGGAGGAAGATCTGAGAGCGGTAAGCGTAGCCGAGGCACCGGGGCTTAACTGGGGGCTCTCAGCTCCTGACTGTTGCTTCCACTCTGTTTCATAGCTACGATGCGCCTGTAATTTTGTTTTTAATTTTTATTGGAGTATAGTTGGCTTACAATGTTGTGCTAGTTTCCTGCATAAGCAAAGTGAATCAGTTATTGATATACACACATCCACTCTTTTTTAGAGTCTTTGCCCGTATAGATCATTACAGAATATTGAGTAGAGTTCCTTATCCTGTAAGTAAATCCTTGTTAATTATCTATTTTATCTATATTAGATGGGTTTCCCTGATGCTTCAGTGAGTAAAGAATCTACCTTCAATGCAGGAGATGTGGGTTCAGTTCCTGGGTCAGGAACATCCCCTGGAGAAGGGAATGGCATGTCACTCAAGTATTCTTGCCTGGGAAATCCCATGCACAGAGGAGCCTGCTGGGCTACAGTCCATGGTGGCATCAACACTTTCTATTTTCTGCACTATTTTACTTTTTTATGTTATCTTGAAATTACAGTCTTAATCTGTGCCCTATATATAATATCTTTAGGCCATTGAATTTTGCATAGTTCCATGAGCAGTTTCCCAAATTTCTTTTTATCTGTTGTTGATTTTATTTTAACCAAGAGGGAAGCAAACAGTCTTAAAGAAAATTAAACACTGTATGTGGATATTGCTTAGGTATTATAAAAACTTTTTTAACCCTGATATTTTGAAGTCTTTTTCCAAAGAACGCGTCTGAACAAGATCCTCTGATCATTCCTTCTTGGCTTGTTTTTGCTCTGTTTCCAATCCTGCTTCATAGTAACTTCTTAGTAACTTTTCCTTTTGCTTGGCCACGGAAGGAACAAAGCAACGAAACAGACTGGCCAGCCCACTTGGGTCACTTGCAGCAAGAACAGAAACACCTAAGCCGGCCAGAGCGTTCCGGTGGACGAAACTTGCGTTCCTTGCAGACCTGAACTCCCAGAATATATTCAAACAGATGGATGGACCCGTGAAATGCCCTGTAATCAGACTGAATCTCCCTGTTCTTTTGCTTTAAGGCATGGGGCACGCAGGATCTTGGCTGCACCACGTGGGGCCTTTAGCTGAGGGCTGCAGGCTCTCTAGTTGGGGTGTGAGGGCTTAGTTGCCCCGTGGCGTGTGGGATCTTAATTCCCAACCAGGGATCAAACCCATGTCCCCTGCCTTGGAAGGTGGTTTCTCAACCACTGGACCGCCAGGGAAGTCCCGCAGCTGGGTCTTGAAAAGTGGAAGAAGGAGGCTGAGGACAAGCCAGTGTCTGAGGGATGCTGCGGCAGGAAGGCTCATGAAAGGCGTCGGGAAGGCAGTGCAGGGTCCAGCAGCCGAGAAGGCACGGGGCCGATTCTCCTCTAAGCCTCCAGAAGGAATGCAGCCAGTCAATACCTTGAGTTAACCCAGCGTGACCTGCAGCGGAGTTCTGAGCTACAGAACAGTAAGACGATCAATCTCTGCTGTGTTAAGCCAATAAGTTTGTGGATAATTTGTTATGGTAGCGAGGGCTATTAGACTCGATAGCCCTCAAGTGTAGCAGGAAGAACAGAGCTGAGCACGGAATCTGGGGGTGGTTGTACAGCGGGGAGTGCGGATCATTTCCCTGCTGTACTGTTTACTGGTGAGAGGTTCAGCTCTCTAAACCTCTGTATTATCACCTCCAGAATGGGCAGAAGATGCCTGCCTTTCAGGTTTCTCTTTCCTATAAATTAGAGATGAAACAGGCTTAGCTTTTAAGCATCTGAACTCTCTCCCTGGCTCTGGCCAAGGCTGGGATTCAGGGTGGTACCTGGTACCCCTGAAGAGAAAGAAGTTGATTGTGATAGGCTGGGAAATGTAGGACGAAAGGGAAACTGAGGTTTGCAGGTGGCTGGGTCAGTATGGGCTCAGGAAGAGAATCGGTGAGTGGAACTCAAAGACACAGGGCAGATAGGCAGCGACTGTCTGTGGGCAGGAAGCTAGCAGACCGGTCCGGCAGGACCGAGGGGATGAGGTCAGGACTGGGATTACTGGAGCAGGTCCCAGGGCAAGGGGAGAAGCAGGACCTACTGACTGGGCGGGGGCCTTGTAGGCAGTCTAGATACCCAGTGGTGGTGCAGGGAGCTTCCTAGGTGGTGCTAGTGGTAAAGAATCTGCTTCAGTGCAGGATACGCAGGAGACTCAGGTTCGATTCTTGGGTGGGAAAGATCCCCTGGAGGAGGGCATGGTGGCCCACTCCAGTATTCTTGCCTGGAGAATCCCGTGGACAGAGGAGCCTGGTGGTCCACAGTGCATGGTGTCACAAAGAGTGGAATATGACTGAAGCGACTTAGCATGCAGGCACGGTAATGCAGTAAGCGTAGATTCTAGCTATTACCTTATCATAGAAAGAGCAAGAGAGTTCCAGAAAAACATACTTCTCCTTTATTGACTATGCTTTGACTGTGTGGATCACAACAAACTGTGGAAAATTCTTAAATACATGGGAATACCAGACCACCTCACCTGCCTCCTGAGAAACCTATATGCAAGTCAAGAAGTAACAATTAGAACCAGACATAGAACAACAGACTGGTTCCAAATTGGGAAAGGAGTACGTCAAGGCTGTATATTGTCACCTTGATTATTTAACTTATATGCAGAGTACATCATGAGAAATGCTGGGCTGGATGAAGCACAAGCTGGAATCAAGATTGCCGGGAGAAATATCAATAACCTCAGTTATGCAGATGACACCACCCTTATGCAGAAAGAGAAAAAGAACTAAAGAGCTTCTTGATGAAAGTGAAAGAGGAGAGTGAAAAAGTTGGCTTAAACCTCAGCATTTAAAAAATGAAGGTCATAGCATCTGGTCCATCACGTCATGGCAAATAGATGGGAAAACAATGAAAACAGTGAGAGACTTTATTTTGGGGGGCTCCAAAATCACTGCAGATGGTGACTGCAGCCATGAAATTAAAAGACGCTTGCTCCTTGGAAGAAATTCCATGACCAACCTAGACAGCATATTAAAAAGCAGAGACATTATTTTGCCAACAAAGGTCTGTCTAGTCAAAGCTATGGTTTTTCCAGTAGTCATGTATGGATGTGAGAATTGGCTGAAGGCCAAAAAACAGCTGAAGGCCAAAGAATTGATGCTTTTGAACTGTGGTATTGGAGAAGACTCTTGAGTGTCCCTTGGACTGTAAGGAGATCCAACCAGTCCATCCTAAAGGAGATCAGTCCTGGGTGTTCATTGGAAGGACTGATGCTGAAGCTGAAACTCCAATACTTTGGCCACCTGATGTGAAGAACTGACTCATTGGAAAAGATCCTGATGCTGGGAAAGATTGAAGGCAGGAGGAGAAGGGGACGACAGAGGATGAGATGGTTGGATGACATCACCGACTCAATGGACATGAGTTTGGGTAAACCCCGGGAGTTGTTGGACAGGGAGGCCTGGGGTCTCAAAGAGTCATGACTGAGCGACTGAACTGAACTGATTACCTCTTGGAATATTTTTTCTTTGGCTTCTTTCTCTTCTCCCATTCCTCGTGTGTTGATTTGTGTGTATGGTGTCTGCAATCCTGTGTGTACATCTTTGAGATTTGATTTTTCTTCCAACTTTTTCCTCTGTTATTCAGATCTCATTCTTTCGACTGACCTGTCTTCAAGTTTGCTGATTCTTCTGCCAGCTTATATTTACTGCTGAGCCCCTCCAGTGAATTGTTAATCTTGGGTTTGCATTTTACTAACTGGTTCTTTTTAATATTTTTTTTTACCTTTTTATTGATCTCTATTTACAGAGACGTTGTCACCATACCCTCATTCCTGTGAGCACAGTCTCATTCCCTTCTCTTCGCATCATTCTCTTAGTAGTAGCGGCTCTGAGGTTTCTCTGCCTGCCCAGTTCACCCTCTGGGCCTCCTCAGAGGCAGATCTTGTGGCTTTTTTTCCCCTGTGGATGGGTCACAGGTTTCCTTTTTTTTCTTCGCATCTCATAATTTTTGGTTGAAAATCGGACAGTTTATACACTATACTGTTGCAACTCTGGATCCCGATCCCCCCAGGAGCTGTTGTTTCATTTGCTTGTCTGTCTGTCTGCCTGGTGACTTGGCTTTGGCTGCTGCAACCTAGAGTAAACTGCCTGGTGGACAGGCTGTCACAGAGCTGGGCAGGGAGGGTAGGTGAGAGAATGAGCGAGAGGCTTCTTATTCTTACCAAGATGTAGTCGACTTTCACGAGCGAATGTTTCTCTACTTGATGTATTCTCACAGGACACTTTCTATAGACGTCAAAGGATTAAAACAACTCTTTCTGCCTCGGTTAAGTTTCTGTTTTACCGGGGAGAGTTTTCACCGAGCCCCTTGTTCTGCCGTTCTGGAAGCACTGCTTCTCTTGTTTTCATGGTTTGCTTAACTAGAAGATATCCTTGGGAATTCCCTGGTCGTCCACACACAGAAGACTGCGCGCTTCACGATCTGTAGGCAGTTTCAGTCCATGGTCAGGGAACTAAGATCCCACATGCCACGTGGCATGGTCAGAACGGACATGAATAAGTAAATGAATACGTAAATACATAACTAGCATCTTTGTTAAAAAAAGCTATCCTCTTTCCCTTTAAGTAGGTGAAAGCAAATTATCTGTGTGACTCCATTCCAACGTAAACTTTGATAAATGAGAATTTTTTGAAATGTGCCCAACTTGGGTTTGAGATCATTGATGCCACGTTACTTTATCTCCCAGCAGGAGTCTGTGGCCTCTGGGAGGCAGCAGTGTGAAGGCGGGGTTTCTCTCGGAAGCACCGGTTTCCATACGGTGGTGAATGGTGGCTTCCATTCAGAGATCTCGGGACGAATCTGACTGTAGAGCTGGAGGTTTGCAGAGCCGGTCCTCCAGAGATCTCTGTGGACGCTTAGTAGAATTGGTTTTTACCTAGTAAGAAAAAAAAGTGATAAATGAGCCAACAAATTAAGCTTTCAGGTTAAAATAAAGGGTTTAAGTGTCAACTAAAGAAACGTAGGTAAAGATCAGAGTAGAACTGTGGTTAACAGCGCATGTTAGTCAGCACATTGAGAAAACAGAGTTTTTTGAAGCAGTTTTGAAGTAGAGGAAAGAAGGTCGTTGAAGAGATGTGAGAGAATACGTTGGATGGTCCACTGTTGTCGTCATGTAAGAGAGACCATCCGTGTTCATTCCCTCCCCCAGTGGGTCTCCAGGAGGCTTTCAGATTCATGAACTATTACTTTCATCATTTTATATATAGGGACTGTGTTGTTACAGATATTAAAAATGTCTCCATTCATATTTATTGATCAAATAGGTTCAGGGTATAGGGGGTAATATCCAAAATATATAGGGAACTCATGCAACTCAACAGCAGAAAAGAACAAATAATCTGATTTAAAAATTGGCAAAGGACCTGAATAGACATTTTGATACAAAACATATAAATGGCCATCGAGTACATAAAAGGGTGCTAAGCGTCTCTAATCATCAGAAAACTGCCAATCAAGTAGACAGTGGGCTATCACCTCACACCTGTCAGGATGGCTGTTCTCAGAAAGGCAAGAGGTAACCAGTGTTGGCAAGGATGAGAAAAAAGGACTCTGTACAGTCGGTGGAAACGTAAACTGGTGTAGCCACTGTGGAAAGCAGTATCGTGTTTCCTCAGAAAATTAGAACTGGAGCTATCGTGAGGCCCGGCACTCCCGCTTCTGGGTATGCAGTCGAGGAGATGCGATAGCCGTCTCGATGGGAACTCTGCGCCTCCCATGCTCACTGCAGCACGGTTCACAAAGCCAAGACACGGAGCCAACTCAGTTGCCCCTCAGCAAATGAGTGGGTAAGGAGAGTGTGACGTGTGTGTGGTGTGTGCATATACACACACACATATACACATATAGACAGATACGTGTCTATACATACACACACATACACACGCGCACATGTGCACACCTAATGGAATATTATTCAGCCGTGAAAGGAAATTCCTGTGACACCGTTAATGAAACTTAAGCTCGTGCTATGTGAAAAAAATCGAAGACAAGTACTGTATAATTTCACTTGTATGTGGAATCTGAAACAGATAAAAATCACTGAAACTGGTAGATTAGTGGTTGTCGGGGGCTGGGGCGTTGGGGAAATGGGGAGATGTTGGTCAAAGGGTACAAACTTTCTGTTATAAGACAAGAGCTCTAGGGAACTAATGGTGACCAGCGTTAACAGTACTGTAATGTATACTTGAAGTTTTCTAAAAGTAGATGTAGCGAATCTATGCACACACACACACACACACAGACACACACACACAGACATGCACACAGACACACACAAACACACAGACGGCCACTGTGTGAGCTGGCAGGCGTGCTGACTAACTTGGTTGCGGTAACCATCTCACAGTGCACGCAAGTATCACAGCACCTTGTTACTTCCCTTAATTGGCAAATGACGTCGTGTGAACTTACACCTCGATAGAGCTGGAAGGGGAGAAGACCTTTTCGTTGCTGGTTCAGTCACTGACCAGTTGTGGAGACAGAAACCATACCGGCGACTGTAACAGAGAAAAATGGGCAATAATGATCGCTCACATTCACGGGTCTGAGTTCTCATGTGCGTGCCCATGTGGGATTCCTTTCTTGGTCTCTTTTATCACTGATGTCCTTTTTAGTCAGTTGAATAGTGTCCCTCAGTGAGTGCGTCCATGTCGTCAGAGCCTGTGAACGTGATCTTGATTCAAAAGGGGTCTTTGAAAATGTAAGTAGGACTTTTGAGATAAGACCACCCTGGATTGCCCAATGACAGGCCCCTAAAAGAAACGTGGAGAGGAGAGGCAGGCGGGTGCAGCAGGGGGGGCCGCTTGCAGAAGGAGATGGGCTCGGAGTAACACAGCCACAGGCGGGGGATTCCTGACGCCACAGAGGCTGGAGAGATAAGGGAGCTTCCTCCTCTTGAGGCTTTAGACAGGATGCGGTTCTGCTGTGCCTTGATTTCACACTTCTGACGCCCAGCGTCGTGTGAGAATAAATTTCTGTTGGTGCAAGCCACTGGTCTGTGGTAACTCCTATGGCAGCCTTCGGAAGCAAATATGTACTTCTATCTCATGCTCCCACTTTAGTTTATTTAATGTATATCTTTACAATCCAGTGTCCGTGTGTTTTATGTGGGTATGTGGACACTCTTGATACCTGTCTAGGCTTATTAGCAATAAAAGGAATCCAAGTTTTAAATGGCCAAAAGCAACCAAATCTACCAGCAAAATACCAGTGCATTTTGAATGTGCCAGACCAATTCCAAGGGCAAATGATCTGTCCCAAATGCCCTAGGAGTCTACTTAGAAATTATTTGCCCAAGCTTGGTTACCATCACTCCATCTGTTTTATTAACAAAATGATAAGAGTCATTCCACTGTTGACAAGAGAAGCAGCCATGAGCACGGGTCCCTGGAGTTGCTGTAAATGGTCCCCAAGGGTTCCAGACGATAGGCTGACAATGTCAGGCAAGAATCATGAAGATAGCACCGGTTACCTTGGTGACGCTGCCTTTAGGCGTATGTTCCAAAGGATGAGCACAGAAGACAGAACTTCTATGGAGGCATTTCTGTACCTTAACAAAATAAAACAAAAAGTCCTAGAATAGTTCAAGGGCCAGACTGTGGTTTAGTAAACACTCATTTATACAGGAAAATTTTATTTTATACTCTTCTGAGTACTAAGGATAAATGGTATATAAAGCAAAACCATGTCCCCAAGACACACATACACATACATATATTTGTTGTTATTTAGTTGCTAAGTCATGTCTGACTCTTTTGAGACCCTATGGATTATAGCCAGGCTCCTCTGTCCATGGGATTTTCCAGGCAAGAATACGGGAGTAGGTTGGCATTTCCTTCTCCAGGGGATCTTCCTGACCCAAGAATCAAACCCACATCTTCTGCATTGACAGGCAAATTCTTAACCACTGAGCCACCAGGAAAGCCCAGTACATACATGTATGTATATGTGTACATATGTAGCTATGTGTATGTGTGTATATATACATGTGTGAGCATATGTGTATACATTTCTTTATAGCTCACAAAATGCTTTTGATTGAGATGATCTTATTTAGCATTTACGATAATCCAGTGGTGATGGGGCATGATCCCCCGTGTTAAGGTAAAAAGGCTGACTACAGTAGAGGCCAAGTAATTTTCATAGTTTCTATAATTAAGTAACAGAAATTGGACGTAACCTGCTAACATTTTATGTTGTTGCTAATTAAAGTGCATTCACTGTAGAGTTTTTTGTTTGTTTGTCAAATAAACCACATTGTCAGGGGAAAAAAAGAAAGTTTAAGCCAAATTCATATTCTTTCCTGTAACTTAAAACACTCTGAGCTGTAACAGGTTCAGTATAACAATGACCTTCAAGTGGGGAGGAGTGTGTGTGTGTGCTGGGGTGTTGATGGTAGGGTAAAAGGAAGCCATGTTCCCAAAGGTACTTCTCAAAATTCTTAAGGAATACGGTTTTAATTTTGAATATATTGCAGTTTGAAAAATCTCTCCTGGTAATGTCTCTACACTCTTACCAGGAGAATGTTTAGAGTTAATATGAGTTGAGCACTTATCTTGGGCCAGCTTCTGCCTAAGCACTTTACATATGAGGTCGTGTTACCCTGAGAGGTAGGAAACATGGGCAAACTAGCTCTGAAGCCAGCATTCGTAATCCCTGCACTGCCTGCCTCTTCTTCGGCCGGGTCGAAGTGAGTGGAGTGTTAAGCTAAACTTAGAAACCACACTGAGTAGGAAAGACAGTCTGGAGTGGAAACTGTAGACCCTGCAATGTGGCCTATATGAGAGTCAGGTCGTACATTATTGCAGATGGAATGATTCTGGAGTAGCTGCTGCAGAAGTCACTTTCTGTTGAAGTTGAGCTCAGCTCTGTTGCAGGCTCCTTGGTGCATTCATCCTGGTAGACCTCAAATTACCAACCTGCACAGTTCGGTGAATCACATGTACGGCCTCATTTATTGATTACTTTGATCTTTGCTATTTTGTGTAACTAAATGTTTGGTTATGAATTCACACTACAGCTGAATATAATTAAAAATCATCAAAGAATGGGAAATGAGCTTAACTAGCATCCAAAGGTGGTATTATTATTATTCACTGCTATCATCATGCACATATGAAATTTATTAGTTTGCAGTGTTTGTCTGTATTACATTTGCTTCTTTATGAGCAAAGGGACAGGATTCCATGTTATCTCAATAGAGTACTTGTGGTCAAGTATAAAGCTGCAGTTTATATCCTATACTCTGAAAGCTTATCTTTTTAAGCTTAGCATTTTAATTATGGGAGTTTCATACATTTTCTTCTGTGCCTCAAAATCTCACTGAAAATTCATGTCAGCCTTTCACTTTACCTTCCTCGTAATAAAAGGGAAGAATATTTTAGTAATTATCACCCTTCACCATATAATTGTTTGTTTAGAAATTCATAGTAGATGGAATAGGACATTTTATTGTGCAGCCAAGAGGGAAACTGTAAAAGCTTCCAGTGGGCTGGTTGGTAAATATATGGTTTGTCTCTATCATGGAGTGCTAACAGCTTCCCTACATGCATTGTGAGCTACAATCACCATTTTATAATAAATTTACTACTAACTGCTAAGTCACTGCAGTCGTGTCCAACTCTGTGCGACCCCATAGACGGCAGCCCACCAGGCTCCATCCCTGGGATTCTCCAGGCAAGAACACTGGAGTAGGTTGACATTTAGCTGACCCAGAAAGGTGCTAAGTGATTGCTCACAGTCACCAAACATTAGCTTCCATTTGAGGACTTCCTCTAGGTCACCCTATAAGCATATGACAATGTCTTCTATTTGAAAATGATCTAGGAATTCTCAATCGCCAATCAAATTCTAAACCCTGTGTCCAGATGTTATTACATTATTTGAACCCATGGTTATCAAACTTGAGCATGGATCAGGATCACTTGGAGGGCTGTTAAATCATAGACTGCCAGGCCCCTTCCCTAGAGGTTCTAATTCAGTAAGTCTCAAGTAGAGTTGGCCCTTCACAGGTTTGAGTTGTGTGGGTCCACTTATACATGCCTTGGTTTCAATAGGAAATACTACAATACCGTACGGGCTTCCCAGGCGACTCAGCGGCAAAGAACCCAACTGCCAATGAAGGAGATGTGGGTTTGATCCCTGGGTCGGGAAGATCGCCTGGAGGAGGAAATGGCAACCCATTCAGTATTCTTGCCTGGAAAACCCCATGGACAGAGGAGCCTGACGGGCTACAGTCCATGGGATTGCAAAGAGTCAGACACTACTCAGCGGCTAAAGAGCAACAACAACGAACAGTACCATGCAGGATCCGCAGTGGGTGGAACCTGCAAACTCAGGGCCCTCAGATCCAGAGGGATCTTGTACATGGAGGGCTGGCTATGAATTATATGTGGGAAATATATGTGGGTTTTTTACCACCTAGAGGGTCAGCACTCCTAACCCACGTGATGGTCAATGGTCAACTAAAGTGCCTAAAATTCTGGATTTCCAGAAATCTCCCAGGTGCAGCTTATGCTTATGGTGTATGCATTGAGAGCTACTAGCATGAGCAATAATGATGTTTACTATTTAAACAATGAGAAGCCCTGGGCTGGAAAATGAAGTATCAAAGATGCTCAGTTTGCCAGCATAGCCTTCTCACCTCATCACATGGTGACAAGATAGCTGCTGAGTGTGAAGTCCTTCATGAAGAAGCGGGAGGGCCTAGGGAGTGGAGGGACCATCTTTCTGGGTGTGTTTCTTTAATCCACGAGGAACTCCTCCCAGATGTCCTCAGCAGACCTCTTTTGGTCATAAGAGAGTCACATACCCCGTCTCTAACCAGTCATTAGCAAGGGGAGCAGGAGGACCATGCTGGAGTTGGAGGAATTAAGATTTACCTCTGAGACCACAGATCTAGAGAAGAGATTGGTGGTTGCCAAGGGGCAGGGGCTTGGGAGAGGGCTGGAGTAGGAGGTTAGGGTCAGCAGATGTAAGCTTTCATACACAGAATAGATAAAAACAAGGTCCTACTGCATAGCACAGAGAGCTAGATTAAACCTCCTACGAGGAGTCATAACAGAAAAGAATATATATGTGTGTATATATATATATATACACCTGAATCCCTTTCCTGTGCAGTAGAACCTAACACAATATTGTAGGTTAACTGCACTTCAATAAAAAATACTGATAGAAAAGATTTACCTCTGTGTAGAAGTCGGGTCATTTTTCTAAGCACATTACCTGGTGGAGGAAAGGGAACACCCCAAACATAAGCATGACTTGATCTGCAAGAAAGAGCTGGGTAAAGGGTTTGGAACGTGCAACCAACAGCATCCATTCTACTAGGTACTGAAGATCTTGCACGGCTTAGCGTGATAATAGTGTGACTGCAGTGATGAGAAAGGCCCTCGGTGCTTCTATCTGCCATGTAACTTGGATGCGACTGCGCACGCACACCGGCAACGAGGACCCTGGTTAGTAGGCTACTCCATCTTGGATGGTTTAGTGTAGACAGACTGCTCTTAGAATAGCATAACTTGCTCCGAAGAAGTAAAGTGATTTCCCTTAGGTGGAAATGTATTGTATTTGACATATTTAAAATAATAGCTAACCTAATATGTTAGGAATAGAGCTTCACAGTTTTAATATTCTTGCCAAAGAAAAATGAGAAGCGACGCGCATGCTTCACAAATAGGGTGAGCATGCAGCTTCTCCAAAGGGCTGGGGGAAGGGGGTGTGAACTGTCATGCACAGGAGCTTTTCTGGCCCACATCCTTCCTTCATCTGCTTTGCGCTTTTCCTCACCCTCTGTGTGTTTCTCCAAAATATGATAACAGAAAGTGAAGCTTCTATATTAGGAACAGAGGAAAACTTCAATAGTACTTTGAAAGGGAAAAGTACCGATCAATTCTGTGTATCTCTTGCAGATTCATGGATTTATGGATTTCTAAGACTGCCTTTGACACACTGGTGGGAACTGGTTTCTGTCTCCCTGTGAAAAGTGATATGAAGTCATAGTTGTGAGATCAAATAAACTCTGGGCCTTTAGAGATGATAACAACACTGATAAACTGGTAAGTTGTAATAAGATGGTCAGGAAGTGATCAGTTTTAAGTATTTATTACCTTTGGCTTAAAAAAATTTTTTTATTGAAGTATAGTTGATTTACAATGTTAACTTCTGCGGTACAGAAAAGTGACTCAGTTAAACACATAGTGCATTCTTTTTCATACTTTTTCCACTACGGCTTACTCCAGGACAGCAAATGGTATCCTGCGGTATACAGCAGGGTCCTGTCGTTTGTCCATTCTCTATGTGATAGTTTGCATCTACTAACCCCAAACGCCAGTTACCTTTGTTTTTAATATAATTTATTGCGAGCATATATAAACTGATCTTTAATATAGTTTATTTAACTGGCTCACAAATTTCCTGGAAACTTATGAGCTGGTAGGAGCCAGCTCCAGTACACCACAGGATATATTATACACTGGGAAGTAGATTAGACCTGTTTAAGCCAGACCAGTGGTATAATTGCTTTTGTATTCATTCAAGATTCTGCTGCTAAAATGAATGCATTTGAAATGTATACCAGCTCTACTAGCCAGAGCCCATTCAGATTTGTGTGACCCCATGATGACCCTATCTTCCCATGACTCTGAGTATCCTAAGTCATAATCAACCATAACTCAAGTGATAAAACTCCAGGACAGGTGACAATATCAGACCCTACAAACCCCTCGGACCCTCAGCTGTACCACTCAGTGTCATGGGCCCCACTGGTGGCCCTCAGTCATCGCTTGATTCCAGCACAAGCCTTTGTCTCAAGGCAACAGCGAAACAGGAAGAGAGGTGAGTCATTGGTTGTGCTAAGGAAGATCAGAGATTACATATGGAAGTATATTTTTTCTTCTCCTGATCTAAAACTAACTTTCTGAAAACTTACAAGACAAAATTGGTACTGGTAACCAGCTTAAAGAAAAATGCCTTCAGATTTTATCCCCTCGTACATCAGTTACCATAGTTCTGTATCTTCGGAGCCAGAAATTCAGAAGGTGTTTTGAGACATGACTTCTCATTATTTGATCCCAAAGAAAATTAACATGACTTGTGTCTGCATCCTGTTGAGCTTCTAACATGTATAAAATGTGCAGATACGGATGAGCTGGAATACAAACTCGAAGAAACCAGTATGTGCGGTTTGGTAATAATATATTAGTAAATATAATTGGTAATGTACCTATACATATTAACTATAAATATATAATATATAAATATAATATATAAAATATATAATATATATCATATATATAAATATATACAATTACAGATAACATATAAATATATAAGATAATATATAATATACATAATAAATTATATATATTTATAGGTATATATAAAATATATAATTATATGTATGTTATATCTAATATATAAAATATATTAAATATTTATATATTTATAATATAAAATGTATAAAATAATTTATATATACTTATATAAATATATAATACCTTTAATTGCATATATTATATTAATTATATGTTAATTTATATAGGTATATTGTATATATAATATATATAATTATAGGTATATTATATATAGGTATACACTTATATAAATATACCTATATAAATATATATGTTTATATATTATATATAATATACCTAAAATTATATATAATATATAATATACATATTATATATAATATATTCAGTTCAGTTCAGTTCAGTCACTCAGTCGTGTCTGACTCTTTGCAACCCCATGAACTGCAGCACGCCAAGCCTCCCTGTCCATCACCATCTCCCGGAGTTCACTCAGACTCACGTCCATCGAGTCAGTGATGCCATCCAGCCATCTCACCCTCTGTCGTCCCCTTCTCCTCCTGCCCCCAATCCCTCCCAGCATCAGAGTCTTTTCCAATGAGTCAACTCTTCGCATGAGGTGGCCAAAGTACTGGAGCTTCAGCTTTAGCATCATTCCTTCCAAAGAATTCCCAGGGCTGATCTCCTTTAGAATGGACTGGTTGGATCTCCTGGCAGCCCAAGGCACTCTCAGGAGTCTTCTCCAACACCACAGTTCAAAAGCATCAATTCTTCGGTGCTCAGCCTTCTTCACAGTCCAACTCTCTCATCCATACATGACCACAGGAAAAACCATAGCCTTGACTAGACAGACCTTAGTCAGCAAAGTAATGTCTCTGCTTTTGAATATACTATCTAGGTTGGTCATAACTTTTCTTCCAAGGAGCAAGTGTCTTTTAATTTCATGGCTGCAGTCACCATCTGCAGTGATTTTGGAGCCCCCCAAAATAAAGTCTGTCACTGTTTCCACTGTTTCCCCATCTATTTCCCATGAAGTGATGGGACTGGATGCCATGATCTTCGTTTTCTGAATTTTATGAACAATTATATATAATATATAATATACATATTATATGTAATATATTATGAGTAATATAATATATATTTATATATGATATTTGTAATTATATTATATATTATATAATTACATATGTATTATTTATATTTATAATTTATATATAATATATAATATACAATTAATATATATTATTAATATATACTAAATTAACATATATAAATGTATATAGTATAAATAAATATATAAAAGTATATAATATACCTATAATTATGTATATTATATTAATTATATGTTAAATTTTATATTCATATTATATATCAATAATATATTAATATATAATTATATTAATTATAATTTATTAATATATTTATAATATATTAATATGGTAATATATTTATAAAATATATAAATCAATATAAAAATTAAATGTAAGTTTTTATATTTAGAAATTTGTTATTTATAAATATAACTAAATTAAATATAAATTAATATAAATATAATATAATAGAATATATTAATAATATATTAATATGTAATGCCTATACATTGTAGTTATAGATAATATGTATTAATTATAAATATATATTAATATATTAACATAAAATTTATATATATTACTATATAATATGTATTAATATTTTATAAACTATATAAGTTTATTATAACCAATAAATTTGCATATTGAATATTATTTTGGTATTATTTTAAATAAATTTATTATAATAAATAAATATTATATCTTTATATATTATTAACATATAATAATTAGATATGATATATTAATTATATAATACATGTATTATGTATAAATATGTATATAAATATACCATATATAAATATAACATATATATTGATACATACAAATTTATTTCTATATTAATATTATATTATAATAAATATATTATAAATTTATTATAATAAATAGATTAAATGTTATTTTAATATTTTATAATAAATTCATTATAACACATATATTAATAAATTAATATATACTTATATATTTATTATAGTTATATAACATATCAATTATATATAATACATATATGTATATATTATATAATTATATATTATATATTATATAACTATATATTAATTATGTATTAATATTAATTATATATGATATATTAATTATATTTACTATATATTAAAAACTATATACTAATTATAATTATAATTATATATTAATAATGAATATATATTATATAAAAGTATATAATTACAATTACTATATATAGAAGATATATTAATACGTGCGTTAGGTCAGCAAAACCTAACCATCAGCTAGAAGGGTGTTTGACTTGATGGCTCATGCTTGGGTCAAGAAGGAGCAGTAATTCCGAGGAGCCTGGGCTCTGTGGTCCACGCGCCTGCACGCGCTGTGAGGAAGAGGGATGCGCGTTCAGTGACAAAGTGTATCACGCCGAGTCCAGCTCCTCTGGGAAACCCTCTCACCCGCTGAGAGCTGTATAGTGGGTTGGTTGGTATCCCCTCAGAAGATCTGCCCACCATTTTCTGGAACCTGTTGATGTTATTTGGGGGGGAAAGAGAGGGTCATTGCAGCTGTAAGTAAGTTAAATATCTAGGGATACCATCCTGGGTTATCCGCACGGGCCCTAAATCCAGTAAGGAGTATGTTGACCAGCAGCGCCCGGGGGAGAGCCCCCAAGGCTGATGCCAGTGGCGCGCCAATCCCAGTGCACGCCAAGGGGCAGCAGAGTCCCCAGAGCAGGAAAGGGCTCTTCAGAGCAGGGCCCTGCGCATCCCTTGACTCTGGACTTCCGTCCTCTGGAATTTGTGGAAATTGGTTCCTGCGGTTCCCGGAAACTAATACAAATAACAAAAACAGATTGGCAAAATGAAGTCTCTGGATGACTAAGGAACCGCCCCGTTCTGTTATGGGAGATCTGGTAAGGATGGGCCACAAGAAGGGGATTTTACCTTTTCATCTGGAAAAGGGCACAGCGGAAGTTCAGAGACAAATAAGGATGCGTGCCGCTCAATCTGCAGTGGTGGGAAGTGTCAACACTTTTTTTAAAATTGGAGTATAATTGTTTTGCAATGTGGTGTTAGCTTCTGCTGTACAACAAAGTGAGTCAGCCCCGTGCAGATACACGTCCCCACCCTCGTGGGCTTCCCTGCCACCCCGCCTCCCTGTAGGTCATCACACAGCACTGAGCTGAATGCCCCGAGCCCTAGAGCTGCTTCCCCTAGCTATCTGTTTCATACGTGGCAGCGTATGTACGTTAAGTCCTGCCTCTCTCTTCCTCCCGCGCTTCCCTTCCCGCCCCCTCACCACGCCCACACATCCGTTCCTTATATCTGCGTCTCTGTTCCTGCCCTATAGATAGGTTCATCCGTCTCATTTTTCTAGATTCCATACCTATGTGTTAATATATGATATTTATATATCATACGACAGTTTTTCTCTTTCTGACTTACTTCACCCTATACGACAGTCTCTAGGTCCATCCACGTCTCTGCACACTTCCCCCCTTTTCATGGGTGAGTAATATTCCATTGCATATATGTACCACGTCTTCTTTATCCGTTCATCTGTTGGTGTATATGATCTTATTTGCAAGACAGAAGGAGAGACAAAAGAAATTGTGAACAAACGCATGGAAACCAAGAGGGAAAAGAGGATGAATTAAAAGATTGGGATTGGCAGCTATACATTACTGATACTCACGTCTAAGAGAGATGACTAATGAGAACGTACGGCGTAACTCAGGGAACTCTACTCAGTACTCTATGACGGCCTGATGGGAGACGAATCAAGAAGGGTGGGCGTGTGCGTGTGTGTAACTGGTTCAGTTTGCTGTACACCCAATTGAACACAACACTGTGAGTCAGCTATACTCCAATAAAATCACAACAACAACAACAACAACACGAGTAGGGACGGTTGATCCAGTCACTTGGAAACAAAGTATTGCACTTCCTGGGACCTGTATATTGAAGGGTTCAAAGGAGCAGTTTGGTGGCATCTCCTTTATCCCGCGTTGAGCAGGAATAAGCCCCGCGCTGCATTTCTCACGTCTGTGGGACTAAATTATGTCCTGCTCCCAGGCCTTGATTTCTGTTGCCCTGTGGACAGAGTGTCTCCGTTGGTACAAGTACCAGGGACAGATTTTGCAAGGCAAAAAGCTGAAAACATCTCTGACAGTAATGTGGTGCCACAGTAGGTAGCAAACGGCAATCGGGGAGATAGTGCTTGGATGAGAAAATGTTAGAAATGTCAACTCATGATGGGAGTGAGGGATTCAATATAATCCATAAAGTTGGCACTGTCCCAGAAAACCCAGATGGTGAAGACAAGGCATTAGCAACTCTTAATTTCTTAGCTTTGGGTAACTGAGATGAGAGAAAAATCAACAATGCATTTGTTTTTACCAAAATATCATTCTAGGAAAAATGAGTGCTATTAATTACATCTCTAATTAATGATACTCAGAGTGCTGCGGTCTCTCAGTGAGAAAGCACCTGTATGAAACGTGGTGCATTTGCTGCTCAGGGTTTATGGACTCAGAGCATGAGGCTTCAAGGGCTGTAGGACTCAATCCCCTCACTTGATGGGTGTGGAAACTGAGGCAGAAGACATGTCATCCTAGGGATGGGAGCCTGCAGCTGGAACGGACCTGGACCATTGAACTCCCATCCGCGTCCTTCTGAACCAGCCATGCTCTTCAAGGGCTCTTTCTGACACTGACTTCCCTCTGCAGACAGCAGCGTCCTGGGACACTCCTGTAGCTCGGGCTGCTTATCGCTGGTCTCAGCCTTTTTCCTAGCTTATCAGAGGCAAAGCTTTAATTGCCTCAGACAGTCAGTTCTACTTGAAAGATGAGACCGGGTGGGGAACTCCGTTCCTCAGTGTTCTCAGACATCATGAGCGGTCTTCCTCGCAGAATCTCCAACTCTAAATCAGTCCCTTTAATTACCAGCTTTTCTTTCTCTAGAATCACTACCTGACATGTAAGGTAAACACCTTTTGGCCCCCCAAAATGCAAACTCTAAACTGAAAAAAAAAAAAACCTTGCAAAGAAGACTTTAAATAAAAGCCCATAAATTCTTTTCATACATAACTAATGCCAGGCAGGACCTGAATTTTCAGACACATTGTAGCAGAAAGCCTGGCACATAAGATTTTGAATGGAGAAGATGTTAATTCAAATTTCACCCACTCTGTCTGAGCTCTTGAGTACAGTCTGTGCCGGTAAACCAGGAAATGCTTTTCTCTCGAGCAGGATAAGCCCATGGAGTAATTAACTGACTTATATCTGGGGGTTCATCAGAATAAAATGAGGGTGGGGAAGAGGATAGCCTTCGTACCAGTTTCTGTCTTTCTTTCTTTCCTGCAACTCCTAGGGCCAGCAACTGCAGAAAGCTTCTGAGGAGGTAATTTCTGGCCTAGGAGTAACACAAAGACTCCCTTTCCTGTCTGTTGATTTACGCCGTTTTGGAGCCTGGGAATGGCCCTGGCTGTCTTCCAGTTATAAACATGCTCGCAGCCAGGGCTGAAACCAGGAGGATGCTCTTCAAGGTGATGAGGTTCATAATCCAGACCTTTGGAATCCTCTTGCTTCCTCAGTGGGGATTTATCACAGTGTTCACTGCCAGGGATTCCCTGGTAGCTCAGTTGGTAAAGAATCTGCCTGCAATGCAGGAGACCCCGTTTCGATTCCTGGGTCGGGAAGATCCCTTGGAGAAGGGATAGGCTACCCACTCCAGTACTCTTGAGCTTCCCTTGTGGCTCAGCTGGTAAAGAATCTGCCAGCAATGTGGGAGGCCTGGGTTCAATCTGTGGGTTGGGAAGATCCCCTGGAGGAGGGAACAGCCACCCGCTTCAGTGTTCTAGCCTGGAGAATTCCATGGACTGTCCATGGGGTTGCAAAGAGTTGGACACGACTGAGCGACTTTCGCTTTCACTGCCAGAGTCAGACGTAGACTCTGCGTCCCAGGGACTGCTCCAGGAATGTAGAATTTGGAACCAGAACAGGTTACCAGAATGTGCTGGATTTCTGTCCCAGATTCAGCCACAAATTTATTGGGAAAAACACATCAAGGGGATGGGAGACTACATTTCCCCATGAGTAGGACCTCTCATTTTCAGCAAGCACGTGGCCCATGGATGTGGACGTGGGTCAGGCTGGCTGACCTGGATATTAACTCCTCTGTTTCATGTCCCCTCAAATTATCCATGAGCTTACGTGTCGTCCATGAAAGTCCCAGGTGTTTTCACTCTAGAACTTGGGTAATGATTCTACACTCTGACTGCCTACCTAGGACTCATTTATTACTTTTTAAGAAAATTTTAAAAACTTATTTGGCTAATTGGTCACTTGTTTCCGGCCGTGCTGGGCCTCTTGCTGTGTGTGCTCGTCTCTGCTTGCGCCCGGGGAGGGATGCCCTCGGGCTGTGTGCAGGCTTCTCACTGCGGCGCCTCCTCCTGCTGTGGAGCGGGCTCCAGGGCGCACAGGCTCAGTACTGGCGGCTTCCGTGCTCTGGAGCGCCCACTCAACGCTCGCGGCCCACAGGTTTAGCTGCCCCGCGGCGTGTGGGATCGTCTCAGACCGGGGATCAGACCCGTGGCTCCTGCATCAGCTGGTGGATCCTGAGCCACTGAGCCACCTGGGCAGCCTGTCATTTCCCTTAAACACGTGTAATGGGTACCTACTGTGTGCCAGGGCACCCCCACAGCTGATGGCAGTGTTGCCAGTTACTGGCCTGTCGCCTCTGTCCTGCTCATCATCGTCCCAACTGGCATCTATTGGATCCATTTAGCTCCTTCAAATCTGACTGCCATTTTGCTTCTCAACTCAGCCCCATTTCTTTGTTCAGTTAAACCCAGAGGTTTCACTCTCAACTGGAGCCTGGACTGCCTGAAATTAACCAATAGAAGTGTGAAGTTTTGGTTGTTGCTATGGTTCAGTCACTAAGTCACGCAACTTTATATGACCCCATGGACGGCAGCACGCCAGGCTTCTCTGTCCATCACCAACTCTCAGAGCTTTCTCAAACTCATGTCTATCAAGTCGGTGATGCCATCCAACCATCTCACCCCTGTCGTCCCCTTCCCCTCCTGCCCTCAGTGTTTCCCAGCATCAGGGTCTTTCCCAATGAGCTGGCTCTTTGCCTCAGGTGGCCGAAGTATTGGAGCTTCAGTTTCAGCATCAGTCATTTCACTGAATATTCAGAGCTGACTTCCTTTAGAAATGACTGGTTTGATCTTTTTGCAGTCCAAGAGACTTATTGGTAAGTCTTTTTGTATAGACAAGAGCCAAGGACACTGGACATTCCTGTAACTGTGGTAGATCTGAAATTCATTCAGAGTAACTCAGGAATCTCCCTCTCTCCTTTCCTCTAATAAAGTAATTATCTGCCTTTAACTAGTTTCTAATATATTTTGTGAAACTCCCATCACTGCTCATAAGCAGGAAATATAGCTCCATCAGCTGCCACAGCAAAAACAATACATTCTAAGCTGGTTTGTTAAAGGTATATTAGTGTCTTCCAGTTTAAATACTTTGCTTTGAAAATAGTTTGTTTTGAATAGACTCTGTTTCTTCAGTTTAGAGTCTCCATTTGTAAACCCCATTTCTTTTTGAAAAACATAGTCTTCCAAGAACTTTTCCTCTCTCTTTTCTTTTGTCATCAAAGTGTAGGAGAGGTTTTACCTGACTTGGTGCCCTGGGCTATGGGGGCCTGGGGTCCCTCTGTTGGCACTTGCTGATGGCTTTCGGTTGACTGTGGCCTGAAGTTCACCGTGCCCGTGCCTCCCCCTGCCGCCTGGTCCTGACCTCAGCCCAGCACCCCCTTGTGACTTACCTGCTTCACGTCCCTCTTACTTTCGAGCGTCCTGTCCTCAGCCTGAGCTGTGAGGACCCCGCCCAGCACTGCTTCGATCCTTCAGTCAGCACATTGATTCTCCGATTTTCAGCTACCTCTCGTGTCCTTCCTACAGGCACGTGGGTGTTTCTGAACCTTCACCAAGTTATGAGCAAGCAGTAGGGAAAGAGGGAAGCGCTGTTTCTGGACCATGATCCAGACCCTTCATGAAAATGCAGCGTGCGACCAGAAGCCACTGTTCTATCGACTGCGGCATTCTTGCCTCGTCTAAGCACGCGGAAATTAAGTTATTAAGGAATGCCTTGAGGAAGTCATTTTTTAAAGTTCTGTTCAATTAACTTCACTGAGAAAGATGAGAAGTGTTTGGCCCAGCTCCCTGTGAATGATGCTCTTCCCCGTCCTCAGAATGCGTTGGACACAACAAAGAGGAAGAAGAACGCCAGCTTGCTGCTCTTGGACTCTTCTTCAAGCTCTGTGGGATTTTTGTTGTTGAGTTTCTACCATCAGAAATCTATTGCCCCTCTAAGCCCATGTTCGGGGTGTTAGTCCCAGAGAAACCGTGACTTTACCCTATTCTTATCATGTTGAAATTTCTTTCTGTAACTAATTATGTCTTCCCAGAGGCCAGTGGGATTTGTGTTTTTCCTTATTCTGTGACAGGAACTGTGCATCCATCAAATTCTCCCCATTCTGTAGAGTAAAACTCTATGCTCAGACCTCCAAGTTTTGCTCTCTATACATAAAATGGAATGAACAAAGTATTTTGTCTTTAAACAAAACCTGGGGTTTTCAAGACTGTTCTCATGCTACAGACTCAAGAAAAAAAAATTAAGTTAAAAAAAATTAAAGCTAAACAATGATTTCCTTTTTCTAGGCATCATCTGACTTCCCTCAGACAGGAAGTCTTTGAATCAGAAGCCAGAGGCAACATGATTTATGGAGATGGGAAAAAAATTCATTGCTTTAGACATCTCCAAATAGAATGTTCTATAAAGGAAAAGGTGCCCAGGGCCTAGGTCAGCACCTGCTGCACAGTAGGCCTGCAGCAAATGTGGACTGGGTGAAAGGACAGTTTCATCAGCTTTTGTTTGGATTACTCTTGAGAGCACACCCTGGCTCTCCCAGTTTCTGTGAAGTCCGCTGCAGAAGGCATGTGAATGAATGCCGTGTGTCTGCACTGGACCCGAACTGTCGTCCCATGTTTCCTCAGTCTCACCCGAGCCCCTGAGCTTAGGCTGCGCCACCTCACTCTGGACACAAGAATTCTTCACGTGTGGTGCACAAGTTATCTAATGCCTCCATGTGGCTCAGCCTCCCTCAGGGATGAGGGCCAGGACTTACTGGGGCCTCCACTGAGGCTGCGTGGGAGGGACCTCAGCTTCTCCGTGGCGAGGTCCTACTGGATCAGCTGCCCAGCGGTTCTGGCTTCCCAGAAAGACCTGGAAACACAACCCCAAAGTGCCTAGAGTTCAAGGCGTTATACAGATATCTATGTTGAGATAATGATGAGAGTCTATGTAAAAATTCGAATCAATGAGCTTGCAGTTGAGAAGAATTTCAGGCTCTATGAGGGTGGACATAATGGCTGAGTCTAAGCCCAATGTTCAGACCTCAGCAGGATGTGATTCTGGGGTGGGGGCTGTCTGTCTGGCCCCCTGTCCCTCATGACCAAAGGCTTACTTCCCTTGTCAAGGCCGTACATTGTTGAAATATACCATTAACATCTTAAAATCAAGACTTTTTAAAGATGATAAGAAGGCTTGGAGTAAGTTTTAGGTGGAAGAGCGTGTAAGGTAAAGTTCAGTTTTCCGGTGGCTCGGTGGTAAAGAATCCACCTGCAGTGCCGGAGAAGTGAGTTTGACCCCTGGTCCAAGAAGATCCCCTGGGGAAGGAAAGGGCAACCCGCTCCAGTGTTCTTGCCTGTAAAACCTCATGGATAGAGGAGCCTGGTGGGCTACAACCCATGGGGTCAGACACAACTTAGCAACAGAGCAACAGCAAGGCAAAGGTTGCCTCACACTGCATGTTTATACAGTATATGCAGCAACACACAGCTCCCCTCACGCTGATGCTGGGAAGCGTCAATGCCGTCAGCACCCGAAGTGTTTAGTGCATTTCCAGTTAAGAGCTGGTGGAAGCCTTAGGGAAGTATCTCTGCCCTGCTATTCTTCGCCCGTTTTGGTTGTCAGTCACTCAGTGAGTGTCTTCTAAGCCCGTCTGTTCCCAGGCCCAAGATGTGTGTGTGATTGGTTGCCTTTCTCACCCTAACAGCAGAGATATTTCAGTTCTTTTTCAGCAGTGTTCAAGGTTCGTGCTGATAACACAGCAACTTCATTAACTGTATGTGCAGAGCTTTCTCCTTTGATTAATACCTTCTATGCATTTCACTTCGGTTCTGGAACTGAAGGAAGTTTGCTTTTCTAATATCTGCTTATCTGAAGAGTTTCCTCTCTGAGGGTTTTATTATAACTTGTTCTCTTTGTTCTCAATGCTTGCAACTCTGAAACCTGCCCCTCTGCATTGGAAAGCAATGGTAAAAGCACTTTCCAGCAAGATACAGCTATGAAAGGGCTTCTGCCAGTCCCCCAGGCATAGAAATTCTTTCTTGATAATTCTTACGTTATTGTCAAATATTTCTGACCTCGCGTATCCATGTAAAGTATTCTTGTTTTACTCTTCTTATGCCTAATTATGTAAAATCACCAGAGGAGTAATTTTATTAGTAACAGTGAAAGGCATCTGCTGACAACAGAGCTGCAGAGAGGACTACGGACCTTTAGAGGAAGAAAATAGGAAGTCCCAGGTTTGGGTAGCAAGCCAACGGTTTCGTCAGTCAGTTAGTTCAGTCACTCAGTAGTTTCTGACTCTGCGACCCCATGGACTACAGCATGTCAGGCCTCCCTGTCCATCACCAACTCCCAGAGTTTCCTCAGACTCATGTCCATCAAGTCGGTGATGCCATCCAACCATCTCATCCTCTGTCGTCCCCTTCTCCTACCTTCAATCTTTCCCAGCATCAGGGTCTTTTCCAATGAGTCAGTTCTTTGCACCAGGTGGCCGAAGTATTGGAGTTTCAGCTTCAGCATCAATCCTTTCAATGAACACCCAGGAATGATCTCCTTTAGGATGGACTGGTTGGATCTCCTTGCAGTCCAAGGGACTCTCAAGAGTCTTCTCCAACACCACAGTTCGAAAGCATCAATTCTTCGGTGCTCAGCTTTCTTTATAGTCCAACTCTCACAAGGGTTTCATGCTTATTTGCTAAGAAGATTGAGGTCTGGATTAAGATAGAATGTCTGGATAGAAAGGACTTTGGTTGCATGGTTTAATCAATGCACATAGTAAGACTGTGATCTCTAGGAACTGAGGCTAAGACTCCTAAGTCAGATGCCTGGTGGAAGATATAGGGACTTCTGAAGGCCGTAGTGACTGAGTTGGTGCTTGTGGACCCCAGGATGGGGAAGAAGTAGAGGGGAGTCGAGAAGAAGACAGTTGCATAAGAGAGTTGACTGAGGAGAGGCCAAAGTGATAATTAAAAATTTTACTCATGTTACCATAAACTGCTTTAAAACCCTTTGGTGTTACCTTGGTCCTAAATATAAGCTTCTCAAACTTTAGAAATTAACTGCTGTTGAAAACTCCTAGTCTGTGCTGCAGAGACACTGACGGTGCATTTGTAAGGTCAGGCCTACAAGTCACTTCTTTATGTAATAGCCCGAGTGATTTGCCCACATTTTTACAAACACTGTACATCAGGATAAAGTCCAAATTCCTGACCATAAAAATGAGCGTCCTCTAGATTTTTCAAGGCTATTTAAGCATTTGTTCTTCTCTGTTAAGTCGTTTGTAATACCACCGAGGTTGAACCTTTCCCTTTATAAAACATTGCATCCAACAGCATTGTAATAGAGCTTTTGGAAAATAAGAACAGCTTCTCAGTTGAACACTGATCATTTTCTACAAATAGTGAGCAATTTAAAGACAGGGAGGAGCACTTGCCTCTAATTTCTCAATGCTCGGCACCGTGCTTAGTTTAGAATAATCTCTCAAAGTCAGTTTTATTGGAACCTTCCTACACTGTTAGTGGGAATGTGAATGGCTGCAGCCACTATGAAGAACAGTATGCTGGTTCCTCAAAACCAGAAATAGAGCTGCCGTATGCTCCTGGGCATTTATCCAGATGAAGCCATAATTCAAAAAAATACGCATGCCCACTTCCTTCCCTCTCATTGCTTCTCCATCAACAGTGTGTTCCTGCCCACCTGTACACGAGGTCCTGGACCCCAGCCACGTCACTGAGTTCCACCAGAATGAGGGCTTGTGACTGACTGACCTCACCTCACCCTGGGTCATCTCATGGGCATCCTGGAGAAATCCTTCACCAAGCTGAATGACACCCAGCTGCACTTCAAGCCGGCCTAATAGCTGACAAGGAGCCCAGCCTGGAGGTGTTCGGCTCCCACCAAGGCCTGAAGGAGTGGATGGAGGCTGGGAATGTCCAACTCTCTGCCTGAGATGCTGCTGCCCAGGGCTCCTGGAGAACCTGTCGGTCATTGCCTGGGGCCTCTCCCCGAAGTGCCCAGTGGTGATCAGGTATGGCGTTAACATCCTGCAGCTGGTGGACCCCAAGTGTGTGATGGCATATAATCATCATCTTAGCTCTGCATGAGAAAGAATTCAAGAGTGTGAGTTAAGTTTACAACAATTTGGAGGTGGGTCAGAGAGGCTCTTGCTGCGGTTTGTGTTGGGGAGTGTTTTGCCTGTGTTTTCTCTGGAGGCTTTGTCATTTCTGCTTGCGTTTGGGTCTTTGGTGCCTTGGGGTTTCTTTGTGTGTGGTGCTAGGGGATGTGCTTTTGCGTGTAGCTGTCCAGTTTGCTAGCGCCGCTTGAGGAGGCGTTCTCTTCTCTATTGCATATTCTTGCCTCTTTGTCGGTGGCGGGCTGACTGTGGGTGTTAGGTTTGTCTCTGGGCTTTCTATCTTGCTATCTTGTTCTGCTGATCTGTGTGTTTGTTTTTGTACTGGTGCCGTGCTGTCTCGATTACTGTGGCTCTGTGATATAATCTGGGCACCTGGTTGCTCCAGTTCATTTTTCTTCTTAGGATTGTTTGGCTGTTCAGGGTCTTTTGTGTTTCCGTGCAGATTGCGGAACTTTTTGTTCTGGTTCTGTGAAAGATGCCATTGGCCGTTTTATAGTGACTGCACTGAATCTGTAGATAGTATACAGAGTGAAGTAAGTCAGGAAGAGAAAAACAAATATATTAAGGCATACATATGGAATCTAGGAAAATGGCGCTGATGAGCCTGTTTGCAGGGCAGCAATAGAGACACTGATGTGGAGAATGGACTTGTGGCCGCAGCATGGGAAGCGAAGAGTGGGGAGCACTGAGAGAGCAGCACTGACGTGCACACTCTGCCGTGCTGTGCCGTGCCAGGTCATGCCAGTCATGTCTCACTCTGTGTGACCCCAAGGACTGTAGCCTTCCAGGCTCCTCTGTCTGTGGGATTCTCCAGGCAAGAATATTGGAGTGGGTTGCCTTTCCCTCTTCCGGAGGATCTTCCCCACCCAGGGATCGAACTCTCGTCTTTCTGTCTTCTGCATTGGCAGGCGGGTTCTTTACCAACAGCATCACGTCAGGTCAGGTCAGGTCAGCTCAGTCGCTCAGTCGTGTCCGACTCTGTGACCCCATGGACTGCAGCATGTCAGGCCTCCCTGTCCATCACCTACTCCAAGAGTTTATTCAAACTCTTGTCCATTGAGTCAGTGATGCCATCCAACCATCTCATCCTCTGTTGTCCCCTTCTCCTCCTGCCTTCAGTCTTTCCCAGCATCAGGGTCTTCTCAAATGAGTCAGTTCTTTGCATCAAGTGTCCGAAGTATTGGAGTTTCAGCTTCAACATCAGTATTTCCAATGAATATTCAGGATTGATCTCCTTTAGGATGGATTGGTTGGACCTCCTTGCAATACAAGGGACTCTCAAGAGCCTTCTCCAACACCACAGTTCAGAAGCGTCAATTCTTCAGTGCTCAGCTTTCTTTATAGTCCAACTCTCACATCCATACATGACTGCTGAAAAATAGTCTTGACTAGATGGATCTTTGTTGGTAAAGTAATGTCTCTGCTTTTTAATATGCTATCTAGGTTGGTCATAACTTTTTTTCCAAGGAGTAAGCATCTTTTAATTTCATGGCTGCAGTCATTATCTGCAGTGATTTTGGAGTCCAAAAAAATAAAGTCAACCACTGTTTCCCCATCTATTTGCCATGAAGTGATGGGACCGGATGCCATGATCTTTGTTTTCTGAATGCTGAGCTTTAAGCCAACTTTTTCACTCTCCTCTTTCACTTCCATCAAGAGGCTCTTTAGTTCTTCTTCACTTTCTGCCATGAGGGTGGTGTCATCTGCATATCTGAGGTTATTGATATTTCTCCCGGCAATCTTGATTCCAGCTTGTGTTTCTTCCAGCCCAGCGTTTCTCATTATGTACTCTGCATATAAGTTACATAAGCAGGGTGACGGTATACAGCCTCGACGTACTCCTTTTCCTATTTGGAACCAGTCTGTTGTTCCATGTGCAGTTCTACCTGTTGCTTCCTGACCTGCATACAGGTTTCTCAAGAGGCAGGTCAGATGGTCTGGTATTCCCACCTCTTTCAGTATTTTCCACAGTAGGTGTTTTTATTAAGTGGTGTGTGCACTCAAATGCAGTTACAAACCAAAGAAATATATCACTGGCCCCATGGACCCCAACCATCACAGCAACCATGGCAACAACCATCGCTGAAACTGGCTTATTGAATGTGCCCTGAATTTAAAATTATACAAATAGAAAATGGCTTTATTTTCCTCCCATAAGGCATTCAAATGAACTTTATTATATCCTACTTACACACACACACACACACACATGCACACACACGTGCACACACACACGCGCGCACACATGTTGTCACGACAACAGAGAAGTGGGGTCACCCATCCGGACCTGGGGTGAGGTTCTCAGTGATGCCTGATCTGACGCTTGCGGGTCACTAAGGAGAGCAGGCATGAGGAGGCATTGGCAGCATGAAAACGCAGACAGAAGGCTGAACTGTGACACAGCCGCTTTACGGGTGGCTGCACGAGTTGTTACCATTATTACTATTGTCTAAGGAAGAAGAGGGAAAGTACTATGAAATTTTAGAGTTGGAAGAGATCCTGGAGTTCATGTCGTGTAATTTTCCCAGCCAGTCCAAGGCTTCTCACTCAGAGTCCTAGCATACTAGTCCACGCAGCGTGCTCCGTGTTGCTTCTCAACGTGCATGAAGGTCATGACATTCTAAAAGCCAAATATGAAAGCAGGAACTCCAGTCCCAGAGCATTTTGTTCAGGACTGTGCCTTCCTCTTTTTGGATTCCCCATGGTGCACAGAACTTTCCCTGAGGCAAAGTAAGTGTTCACTCTGTGGGAGCCTACTTAAGACAGGCGCCCTGGAAGCAGCTCAGTACACTGTGAAAGGCAATCATCCCAGTGACTCCGTGGCATTCCAGCCTTGCTCGATTTTTCCGACAATTACTCTTACTGTAGGTCAGACTAACTGCACAAGTGAGTTTAGTGATCAGGACCCTCTGGGTTTGTATGATGTGAAGGAAAACCACAGACTTCTTGTAGAGGCGGAAGGTATAGTGATTGGCTTATAGTGGAAATTACTCATCCACCCTTAATCTGGGTAAGTGATAAGCTTAAAGCAGGTAAGTGCTTGACATACAAGACACAACTGGCAAATTATACAAAAAAAATCTCATTTTACATGCACTGAAATGCTGGTAAGTAGCTTAGAAGTATGGAAGTTTTAGAGTTATTTTGGTCTTTATAAGGTATTTATTTCAATTCTTTTTTTTATTACTGCTGAGGCAATTATAGCTTAGAACATTTTATTGTTCCCTGAAGTTGACCTAAAAGTCAGTTCATTTCATTAATTTTAGCCGGTAGGTCTAGTTACAGTGGAGATTTTTTTTGAGTCATTGCTTTTATACATGTAGAATAATCCATTGTCCTTTATTAAAACAACAGAGAAAAGAAAAGAATTTAAGTTTTGAAGGGCTCATGTTACCTTCTTCTGGAGTATTTGCCTATAAAATATGTATGTTCTATGCAATTAACTTAATTGTTTTAATTCTCACTTTATATTTCACATTAAGAGGACATAGGTGTTTTGAGAATGGTACTAACATTTTTAACGAGAGATTAAGAAATAATAGAATCATTACAATTATAAACCTTTCTTAAACAGTGTAGAGCTATTTTCATTTTTGTTGCTACATGAATCCATCCCTCATACTCAGTGAAAGTATGGACCTACCATATATGTTTAAAAATAATATCCTGAACATAAGAAAATTTACTACAAGTGAGAGATTAAAGAAAAGTTTTAAGCTACATATCATTGTTCATTCAGTCAGCATTTATTGAATGCCCAGCATGTGACAAACAGTTTGATTCTTATTTGTATAAAATATACAAATATCTCTGCTCTCATGGAAATATAAACTTTAATATAGATCTAACCATTGCATTAGTATAATATTTAATTCACTTAGTTACATATGCCCATTTAATATTACATACATTAATAGTAATTTTGACTATTCTCTTTTCCAATTTCATGTTTCAAAAACAATTGTATTCCAACATTTACATGCAGTTTTAAAAATTAAAAAATTATGATGTTTATCTAGCATATAAGAATATGGGTTTTCTGTTTGTACATTCTCATGATTCATTCATTTTATAACTGGAAGTTTGTATCTCTTAAGCTCATCACCCATTTCACCCATCCAGCCTCATCCTCAGCAACCACCGTTCTGCTCTCTCATCTGTGATTTCGGCTCGGTTTTGCTCTGCTCTTCTGTCCTGTGTTCAGATTCCACATGTAAGTGGAGTCGTATGGCACCTGCCTTTCTTTGACATTTCGCTTAGCAGGACTCCCTTCGTGTGAGTGTGTGCCAGGTCGCTTCAGTTGTGTCTGACTCTTTGCGACTCTATGGACTATAGCCCACCAGGCTCCTCTGTCCATGGGATTCTCCAGACAAGATACTGGAGGGGGCTGCCATGCCCTCCTCCAAGGGATCTTCCCAACCCAGGGATCGAACCCAGGTCTCCTGCGGCTCCTGTGTTGCAGGCGGATTCTTTACTGCTGAGCCGCCAAAGAAACCCTTAATTCCCTTTAGGTCCACTAATTTAGCTTGGCAAGTTTAGTTCCATTCAGTCGCTCAGTCGTGTCCGACTCTTTGTGACCTCATGAACCGCAGCACGCCAGGCCTCCCTGTCCATCACCAACTCCTGGAGTCCACCCAAACCCATGTCCGTTGAGTCAGTGATGTCATCCAACCATCTCATCCTCTGTCGTCCCCTTCTCCTCCTGCCTTCAATCTTTCCCAGCATCAGGATCTTTTCAAATGAGTCAGCTCTTCACACGGGTGGCCAAAGTACTGGAGTTTCAGCTTCAGCATCAGTCCTTCCAATGAACGTCCAGAAGTGATCTCCTTTAGGATGGACTGGATGGATCTCCTTGCAGTCCAAGGGACTCTCAAGAGTCTTCTCCGACACCACAGTTCAAAAGCGTCAATTCTTTGGTGCTCAGCTTTCTTTATAGTCCAACTCTCATCCATACATGACCACTGGAAAAACCATAGCCTTGACTAAATGGACCTTTGTTGACAAAGTAATGTTTCTGCTTTTTAATATGCTATCTAGGTTGGTCATAACTTTCCTCCCAAGGAGTAAGCGTCTTTTAATTTCATGGCTGCAGTCACCATCTGCTTGGCAAGAGTTAGTTGTTTTTTATAACCAAGTAATAATCCCTTGTATGTATCTCCTCTTCTTTATCCATCCATCCACTGAGGTTGTTTCCATATTTTGGCAACTGTAAACAATGCTGCAATGAACATGGTCAGGTGCAGATATCTTTTTGAATCAGTGTTTTCATTTTCTTTGGATAAATATCCAGAAGTGGAATGGCTGAATCATATGGAAGTTCTATTTTTAATTTTTTGAGGAACCTCCATACTGTTTTCTGTGGTGACTGCACCAACTTACATTCCCACCAGGAGTGTTCTCTTGGTTCTGGCCAACATTTGTTCTTTGTTCTCCTTTTCATAACAGCTATTCTGATAGGTGTGAGGTGACATCTCACTGGGGTTTTGATTGGTACTTCCCTTACAATTGATGATGCTAAGCATCCTTTCCTGTGCTAGCTTCTGGGTGCCTGTGGCAGCTTTAGCACGGGGCCAGGAGGATGCTGTGACTCCTTGTGTGTGCTGGCCCCAGCTGGGGGTGGGGGAGTGATAGAGCAGCTGGCCGTAGCAGGGCAGTGGGTGTTTCTGTATCCGTGTGTAACCACCTGTGCTCACAGGTAGGCAGGAGTCCAATAATGCCTTCCCTCAGTGCCTCTGTCCCCAGGGAGACTTTCATCTGTCCCCCACCCCACCAGCCGATGCGCTAAGATTAGCAAACGAATATTCTTCACTTAGACCGGGTGTCTTTTGTGCTGAGTCTCGGAGTAACTGAGACCACAGCAAGTCCTTTGAAAGGGGAAATGCAGTCCTCTCCAGCCCTCTGGGCCCTTGGATGCAAGCCCCAGGGGTTTTCTGCAGGCATGAGGAGGCCCGTCTCTGTGAAGCTTGTCCAGGGGTCGGGATGCCTGGCATGGAGCACACACCTTTTCTCTGGGAGAAGCTCAAGCCTGTGAAATCCCTTGCTGCTGTGGGTCACCACGCGGGGCGGGGCTCTAATGAGCCCACACCCCTGCCTCTTGCGCCCATCTCGATGTGGCGCTTTTTGCCCCTGGTTGTGCAGGAGCAGCTCAGCCCGTTTGCAGCTCTTTTTCAGAGGACATTGTTCCAGCACAGCTGAAATGTGCTGTGTCCTGGGGGCAGGGGCGGAGCGGTGCTTGAGTTCAGGATCTTTCCAAGCCGCTGTCTTGGACTGCCATCTCACTTTTATCTAAATTGGGATGGTTATACTTTGCTACAAGAACCCATGTGTTTATCAGTATCAGTATTATTTAACCATTGTTACTATAGGTAGATATACATGGCTTCCATAAAGTAATTACTTATTATTATGCCTTTTTAAGTGATTGTGAAAGCTTCTTTACAATTATATCCAATGATGCAATGGTTATAATACTAATTACTAATACTGTAACTGTTAAATGTATAACAAATTTTAAAAAATATTTTCTTACTGATTCTGTCAAGTGACCTCTACAAACATTAAACTACCATTGGTTGGTACTATTTTATGGTAATGCGTCTTCCCCAAAGTTTTGTTTTTAAAAAATAAAACCATTGAGAAGATTGCCCAAATATTATTACAACTTCATAAAGACTTAAATAAAGATAACTGCTCTGCCAGGGAAGAATGTTTGAGGAAAACTCATTCCCCCTATGTTTAGATATATGTGGTGGAAACACCCGTCATTATGACTTTGCCTTCTCCATGAGCTTTCTGTTTTCCCACATTCTTTCTCAGGTCACTTTTTTTACAAAGGAGATTTTAAAGGATAATGCCGTGTTGCTTTCTATGATTCTATCAATACTCTCTTTGGAGCAGCTTAGGGCGTTCTCCATCAGTGCTTCACGAGGCTTCCTTGTGAGCTTGGCAGCGAGATGACCGGAGTCAGCAGTAGCTGCGGAGCGGAGGCAGGCCCTGGCTCACGCTGTTTTCAGCATAAGGCGGGCAGAGGTCGTTCCATCAGCGGATGCTTATTCAGCGTCTGCTGAGAACGCCAGAACCCTGCGCACGTTGACTGTGCCTTCCGAGCAGCTTGTCAGTTTCACACTCCTCGGCATCGGCTCTTTCCATCACTGTTTGTTTATATTCTGCTTTCGTGTTTTGCCTTTTAACTTTTACAATGCTGTGTTGGTTTCAGTCATACAACAGTGTGAGTGAGTGGAAGCCGCTCAGTCGTGTCCGACTATTTGCGACCCCACGGACTATTCAGTCCATGGAATTCTCCAGGCCAGAATACTGGAGTGGGGAGCCTTTCCCTTTTCCAGGGGACCTTCCCAACCCAGGCCTAGCACTCAGGTCTCCTGCACTGCAGGTGGGTTCTTTACCAGCTGAGCTATCAGGGAAGCCCACGGCAATGTGAACCAGCCAGAACTACACACACATCCCCTCCTCCTGAACCTCCCTCCGTCCCCGTCCTGCCCCCCATCCCATCATCACAGCCTGGGCTCCTGTGCCGCTTCTCACCAGCTGCCCGTCTCACCCTGGGGGCAAACATGTCTTGACGCTGGTTCCTCCCTTTGTCCCCTCTCTCCTTCCCCCACTGTGTCCACGAGTCCATTCTCCAGGTCTGCGTCTCCATTCCTTCCCTGAAAACAGGTTCATCAGGACCATTTTTCTACATTCCACACATATAGACATTAATATGCTGCGTTTGTTTTTCCTTTTCTGACTTACTTCACTCTGTATAACAGGCTGTCGGTTGTTAAAATATGTAAGCTAAGGGTCTATCACAATAAGTCGTCCCAGGACTCAGCTCCAAAGTCAAAGTGTTAGTGACATTTTTTTTGAGAACCATAAATATTATGATTTACCCATTATATGTGATGGAATTAGTCTTCAAACTGCTTTTCTGACAGGTGATTTTGCTTGATTAACATGGTTATAGGAAAATCCCATGAGCAACACTGTCAAAACCAAGCATCATTATATGTCTATGATTTGGAACACTCTAAAGATGATTAATTTGAGAAGAGAATGGGGACATTGCTTTTGAAAATGTATGCCTTCTGTTTTATCACAATGTACTGTTGAACCATAAATAACCCGTGTCAAAATACATCGTCTTGTTGCTGAGATGTTTTGACATCTGGCCCTTCTGCAATAAAAACTTTGCATGTATTTTGCTTCCATAAATATATGTCGCTTCATGAAAAAAAAACATACCATTCTATATTTCATATAGCTGTTGAAGTTCCAGTTTTAGAATTATGCAGATTTAGAGGCACAATACAGAGCAGAAGTAACATTTTTTTATACAAGTCATAAAACTGGTAAATTGTTTCATAATTTCTCTTTGCTAGAATAGCTTCCTTTGAACTGAAAAACTATTTTCAAGGCTTCTCGTAAAAGTAAAATTATGAGTCAAAATGGTTTGCACAAAACAGATTTGTTTGTTTTACATATTTTTGAGTTATTCTAGAAATAACTGTATGCTATTCTCTCGTAATCTTTTGTTACAGAATCAAAAATAGTGCCATAGTTCAACAGAGCAATACAAAGTGACTACAGACCCTACATAATGCGTGACAACTTTGCATCATATCAATTTTCTAAGAAGACTAAGCAGACTAAATTATTTAGTTTTAGAAGATATATAGTTAAAAATTATACTTCTTGGATGATAGCAACCGATGAAGATAATACAAGAGAGAAATGTGTATTAAGTGACCATTCTAAGATTCCTTTCACTCAACAGTGATTCCCTCTGGGTCCATGAAACACTCTCTGGTTAGTCTTGGGAAGAAAGTCGCAGTTTATTTCCTAAACTCACAACTGGGACCACGGTTGCAAGGCTTAAACAACACCCCACTTGCCTGTGGCCAAGGTCAGGGTCCTGTGGCTGTGATAACTGGGCCGTGTTGTCCTCTCTGCTGTGGCAAGGATAGTCAGAGAGTCCTGGGTTCAGATCTCATATCCTGCCCTTACACTGCCATCAGAAATCATTTGTTTCTCCTGAATTCCCAGAACCGTAGCACTCAGGTTGCCTTTGCGATGGTGCAACATCTGACCTTGCATGAAGGTCTTCCGGTGCATATCCTGTTTCTCCAGCTAGGTTGCGTTTGCTTTGAAGGGTGAGGGTTGCACCTTGTTTATTGCTGTGACTCCTAATACTGTCTAGTCCGGGACTTCCCACGTGGTATGTGTACAGTAAGCCAACTGCTATAACCTTCAAGTCGGGCACTTTCAAAGATGTGAACGTGCATCCGGTTCCGGCAGGAACCAGAACCCGCGCCACTGACGTCAGCACGAGCGCCGCCCCGGCCGGGACTCCGTCTGTGCCGTCGGCCCCTCAGCCCCGCCGTCTGCCCGCCCAGCCAGTCAGGGCTCTTCCTGCCTGTTCACCCGGTGCCAGCCCTGGGTGCCAGCTGCTGTCCTCGAGTGCTTTTCAGGGTGCGGTACTGTAAGATTAAAATGTTTTGGTTTTCTTTTTTGTTCGTTTTTTATGTATTATTTGTGTGAAAAGTACTGTAACCCTATTACAGTACAGTATTATATAGCCGCCTGTGTTAGATGGGCACCTAGGCTACATTTGTTGGACTTAGGATCAAATTGGATTTGCAAACATGCTGTTGGAACAGAACTCATTCGTATGTGGGGGACTTACTTTACTCAATATAGGTCCCATCACTTCATGGGAAATAGATGGGGAAACAGTGGAAACAGTGTCAGACTTTATTTTTTGGGGCTCCAAAATCACTGTAGATGGTGACTGCAGCCATGAAATTAAAAGACACTTGCTCCTTGGAAGAAAAGTTATGACCAACCTAGATAGCATATTCAAAAGCAGAGACATTACTTTGCCGACTAAGGTCCATCTAGTCAAGGCTATGGTTTTTCCAGTGGTCATGTATGGATGTGAGAGTTGGACTGTGAAGAAGGCTGAGGGCCGAAGAATTGATGCTTTTGAACTGTGGTGTTGGAGAAGACTCTTGAGAGTCCCTTGGACTGCAAGGAGATCCAATAAGTCCATTCTAAAGGAGATCAGCCCTGGGATTTCTTTGGAAGGAATGATGCTAAAGCTGAAACTCCAGTACTTTGGCCACCTCATGTGAAGAGTTTACTCATTGGAAAAGACTTTGATGCTGGGAGGGATTGGGGGCAGGAGAAGGGGATGACAGAGGATGAGATGGCTGGATGGCACCACTGACCTGATGGATGCTAGTCTGAGTAAACTCCGGGAGTTGGACAGGGAGGCCTGGCGTGCTGCGATTCATGGGGTCGAAAAGAGTTGGACACGACTGAGTGACTGAACTGAACTGAACTGAAGGAAACTAAGAGATAAAAGTGTCTTTGGAATTAAACAAAAACGACTACAAAATCCAACAAAACAGAAAAAAAAAATCAAATACTACATAGACTATAGAAGTTAAGTTATAGGAGACTATTGATCTAAGAAATACTGGTTGGATTATATTTAGTTCTGTCAAGACGGCCTGAGTGTTTTGAGCAGCAATACGAGGTGTTAAGACAGTTCTTTCTCCTAAGTCTTTTTTTTTTTTTTAACCAACTCCTATGCTTTATATACCATACTCCTATAAAAAGCAGAGACATCACTTTGCCAACAAAAGTCCATATAGTCAAAGGTATTTTTCCAGTAGTCATGTATGGATGTGAGACTTGGACCATAAAGAAGGCTGAATGCCGAAGAATTGATGCTTTTGAACCGTGGTATTGGAGAAGACTCTCGAGAGTCCCTTGGACTGCAAGGAGACCCAACTAGTCCATCCTGAAGGAGACCAGCCCTGGGTGTTCACTGGAAGGAATGATGCTGAAGCTCCAATTCTTTGGCCACCTGATGCAAAGAGCTGACTCACTGGAAAAGATCTTGATACTGGAAAAGATCTTGATGCTGGGAAAGATCGAAAGCAGGAGGAGAAGGGGATGACAGAGGATGAAATGGTTGGATGGCATCACCGACCCTATGGACATGAGTTAGAGGAAGCTCTGGGAGTTGGTGGACAGGGAGGCCTGGCTTGCCACAGTCCATGGGGTCACAAAGAGTCAGACACAACTTGGGGACTGAACAACAACAACCTACACTTTGACTTCACGGGATCTAAGCCTGCTAACGTCTGATGCTTTAGAGACTGACCACTAGGCCACCACCTCCTATCAGGCCTGATGGTGACAGGCAGCAAGTTCTCAGCCTCTCAAAGCCTTTCAGCAGTGGCTCTGCATCCCGTGGGAGATCTGCTGAATCAGAGTCTGTATGCTAACAGGTTCCCCAGGTGGCTAATCTGTGTATTCAAGTTTGAGAAGCACTGACCTCAGACCTTTGTCTAAAATGCTATTTCTGAAGCCCTCTCTCCTATGGATTCTGATGTACCAGGGGGTTTCCTCAAATTCATATTTTATCGTAAAGCAAATTTATAAACTACTCCAGTCAGGGACAGAATGTTTTAAATGATGACCTAACAAGTTCAAATCTCCTTAAAGAGCTCCAAATGGTCTATACATAGAGAAGAAGGAATTGAGAGAAAGGACAAATATGTGTTATGAGCTCACATCAATATTTACAGTTGGGGTGTTCCATATTTCTGAAGAGCAAGCCTGTGTTTAGGTGATAAACAGTTGTTGTTGTTGTTTTTTTTTCCTAGCTCTTTCTGATGGAAATATTCTAAGACTGGAGTTTCTGTTCCCTTCCTTTGGCAATATAATTCATGGTTTAAGAATGACAGTATCAGTTTGATGTGTCTATTTATACCATGATGTTACAAAACAGCATCCTGGGGCATCCAGGTGAGATGGCGCATAAGGAAGAAGCCACAGATAGAAAATACAGGTACATGGGGTGTGTGTGTGTAACTTAATAGTTGCCTACATATTCACAAATAAAAATTCACACGGACACTTCGACATAGTGTGAATGTATATCACTAGGAAACAAAAGACCGTTTTCGTTTGTCACAGTTTGTATTTCCTCCAGTTGCACGAGCAGGGCTGCTCTTCACCGCCGTGCGCACGCTCCCCGTTTCGGCGGCTCCTCCTGTTTGGAGCACAGGCTGTGGGCTCAGTGGCTGTGGCCCGTGGGCTTAGCTGCTCTGCGGTACGTGGCATCTTCCCGGAGCAGGGATCAAACCCATGTTCCCCACATTGGCGAGTGGATTCTTACCCCACTGCACCACCAGAGATGTCCACAAAGCAGCTTTCTGAAGTGATGCTTTTATCCAGAGCCTTGGAATAAGACATGGCTCTCAAGAAAGCTTTCTTTTGGATTCTAAAATTAGTTTCAAAACTATAGTAATAAATGTATTTAGTCAGACCTACTGCCAAAATAATGAAAGCTCTGTCTGAATCAGACATACTGTCTGCTTTCTTCCAGCGCTCACCACAGCGAGAACAATTTGTCTCAAAGCAGTTTCATGGCTCGGAGGTGAATCAGGAGTTCTGGAGGCCCGGGGCCTCCCTGGGAAGGATGTTTGGAACTAAAACGCGGGTAGCACAGAGAATACATGGGCAGGTTTGCACTTGTAAAAATAATGACCTGTCAAACAAGACTGTGTGCTGAGAACACAGCCCTTTAAGCTCAGCCACAAAGGATCTATGGAAACAATGCCGAATGGAGACTGTGCACAGGACGTAGGCATCGGCCCCCGTGAAACGGGCCCTGTGCGCTGGGCCTGCGGTGGTCAGTCGCCAGGGGGGCTTGTGTGATCTGAGGAGTCTGTTGTTTGAGTTTATCTTTCTGAATTCTGGTGATTTAAGGCCATTGTGAAACGATGCCTCAAACTTTCCTGTTCCTCATAAAGCGCTCCCATTTTTATCCACACACAACACTCCGTGTCTGCATGACACGCTGTCCTCCCGCTAGTAAACGTGGCTCATTACCGTCATTGTCTTTCACGTATGCAGACGAACCCTTCAGCTCACTTGAGTCGGGACCCTCCCTCTCATTTAAATGCCACACACATTGCTTTTGAAGTATTCAGTGGTCGGTACGCTTTGACTAGACAACAAGAGGAGAGACGCCCTTTGGGAGGTTGACTAGACAACAAGAGGAGAGACGCCCTTTGGGAGGTTAACATTCCTTCAACAAATATGTATTCAGTAACTTCTGCGTAATAAGAGTGACTGACTCAAGGGGTGGGGATACAGGTAGCTGTGATCCCTTCCCTTAGAAAGCTTAATTAATTAATAACTGAAGTAGAGATCATTCTCATTGTTGTGTTAGTTTCTAGAGTATAGCAATGTGATAACTGCATATATCAGCTCAGTTCAGTCGCTCAGTCACGTCCGACTCTTTGTGACACCATGGACCGCAGCACGCCAGGCCTCCCTGTCCATCACCAACTCCCGGAGTTTGCTCAAACTCATGTCCATCTAGTCATCCTCTGTCTCCCCTTCTCCTCTCCCCCTCAATCTTTCCCAGCATCAGAGTCTTTCCCAATAAATCAGTTCTTCACAAATCAGGTGGCCAAAGTATTGGATCTTCAGCCTCAGCATCAGTCCTTCCAATGAATATTCAGGACTGATTCCCATTTTTTTAATTTTCCGATTTTTTCCATTCTAGTTTATCATGAGATATTGAATATAGTTCCTTGTGCTATATAGTAGGTCCTTGTTTATATATTATATTGATAAGTTTATCGATGTCAAGTTCATCCCATACTCCTAATTCATCCCTCCCTCCCACCTTTACCCCTTGGTAACCATAAGATTGCTCTCTATGTCTGTAAGTTTCCTTCCATTTGTAAATAAGTTCACTGGTGTCACATTTTAGATCCCACATGTAAGTGATGTCATAGGTGCTGTGCAGACAGCTTAGTTTAACACTGGGACGGGCAAGTGAGGGGCCTGCAGAGGGAGAGAGGCTGATGGGAGCAGAGAGCTTGCCAACACCCAGCCGGGACCTGGGGACGGAGGCATGTTTCCGGAAGAAGCCGCTCCAAGCGGCTCTCGGGCAGCGGGAGGTGGGGACAGAAGGCGGTGGGGTGGGGCCCCGGTCCAGGGAGGAGCGCGCAGGGCCTCCCCTGTGGAGGGCGCCCTCAACGCTTGGGGACCGGAAGGAGGTGGGCGGCGCTGGGAGGAGCATCCTGGTCCGGGGGCCTTCGCGTCGTGCTGACGTGACTCAGAGCTCTCCCGGGTCGTCCGGCTTATGACTCACGGCATCCTCAGGGGACGTCTCCTGCCGGGTCCGCATTCTCTTCCCTCATCCGTTTATGTTCTAATGTTGGCAGTCAGTGTGTATAGATCCTTAATCATACTCAAGGCTTGGCGAAATCCAGTTCCTTTCTTAGCTGTTAAATGCTTTACATAAGGAGACATCTCTCTCTCTCTGTGTATATATATATATATATACACACACACACACACACACACACACACACACAAGAAAGACTGTTTCCAGGGACTTTGAGATATTAAAGCTCAGGGGAGACACCTGGAGAGGTTAATTGACAATAACTAAAGCTAAATAATAGAATGCTTTCTTGAACCATAAATCTCACAGAAAAGTACAGACTTAATGGATGACAAGAAAGAGCAGCATTTAGCAGCTATTTAAGGGGCCTCTTGCCCTAATTATAATTTAAAGTAACTATCCATTATAGAGTTTTATTTAGCAAATGATTTTGAATGATTTCTTCAGTTTCTTTTAAAAATCACAGATTGAAACTACAGACAAGATAAACCTAAACTTTAAATGGAAAACTTCAATCCTAATGTTTTAAACGTAATAGCTGAAGGCAGTGAAGCCAGTGGAAAATGCAGAGGCGGTGAAAGTCTTCTGCTCAGGTGACGTAAGGAAATGACCTCTGAGCCTCAGTCTCCCGATCTGTGACGAATCTATCAGCTAAGGTTTGTGTGACTATCAAATGAGTAGTAGTACTAATAATAATAACCATTTTACTTTCATATGAAACCTAGTTACTGAGTAATAATTTTGAATTTGTTCAGTTCTTCTTGAATTATCCCATCTCTTTTAATATTTTTTAAATATTAAAGAAAAATGAAACTATTGTTGTCAAGGCACTTTGGGATATGTGAACTGTTGTTGAAATCTATCTAGAATGTAGGGTTAGGGTTAGGGTTAGACTTTGGCCACCTGATTCGAAGAACTGACTCACTGGAAAAGACCCTGATGCTGGGAAAGATTGAAGGCAGGAGGAGAAGGGGATGACAGAGGATGAGATGGTTGGATGGCATCACTGATGGGATGGACGTGAGTTTGAGTAAACTCTGGGAGTTGGTGATGAACCGGGAGGCCTGGTGTGCTGCCGTCCATGGGGTCACAAAGAGTCGGACACGACTGAGCAACTGAACTGAACTGAACTGAAAACGTTATTAGGTGAGTCTCCCATTAACAGAAAGGCAGATCAAAGATGTAGTAACTTAAAACATTAACCAGGAGACAGTGCTGCCTGGGGAATCAGTGAAATGGATGGAAGGAGAGTCTCCACCTAATTGTGGAAAGAAAAATCACCAGAAACTTGGAAACAAACAAAAGGAGGAAGGCATAGATTCTCAGGGCATTGTTTAACAAACCCATCCGAGGATTATTTAGTTTCCTAGGGAAATGCAGCTCTGCTTTGCTATCTACTGTTGATCACTGCCAGCTCAGACTCCCTGAATTTGCTTGTTAACCTGCAGACTTGTGTCCCCCAGAGACACAGATTTCTGCTTCAGATGCAGATGATTAGAGAAATACAATGGTTACAGTTTTATTGCCCTGGCCCATCCTTTCTCTAACCTAGCAAACCCATTTCAGCAGATTTTCTCAGACAGACTATATTCATTTGTTTCTCAAATACTGTCTTATCCAGCTTTATCATCCTGAGTGTTCTCTCATGTGTGAATAAATAAACCTTTGGCCTATATAGTCTACATACATTTATATGTTTAGCTTTTTAAAATTAAGCTTGACAATTTTAAAGAAAATTTACTTACTTTGTGGGTTTTTGTGTTTTGAAAAAAACAACAACAACAACACACAACCTAGAAGTAGAGATATGTTTTTTTCAGTGAATTTGCTGAGAACTTGATCCTGGGATAATGCCTCTCAGATAGCTCCGAGTAATGCTCAGAAGAACGAAAGGAAGGAAAGAACAGAATATGTAGGGTTTAAAAAAAAAAAACCCAGCTAGTTGAACATCAAAAGCATACTGATAATTATATAACAAACCCAGAATCTCACGTTAGTGAATTTAAGACTTTTCTCTGTATGGGAAGATGCAGGAATCACCTTTCATTGAAATCACTCTTTTGATATGCACCTAAGCTATCTCAGCTGGTAAATAATCCAATCTGCCTGCAGTGCAGGAGACCTGGGTTTGACCCCTGGGTTGGGAAGATCCCCTGGAGAAGGGAAAGGCTATCTGAAGGAGGAAACAGACAGACCAACCTCCCTCTTGAAAGCAGGACTCCATCTTGGGCCGGACTGTGGACTTTGAGCTCTATGCCCAGTATCTATGGAAACGACATGCCAACTGGAAAACCAGACTCCCCCCCCACCCCGCAACCATGGAAGAGCCCCAGGGCTCATACATAGACTCTTCATTGCCTAAAAGAATACCCTAATTATCTGTGTAACCGAATAGGATCATAAATTCTGTTATGCTTATTGGGGTATGATCACAGGCCTATTGATAATTGCCCACTGTTAACTACCTAGGCTTAAGGCATATGAATCATGGGTTAACTTTGATTGTATCTTTCTTTTCCTTTGTTCAGACTATTTCAGAGAATTTGGGGAGGTGGGTTTGGCACGTACAGTTAGGGTATATAAGGTTTTCACAGAAACTGGTCGGGGTCCTTGGCTAGGAGGAGGCTCTGCCTTGGACCCGCCGGTGTAATAAACTGCACTCCACTATCTGCACTGTCCTTCTGAGTGAGTTTGTTTCCTGGAACGCGTGTCTGCAACACCACCCACTCCGGTGTTCTGGCTTGGAGAATTCCATGGGGTCACGAAGAGTTGGATACAACTGAGCGACTTGCACTTTACTTCGAGTGCTGACTTTACAAAAGGTTTCTGTTAGTCATGAGGGGCTGATGTCACCTCAAAGGGATTTAATGCTTTTCCAGATATGAAGAGATGAAGGATTGGGATCTTTATTTTCTGGGACTCCAAACTCACTGCAGATGGTGACTGCAGCCATGACATCAAGAGACGCTTGCTCCGTGGAAGAAAGGCTACGACCAACCTAGTCAGCATATTAAAAAGCAGAGACATGACTTTGCCAACAAAGGGCTATCTAGTCAAAATGATCGTGTTTCCAGTAGTCATGTATGGATGTGAGTTGGGCTATAAAGAAAGCTGAGTGCTGAAGAATCGATGCTTTTGAACTGTGGTGTTGGAGAAGACTCTTGAGAGTCCCTTGGACTGCAAGGAGATCCAACCAGTCCATCCTAAAGGAGATCAGTCCTGGGTGTTCATTGGAAGGGCTGATGCTGAAGCTGAAACTCCAATACTTTGGCCACCTGATGCAAAGAACTGACTCACTGGAAAAGACCCTGATGCTGGGAAAGATTGAAGGCAGGAGGAGAAGGGGACGTCAGGGGATGAGATGGTTGATTGGCATCCCCGACTCAATGAACACGAGTTTGAATAAACTCAGGGAGTTGGTGATGGACCGAGAGGCCTGGCGTGCTGCAGTCCATGGGGTCGCAAAGAGTGGGACACGACTGAGGACCAAACTGAAGGATTGGGATCATGAAATCAGTTCCTGAAAATATTTAAGGATCTAAAGACCTAACCCACCAAACTCCCTGGAGCACAGAGTGCTCACTCCACCCTGAGCTCCCTTTTGGGGTGCTGAAGGTCAGCAGCTGCAGTGGGCAGCTTAAACCCCACAGAGGCAGATGGCAAATGTGCTTGCTGTGCAGTCGCTGGCGATGCTCTTGGCAAGTGCCGATTTGTAGCTGGCATAAACAGCATTTGCACCCTGGCCATCAGGTGCACCGGGATGCACTCTGAAGATTCACCTTTTGCTTCTATTTGTCCATTTGCTTCCCTTTGCTCTAGGGAGAGGGGCCGGAAAGTCCCTACCTGCAGGTAGTCAGGGGGTTCTGGATGGTAGAGAATCCTGGAAGCGCGTGGAAGCCCTACATGTGGAGGTGGCTGGGAAGTTGCTGTTCAGGAAAGATCTCTTACCTGTTGTTTCAAATATATACCATCTGAAAGAAGACTGGGAAGAAAGGAAGGTCCATGTGGGCTTTGTATCTGTGGAAGCATGACTATTTAGTTCACGCTCACCAAGAATTCTGCAGGAGGCTGTGGCCAACCCTGGGATGGCACATGGGAGACCGTCCAGCGTGGCGGGCCTGCGTGAGTGGTGGTGTGTTGGAGCCCAAGGTTCCAGCGGGAATCAGGGATCGAAGCTGCATCGGGTGCCGGGCTCCAGCTTCAGACCAGGCTCTACTCCGTGGGCGCTGCACCCCCTTGTGGTTGCAGAAGGAGATGCACCCGAGTTCCCCGAATGACCTTGAGTTTTGAGCGAGTGAGAGTCTGGGTCAGCTTGTCCCCTGGCCAGGCTTGGTAAGCAAGACCTGGGAAGAGGGTAGGGCCGGGAGGGGAGATGAGAGGAGTGTGCTCGCTTAACTTATTCTGCTGGAGATCAGGATCCCGGGAATGAATGGAAATGTTTACGCTAACGCAAAACTTTGTTCAAAAGGTAAATGATAAAGGAATCAATCAGAGGTGTGAGTGTCTGTGTGTGTGTGTAGATTTCCGGGTAAAATGATATGTGATAAGATATAGGGCAGCTTCTTGATCCAAGGACGTGTTTTATATTCATGACAATAATGTTAGTTTTTTTTTTTAATCAATATTAAAAGAGGAACAGAACCTTTACACTTAAACTTCAAAACGATATGAAAGTATTAAGGCCTGTGTTAGTTTCCTCTACAAATTACCAGCAAATTGGTAGCTGAAAACAATACAAATTTGCCTAATACCTTACAGTGCTTGAAATTAGAAGTGTGCAGTGGGTCTTGCTAGGCTAATACCAAGCTTCGGGCAGAACCGCGTTCCTTTCGGAGGCTCCAGGGGAATGTCTGCTTGCCTTTCCAGCTCCTGGAGGCTGTCCGCATCCTGGGCTTGCGCCTCCTCATCTGTAAAGTCATGGTGGCTGATCCAGTCTTCTCAATGCGCGCTCCCCTGCACCGACCTTCTGCCTCCCTCTCCCACACTGAAGAGGCCCTTGTAAGCACGCGGGGCCGCCTGAGTGACCCGGCGTCATTTCACTGTATTAGGATTTGCGTGCTACGCAGCTCCAGTCACCTCTGCCTCTCTGTGACGGCGTGGTCTGTAGCCCGCCAGGCTCCTCTGCCCTGGGATCCTCCAGGCAAGAATACCGGAGTGGGTTGTCATGCCCTCCTCCAGGGCATCTTCCCACCCCAGGGAGTGAACCTGCGGCTCCTACGTCTTCCTAATAGGGAAGCCCCTCTCAGGGTTAGCACCCTCGTTTATCTGCAGTCTCAGCTCGCTCCTGCCACGGGATACACGTTTCCAGCTTCTATGTATTAAGATACGGGCGTCTTGGACTGGGGGGTAATATTCTTTCTACCACACGTCACAAAGGCAAGGAAAGCAAGATAAAAATCAGAGAAAATATGGAAAACATCTCACTGGATCATAAGTGAAAGTCGCTCAGTCATGTCCGGCTCTGTGACCCCATGGGCTATACAGTCATGGAATTCTCCAGTCAAGAATGCTAGAGTGGGTTGCCATTCTCTTCTCCAGGGGATCTTCCCAACCCAGGGATTGAACCCAGATCTCCCGCACTGTGGAAGGATTCTTTAACAGTTGAGCCACCAGGGAAGCCTCTGGATCATAAGGTATCATAAATATTTGTAAAAATAAATTTATGATTACTGATGGGGATTTTAAAGCTGGGCTCATTATAATTTGACATTATGGTAAATTAAATTTTCAGATATTTAGTTAATTTTTCTAGATAGAAATAGCTTAGTTGTCCTTTTGCTGATGATATTACCTTCTCTTTATAAAAACTGCAAGAAGGCTCTGTACGTATATATCCACACACACACACATGTATTTATACACATATGTATATGAAAATATAACTCATTTGCTGCCCTGTCACATAGAGACAACTCCAAGCACATTTTAGAATGTCCTTCAAGGTATCTAATAATACTGGAAAGCATGCCAGTTTCCGTTTGTCTAGATGAATGGGATTGTCTTTTTACCCATGCAACAGCTGCAGTTCTGCAGTTGGATTTTTAGTTGCTTTTCCAAATTCCTTTATGTGATGTCATTTAAATAATTTCTTAGTGTTGGACATTTCACACAATCCCCATTTTCTTTTTATAAAAATATTCTGCATTAAAAAAATAGTCTTATTAACATTTTTGTACGTACTTATTTCATATATTTCTCACTGATTCCTTAGGGTAAATTCTAGAAGTAGGTTAAATGGTAACAAGTATCAATTTAAATTAGCTTTTTTTCCCCTCAAGGATATAAACGAATAAAGCAGGTAACAGTTCTGGAGAACAGAGCTCTTATTAGGGTAAGAGTGAATAATTTAAAATGAACTTTTATTGGAAAATAGTAAGAATGGGTTTTGCACATGGAGCTTGAATGTTTATGATTCATATGGTTGCAGGGCACTCTAGTACAGACCGATTTTATTAATACGTTTAAAGTTTAGATCCTGAGACTAATATGTAGTGAGATCCTTGCCCAGGAAGTAAAAGCAAGCCACATATGATGGTTCCGCTTTATTTTGCATACGAAGGTGGTGGTGTGGCTACGGGTCAGCTGCATGCCTCGGGTCACTGAGGCCACCTCCCGGGACCTTGTCTGTCGCAGGGCGGGCCTGGAGACTGGTTGGCTTCCTCTGGCTCTGATGTCCCTGCAGCCTTCAGTGCCCAGCACTAAATACAGTGGCATTCTGACATTGAAATTACGGGTTTAGATCATTATTTACGAATCCTCTTTCCTTTCAAAAAGTCCTGTTGCAACTTAGAAGAAAGCTTGAACACAGTGAGGCCAAGAATCGCTATTTGATGCGGGCCAAGTTAGAAGTCAGGCGTCAGTTTTATTGGTACAAAGGGAATCTGGACAATGACATCACATGCAGAATAAAGCATATAAAATTCCCTGCCCCACTCCTGCTCTGTGGCTCCCATCCCTATCCTCTCAAGCAAAAGAGGAAAAGCAGAGAAACACTGTGGCAAAAGTCTGGGTGAAGAATACTGCCCGACTTCCTGGCATTCAGAGCACAGTGAGAAATACAGGCATAGCTGTAGCAGACTCTGCCTGGTAGCAGAACTGAAACAGGGACTGATAATTTTTTGATCATGAATTCTGAGTGGCTCTCATCACAGATACTAAATGATGTTAAATATTTAATGATGTTAAATATGATGTTAAATATTCTCATATGTATGTAAATGATGTTATATTCATCACGATGATGTTAAAATATTGTAACATGATGTTAAATATTATGTAAATGATGTTAAATAGTCTCATATGTATGTATAAGAACAATTTTATAAATGTTTTTCTTCTGTATAAAAGGCTTATTGCAGATTTTAAAATGCGAAATATAGTATCTTTCAAGAATATTGACAACCGTTGAGAAAAATATTTATCTAAAATTTTAAGACCACTTATAACCAATAAGTCCTGGAAAGTTTCCTAAACAACTGACATTAATTCAATACATTTAAAGGTAAATTCTTATGAGTAAATAGCTTTAAATATGTTAATAATCTATGACCTAGTAATTTAGCTCCTGATAACTAGTCTAGGGTTAAACCAAATACAAAGCACAGAGAATAGCTTAAGGTGTTACCATTTTTTACTGCAGCATTATTTTTAATAAGCAAATATTAGATTTGGTCAAAGCAAGGCAGAAGTCCAATAGTGGGTAATGGGTAAATACTGATATATATACCTGACACAATTCAAAGAATTTTTAAAATTTGTGGTAAAACACACATAACATAAAAATGTCCATCTTACCCATTTCTAAGTGTGCACATTGAGGGTTAGGGTACATTTGCATTTTGCTTTGCAACCTGCAGAAGTCTCCTTGTGAGAGAGCAAGTCTAGATCCGTCAACAGCTCCCCCTTCCCCCACCTCCTGGCAACCCCCTTTCCACTTTCTGAAAGTGAAAGTGAAAGTCGCTCAGTCATGTAGGATTCTTTGTGACCCCATGGATTATACAGTCCGTGAAATTCTCCAGGCCAGAATACTGGAGTAGGTGGCTTTCCCCTTCTCCAAGGGATCTTCCCAACCCAGGGGTCAAACCCAGGGGTCCCGCATTTCAGGTGGATTCTTTACCAGCTGAGCCACAAGGGAAGCCCCTTCTGTTTCTCAGAATTTGACTTTGTAGGAGCTTCCTCCTATGAGTAGAATTGTGCCGTATTTGTCTTTGTGGAGCTGGCTCATTTCACTCAACACAATGTAGGTAATGTACATACTCAGGGCTCGTCCACGGTGTGACACGTGTCAGAGTTCCCTTTCTTGGAAACGCTAACCCTAACTGTTGTTTGTAGCACATTTTTCTTTTTCTTTTTTACCATTCATTGATAGATTTTCAAGTTACTGTTGTGAATAGTGCTGTGAACATGTGTGTACAAATATCTCTTCTAGACCTTGCTTTCAGGGCTTTTGGGTAAAGACTCAGAAGTGGAGTTGCTGGGCTGTATGGGTAACACTTTTTAAAATGTTTGAAGAACTTTCATCCGGTTTTCATCGCAGCTGCAGCATGGTGCATTCCCACTGATGGTGCGCAGGAGCCCCCATTCCCACTTGCCCTTTTCTCTTTCGGTAGCCGCCCTCCTGACGGTGTGCGGCAGATCCAACGATGACTTTGGCTTGCTCTCCCCTAAATGAGCGATATCAAGCACCTGCTCCTGCGTTTACTGGCCATTGGTCTTCTGTTATTTAACAGAATTTTTAAATCCTTGGTTTATGGCTGTGCGGGGTCTGCTGCAGGATGCGCACGTTCCCTAGGCAGCAAGCCGGCTTCTCCCCGGTGGGAGGCGTGGTGTCTCTCGCTGCAGGAACGGGCTCTGGGCACGCGGGCGGCGGCACTGGCAGGACGCGGGCTCCAAGCTGAGGCCCACGGGCTCGGTTGCTCCACAGATGAGGAATTCTCCCGGAGCAGGGAGTGAACCCGTGTCCCCGGCACCCGCAGGCAGATTCACCCCGGACCACCGCTCTGCCATTGGTGTCCCTTGGAGAAGCGCCTGTGCCGTGCTTTGCCAGCCTTCCTAGCATGTTTTTAAGCAGGCCGTTTGCAGAAGGAAATGGCAACGCACTCCAGTACTCTTGCCTGGAGAGTCCCAAGGAGGGAGAAGCCTGGTAGGCTACGGTCCATGGGGTCGCAAAGAGTCGGACACGACTGAGCGACTTCACTTTCACTTTCACTTGCTTTTGTTATTGAGTTTTAAGTGTTCTTTACTTACCTGGTGATTTTCAGATACATGATTCGCAAATATTTTTTTCCATTCTGCAGGCTGCCTTCTCACTCTGCTGATTGTGTCTTTTCATGTACGGGAGTTTTCAACTTCGATATAGTCTAATCTATTTTTATTTTTGTTACTTGACCTCATTTGGTGGTTTTGGTGTTACAGGATGCAAAGTCTTTAAAATTCTGACCACATTGGGCAGAGTTTCTTCCAGATTCCATTGTGGCAGATCTAGGACCGAACTCTAATGCCAGGCCCACCAAGTTCTCTTGTTCAGATAAAACTTTGTAGTGTTGGTATCACCAAGCCTGTTTAACCTACCAATTCAGAGGAATAGTAAATCACATCATTTGACACAGCGCCGTATATGAAGTAGATAACCAATAGGGACCTTTCATATAGCACAGGGAACGATGTTCAATGTCCCGTAATAACCTATAATGAAAAGGACCTGAGAAGGAATGTGTGTGCGTGTATACTCATTACATATATCCATGTAGCTGGACCGCTTTGCTGCACACCTGAAACGGATAGAACACTGTGAATCAACTATACTTCAGAATTTTTGTTTTTTTAATGGTGAGACAAATCACATCATCTGATTCTAGAAAAACAGAATAAAAATTCCCCCACCAGCACAACAGCTTTCTTTTCTCAGTCTCTGTACTGGCCGGACCTGGTCATTTCCTCCAACTTTCTTTTTTCTCACTTTGTGGGAGGTGTGGGACAATTTAATCTCATAGGGAGGTGGGTTCATTATCTTTCATTCTCGATTCGCATTGACTCAAATCATAAGGCATTAATTTCAGAAAAAAAAAGATTTCATTGACTTTCATGGGAAGAGGGTTAATTTTATGGGCCATGCATGGTTACCCATTTCAAGTATAGTTTGGTGCAAAAGAAATTCAAACACTGAAGGATATCTACAAAAATAAAAGTGAATGACGAAATAAGTGTTTTCACTCTGCACACATGCTGTAGATAAGCTTTCTGTCCCAATATGGAATGTGTTCTTAGGTAGTCATCTCTCAGTCGTGGTAAATTATGTGAGCATCGATTGGTATTGCAATTCTAAGCTTAAAAACTATAAATGTAGGGTCACAGATGAAGCTGCCTTAAAGCAGATACTCTCTATATAATGTAATGTAAATATCGGCTTAAGAACTTTGCACACATAAAATACTTATAGATTTTTGAGAGAAAAAGCGACCGAAGACAGCATCTTAAAGAAAACACACACGTATTCATTGAGAATGGAAATGCTGTCGAGCAGCACATGTGAAAGGTAGAGTTTGGAAGGAACACCTTCAGGCCCTGAATTCCATGCAGGTAGGTTGAGGGCATGCTATGGGGAAAACCAGGGACAGGAGGAAGGGCGGAAGTTCTACTCGATCTTTTAAAATTTGAACGTAAATAATTCATGTTTCACTTCCCATCGAAAGGAGGGAAATGTATTGTTTTTATTCCCGTGATTTCCCACAGGTGGTAAACAGCAAGCGGCTGGAATGACAGAAAGGACAGGAACCACGGGGGTCCTCTCCTGCCTTCTCGTTTCCCTTCTGGGAATGGAGAGGCTGAGCCACGGAGAGACGGCCCCGGGCCCCACGGCTGTGATGCGTCTCCGTCTCTGAGTTTGCCGGCTGGTGGGGGGACCTCAGCCTGGGCGCCAGGACCCGCTCTTCCCCTTCTCAGCCTGTTCCCAGGAGGCTAGAGGCGGGGACGGCCCTCTCTGTGACCCAAATGCTGTCTTCCCCCTGCCTCTGTAGGAGTGAGCTGTTTTCATTCGCTCTGACGTCCTTTGTTTCAGTGTGAAATGAATGGTACTTTGAAAGCTCTTTTATATTTTGGTTTTACATTCTACTCCTGCTAGTACATTCACATTGTAATCGTTCAAAGCAGCTAAGACTCTCCATTCTATCACGAAAATAGAGGCTGAGGGGCAGTTTAAATCTGTTCTCTTTCTTTCTTTCTTTTATGAGTGACCTATCGTATTACAAGTCCATTGTCAGGAGTGTTTATGTAGCTGAGGTCGCCTTTCTGAGCTCACCAACCCAGACACGGCTGATTGGAACGTCAGCGCACCTGAGTTCAGCACTGGGCAATCGGCAGGCTCGTCGGAGGTGCTGCTGCTGCTGCTGCTAAGTCGCTTCAGTCGTGTCCGACTCTGTGCAACCCCATAAATGGCAGCCCACCAGGCTCCCCTGTCCCTGGGATTCTCCAGGCAAGAACACTGGAGTGGGTCATCAGAGGCGCAGGAGTGCTTTTTCTAGGCTCAGATCACGTTGTGCCTCTGTGTGTGACCCTCAGCACGCGTAGTTTAAGTACTGTTGGGACCAAAAGGCCACACAAACATTACCTGAACCCTCCCTGCCAGCAGATTGGAGGCAAAACAGTGTGTCTAAAGGCTTCAGAGTCAACTTTGATGCTTTTAGTGACTTGGGAGATTGGTAGGTTTAGGAGTGCCGACAAATCTTGGAGTCTAGCTCAACATCTCAATGAATGAACAAATGCACAGCTGTACCGCTGTTTACATTTCAATGTAGGGAAAATACTGGTCAAAACCAGCAGGGCCTGGTGCTCAGAGAAGGTCGAAGGGGGAACGGGTAACTTGCAAGTCACAGGTGAAAGCAGGAGCAGAATGTGATTTCCTTTCTCACCTTTTCTGAGCTGGTAGTTGAAGGTCATGGGTTGAGGTTGCTGGCCTGTGCACAGACTTGCTTCCTCTGCTCCCGTGCAGGAAGGCTCACTTAGTCGTCACCTTCACAACCAAGATCGCCGGTGCGGCTGCCACCAGCCATTGGTGGTTTATCTGAGAACCTGCTGAACAGGGTGCACATTAGCAGTGCGAGTTGGTAGTTTTCTGTTGTGAAAGCTCCTAGATATCCTGCCTCCTCCCTTCATTGGAGCTGACCCTTAGGAAGATCTGAGAGGCCGCTTTTTTGGACTTAAGTCCTCAGCAGATCTGTCGGATAAAGCAGTTCTCAGCTTTCAGGGTTTCCGTGGTGGCTCGGTTGGTAGAGGATCCACCTGCAATGCCGGAGACCTGGGTCTGATCGCAGGGTTGGGAAGGGCCCCTGGAGGAGGGCATGGCAACCCTGCCACTCCAGGATTCATGCCTGGAGAATCCCATGGGCAGAGGAGCCTGGCGGGCTACAGTCCATGGGGTTGCAAAGAGTCAGGCATGACTTAGCAACTAAACCACCACCACTTCAACTTTTAGGTTGCATATATATATATGTATATATATACATATTTCCAGCCAACAGTACTAAGCGAGGAAGATATTTCCCTCTACTCTTCTTGGCTATTCTGGCTGCTCTAAGAATTAAACTGACATGAGATAGATAACAGGAGAAAATCAGACAAAATTTATAACATGCATACACAAGAGGAAGATGCAGGGAAACTGAGTAACTTGCTGAAATGGCTGAAACTCTCCCTTTAAGTAGCATCTTTGGCTAAAGACAAAGGAGGATGTTGAAGGTAGTGGTTTGGGACTTCAAAGGTCCAGGAAGTCAATTCACAGGAGGATGAAAGAGCAAATGAGAGGTAGACACGTGTTTGGTGGCCCAGCAGAGACAGGAGGACCCAGAGCTTCGCACCAGCCTGTGTGCACTGCAGATTATCACCGACGACAGCTGTGCTCCTGTGGGAGATGTTTGATTTAAACTCTTCGGCCAGCTAAGGGGGAAATCAGAGGTTCTTCTTGAGTCCCTTGGATCTTGATCATTTGCAGCTGGAAGTCATCTGCGTTATAATTTTGAGGTGGCAAATTTTCTTCCCCCACAGAATTCCTGCTTGGACACGACTGAGGGGGTTAAGCAGGAGGAATTCCTGCTTGGACACCACTGAGGGTTAAGCAGGAGGAGTGAGACAGGACTTGTGCTTCAGAACATCGGAGAATGTCTGGGAGGCTTCCCCGGCAGTCCTCCTTCCAGTGCAGAGGGTGTGGGTGCAACCCCTGCGTGCGGAGCCAAGGTCCCACAGGCCTCACGGCCAAAAAGCCAAACCATGGAACAGAAGCAATATTGTGACAAATTCAGTAAAGACTTTAAAAAAAAAAACAAAACTGGTCCATAGCAAAAAAAAATCTTTTAAAAAATTAAAAGAAAGAGAAAGAACAGACGGATTGAAAAGACGAGAATGATTGGTTCGTGAGAGCAGGGTTTTATATGTCTTCTTCATCACTGTGTCTCCACCTCTAGAAGGTGCCCAGTGGATCTGTCTTGAATATGCAAGCATTTGTGTGTGTTTGTCTGTGCTTCTTTTGAAATTTTGTTGAGCAGCCTTTTTGCCCATAGAGTCCCTCCATCTCCTATAAATTTACTCCTTGGAAGACAGCTTTATTTATTGGAAGTTTAACCATTCCTCACAAGGAAGTTTTTAAATTTTTGGTTGTTATTTCTTCTGTATATTTTATACCTACAAGTCAGACCTCTCTGAAGGGGCCTGTGCTTCATGTCCTTTTGGATCTGTTGTACGTGACTTTTTATACCTGCCCTTTTTTTGTAAAGCCAAGCTGTGCACCGAGTGACTTTTCCCTTACAAGAGCTGGGTTTTCTTTTTTTGTTAATTTAATAGCTTAGCCAATAAAACACCCTTATCTGTTCCTTACACATTCACCTCTATTTTATTTGCTCATTTCCTCCTTTACTGTTTTACTTGGTTTTGTAACGGGGGTGTGTAAATCGTGCTTCTTTGCCTCATCTCACCTCTGTAGGTATATTTTAGGTTTCCAGAGAGGGCTGTATCTTCCTTTATTTGTATAACAGAGGTGCATACTGTTAGCATAGCTCCTTGCCTGTCTGCCTGGGGCCATGACTGTACCTCTAGTGGTGAAACTTAAACATTTGTAGAAATAACAGGTCTAAGCTCTCCTAAACACACAGCCTTATCCCTGTCCCTGGAAGCCTTCTGAAGCTCCTCCACGGACCTCATTCTTCTCACTCCAGCTCATCCTCCAGTTGAAGTCTCAATTTCCGCAAATGCTGGTTTGTGGATGTCATTTCCTCACTTAAACACCTTTTCTGTATTCTTCATCTGCAGAATAGCTTCTCGGCACAGCAACGCATGATCAGAGGCCCCTCAGCTTAGGACACCACCCGTTACAGCGGCTCCTCCCTCTCCTCACCGCCGGCAGCCTGGCCCTCCCTCCACTGGGGCCGCGGCGCCCAACATGGGAAGCAGCCCCTGCCTCTGTTCGCGTCTGTCTCTGCTTTTCATCACATCAAAATCCTACTTTGGCTTTATTTTTTAATTTTTAAAAATCTATTGTATTGAAGTGTAGTTGATTTACAATGGTGTGTTAATTTCTGCTGTACAGTCAAGTGATTCAATCGTATATGTATATATATATATGATTGAATATATATATAGATTGAATATATATATTGATTGAATATACGTATAAATTGAATATACATATAGATTGAATATACATATTGATTGAATCTATATATATATAGATTGAATATATTTATTGATGAATACATATATATAATTCTTTTTTATGCTCTTTTCCGCGATGGTTTGCTGCAGGGTAGTGAGCATAGCTCCCTGTGCTCCGCAGCAGGGCCTTGCTTCTCCACCCTGTATGTAATAGTTTGCATCTGCTGCCCCAAATCCCGATGCACTCCCCCACCCTCCTTCCCCCTTGGCAGTCACAAGCCTGTCCTCTGTGTCGCGAGTTTGTTTCCGTTTCATAGATAAGTTAATTTCTGTCGTAGTTCAGATTCCACATACAGGGGATATCACACAGTGTTTCTCTGTCTGACTTATTCTCTCAGCGTGACCTCCTCTAGGTCCACCCCTGCTGGAGCAGATGGCATTATTCCTGCTTTTTCGTGGCTGAGCAGTGTTCCGTTGTGTATCTGTACCACAGCTTCATTATTCATTCATTTGTGGGTGAACATTTAAGTTGCTTCCAAGTCTTGGCTTTTGTGAATGGTGCTGCTATGAACATAAGGCTGAATGTATCTTTTTTAATTATAGTTTTGGTCTGGGTATGTGCCCAGGAGCGGGATTGCTGGATCATATATTCTTTCTGCTTTTAGTTTCTGAGGAACTTACAGACTGTATTCCATAGTGGCTGCACCAATTTACATTGTACCCCACCAACAATGTATGAGAGCTGCCTTTTCTCCACACTCCCTCCAGCATTTGTTATTTGTAAATTTTTTAGTGATGGCCTTTCTGACTGGTGTGAAGTGATACCTCATTGTAATTTTGATTTGGAGTTCTCTAATAATTTTCAATTTTGAGCATCTTTTCATGTGCTTCTTGGCCATCTGTATGTCTTCTTTGGAGAAATATCTGTTTAGATCTCCCCAATTTTTGATTGGGTTGTTTTGTTGTCATTGAGTTGTATGAGCTGTTTGTACATTTTGGAAATTAAGCTCTTGTGGATTGCATGGTTTCAAGTATTTTCTCCTTTTCTGTTGGTTGCCTTTTCCTTTTCTGTGTGATTTTCCTTAGCTGTACACAAGCTTGCAAGTTTGATTAGGTCCTGTTTTGTTTATTTTTGTTTTTTGTATCTATTGCCTTATGACACTGACCTAAGAAAACATAGGTACAAAAATCTGACTACTTTGAATGTCTCTTCAATGCCTTTCCCAAACTTCTTGGACCAAACTGATGCTCATGGAACTTTACTTACGTTTCTGTTTCCTTGACCCTCTCTGTCACACTTAAATTGACCGCATATCCACTCTCCTTCCTGGTCTATGAGCTCCCTGAAGGCTGAGGGAGAACTTGACCATCATTTTTATCACCAGCACCCTGCACAGTCCTTACACAACTGGGAGCTCAGCAAATTCTCAGTAAACAAGCGAGTGGCTGACCAAATGGGTAACTATATGTGTAAGCCTGGGTTGAACCGCTGGGCCAGCATCGTTCTCCCTGTCGCCAAAACACTGATGTCACATCAGGAATTCTGAGATGCTGCTGTTGGTGAGGCAAGCCGAAGCAGACTGGGTCACCTTGAAACTCCAGCCAGAACCGTTGGGGAAAGTTTCAGTCTTAATGTAAGGTATCCCTGTTTTTATTCTTCTTTCTGAAATGATACCCTGTTAATAGTTCATACTTTTCCCACAAAGATATTTAAGTCAAGGTTTTTACTGAAGAACAGCATGCATACACGAGTGGACAGCGTGATGAATTTTCACAGGGATGAGACAGCCGGGAATGGGACTTAAGGCTGTGACAGACATCACCGATGCCCGGAAGTCTGCCCCTTTAGTCCATCTATTTTCACCTGCATGCCGGGAAGACAGAGCCTCACACACTGACAGCTCCTCTTGCACATGGAAACATGTCCATGAGGGGTTAGTGCCCTTAGGGCAAGCCTCAAAGCCTCTTGGGCAGGGGAGTCTGGTCCTAAATGGCTAAGCTTCCTGTCTTCCAGTGGGACAATCTTCGCACTGGAAGACGGGAAGCTTGTGTGTCCATGTGAGTCCTCAAACAGTGACTAGGTATTTCCTGTATTTAAAACATAGCTCAAGAAATTTCCCACATAAAGTTTTGCTAAAAGGATAGTGTTGTTCTGTGCACATACACACGTAAATTTTATTCTACATAAGCATCACATAAAAACGTTGTATTGAGAGGTTAATATGTTATAGGAATTTGGATGTTAAACAAAAAGAGATAGGAGCGTGAAAAGATACTCGCTCAGGACACAGTCTGCTGGCATGTCTGTGCACCACAGGGGCCAAGGTTATTATCCCGCTTTGGAGACAGAGTCAAGGCTGCGTAAATCAGCAGTCTAATTGTTACTGAACCAAACTTGGGTCTGCTTGCCCGTGTGCAGCAAAGCTACTCTACTGGCACTTGAGTTGTGGTGAAAGTGAAGCGTTTACTGAAGGAAAAGAAGCAAGGAACCCAGGGCAGCTACTGCTCGAAGCCTGACCTCCCCAAACGGGCTTCAGCAAAGCGTTTTCAAGGTCAGATGACGGGGGAGCTGATCAGACAGTGTGCAGTTCTCTGACTGGTTGATGGTGAGGTAACTAAATGGCGTCACAGGAGTTAACATTATCAACCTTTAGGCTCGAGGAGGCCCGGGGGCTATGTGCTTCTCATCAAGTAGCTAGCATCTTTGGTTTCGTCGGGGTTTGTGCATCTGTGTAACAACTCGGGGTGCACATCAGATGCTATTATCTAGGTACTTCAGAGAGCAGTTAGAGCAGAGGGCAAGGAGGAAGGGTCTGTTCCAGGAAGACCCCTTAGGGTCCTGCTTGGTCATACAATAACTCAACTGATTGAATTCATTTACTAAAACGAAGAGAGTTTTAGATAGGATTAAAACGAAAGCTAAGCCATATACACTCGATAAGAATGACACCTAACATCTAAGGCTAGAGAAATTTTGAAAATAAAAGACTGAAATATTAAGTACTTAGGAATGAAAAATATAAAACAGATAAAGAAGAGCATCACTTGGTGTTAGAGAAAACAGCATACGAAGAATCTATAACTCTCAAGACTTTTACACTTTTAACAACCTCAGCAAGATTCACGAACCATAAAATAAAAATTATTACATTTTGGGAGAATTCAACACAGCCCTTTCAAAACATACAGATAAAGACTACAAAAAGAGACAACGGTGTTTGTAAGAATGTAACATAATGAACCACAGAATTTATAAAGTTAAATTAATGTGCATAAAATATATCTTCCAACAAACAGAGACTATACATTCTTTCCTGGACTTAGTAAACTTGCATAAGCTTATTTATGGTAAGGTCACAAGAGGACTCTCAACAAATTCCAGAGAACTAGTGTTATGCAAATAATATTCTCTTACTGAAATTAACATGGTAAATACCCATAGATGTAAACAACAGGAACAGAAACTCTTTGAGGTCTTCAGTAGTTTATAAACGTGGAAAATGTCCACGAGGTCAAAATGCTGGAGAACCACTGACTTGGTCAAGCTTCCTGTCCCTTCCTTCTCCCTCTCCTTGTCCGCCATCCCCAAGTAAAAAGAAAATTAATCAAGGTTCAGTCAGTTTCCCTGGTGGCTCAAATGGTAAAGAATCTGCCTATAGTGCAAGAGATCTGGGTTCAATCCCTGGGTCAGGAAGCGCCCCTGGAGAAATGGAAACCCACTTCAGTGTTCTTGCCTGGAAATTTCCATGGACAGAGGAGCCCGGGGGGTCATAGTCCAAGGGATCACAGACAGTCAGACACAACTGAGCTAAGTTTATTTCCTTTCAGTCAATTACTTTTTTTTTTTAATGATGTAAAACTATGTTAACATCAAAAACTGACAAAGACTGTAAAGGAAAGAAACATTTCAAGACGTCTCATTTATGAATGTCGTTGCAAACTGTTTAAATGAAACATAGCAAAGTCTGTGCCGGCGTGTGTGTGAGTCACCCAGTCGTGTCTGCCTCTTTGTGACCGCACGGACTGTGCCTGGCCAGGCTCCTCTGTCTAGCATTATACAAAAGAAGCATGTTGTTACCAAAATGAAACGGCAGAGTTTGCAGCAGAGAAAGGTTCGTTCCAGGGCCCAACCAGAACAGGTGGCTCATGCCCCTAGCCGCAAGCTCCCCAGTGGTCTGGGAGGAGGAGATTTTATGGGTAAAATCTGGGATGAGGGCCACAGGGTGTGTGGCTGTCTTCCGATTGGCTGAGATCAGGGTGATGAAATAACCAGGAATCCTGCGCTCAGCAGGAAGTTGCCGGCCTCCTCCGGGTGGGGCTTAGTCCCGGCTGAAGAACGCAGAGGTCCCGTTTCGTTTCGTGCATTCCTAGAGGAGAAACCAGGACCCCGTTATCACTGCTCCTGACCGCGCCTTCTCTGCTTCTCACTCGCTCTCTTCCCAGATTGGTGACTGTTTGAATCAGCCCTTTGGGACTCAGGGACGGTCAGGGAGGAGGGATGAGGTCTGTTTCCTGCAAACAAAACGCAAGGGACCCAGAAAGGGTTAGTGCCCGGGAGAGACCCACAGGGTGCTGTTCAGCTTCAGGTTTCGGTGTTACCAGGTAGAGTTTATCCCCCAGTTATACAGATGATCCACATTAAATAGTAATGTAATCTATTCATCGATATACACGTGTGTTCTCAGTCACTCAGTCGTGTCCAGCTCTTTGTGGCCTCACGGACTGTAGCCCACCCGGCTCCTCTATCCATGGAATTTTCCAGGCAAGCATACTGGAGTGGGTTGCCATTTCCTACCCCAGGAGATCTTCACAGCCCAGGAATCGAGCCTGCGTCCTTTGTGTCTCCTGCATTGGCGGTGGATTCTTTATCACTATAGAGCCGCCTGGGAAGCCCTGGTCTGAAATCGGAAGCATCCGGTTAGAAGTGGAGACAACGCGGCGATGCCTGCTGTTACCTCCACTGCCCAGTCTGTTGGTAATCACAGCTGATAAATAAGGGACAAGAAATAAAAAGCTTCTTTAAAATAAAGAGATATGTTATCATTGTTTACAGATTACTAAGGTCTACAGCGTAATCCAAGAAACGTGCTAGTCAAACTATTGAAGAATCAACATACAAAAGAGAGTGGTGTTCACACTCACCAAGAACAGCCACTTCCAAAGAGTGACGTGGAGAATCAGTCACAAAAGCAAAATAGCAACAAATTGCAAAACATCAAGGAACCAATCTGAGGAATATTCTTAAGGCTGTGTGAAGAAAATTTTTAAAGTTTAACCAATACAATATTGTAGAGTAAAAAAATAAATAAAAATAAACATCATTAAAATAAGAAATATATATGAGCTAAGTTGAGAGATTAGTTGTGTTTGTCACTTTGTCAAGCTAATTTCATGTCAAGCTAATGTACAATTTCATCGTAAGTCCAATGAAATTTTAACTTTTCACAAAACAAAGTCATTTAAAAATTAATATGGATTATAGAATTTCAAATGATAGTTGGGATAATTCTTATGGAGAAAAACAGAAAGAAAAGAGAAGTCCTACCTATAATAAAGCCATCTTTAAAAAGTGCTTAGTTTAGTGCTGTATCAGTTAAGTATTGAGAAGATGAACAGAACATTATTTAGAAATGCAAAGCAGATCCAAGAATGTGACAAATTGCGCAGAGCAGAGGTGGTGTTCAAATTGCTACATGAGGGTAGTCTGGTGAAACGCTGTTGGGAAATTTGTCTGGTTTCCCAGCAAAAATAAAAGTAGGTCACTATTCAGCATCATATAAAAAGACGGTTGTTATTTTTAAAACAAAAGGACTCCCCAATGTTCCAAAGACAACATAGGAAAATATTTTAGTAACTTAAATGTGGAAAGGATTTGTTAAAATATACAAACACATAGGAAAAAAACTTTAAAATTTTGATCAATGTAATATTTAAATTAGTATTATAAAATATTGTAAATAAAGTTAAAAGTGAATTTATAGACTAAAAAGAAATATCTGCAACATATCTAACAGGATGAATTCAACATTAAGGACATATAGGAGCTTCCCTAGTGGTCTGGGGGCTGACTCCACGCCCTCAATGCGGGGCCCCAGGTTCAGTCCCTGGTCAGGAAACTAGATCCTGTGTTCCACAACTAGGGGCCAGGGCAGTGAAATAGGTAAAAAAAAATTTTAAGAACATATAAAAAGTAACTTAACAGCATTTAACTTAATAGCACAAAGATGAACAATTGAAAAGTGGGCCAAGGACAGAAAAAGCTCCCAACTGACTGTTAAACGTAAGAGGACAGTTACCCTCACTAGCGCCCGAGACGTGAATTTAGAATCACAGTCACCCATTAAATGAACGCAAAGCCGTTAAAGTCCATGTTTTCCTGTAGTCATGCTCTGTATGTCACAAGTCGAGAGTTTTGTCTCCTATGCAAATCATTTTTCCATTTTGTAAATTACTGTTCTCCTAAACTCATGTTCAGTTTGGGGAGGGGTCAGGGGAGCTGCTGGAATCTTTCAGGCTCGACCAGCCACTTAATCAACAAAAGCAGATTTAGAATGGACTTTCCCTGGTGGCCCAGTGGTTGGGACCCCACGCTTTCAATGCAGGAGGCACGGGTTCGATCCCTCGTTGGGGAAATTTTGCATGCCATGGGCTGTGGTCAAAAATAATTTAGAAAAACAGGGAAATATGAAACATTTCTCAGTTCATTTTGAAAAGTAAAATGGATGTTGCTTGGTTGGTGCCTGTGGATGGCAGAATAATGGCTCAGGGACCACTGCACATCCTAATACCAGCACGTAGTGACTGTGCCGCCTTCCATGGTAGAAGGGACTTCACAGATGTTGAGGATCCCGAGATGGGAGTCCTGGATTTTCCTGGACTATCCTGAAGGGTCTTTACAAGAGGGAGGCAGGCACAGAGAGGGGGGGTGATCTGAGGGTTGGGGGCAGGGAAGACAGTATGATGCCCAGAACTGAGGACAGTCCCTAGAAGCCTGGGAAGGTTGAGGGAGATCCCCCTAGAGCCTCCAGGAGGAGCGGCTGGGCCAACACCCTGATGCTGGACTGTGGAGACCAATTTTGGACTTCTGTCTTTCAGAACTGCAAGATCACGTGTTCGTGTTGTTTCAAGCCACTAAATTTACGATAACCTGTCGCAACAGCAGCAGGAAATGAATCCGGTGATCTGGGGGGCGCATAGCATTTCTCTTCCACTCTCTTGTGGTATGATATCAGAAAATTCTCGACCCATGTGAGGGCTCCATCCAGGTCTCTCGAACAGCAAAAGATCTGCTCCCCACCGTCCATGCTATAAACGCCCAGTGCAAAAGTCCAGGTGCCACCAGAGACGCTGGGTGTCTCAGATGGAACCAACTAGACACACGCTGTGTAGTCATCTGCTGGCGATTCACAGTCTGAAGCCATTCACCCACTGGCTGCTTACAGGGCCTTTGTTCTTGTGCCTCTTGAGAACTAACCAATAAAGACGCAAACTGGTCTCCAGAGTGGCTGCCTTCTTATCATCTGCAGGCAGTGGCTCTAGATGGTAAATGCAGTGGTAAATAGAAAAGAAGAATCCCCTGTATTTCTTCAAGCTTATGATATTTCTGGTCATACTGATAAGAGACTGACATTTGGAAGGTACCCTGACATTCACAGCTTCAGTAAGCATGTTCCACCAGCCCAGCCTCTGCAGGTCTGGGGACCTGTTTGCAGGAAGAGGGACGCTGAGGCTTGGTTCCAGTCTGTCCTTGAGGAGTCGCTGATCTATGAGTGATGCAAAGTGCCAAACAGCCAGGGAATGGATGGCTGTGCTTCTCAGTGTTCTTCCTAGCACATACACTGTTCCTGTAATTTTCAGGAGCCAGGCCAGCTCGCTGTATCTGACTTATATTAATGTCTTCGTCTTTGTGTGGGTGACTGCTCGTATCTGCAGAAAGTGGTGTGTTTGTGTTCAGATAGAAGCATTCTCATGTAATCACATGTGTTGATTAAATAGGAGGGACCAGTGAGATCCCTCCAAGAAGGACAAAACCCAACGGTGGCCAACAGATGCGAAAGGTGTTGAATAGTAACTGCCGAAGATGGGGTTTTAAAAATAGAAGGAGACCAGATAGTAAAATATTGTTATTAAGCAATGGGCCCTCTGTGTTTTATCTAGGCACACTGGGATGGCTAGATTTCTCTAGAATTTTTGGAAGAATGGACTCTTGGCAGGATTTTGGAAACCTGTGGTTTGCTTCATCAGACTCTAGTCAGCTGTAAATAATGTCTCTTTAAAATAAGGTACAAGAAAATGTGGTTAAAATTCCAAGTGGAAGGTCACAGTGTGAAAGACAGGTTGGTAATTTATTTGAATCTCCTGGTTTGTTTTTAAGGGTAGGTGGTCCCTTGTTTGACTGATGTTCCTAAAGCGATCAGTGCCTGGGACTTCAAAGATAAGCTGATCCTAGGAGACGAAGGCTCTGCTCAGAAAAATAAAATGTTGTTTTGCCTAAAGTGCAGAAGTGCCCCCGACCGACTCACCAGGGAGCTGATTTCAGTATTTTGTGCAGATGACATCCTCAGCTTTTGGCAAAAAAAAGTATACTTTTTCTTAGCAGCCCATAGCTGGAACATTCCATTTTATTTGTCTTTGCCTGTATTTAATTCCTTTCCTCCTATTGCTTCTGCTAGATAGATAAGAAAATGGAGCATAGGTTAAGAGATTTGTTCAAGCTCACAAATCTGGTAACTTCTTGAGCTGCAGTTTCAGAGCACCTTTTTTTTTTTTTTGAGAAGATAAATATACCAAGGTTAGTTGCACAGCATTTCCAAGAAATGACTAAAATCTATATTTTATCAGTTGATATGCATGGATTTGTCTGTCTGATGAGAGAATTTAGTGATCAATTTTTCTTAGATATGTCTGGTGCATGTTCATAATTTTAGCTGGAAGGGATTGTAATGATCTAAGTCTCACGAGGTTCTAGTTTTTTGCAGGAGGCTTTTGATAGGCTTGGGCTTACTTTGTTATCATAGTTGTGCTTTTTTTAAGCCACAAGAAGTTAGTACACAATTTGGGTTCCTTATTACCATTGGGTTTTGCTAAGCATCAGATAATAACCAAAAGATTAAAAACTTTGCTTTAAAAATCCAAGCCTTTTATTAGGCATTTTCCAGCATATACATTTCAGCAACCATGGTATGTTCAAATTACACTGGGTATTCGGCCTGTTTTGCTTTTATTATTTTTCTCTGTGCTTATAATTACACTGAACCTTACTACATTTTGAATAATAACCTTTAAAAAGTTGCTGCAGAGGCACAAAGAGCAGCGTGGCGGGGATCTGCAGGATTCATAGCATTATTTCAGTGTCCTTTTCATACGGTTCATAACAGTCACCAGGTTTAATCACAGCTATCCATCCCCAAGGAACTGTTTGTTTTGAAACAGTTTTAGATGTGAAAGTTCTTTGACCCAAATGCAAGGCAGCCTGGAGTGGAGAAAAATGAGGATTATAGTTAGAAGTTACAGTTAGAAATCATGTTGTCATATTTTTAACATTAAGGTGCATATCTCATGAAGCCACTGGAGCACGTTCGTCACGACTTAGTTTATATCGTCGTGGGTGTGCACGCCCGTGTGTGTGTTCACGCTTTGTCGCTCGTTTCTCCCTGAACAGGTGTGACGACTGTGCCTTGCCAGCAGGAGCACGGGTGATTCATTAGTTTCTCCTCACTTTTGCGCAGGAGCTGTGTTTCACACCTGAGGTGCTTACACTCTGACCCACTCACACCCAGTGGGGGCCAGTGAAACCAGCCTTAAAATAGCAAAAAGGAAGATGGGTTGATAGCTCCTCTTGTGGGTTAGGTGGCCTCCAGCACTCCTCCTGTGTCCAGAGGCAGGGCGCGTTAAAAAGATCAGAGGTTGTATCCATACGAAACTATTCAAAATTCAGGTCTTACAACGTAGAGTGTGTGTGAGTCGCTCAGTTGTGTTCGACTCTCTGTGACCCCATGAACTGTGGCCCACCAGGCTCCTCCATCGTGGGATTCTCCAGGTGAGAGTACCGGATTGGGTTGCCGTGCCCTCCTCCAGGGGATCTTCCTGACCCAGGGATTGAGCCCGGGTCCCCCACATTAGCAGGCAGACTCTTTACCATCTGAGACAGTAGGCACGCCCTACTCTGTTGTACCTGCATTCAGCTGGGGTGGTCACTGAGCTGCTGCAAGCATCAGTTTTCTCACTGGAAAATGCGGTTAACAGTGCCTGCCTTGTGAGCGCCCCGTTCTGGTCCTGAACGTGAAATTATGGCATGCACAGTGCGTGGCACGTGAAGAGTGGGTATACGTGGAAGCTGTCCATATGATGGCATTGCCTTTGCCTCCCCGTTAAATTGCAGTCAGCCTGGACTCTGGGTGTGTGCGTGTGTGTGTGTGTGGTGTATGGGGGTTGTGTGTGTGTGTGTTTGTGGTGTGTGTGTGGTGTGTGTGTGAGGGGTATGTTTGTGGTGTGTGTGTGCCTGTGTATGTGTGATGTGTGTGTGTGTTTTGTGTGTGTGGTGTGTGTGTGTGTGTGTGATGTGTGTGTGTGTGGGGGGATGTGTGTGTGTATGTATGTGTGGGGTGTGTGTGTGTGTGGTATGTGTGGGTGTGGATGTGTGTGTGTGGCGTGTGTGTGTGGAATGTGTGTGTGTTGGGGGTGTGTGTGTCTGTGTATGCGTGTGTGTTGTGTCTGTGTGGTATGTGTGTGTGGGGGTATGTGTGTGTGTGTGGGGTATGTGTGTTTGTGCAGTGTGTTTGTGGTGTGTGTGTGTGGGGTATGTGTGTTTGTGGAGTGTGTTTGTGGTGTGTGTGTGTGGGGTGTGTGTGTGGTCTGTGTGGTGTGTGTGCATGGAGTCTGTATGTGTGGTGTGTGTGTGTGGGATGTGTGTGTGTATGTGGGATGTGTGTGTGCGTGTGTGTGGGATGTGTGTGTGTGGGATGTGTGTGTGTGGGATGTGTGTGTGTGGGATGTGTGTGTGTGGTATGTGTGTGGTGTGTGTGTGTGTGTGTGTGTGGGATGTGTGTGTGTGGGATGTGTGTGTGTGGGATGTGTGTGTGTGGTATGTGTGTGGTGTGTGTGTGTGTGTGTGTGTGGGATGTGTGTGTGTGGGTATATGTGTGTGTGTGTGTTTTGTGTGTGTGGTATGTGGGTATGTGTGTGTGTGTGTGGAGTGTGTGTGTGTGGGGTGTGTGTGGGATGTGTGTATGTGTGTGTGTGTGTGTATCGGGGGTATGTGTGTTTGTGGTGTGTGTGTGGGATGTGTGTGTGCGTGTGTGTGGGATGTGTGTGTGTGGGGGATATGTGTGTGTGTGTGTGTGGGATGTGTGTGTGTGGATGTGTGTGTGTGGGTATATGTGTGTGTGTGTGTGTGTGGGTGGGATGTGTGTGTGTGTTTTGTGTGTGTGGTATGTGTGTGTGATGTGTGTGTGTGTGGTGTGTGTGTGTGTGGGGGGGTGGGTGGGATGTGTGTGTGTGGGTATATGTGTGGGTGTGTGTGTGTGTTTTTTTTGTGTGGTATGTGTGTGTGTGTGTGTGTGGAGTGTGTGTGGGATGTGTGTATGTGTGTGGGGTGTGTGTGTGTGTCTCTGTGTGTGTGTGTATCAGGGGTATGTGTGTTTGTGGTGTGTGTGTGTCTATGTGTGTGTGTGTATGGGGGGTATGTGTGTTTGTGGTGTGTGTGTGTGTGTGTGTGTGGGGGGGGGTATGTGTGTTTGTGGAGTGTGTTTGTGGTGTGTGTGGGGGGGATGTGTGTGTGTATGTGTGGGATGTGTGTGTGTGTGTATGTGTGTGTGGGATATGTGTGTGTGTGTGTGTGATGTGTGTGTGTGGGTATATGTGTGGGTGTGTGTGTGTGTTTTGTGTATGTGGTATGTGGGGGTGTGTGTGTGTGGGGGGGTGTGTGTGGGATGTGTGTATGTGTGTGGGATGTGTGTATGTGTGTGTATCAGGGGTATGTGTGTTTGTGGTGTGTGTGTGGGATGTGTGTGTGCGTGTGTGTGGGATGTGTGTATGGGGGTGTGTGTTTGTGGTGTGTGTGTGTTTTGTGTGTGTGGTATGTGTGTGTGTGTGTGGGATGTGTGTGTGTGTGGGATGTGTGTGTGTGTGGGATGTGTGTGTGTGGGTATATGTGTGTGTGTGTTTTGTGTGTGTGGTATGTGTGTGTGTGTGTGGAGTGTGTGTGTGGGATGTGTGTATGTGTGTGGGGGTGTGTGTGTGTCTGTGTGTGTGTGTGTATCAGGGGTATGTGTGTTTGTGGTGTGTGTGTGGGATGTGTGTATGGGGGGGTGTGTTTGTGGTGTGTGTGTGTCTGTGTGTGTGTCTGTGTGTGTGTGTATGTGTGTGTGCGCCATATGTGTGCGCGCTGCATCTTCTTTGTCCGTTCATCTGCTGATGGGCATTCAGGGTGTCTCCCTGTCTTGGCTGTTGTGAATAGTGCTGCTGTGAACATAGGGGTGCGTGTACCTTTGAATTAGAGTTTTGTCCAGATATATGCTCAGAAGTGAGCTTGCTGGATCACATGGCAACTCTTATTTTCAGTTTTTTGAGGAACCTCCATACAGTTTTCCCAAATGGCTGAGCAGTTTACAGTCCCACCATCAGCAGGCGGGGCCTCTTTCCTCTGAGCCCTCTCCAGCAGTTACTGGTTTCATACTTTCTGATAGTGGCCATCCTGAGGGGTGTGAGGTGATTTGCGTTCCTATTCAGTGGATACTTACACCTGTATGTCCCTGGGTAAGAACCACCCAGATCAGGATAGAGGATGTTTCCAAGCAGCTCCCTCATGTCCTTCCATTCACTATTCTGTCTGCCTAGAGGGAACTGCTATTCTGACTTTTATAACCATAGACTGAGTCTGTTCACGAACATTATGTAAGGAGAGCCATACACCATGAATTTGGGTCTGGCTCCTTTTACTCACGATAATGTTGTGGAGTTCACCCAGGTATCAGTATTTCATTTCTTTCTCCTCCTAATAGATATTTGAGAGTTGTTTCCAGCTCTCGGATTGTGGAAAAATCTACAATCAGCTACTTTTACAAATCTTTTTGTGGATATATCTTTTCATTTCTCTGGAATATATACCTATGGTGAGAATTGCTGAGTCGTAAGGGAAGCATATGTTTTAAATGAATAGAAACTGCCAGCCTGTTTTCCAAAGTGATTGTTCCAACTCCCACCCCCACCAGCAGCATTAAAGAGACCCAGTGCCCAACGCGACTGGCATTGTCAATAGTTTTCGTTTTGGCTATTTTAAAACCTTTGTGGTGCCATCATAGTCTGCATTTAATTTGCATCTCTCTGAGTGTTCATGAAGTTGAGTGTGTGGATCATTCAGGCGTCTTCTTCTGTGAGTTGCCTGTCACAGGAACCAAATGCTCATGGACCAATCATACTTCTGGGGCTGGGCAGAGGGTCCTTGTGTATTGTGGATAAGTAAGAGCTTCCTTTGAAAGGCATTAGTTTAAAAATCAAGTCAAGGGGACTTCTCTGGTTGCTCAGTGGTCAAGAATCCACCTTGAGGTGCAGGGGCCACGGGTTCGATCCCTGGTCAGGGAACTAAGATCCTTCATGCCTTGGAGCAGCTAAGCCGGTGAGCCACAACTGCTGAGTTTGCGTGCTGCAACTAGAGAGGCCGTGCGCCCCACTGAAGAGATGCAGCGAAGATCCTGCATGCACAGCTGGGACCCCCGAGCAGCCAAGTAAGCAAATGCAAATGGAACAGAGACATCCCAGGTCGTTTTCCTGCTGCCTCTGCTCTGTGCCCGGGGCTGCGTGGCTGCTGGCACACAGCAGACATGAGTAGGCATTTTATCCGGCGGAGCTGTCTGACAGATCCCCTGGCTCCTGCAGCTCTGTCGAGGTGTTCTGAGACCCTCAGGGTGATGTCTGGTGAAAGGGGAGACTGAAGCAGCAAGTGTCTGGATGGTTCTAATTGGTGGCTGTTATTGAAAATGCACTTCAGGAAGCAGAAATGAACACGTGGCTTACAGAACTGTAGGATCTTACGTTAGAAGCCCTCAAGCTGACCCAGGCTACACATCTCGTTTTCTGAATTGGAGGAAAACGAGGCAATGGAGGCTTAGTGAGATTCTGGACTTGCTCAAGTTTGAGGCGCTAGTTAATGGAGGAGTTAGATCTTAAATATTTGTTTTTATTAGAATTAGATTAACCTGTGAGTAAAATTAAATTGCATGCAGGGAGAGGGGGGACATACACTTTGCCTGGTTTCAAAGGTACTGATAAACCCAGGCACTTCTATACACTTATTACACGCGTAATAAGAGCAGGATGCTCCTTCTGACCCCAAGCTCCTTCAGGTGGGATATGCCCTGCCTTTCTTCTCTTCTCCAGCCCACACATACAGCCTGGTCTGAGGTCTGAGCCTCTTCTTCGAGGAAAAAAAATTGCAAAAATAAGCAGCAGTTCAGACGCAGTAAGTACAATAGATGAATAAATCATAGAGTTCAAGGTCAGGCTAAAGAAGTTTGACGTGAAGTGTGTTAAAGTCAACAGCCTGGATATGCATGTCAGGGTATTGAGCAAGACGCTGTCTGGGGCAAGAAATAGAAATTTGACCACGTGTCCCTTTATGATCTCACAGGACAATACGCCCGGGGGCAGAGACTCGCCAGTTGTGGCTAGTTGAGTGAATCGATGGCACAGACAAGGATCCCAAGGTCTTTGGTGATTCCAGGGAAATCCGGGGGTCCCGGCTCGTCCTCCGAGGGCCCCGGCTCATCCTCTGCGGGCCCCGGCTCGTCCTCCGTGGGTCCCGGCTCATCCTCCGCGGTGGGCACGGAGACATGCTCCCCCGATGGCCCTCCGCAGAAGGACCTGCGGTCCAGCTGTGAGCAGTGACGTCACCAGGAGCCCCTGGCTGGCGGCCCCTCTAGAAGCATGGTGCCCTCAGCCAGAGAGGGCTGCCCAGGTTCCACCCTCTCTTTAGAGGAAGGGGGCGGGAAGGGCAGCCCCAAACAGGGCACCTTCTGGGGCTGATTCTGGCCCTCAGCTCCCTGTGGGTTCTTTTTTAAATAATTCCTTAAGCGGTGTGTGTGCTTAGTTGCTCAGTCCTGTCCAGCGCTTTGCAACCCCGTGGACTGCAGCCCCCCAGGCTCCTCTGTCCATGGGATTCTCCAGGCAAGAGGACTGGAGTGGGGTGCCATTCGCTTCTTCAGCCCAGGTCTCCCACATTCCAGGCAGATTGACTGTACTGAAAAGAATTCAGACAGTGCTGCTCACTTACCACAGCATGAAGTTTCTCATAAAATTAAGTTACATTTGATGAAATTCCTTAGTCTAAGATTTGAGGACTTCTAGTCAAAAGGTACACACTTCCAGCTATAAGACAAATAAGTGCTAGGAATGGGACGTACAACATGATAAATGGAATGAATCCTGCTGTATATGCCGTCTAGGAAAGTGAAGAGAGTGATCCTGAGGCTTCGCTACAAAAACTTTTTCTTTTTCTTCTGCTTTAATTTTGTGTCTGTATGAGATGCTGATGTCCACTCTGTCGTGGTCATCATTTCATGATGGGTGTAGCTCAGACGTTATACTGCGTCGCTTAAACCTTACAATGCCGTATGTCAATGATATCTCAGTAAAACTGGAAGAAAAAGAAATTAAATGTGACACCCGTATAGGGTATCAGGGCAGCACCATCCTCACATCACAGACATTCACCTGGACTTGTGGGTGTTGGCCTACTTGGGTGGCAGAAGGCTGACCATTAAACCCTGTTTTTATTTTTCTTGTAAAATAAGCCTGACTCTAGAACAAAACTTGGATCTGTACTCCATTTCGTTTACTTATTTATTTTAAATTTTAAAATTGCATTTTGGGGCATAATTGATAAACAGCGTGTTCGTCTCAGATGTGCAGCAAAGTGAGTCATTCACAGGCACACGTGTGTCTGTTCTTTTCCAGATCCTTTTCCCATGGAGGTTATTGGAGACTCCTCAGTAGAGTTCTCTGTGTTGTACAGTGGGTCCTTGTTGGTCGTCAGGAGAGATTGGAGCCTGGGATCTGCTCCATTTTAAGGAAACTGTGAATCACTCAGTCGTGTCCGACTCTGCGACCCCATGGACTGTAGCCCGCCAGACTCCTCTGTCCGTGGAATTCTCCAGGCAAGAACACTGGAGTGGGTGGCGTAGCAGGCAGGTTCTTTACTGTCTGAGCCACCAGGGAAGGGCTCCGCTTTAAAGAAATGCCCCATAACCTGGGAGACCACTTCATCCAGAGGATCAGTGCCTTCTCTGAGAAGCTGCGAGCAAACGCCTCTTCAGGGACCCTCCTGTCTTCCTGGCAGGGCTGCCCCCTTCTGGGCCCTCAGGGTGCTTTTTCCCTCCTGTCCACTGCATTCAGAGTGGCCCCTGCCCCTTCTCCCCTCAGCAGGTACAACCATGATCAGAGTCACTCTCAGAGTCACTGTACTGACGCGGGTTTGGGTTTCCGAAACTAACCACGGGAACCGGCGCAGCTCCTAAGCTGCTTTCTGGCTGCTTTTGGCTTAGCGCCTCTGTGTACAATTTCAGCTTAAGTTTAGAAGTCTTTAGGAATGTTGATTACATTCTTTACGCTGAGCTTGACAAAGGATGGGTAAAACCACATTATTATACCATTATAATGAAAGTGAAAGTGAAGTCGCTCAGTCATGTCCAACTCTTTTGGATATCACGGACTGTAGCCTACAAGGCTCCTCCATCCATGGGATGTTCCAGGCGAGAGTTCTGGTGTGGGTAGTCATTTCCTTCTCCAGGGGATCTTCCCAACCCAGGGATCGAACCCAGGTCTCCCGTGTTGCAGGCAGACGTTTTACCATCTGAGCCACCAGGGAAGCCACAGTTAAAATAAACACACTTAAATTGTAATTTTCAGCCAGTCTGTGAGTCAACCTAAAGATCTTAATGTGTGGCTTCAAAGTATAAGATCTGCTTCAAATGAAACCATAAGCCTGCCTCCCCCTCTGGTAAATGTGCCAAAACCCTGGAGGACTGCAGCCAGCTTCACTGTGGTCCAGGCTCACTGCAGCCAGGAATGTCCATTGTGATCCAGCCACACACACATGCCAGAAATTAAATGCGTTTAACAGAACCTTTGCCTTAATGTGTAGAGTCCATGCTGAATCATCAGGACATGGTGGCGTTGACCTACTAAGTGTCACAGACAATGTTCTAGTTTATAATGTTCCTTGTAAGAAATGGCACATATTTCTGTAAGTCAGAAATTCAAAGAGTCTAAAATGCCCCTGTTCCCTTTTTTGGCAAAGTTGAGATGTCTAAGTGAATTGTTGCAATTGGTGTTAGGGACTTCAAAGCTTCCTGTTATCTATGCAATGCTTCATTATTAATGCCCTGATGTAGCTAGTAATGTTTAGTCTGATTGAATTTAAGTCGTTTATTGCAGGAAATTTTCATTTGAGGTTATTTTTGCCACCTCAGTGATAATAGCCTGAGTCACTGAAAGTTTGTCCTGAGAATCTTTGCCAAGAGATGAACAGTGTCAGCTGAACGGTTATATTGGCTCATCATGTCTGTGATGGGATAGTTGAATCCAGTAAGTACTACTGATAATGTTTTTATGTTTCCTAAGTGTAGAGATATTAGTGTGATCTGGTTTATATTATTATACATCATTCTGTCCTAAGATGACGTGTTAGCCTTGAGTGGCTGGGGTGGCTAGGAGATGTATCTACCTACTTCTCTACAAGAAGCCTCAACACCTTTGACCCCACTCCACTGAGGGAAGAAAAAGGGCTAGGGGGTGCTGGAAAAGTTGTATGATTGGGAATCGCAGGGCTCCGGAGCCCGCAGTTATGGTTCACAGGAGATGCATGCCTTTTATGTCAGCCCTCATCCATCCATCACCTGCCTTTTCACTTATCATCTGCTGGTCTGTCTTCTCACTGTGGGTGAATCACTGTTCTAAGTGTTTCAGAACAAGAAGGGGCATTCATAAACAGAGTAAACTCTGTTTTGTAGTTAGGCTTTAAAAAAAGACCAAAGCTAAGATTATAAAATGAAATAAAAACAAAACCGAGCTGTAGTCACAACATCATGAGTCTTGAAAGGCAGGCAGACATGAGAGTTTAGGCATGAATAGAGTCCCTTCAACCAAGCTTGAGATACTTGGGACGTCCAGCGTTCTGCCTATGAGCATGACGCAGTGTTGGTGTCTGCCTGAGGACTAATCAACCTCAGAATAACTAGAGACCAGGGACAGCTAGAGAAGTCAGAGGGATGAATGGAACCTGTGTTTTGCTACTGGTTTTATTGACTCAAGTATCTTATAGGAGTACTGGAATTCACTGGTTATTTTGGAAAATACCTTTAGGATTCAACAGAAGTCAACAGACACTCCATCCTTCACTTTTTACAAAGTACACCATGAGGCCCAGTTCCAAAGATGCCCCAGAGTTACAAGTGGAACCTGTGATTATTTTATTGTTTCTAGCCTTTTTTTTTTTTCTCCAATCCTCTAATTTTCTCCCTAATAATCTCCCTTGATTGCCATTTCCCAAGTCCTTGGAAGGGATGGATCCTCTTAGACATTGTGAAACAGAGTGGAAATGATTTCAGTGGGTGGTCAGTGATCATCTCAGAGCTGAAGGTGCTGTTGAGGTTGCTAGGCAGAACCCGGGGGGTTATCTTGTGAGCATCAGTTCTGAAAACTTTCAGATTTAGGAAAACCAATCTCATTAACGCATGACTGTAACGGTAACAGCCAGAGACTTAGATTGTCTGTGTTCAGATGAGATTTTTATAAAGTAGTAAAAATCTAAATACAATAACTAGAATACTTCACAAAGAGCTACAAAAGGAAAAATGAGTCCCATGGGAGAGTAATCATAGGCACCCAAGACTGTAAATGAGTTTCTAGAAGAGTGTTACCCAACAGGGCTTTCAGTGACGAGGAAACGTTCTATTAGCTGCACTGCGGCCAGCTGGCCACGCGTGGCCATCAAGCACTTGGCAGTGGGACCGAGAAGCTGAATTTTTACTTTTACTGAATTTTAATTGATTTAAACGTAAGCATAAATGCCACATAATTACTGCATTATACAGCAGTTCTACTCATTTCTTTTCTGAAACTGTCAGTCACAATTAATTCTGTATGATAAGGAAATTTGAAACTGAAGAAACATTTTGTGTGTTTTATGTTATATACCTCGAATCACTGTATTTTAAATACTGCATGCAATTTATAAGAACTATTACAAGGACATGTTTGGTTGAATATATGCATTTTCAAAATTACATTTGACACCATACTCTAGTACTTCAAATGTCTTTCCCATTGACATTGCGCATTTTTATTCAGTTCAGTTCAGTTCAGTCACTCAGTTGTGTCCAACTCATTGTGACCCCATGGACTGCAGCACACCATGCCTCCCTGTCCATCACCAACTCCAAGAGTTTACTCAAACTCATGTCCATTGGGTCAGTGATGCAATCCAACCATCTCATCCTCTGTCATCCCCTTCTCCTCCTGCCTTCAATCTTTCTGAGCATCAGGGTCTTTTCAAATGAGTCAGCTCTTTGCATCAGGTGGCCAAAGTATTGGAGTTTCAGCTTAAGCATCAGTCCTTCCAATGAATATTCATGACTGATCTCCTTTAGGATGGACTGGTTGGATCTCCTTGCAGTCCAAGGGACTCTCAAGAGTCTTCTCCAATACCAGATTTTTAACATTTTTAAAAATTTATTTTAGCTAATGACATAACATATGCTTATGGCAATATTAAAACATTTGTATTTTCAGGTTTCATTTACTGAAAAAAATCCTACTTAAAAAAATAGTTTTATTAAACTGACCATAAAATTCACCCACTCAGTGTAAAATTTAGTGGTTTTCAGTATATTTGTAGAGCTGTACAACTAGCACAACATAGTCTAATTTTGAAACATTTTCATCACACATCATCCCCATCAGCTGTCACCCCCCATTTACCCTTTGGACCCTGGTAACTCCACTCTTTCTCTCTAAATCTGCTTAATTCTGGATGTCTGACAGTAACGGGATTATAGGCAAGGGAGTAATGTGTGACTTCCACTCTGAAATTCATTTCTTCACCCCGGAAATCTATTTCTCTACCTGAAACAAAATAGGTAAATATGGTTAAGGATAACACACTTCCCTTCTAGGGATGTTCAGAAGGTTCTGGAGAACAGAGAAGTGTATGCATTCATAAAACATCCACAGAGCCAGGGGCCGGTAAGCTCGTCGGGAAAGGACTCCTGCGTCTCCTACGGAAAACCACCGCACCCGGCCGGCGCTTAGAGGGTTCAGGGTTGTGTGGCCGCTGCAGGCCGGGTCTCGCCCTCTCCGCTTCCCTGCAGAGCCAGACCGAACCGGGCTTTGTTCTCTTCCCCAGGGCTGGGGCTCTGTCTCCTAGAATTAATTCCCTGTCAATGCAGGCTCCGCAGTTTGTGAGACACATCCAGATATTTTTCTGAACACCAGAAAAATGTGGGCGCTAAACCCAAACTGGAAAATTCATTGTTTTTCTCCTCTTGGTGCCTCAGGACAGCTCAGTAGAGAATCTAGGAGGGAATCTGTAGGTGGTGTCACCTGGTAGGACCATTGCAGCTTCTCCCCCATCCCGGATCGCGGCTCTCGCTCCTGTATGTAGAATTAGCTTTTTTCTCACGCTTTGTATGATGCTTCTCAGTTCTTCAGTGATGCCAAAAACCCACCCTGTTTCTCATACTCAGTAAATTGACATAAACCTGCTTGATGAATAGATCTGCTGCTGCTGCTAAATCAGGTCAATCGTGTCTGACTCTGTGTCACCCCAGAGACAGCAGCCACCAGGTTCTGCACCCCTGGGATTCTCCAGGCAAGAACCCTGGAGTGGGTTGCCATTTCCTTCTCCAAAGCATGAAAGTGAAAAGTGAAAGTGAAGTTGCTCAGTCCTGTCCGACCGTTAGCGACCCCATGGACTGCAGCCCACCAGGCTCCTCCATCCATGGGATTTTCCAGGCAAGAGTGCTGGAGTGGGCTGCCATCGCCTTCTCCAAACGAATAGGCCTAAATGTAGTCAAAGGCTTGTCTAGAAAGTTTGTCTTGAAAAGAGCTGTATGTATGCCAGTGGCAGCAAGACACTAGCTGGAAAAGTAAGCATTTCATTAAGCATTACAAGTAAAACATTAGAGCTGTTAGGCATTGTCTGGTAGAACGTGATCCCAAAAAAGAGACTAGTTAACAGCTTTCTCCTTACAGAAATCACTGAATTCAGTCACATGAGTTGTCTGCGTGCCCAAAGTTACTCCCAGTGTTAACACTGTGTGTGTGTGTGTGTGTGTGCACGCACGCACACTAAGCCACTTCAGTCCTGTCAGATTCTTTGTGACACAAGTTGAATAAAAAAATCACTCATTTCCATCACTAACACCATGGAAAAATGAGCGGGCTAAAGAGCATGGAATTTCTTGAAAAGCTATTTAAGTCAGTATGTTTTTCAGAGTGAAAGGATCCGACGTGAATCCAGACCTATGGCAGGAGAGCTCTTTCACCGCCTACGGAATGGGGAGAATCTCCTCAGACTTGCGGGGTTTTGAGACTCCTGGGATATCAGATGGCCCACGGTCCTCCAGCAGCTTTGGTCTCCGGTTGCGTGGCGTGGACAGAAGTGCCGAGGGTACAAACGGTGACTCTGCCCTGGAGCCAGAACCGGGCGGGGAGGGGCTGCCCCGGCCGCCCCCACGGAGGACAGAGGACGGAGGCTGGTCTCAAGACGGTCGGGCCTCTTCCCTCTGCTCAGCGCGTTCCTGTTTCCCACGCTCGTGTGTTCTAAGCGTCACCCTGCCTTTCCATCTCTCCTTCCCCCCCCTTTGTCTCAGCATCATAAAAACTGTCCCTGGGGAGTCTCTTCTTGTTTCTGATTTTATTACTTTTTTTAAATTTAAGTTTTCATTTTGTCTTAGAGTGTGGACAATGAAAAAGACGGTGACACTTTCGGGTGGACGGCAGAGGGACTCAGCCATGCACACACGTGAGTCCGTTCTCCCCCAGGCTCCCCCCAGCCGGGCGGCCACGTGACGCTCTTCCGCCTGCATCTGCTCTCGAGGGCGCGAGGCTCAAGCCTTCCTGAGTACTTTTGATTCCTTAGGTTTCCGTTCTCCCAACCTCTACGCAGTTTAGAAATGGGTGGAGACAGAAGGTGAGCAAACAGACAAGAGTGACCCTGGATTTTTGACACCGGGGGAAACAGAGGGGAAGTGTTTCTAGGCTTTGGAATCATGCATCCTTGATGCGAGAGGGGGAACCACAGATATGCTCAGGAGAATCCTGGTGCTCTCGGAGGAGCTGAGGGCCGGTGTGCAGCCAAAGGCTCTGTTACGGTCTGCGAACTCTGATACTGACGTTTTTCAACCTGCTGAGTATTCTCTCCCTGTGGCACTGGGTGAATCCCAGGTGAAAGCAGGAATACTGTCTCTTCAGAGAAGGAGAAATATCTTGTGACGTTCCCTATGCGTGCAATCTAAAAAGAAATGATACAGATGAACTTACAAACAGAAAGCGGCTCACAGACTGAGGGAATGAACTTATGGTTCCCCGGGGGGAAAGGGTGTGGGGGCGGACGGCTAGGGAGCCTGGGATGGTCATGTCATCCTCTGTATCTAAAATGGCTCACCAGCGAGGACCTACTGTGTGACACAGGGAACTCTGCTCCATACTGTGTGGCAGTCGGGATGGGAGGGGGGTTTGGGGGAGAAGGGGCGCCTGTGCACGTGTGGCTGAGTCCCTTTGCCGTCCACCTGAAACTGTCCCAACACTGTTAATTGACTACTCCAATACAAAATGCAAAGCTTTTTTTTTTTTTTTAAAGAATACAGCATCTGTTGATCCACGTTTACTGGTTTGGGAGGTCACATTAGTGTCTTGACAAGCAGTGGAGATCAAACAAGACTCTGTCCGTATTCTGAAGGAAATTAAGGTCTAGTAGCAGGAACTCCCATGGGCGGAGGAGCCTGGAAGTCTGCAGTCCATGAGGTCGCTGAGGGTCGGACACGACTGAGAGACTTCACTTTCACTTTTCACTTTCATGCATTGGAGAAGGAAATGGCAACCCACTCCAGTGTTCTTGCCTGGAGAATCCCAGGGACGGCAGAGCCTGGTGGGCTGCCGTCTATGGGGTCGCACAGAGTCAGACACGACCAAAGCGACTTAGCAGCGGCAACAGCAGCCGCAGAAGGAACTTGCAGGCCAGCGGGCTCAGTGCAGCCTTCTGTGGAGCGATGGAGGAAGTCTGGATTTGGGAGACAGCCTTGTAAGGAATGCACGACTTCCATCTGGGGAGCCTGGAAGGCATAGCCCAGCAGGTGACATTTGACTTGGGTATTGAGGGATGAGTTTTCCAGGTTACAAGGAGCAGAAAGGGAACAGCTAGGGCACAGGCCTTGGGAGAAAGGTAGGCATGTAGGCAAAAAAGCTTTCTGTTTTCATAGCCCTGGGCTCTACCAGACCTTGGAATGTCAGTAAGAGCACCCTTGGGGTTCTTTTCCTTTTTAAAAAATTTTATTGAAGTACATTTGATGTAAAATGTTGTGTTAACTTCTTTGGTACATCAAAGTGACTGAGATACATATACATCCATACATATACATGTAAATAGATGTATGAATTTGGGCTTCCCGGGGGTGCCAGTGGCAAAGAAGCTGTCTGCCTGCAGCAGACGCAAGAGAGGCAGGTTTGATCTGTGGATGGGGAAGCTCCCCTGGAGGAGGAAATGGCACGCCCCCCCAGTGTTCTTGCCTGGGGAATCCCATGGACAGAGGAGCCTGGCGGGCTATAGTCCGGGGAGTCCCAAACAGCCAGACACGACTGAACACACACACACACACACACACACACACACACACGCATAAATATATCGAAATCTTCGTTTTCATATTATTTTCCATTATGGTATTCTGTATGTTGATGTATGTGTAGTGCCAAATGGAGTTTACGCTCAAAATTGCCTAATCCATTAATCTTCAGGTGTTTTTCACATTTTCCACTTGAGTGACTCCAGGAGACTCCCTGACCTCTAAAGGTTGAAGGACCAAAGAGAAAACAGCAGCAGTATCCCCAAAGGGTGAATATTTACAGAAAAGACAGTTCACTTAGAGTAATTACGCAGGGAAATTAGGGGGAAAGTATGGGCCGAATGCCCATCATTTATTAGCTTAGAATCAAGCCAAGTATAATCTGGGGGTACTGAGTAGAGACGCCCTTTTAAAGTGACTTCTTCGGCCCCTGGTGCTGCAGGCTTGGGACGCTGTGGCCGGCTTGCATGCAGAATCACTCAGCTCGTGGCTCAGTGCCCGAAACCCCATTTCCATTGTTCCGTGGCCTCTGAAGCATGTTTGCTCTGAGACTCAGCTTTTCTGGCAGAACTTGGCCTTATTGAATTCTGCTTGATCTGCTCTTCCTTGTGGGTCTGATTAAAGTTCCCTGCTTTTTTCAGCACCCATTTGTTTCTGCTTCCAGCGAAGAGCTTGCTTAGTTAGCTCAGTCTGATTTCCCCTGTGGGTTTCCCCCCAAGGGGTGTCTTCAGCGCAGAAGCCCTTGCTGGTAGAAATGCGACCTCTTGGGCAGATAATAACAGCAGCCCTTGGAACCAATGCACGCACCCAGCCCTTCTAGGCTGTGCAAATGGATGCTGCTCAAACTTGAATGTGTGAAAGAATTACCTGGGGAGCTCGTTAGAAGGCCAGATCTGATTCCAGAGGTCTGGGGTGGGACCCAGGGCTCTGCATTTCTTACAAGTCCTCAGGTAATGTCGATTCTACTGCTTCATGGACCGCATTTTGAACATCACAGCTTGGCCACAACCCAACATATCTCAGGCTCTTCATCTCTTTCCAGAATTCACTGCTGGTTAGCTCAGTGTCCCTACCATTATTTCTACTAATTTCCCAACAACCCAGCCTGAAATTTGCGGACATCTTGCAACCCGTTAATTTTCCGTGAAGCCTCTAAGTCTATGGAGCACTGTCTTTTTATTTGAAAAGCACTGTAAAGTGAACATGAACCTCAGGGTTTCTGCATTTGAGAAAGGCTTCTGCACCCTCCTGGGTGACATTATATTTGCATGGGGGTTTAACCACATCAGTATCATAATTGCTCATCACAGATCACCAGACTCCTGGCAATGGTGATGGATGGCTTGAAGATAAGGAGCCTCGTGATTCTTATCAGACTTTACACAGCCAACTAAGCCACACAGAGGTCAAGGAAGACAATCCTGTAATATTTTCACATCACATGGACGATGAGTGTTGCATAAGAAAAATAAGGACGTTATAAAGAGGTGGTTATTCAATCACATCTGAGGTCATGTGCATTTGTAATTTAAGTTTCAATGTTTTTATGAATAGTTCTCTGGCTATAAGCTAGGCAATTTTATCTCCTAAATTTTCAGTGAGTCTTAGAATATGATTTAAAATATATGTTTTAAAAATCTTTGACTTAATTAATTTTTTAGCTTTACCACACACGGCTTGTGTTATCTTAGTTTCCTAACAAAGGATCAAACTCTGGACCCAGCCGGGAAAGTGCCAAATCTTATCCTCAATTCGCAAACGTCCACTTGCATTTTTAAACAAAATAAATTGTATGTTACATTTTCCCAGTTTTATTCAACACTTCCCTTGGGGTTGGCCTTATCTTGCAGATATACTGTGTAACTATCGTGGACATTTTATCACTTGACAATGTGTTGACATTTTTTAGAAAATAATTCTAATGCACCATGCCAGACGTTTTCTAATGCTTGAAATAGCTAGTGACATAAAATACTAATGTGGAAAGCTATTTAACCATTACCTAAAAAGAAATAGAAAAGAAAGTCCTTGGTCAAGACGTTTTGGAAAAGTTATATGTGGATTTGTGTGCACGTGTCCCACAGTTTCTTTCATTGTCTGACGAATATTTTTTTTTTTGCCAAATAAGGATTTTAACAAAGAATGTGTTGCCAGATTTAACTAGAAAGGCAATTAACCTCAGAAAAGGATCCAAAACTTTGGCTTTTTTCAAACCCCAAAGATCTCAGGTCACTGATGGCTCAAGGGAAAAACAAAAATCTGTTTACAAATGGCCAGGGCCAATTTTGAACTTTAGTTTAAAGAAACTGGAAGAGAAAAGGAAACATGAAAACCTGCGCTCTCTTTTCCAGTCTTTCTCAGGAGTCACTAGGTCTGATCCAAGAAGTGTTTAAAGAGGCCTGACTTCAGAAGGGAGAGATGACCAGAGAAAACTACAGAAATATGCTGGTAAGTTGCTTCAGTCGTGTCCGACTCTGTGCGACCCCATAGACGGCAGCCCACCAGGCTCCCCCGTCCCCGGGATTCTCCAGGCAAGAGCACTGGAGTGGGTTGCCATTTCCTTCCCAATGCATGAAAGTGTAAAGTGAAAGTGAAGTCATGTCCGATCCTTAGCGACCCCATGGACTGCAGCCCACCAGGTTCCTCCATCCATGGGATTTTCCAGGCAAGAGTACTGGAGTGGGGTGACATTGCCTTCTCCGACAGAAATATACTACATGATGTTAAAACATCCGGTGTTCATGAAGGTTTATGTTTTCTAGGGTATTGAAAATAAAGCCCCCCAAACCCTCCATGCACAAAGAGGGAGTGAGAGACTGGCCGGCAGTCGGGGGGTGGAGTCTATACTTCAGGCCACACTTGCCAAGCAGTAAAATAACTTTTGATAAAATATGCATTTCATGGGGTAGGCTAGCTCTGCAGAAACTGCCTTTTCCCTGTCTGACTCCCTCTGATAAAGTGGTCCAGCACAATCCACGGTGCACTGTGGGTATCCAGGTGCCTCTCCAGGGCACTTCTGATGGAGACCCAGTATTCCAGGCTGTGCTGCTCCTGTGGCTCCTGCAGACAGTCCAGTTTCTGAGGGCAGAGACGATGTGGAGAGGCTCCCAGAAGCACTGAATGTTTTCACCTGGATGTCACAAAATCATTTCTACCCATGTCTCTTTAGTTGAAGCAAACGCTGTGGTCCATCTATTGACACCTTCAGAGGGTGGTGAAATGCAATCATCTTGTGTGCCAAAAAAAGTCTTTGTGGTAAGATTTTACCACAAAGCTCTCTGTAGTTATTTATCCGTCTCCTGATTCATTATGTCCACAAAGCTCTCTGCAGTTATTTATCCGTCTCCTGATTCATTATGTCCACAAAGCTCTCTGTAGTTATTTATCCATCTCCTGATTCATTATTCTTTTCCTTCCATATGTGACTTTGTCGGCTTCTGCAGCTCTCACCTAGACCATTGTTTAGCCTCATCCGTAACATTCCCTTTTTCCCTGTTTCCTGGCCCTTGTCTATTTCATTGTTATTCAGTTGCTCAGTCATGTCCAACTCTTTGTGACCCCATGGACTGCAGCATGCCAGGCTTCCCTGTCCTTCACTATCTCCCAGAGTTTGCTCAAACTCATGTCCATTGAGTGGGTGATACCATCCAACCATCTACTCCTCTATCTCCCTCTTCCCCTCTTGACCTCGATCTTTCTCAGCATCAAGGTCTTTTCCAATGAGTTGGCTCTTCACATCAGTGGCCAAAGTGTTGGAGCTTCAGCTTTAGCATCAGTCCTTCCAGTGAATATTCAGGGTTGACTTCCTTTAGGGTTGACTGGTTTGATCTCCTGGCTGTCCAAGGGACTCTCTAGAGTCTTCTCCAGCACCACAGTTTGAAAACATCAGTTCTTCAGTGCTCAGCCTTCTTTATGGTCCAGCTCTCACATCCATACATGACTATCAGAAAAACCACAGTTTTGACTATACAGACTATACAGCCGGCAAAGTGAGGTCTCTGCTTTTTAATATGCCGTCTAGGTTTCTCATAGCTTTTCTTCCAAGCAGCAAGCATCTTTTAATTTCTATCTCATGGGCTCAGATGGTAAAGCGTCTGCCTACCTTGCAGAAGACCCAGGTTTGATCCCTGGGTTGGGAAGATCCTCTGGAGAAGGAAATGGCAACCCACTCCAGTACTCTTGCTTGGAAAATCCCATGAACAGAGGAGCCTGGCGGGCTACAGTTCATGGGGTCACAAACAATCTACCTCATACAGGGTCACAAAATAACTTTCCCCAAACCAAGGGTCTTCCTGTTTAACCTCTGCCCCATTTCACCCATAATTTCCTTACTGACCTGTTTCCTAACGTGTCATGACACTGCCAGGTTAAATGTGGTTGGGGCCACATACTGGGATCACCAGCAGAGAAGCGGACGTCCTAAAGCAGCCTCACCCACCACAACTGAGGACACGCTGCAGAGAATGGTCCGGGAACAAGCCTAACCTGCGAGAGCGGGCTGACGACAGAATCAAGCATCCATCCAGACCAGTGGGTGGCACGGGAAAGACCCAGCCAAGAGAGCTGTGGGCCCCCTTTCTGTTAAGCCGAGAATTAGGTGCATTGACTCCACATATATTCCTGCAGGCAGATCCAGCGGGAAGCAGAACCTCAGAGAACTGGGACCTAGGGGCACCTCATCACTGGACTGTGCTGAGGGAGGGGGATCCAAGGTGGAGTGCAGAAAGATGGCAAGTTATGAAGATCGGAACCCATGTTAGGCATGACAGCGAGGATTTAGAGACACCGGTCACCTACAAGGCACCGGCTTTTCAATCTTTCACCACCACTTCAAATGAAACACTCAGAACCCCAATACAGAAGTTGAATGGCAGCAGAGATGCTCCGGCTGAAGTCACTGTAGTCTCCACCCTTTCTTCCTCTAGCCTTGCTCTGCCCCCGAGACTGGCTACCCACATGGCTCTATGCTAAAGAGCCTGCAGTTCAGGATTCAGTCTCTGAGTCAGGAAGATCCCCTGGATCAAGACACAGCAATCCACTCCAGTAATCTTTCCTGGGAAATCCCGTGGACAGAGGAACCTGGTGGGCTGCAGTCCATAGGCGTACAAGAGTCAGACATGACTTAGCAACTAAGCAACAACAACAGCCTCAGAAGTCATGTCTCAGCATCCCTAGGGTTCCACCAAACAACTACTTAAAGTCTTAGTTGAAAGGCCCATGGCAAATGTGCAAGACTGGACTGGGAGTGAGACACTGGAGAGAGTGTCCACACGCGTGTGCTCACTCGTGTCTGGCTCAGTGACCCCATGGATTGTGGCCCGCTGGGCTCCTCTGTCCAGGGGATTCCCCAGGCAGGAGCACTGGAGTGGGTGCCATTTCCTCCTCCAGGGGAGCGTCCCGACCCAGGGACTGAACCCATGTCTCTTGTGTCTCCTACACTGGCCAGCAGATTCTCTACCGCTGTGCCACCTGGGAGTGAGAGGCTGGAGGTGAAACTCCAGAAGCGCTAGCAGTCAGAGCACCTGAGCAGTGCTGGACTGAGATCCTGTGATGAACCAGGTCAGGCTTTCAACCCCATCGGACTGAGGCACATTAGACCTCGATCTGGAGGTCGATGGACCTGTGGAGAGGGGCTAAGAGACCCTGAATGTGTCTCCTGGTTTCCATGGAAGCAGGCTCCCTGTGATGCTCAAGGGCATGTGTGTTTTGGATTCCAGACCCTCACACACTTCCAAGAGCTTTGCTCCTGAACTGCTTCCTCTTGTGCAACACCAACGCCTTTCTCCACACAGGACCATTTCTGCAAGTATGCCTGACACTCTAGAGCAGTGATGCTCGAGGTGTGGTCCTTGCATCCCCAGCATCAGTGTCACCTGGGAAATAAGATGCAAATTCTCACTGTCTACCCCAGACCTATTGAGTCAGAAACTTTGGGGCCCCCAGCATTTATTCTTAAATAAGCCCACCAGATGATTCTGATATAAGGGAGAGTCTGAGAACCAGTGCTCTAGAGAACCCACTTAAAAACAAGCAACACAACCACACTTTGCGGGACTTCCTTGGTGGTCCTGTGGGTAAGACTCCATGCTTCCGACGCAACGTGCCTGGGTGTGATCCCTGCTCAAGGAATTAGATCCCACATGCAAGCCACAACTAAGACCCAGGGCAGCCAAAATAAATACATAAATATACAGAAAAGTAGAGTCAGTGGCAGTCTCTTGTAGTCAACATATTTATGGATCATTTAAAGAATAACCTCAGATATGCAGATGACACCACCCTTATGGCAGAAAGTGAAGAGGAACTAAAAAGCCTCTTGATGAAAGTGAAAGTGGAGAGTGAAAAAGTTGGCTTAAAGCTCAACATTCAGAAAACGAAGATCATGGCATCTGGTCCCATCATTTCATGGGAAATAGATGGGGAAACAGTGGAAACAGTGTCAGACTTTATTTTTTGGGGCTCCAAAATCACTGCAGATGGTGACTGCAGCTATGAAATTAAAAGACGCTTACTCCTTGGAAGAAAAGTTATGACCAACCTAGATAGCATATTCAAAAGCAGAGACATTACTTTGCCAACTAAGGTCCGTCTAGTCAAGGCTATTGTTTTTCCAGTAGTCATGTATGGATGTGAGAGTTGGACTGTGAAGAAGGCTGAGCACCGAAGAATTGATGCTTTTGAACTGTGGTGTTGGAGAAGACTCTTGAGAGTCTCTTGGACTGCAAGGAGATCCAACCAGTCCATTCTGAAGGAGATCAGCTTTGGGATTTCTTTGGAGGGGATGATCTAAAGCTGAAACTCCAGTACTTTGGCCACCTCATGCGAAGAGTTGACTCATTGGAAAAGACTCTGATGCTGGGAGGGATTGGGGGCAGGAGGAGAAGGGGACGAGAGAGGATGAGATGGCTGGATGGCATCACTGACTCGATGGACATGAGTCTGAGTGAACTCTGGGAGTTGGTGATGGACAGTGAGGCCTGGCGTGCTGTGATTCATGGGGTTGCAGAGAGTCGGACATGACTGAGTGACTGAACTGAAGTGAACTGAACTTAAAGAATAATATGTATAAATATATAAAAAACACTTCCCTTGGCCTCGATTCTCCCACAACCACTGTCCAGACTCCCGTCCTCATCCAGGGTAAGCCCCCTTAAACATCTTGCCCACACTTGCCCTCACCTGCCATGTCACTTTGACTGTGACTTCAGTCCCTACCACTCCACAGAAAACGTCCTTTTCAAGTCACCCAGAATTTCCGTCCCAAGATCAGTGGACACTCCTCTCTTCAGATCTAACTCCGTCTCTCACACGCTTGTTTGAGTTGGTCTCACCCTTCCCAGGTCATCTCCCCGGTTGACGTCCACGGTGCCACGCTGCTCTCTTTCCTTCCCTGAGCCTTTAGTTTTCTTTGCTGGCTTTTCATTTTCTAATCTCTAGAGATGGGTGTTGTGCGGGCATTGGAACTCTGCCTGTGCCTTTCGATCCCTCCTTTGCCCAAGGGTGATTTCACCCAGTTTTGAAGTACAAGCCCCTTCTCTATCTGATACCCCCAATTTAGATCTCTAGTTCTGGGTTTCTCTGAGCTGAGGATCTGCAAATTCAATTCTTCCTTCTCTGCGTCTTCAGTATCACATTTAGAACAGAAATCCCGAATCTCATTCCCGGACACACACAGCTTGGTCTCTGCTCCAATATCATTCCTTAAAACTGCCATTGCTCTCTACATTTTTATCAAATATCCATTTTCAGGCCCATATCCTGACTACCACGTACTAGCTGTATGACCTTAAATAAACTTCATGACAACATTTCACCTTGGTTTTGTAATCTGTGAAAGGCGTATCTGCAGAGGATGTAACAGTATCTGCTTCATAGAATTGTGGTGCTTTACCATGTGTGTGTTGCTTAGTACAGCCCCTGGTGTAGAGCATTAGCCCAGGATTGTGTGTGTGTTGAATGTCTGCTATACACAAGGCGTGAGTGTGGAGAAGGGCACAGCATGGCCTTTGACGGTCGATCCTGCGTGCTAAAGCTGATGGTCACTGTGCAGTGGGTTCTCACCAGGAGCCACCTCCAGGTGGCCCACCTCATGGTTCTTAGAGATGCTTAAGATACCAACCCCATCAATACTGTGGCAATCAATAAGCACAATTCTGTGGTCTTTTGGAAGCCTCAGTAGAATTAATCAACCCTCCTTGCTTCCGCATTTTCCCATATAACTGCGATTTGCGCCCGGTGTGACTTTGGCTTGACTTATGACTGGGTTTAGCCATTTCATGATTAGAAGATGCTGTGTGAGTGGGGTTAAACGCTCTCAGTCCTTTACCATAGCACGACAGAATTCTTCGGTGTCGTAGGTAGACCCATCCCCCCCAAAGATGTCTATCAGATCAGTTCAGTTCAGTCGCTTAGTCATGTCCAACACTTTGTGACCCCATGGACTGCAGCATGCCAGGCCTCCCTGTTCATCACCAACTCCTGGAGTCTACCCAAACTCATGTCCATTGAGTCGGTGATGCCATCCAGACATCTCATCCTCTGTTGTCCCCTTCTCCTCCAGCCTTCAATCTTTCCCAGCATCAGGGTCTTTTCAAATGAGTCAGCTCTTTGCATCAGGTGACCAAAGTATTAGAGCTTCAAATTCAGCATCAGTCCTTCCAATGAACACTCAGGACTGATCTCCTTTAGGATGGACTGGTTGGATCTCTTTGCAGTCCCAGGAACTCTCATGAGTCTTCTCTAATACTGCAGTTCAAAAGCATCAATTCTTTGGCACTCAGCTTTCTTTATAGTCCAACTCTTACATCCATACGTGCCTGCTGGAAAAACCATAGCTTTGTCTAGACAGAGCTCTAGACAAATGTCTCTGCTTTTTAATATGCCATCCAGGTTGATCATAACTTTCCTTCCAAGGAGTAAGCATCTTTTAATTTCATGGCTTCAGTCACCAACCTCAGTGATTTTGGAGCCCAAAAAGTAAAGTCTGACACTGTTTCCACTGTTTCCCCATCTATTTGCCATGAAGTGATGGGACCAGATGCCATGATCTTCGTTTTCTGAATGTTGAGCTTTAAGCCAACTTTTTCACTCTCCTCTTTCACTTTCATCAAGAGGCTTTTTAGTTCCTCTTCACTTTCTGCCATAAGGGTGGTGTCATCTGCCTATCTGAGGTTCTTGATATTTCTCCTGGCAATCTTGATTCCAGCTTGTGCTTCATCCAGCCCAGCATTTCTCATGATGTACTCTGCATATAAGTTAGATAAGCTGGGTGACAATATACAGCCTTGATGTACTCTTTTTCTATTTGGAACCAGTCTGTAGTTCCATGTCCAGTTCTAACTGTTGCTTCCTGACCTGCATACAGGTTTCTCAAGAGGTAGGTCAGGTGGTCTGGTATTCCCATCTCTTTCAGAGTTTTCCACAGTTTATTGTGATCCGCACAGTCAAAGGCTTTGGCATAGTCAATGTTTTTCTGCAATGTTTTTGGCAAGTAGATGTTTTTCTGGAACCTCTCTTGCTTTTTCCATGATCCAGTGGATGTTGGCAATTTGATCTCTGGTTCCTCTGCCTTTTCTAAAACCAGCTTCATGGTTCAGGTACTGTTGAAGCCTGGCTTGGAGAATTTTGAGCATTACTTTACTAGCATGTGAGATGAGTGCAATTGTGTGGTAGTTTGAGCATTCTTTGGCATTGCCTTTCTTTGGGATTGGAATGAAAACTTACCTTTTCCAGTCCTGTGGCCACTGCTGAGTTTTCCAAATTTGCTGGCATATTGGGTGCAGCACTTTCACAGCATCATCTTTCAGGATTCGACATAGCTCAACTGGAATTCCATCACTTCCACTAGCTTTGTTCATAGTGATGCTTCCTAAGGCCCATCTGACTTTACATTCCAGGATGTCTGGCTCTAGGTGAGTGTGAGTGATCACACCATCATGATTATCTGGGTCATGAAGATCTTTTTTGTACAGTTCTTCTGTGTATTCTTGCCACCTCTTCTTAATATCTTCTGCTTCTGTTAGGTCCATTGCATTTCTGTCCTTTATTGAGCCCATCTTTGCATGAAATGTTCCCTTGGTATCTCTAATTTTCTTGAAGAGATCTCTAGTCTTTCCCAATCTATTGTTTTCCTCTATTTCTTTGTGTTGATCACTGAGGAAGTCTTTCTAATCTCTCCTTGCTGTTCTTTGGAACACTGCATTCAAATGGGTATATCTTTCTTTTTTCTTTGCTTTCTTTGCTTTTCACTTCTCTTCTTTTCACAGCTATTTGTAAGGCCTCCTCAGACAGCCATTTTGCTTTTATGCATTTATTCTTCTTAGGGATGGTCTTGCTCCCTGTCTCCTGTACAGTGTCATGAACCTCCGTCCGTAGTTCATCAGGCACTCTATCAGATCTAGTCCCTTAAATCTATTTCTCACTGTATAATCGTAAGGGATTTGATTTCAGTCATACCTGAATGGTCTAGTGGTTTTCCCTACTTTCTTCAATTTAAGTCTGAATTTGGTAATAAGGAGTTCATGATCTGAGCTACAGTCAGCTCCTGGTCTTGTTTTTGCTGACTGTATAGAGCTTCTCCATCTTTGGCTGCAAAGAATATAATCCATCTGATTTCGGTGTTGACCATCTGGTGATGTCCATGTGTAGACTCTTCTTTTGTGTTGCTGGAAGAGGGTGTTTGCTATGACCAGTGCGTTCTCTTGGCAAAACTCTGTTAGCCTTTGCCCTGCTTCATTCTGTACTCCAAGGCCAAATTTGCCTGTTACTCCAGGTGTTTCTTGACTTCCTACTTTTTCATTCCAGTTGCCTATAATGAACAGGACACCTTTTTTTGGGTGTTAGTTCTAAAAGTCTTGTAGGTCTTCATAGAACCATTCAACTTCAGCTTCTTCAGCATTACTGGTCGGGGCATAGATGGCTCCAGTGCCGCAAAGCTGCCGCTCACCCCAGTCCATCCTCAAGGAGATCAACCCTAAATATTCATTGGAAGGACTGATGTTGGAGCTGAAGCTCCAATACTTTGGCCATCTAATGTGAAGAACTGACACATTAGAAAAGACCCTGATGCTGGGAAGGATTGAAGGCAAGAGAAGGGGACGGAAGAGGATGAACTGGTTAGATGACATCACTGACTCAATGGACATGAGTTTGAGCAAGCTCAGGGAGATTGTAAAGGACAGGGAAGGCTGGCATGTTGCAGTCCATGGGGCCACAAACGATCACACACAACTTTAGTGACTGAACAAGGACCTTATGTATAACTGAATCACTTTCTGTATACCTGAAACTAACACAACATTGTAAATCAACTATATTCCAATAAAATAAAATAAAAAAAAGGATATACAGAGCTGGGAGGAACAGAGCTCCGTTGCCCTACCCCATCTGGCAGAGGACCGCCTACAGCAGCTGACAGACGGCCCACCACCAACCATAAGACAGGCAAGTGTGCCTAGACAGGGCCACAGAACCTCGGCCAACCACCCGCAGCCACAAGCAACGCACGGCGGCCTTTCACGGCTCCGATGTGTGATGGCTGCTGTCAGGCAGCATTGTTGTGGCAATGAGTATCTGACAGGTGGCCAGGGGAAACTGGGGGGAGTCTCTTGCTTTTTTTATGAAATGTTCTCTAAGAATGGTGAGTGAGAAAAATTTGCTGATTAGTTCTGAAGTTCAGTCATGGAGTAAGATTCCAAAGTAGATTCGGACAGAAATATTCCATTAAGGAAAGGAGATGGAGAAGTTGAATTGCTTCTCTCTATTATTGATGAGATATTTATGAGAATTCTTTGCATTCAGGGAGAAGTGGAAGTTACTAGAGCTTTTTCTACTAGAGGCTCTTTGCTTTTTTTAAATGGCTGGCCTAGTCAGCCAAAAAGATCTCCACATTTTGAAAGGTTTGAATTCATAAAAAGGAAATAAAAATTTCCAGCCACACTGCTTCTTTGCCAAATGAATAAGTAAACAAACCAAAAAACCCCAAATGAAGCAGTTGAATACTGAGACTTAAATGAGTGAGAAACTCCGCAGAGTTAAACAAAGCATAAAATGGCTATTTCCACGAACACTATCTTAACTGAAGCAGCTATTAAAAAAAAATTAATGTAATTCTGGCTTAATTTAGTTTTGTTGTGTCAAGTCAGCAGAGTTAATTCTCTGTCAATAAAAAAAGAAACTCAAGCTGTGTGAATCATTTTACATTCTATGTGAGTTTCTGGAGGAAATACTGAAAACATATTTAAATTGCACCCCAGGAACTGTGAGTACATTTCATTTTACATTTAAAAAAAAAGCATTGTTTGTGTTTTTGAAGAATAAAACAGAGCCAAAGAAGAAAACTTCTATAATTCAGTGTTTGGGACACAGTAGGGTACCAATTGAAGAAATTCCCTCCCAGGTCCAAAACAAACATTTCCTAATGTATTGTTCTTCAAGTCAATACCAGACTCAGCAAGGCTGGGATTTGTGGCTGCATCTTTGTCTCTGGAGATGTTTAAGGGAAGTATTCACAGTGTTTTATGAATGAAGGAGATTTGGTTCTCAGTAGAGTGACAGCAGAGGAATTTTTGCGCGGGGCTCAAAGTGTTAGCTTTGACCCTGAGTGATCTTATCTGTGTGCGCGCGTCCCTGCAGGTAAATAAGAACTGTTTAGAGAAACCGTGAAAGAGAACAGAGGAGCCATCTACGGTCTGCATATAGCGCGGCTTCACCTCTGCAGTAGGGTCTAAAAGGAAGACAAAGAAATTAAAGTCTGCCTTGCACACCCTGTGCTTCCAGAAGAGGAAATGGGAGCCAGCCAGCCATTTGCCCTACAGATCGTTTTAACTGGTTCAAGTTTATCCTGGAGTGTAGGAGCGGGGAGCAGGCGTAACAGGAGCCTGGAAGTCTGTTTAATCTCTCCACGCCAGCCGCATTTTCCCTCTATACTTTCAGAAGAGTGGACCCAAACTTTTCTAGCAAAGGGTAACTTCACTGTTCTCTTCAAGCTGGAAAATAGAATTGGTGTTTATTGAACATCCAAGGACTGGAACCTTGGCAGAAAAGAGAGTGTGGTGTGTGTGTGTGTGTGTGTGTGTGTGTGTGTGTGTGTTCATTAGTATGGACACAAGAAGGTGAATTCATAAACATGGCTGACCCTGCAGAATACATATTACCCGACTGTGGAAAAGAAAAATTCTTCCCACCCTGCTTCCCTGTGGTGTTTCTGCCTATGAGGTCTATTCCTACAGTTCCAGAGGTGTTGTCATCTGATAGAACCTCTGAATTTTAAAAATACATTCCTCTGAAAGTACTTGATTTATTTGCTTTAATTGGGGGTTAGATGGCATGCTCTTGGCAATGTTATCCGCATTCCTGAGTTTATTATTCATTCATCCATTAAATTCATGGGCATTTACTAAGGCATTGCTTAATGTGTTTGATATCTGGACGCAACTGTTTTTCCATCCCATTCTTCCCTCCAAATTTCAGCACCATCTTCAGTAATAATAACGGAATAAAGCCGAGAAACGCGCATATGCGGTGAGTTTGCTCTTTTGCCAAAAACACAGATGTTACACCTTGCACTTAACATTCTGCTCCACTGTTTTAATGTTTCCACTGAACATAAGTAAAAACTCCAAGTGGTCATATAGAAGGATAGGATTGAACTGACTCAACTGCCACTTCTTCGCTTTCACAAGCATTATGCTGTTGCTGTTAATTTCAAATCTCACTTAGAAATCTCAGTACCACAGGGCTGGAAGACATGAGCTGTGCCTGAGGTCTGTTTGGATGATTCCTAACGAACTTTGAAAACGAGCACAGGTAGCTGAATTCACACATGTTGGAGGCTGTGTGACCAACATTCCCCAAATTAGCTTCCATGTGGAATTTAACACTTATTCAGTTCAGTTCAGTTCAGTCACTCAGTCGTGTCCGACTCTTTGCAACCCCATGAATCGCAGCACGCCAGGCCTCCCTGTCCATCACCAACTCCCGGAGTTCACTCAGACCCATGTCCATCGAGTCGGTGATGCCATCCAGCCATCTCATCCTCTGTCGTCCCCTTCTCCTCCTGCCCCCAATCCCTCCCAGCATCAGAGTCTTTTCCAATGAGTCAACTCTTTGCAACAGGTGGCCAAAGTACTGGAGTTTCAGCTTTAGCATCATTCCTTCCAAAGAAATCCCAGGGTTGATCTCCTTCAGAATGGACTGGCTGGATCTCCTTGCAGTCCAAGGGACTCTCAAGAGTCTTCTCCAACACCACAGTTCAAAAGCATCAATTCTTCGGTGCTCAGCTTTCTTCACAGTCCAACTCTCACATCCATACATGACTACTGGAAAAACCATAGCCTTGACCAGACAGACCTTTGTTGGCAAAGTAATGTCTCTGCTTTTGAATATGCTATCTAGGTTGGTCATAACTTTCCTTCCAGGGAGTAAGCGTCTTTTAATTTCATGGCTGCAATCACCGTCGGCAGTGATTTTGGAGCCCCCCAAAATAAAGTCTGACACTGTTTCCACTGTTTCCCATCTATTTCCCAAATATAATAATAAAAATGTCCTAACTGGAAGCACACACATGCGTATATTTACCATCTTCCTAGGTGGCACTAATGGCGAATGCACCTGCCACAGCAGGAGGTGAAGAGGCCTGGGTTTGGTCCCTGGGCTGGGAAGACCCCCTGGAGGAGGGCACGGCAGCCCACTCCAGTGTTGTTGCCTGAAGAATCCCATGGACAGAGGAGTCTGGTGGGCTACAGTCAATGGTGTTGCAAGAGTCAGACATGACTGAAGTGACTTGACATGCAGACACGTGGGTATATTTACAGGTTATATGTACATATAATTACATAATCTATATATATGCTTATCTGTTTCTGTATATGTTTATCTATCCACTTGAATCTCAGCAGCAACTGTAGCAAATTTTTAGAATTGAAAGGAAAGATTTTTGGGGGATGCAGTATTTTCCTGACATTGTTGGAAATTGTTGGGGCATGGTGATCATAAAATAACAGAGCAATAGTTCCTTTTTTATTGTGGCAAAATGAACGTAAACTTTATCATCTTAACCATTTAAAGCTTACAGTTCCTGGGATTAACTACAACCACGTTGTTATGCAATTGTTGCAGGAAGGGGCCCCTTTCCAGGGCCCAAAACTGGGCTCTTGTCTAACACTCGGAAATGAATGTCCAAGGAGACACACGTGCTGCCAAAGCAAGAGATTTTACTGGGGAGGATGCCGGGGGAGAGCAGAGGGGTGAGGGAGCCCAGCAGGACCGCTCTGCCACAAGGCTGGCAGTCTCGGGTTTTATGGTGATGAGATTGGTTTCCAGGTTGTCTTCAGCCAATCACTCTGACGGAGAGTCCTTCCTGGTGGCACTTGCATGGCTCAGCCAAGATGGACACCAGAGAGGATTCTGGGAGGTGGTTGGACTCGTGGTGTCTCCTTTTGACCTTTCCTGAACTCTACTGGTTGGCGGTGGCTTCTTAGTTCTGTGTTCCTTACCGGGACCTCCTGTCATAAAACAACCCGTGCAAACGGTTCCTAGGGCTCCCGGGCAGGGAGGGCGGTGCCGGTCAGCGTGCTTCCCCAGCACAGCCATTACCGCCGTCTGTCCCCGTCGTCCCAAACTGAAGCTCTGTGCCCGGCAAACAATCTCCGCACAGCCCTGGGCAACTATTGTTGCATTTCCTGTCACTGGGCATTTGACTCTTCAAGGCACCTCAAATAAGTGGGGTCATATAGCATTTGTTCTTTTGTGTCTGGCTGATTTCACTTAGTAAAATGTCTTCAAGTTTTATCTATGTCATATATGCATGTCTCAGAACTGCATTTCTTTCTAAGGCTGAATAATATTCCGCTGTAGGCATATACCACATTCTGTTTATCCATTCATCCATTGATGGACACTTGGGCTGTTCCCCCGCTTTGGCTGTTCTGAAAATCCCTACTGTGAACATTGCTGTGAAAATAGGCTCACACCTGTTTTTAGCTGGCTTTATTGCCTTTGAATCCCCACAAACCCTTTCATTTATCATCTTCATCTGCCCAGTATCCACAATCGATACCCCAGTGCACTGAGGCACTGTAATGCTGGGAAAGAGAACTACTGTGGGAGACTGGATTTTTTTCATCAATTATATGGCTGTGTGATTATGAATTTCACTGTTTCCTCTTTGCTAGAATAAGATAGCTTGATGAAAGCTTATGTACTCGCCGCCCCAACTCATGATTCTATGAGAGCAGGCAACAACAACATCAGTGGGACACAACCTTATTTTAAAGCACTTTCCCCTTTAAGCATCTCTCTTAAGCTTCACATTAATGCTGTGAGGTAGGCTGTATAGTCATTTCCATCCTACACGTGTTGCAAGAAGGGAGCCCTTCTAGGGCCCGAAACTGGGCTCTTGTCTAACACTCAGAAGTGAATTGTCCGAGGAGACACATGTGCTGACAAAGCAAGAGATTTCCCTGGAAAGGGCACCCGGGTGGAGAGCAGTAGGGTGAGGGAACCCAGGAGAACTGCTCTGCCACGTGGCTCACAGTCTTGGGTTTTATGGTGATGGGATTAGTTTCCAGGTGGTCTTTGGCCAATCATTCTAATTCAGAGTCTTTCCTGGTGGCGCACGCATCGCTCAGCCAAGACGGATGCTAGTGAGAGGGATTCTGGGAAGTGGACGGACACGTGGTGTCTCCTTTCGATCTTTCCCGAAGTCTTTCGGTTGGTGGTGGCTTATTAGTTCCATATTTCTTATCAGGATCTCCTGTCATAAAACAACTCATGCAAATGGTTACTATGGTGCCTGGCCAGGGTGGGCGGTTTCAGTCAATCATTGTGTCGGGGTCCTTATCCCCTAACACAAGGACAGTGACCGGCTTCCTGTTTTGTTTGTTAACATCTCCCAAGACTCCAGGAGACTTGTCCTGACTCATAGAAGGCTCACAAAAAATACTTGTTAAATGGATTTTTTAGGTAATACAATGGAGATCAGAAAAGCTGAATTACTTTTCTTGGATTCTTTACTTAGTGTTAATAAACAGTACCTGTTCTGGAACCTAGTCTCCCAGTTCCAATTTCTATGGGACTTTTATCACTCTAGTTTGACACATGGTGCTTCCAGCTGTAGGAAAACGTATTTATTGGTGATGTGTCTTGCTGAGGACTTTCACATTCTTTATCTCATTTATCTATACCACCCCCATTGGGTTGTTCCCATTTTATAGATGAGGAAACTGAGCTCAGAGAGTGGAAGTGACTTGTCCAAATTGGTTAGTGGCAGAGCTGGGATTTAGACCCCAGGCCTCCAACTCTGGAAGGAGGCTCTACAAATAAGGCTCTATAAATTAGCAGACTCTGCTACTTGAACGAAAGGAATTTGAGCTTAGCCTTTAAAGAGTTGTAGGATAACGTTAGCAAAATTGTGGAAACAGTAGCATAAGGAAGATTTGCGCAGGAAGTGGCTGGGTCTGGCCCTTCAGAAGTGGTTTCTTGGGAAATGGTGAGGAAGGAGACTGGTCCTGATCCAAAAGCACAGGCTGGTGTAGCAGTCTTGCGAGAAGGTTAGCCCGGGAGAGTTTTCTTTATTTCAGGCCATATTTGCAGCTGCTATTTGGTTCAGCTGCCTCTTACTCAGGTTTACAGAACAAGGCATTCATTCGGTTCCCTGAATTCACGAAGATACAGTGAGTCTCTGCCCAGCAGATTCATACTAGCCAGTTCATAAGAGAATGACTCATAGATCAGAGTTATTTAAAGGAAGGAAATTTGCTTCACCTGAGAACTAGAAGGATCTGGAAGTTGATGGGAACGCAGCAGCGGTTGTGGTAGGGGGTTGACAAGCATTGATGCTGGGAGCTATTTTAGCTCAGGAGATAAAGCAAATGATTTCTTCCCACATATTAAACCGCATCAGAGTCCTGATAGCCTTTCTTGCTAAAGTAAGCAGATGAAATGCTATTCAAAACTCCAGACCTGAAGTCAGTCCTTTAAAAGAGCATCTCCTATAGCTGCTCCAGGAAGACCACTCATTCATTCTCATCCTCTGCTCTGGTTCAACGCCAGGATGGCATTCTCATTTGGATATATGTCCTCATGGTACAGTCTTGAAGGTGATAGCTCCACAGTTGTTTCAGAGCCCTGGGTTTGGAGCTGAGATCCATGTTCTGTCAATGATTAGACAGTGGGCCTTGAGCAAGGCACATCTGGAAATAGTTATGCGTTTCTTCACCTTTGTACCAAAGTGTTAGTGCGGTGGTGATGGTTGTGATTCACTCACTAAGTCACCGGCTCTTGCCACCCTATGGACTGTAGCCCACCAGGCTCCTCTGTCCATGGGATTCTCCAGGCAACAATGTGGTGGTGGGTTGCCACTTCCTTGTCCAGGGGGTCTTCCCAACCCAGGGATTGAATCCAGGTCCCTGCTCTGCAGGCAGATTCTTTACCGACTGAGCCACCAGGGAATTCCCAGTGTTAGTGTAGGTGGTAGCATTCTGTTCTGCTCCAATGGGCTAAAGTATGTATTGAAACCGCTGAGGATGCGTACTTGGTGAGCCTCCTGCAGTGGATCTCAGCTCATCTATTTTTGACTGCTTGTCTATTCACCTTGTCGCTTGTGGGCCCTCACCAGACACCTGCTGTTCTCGGACTTCCCGGTGTCCAGAAATAGTGATGAATATCTGGTTAAACCATTCATTCTATGGTATTTTAGTTATAACTGGCCAAGTAGACTGAGAGTCTTCTTAGTCTTCTCTTCACCTCTTCACCCATCTGTGCTTTTCCTCCAGGTGGTTAATTTGATGCAGACTCTCTGGGGCTTTGACTGGTCTCTGTCTCCAACAACCCTTAGGAATGTCTGTTATATCCAGTGCTCTGTTATCTCAGATGCTGTTCCTTCTCCCGCTGCCCAGTGGGGGTCACCCCCCGACCTTCCCACAGACACATCTCCTCTCCTCTTTATTGCTCTTAGTTTTTATTGTCCTTGCTGGTTACATTTTTTCAAAGGTCTGTGCTGTCATTTTCATGGGGTTTCAGGAAGTAGTGGAGATAAACACATGCATCCCATTTGCCAGTTTCAACCAGAGAAATCACCTCTGTAATTTTTGATTATAGGGATGAAATGGAAAATGCTGGGGAAAATTATTTTGGCAGCCATGTGTGAATAATGGAGCAGAATAGGTCAGGCTGTTTCCCTGAGGACGATGGGAAAGGATGAAAGAGGGGCTTCCTGATGGGAGCAGTTTGAATCAGAAGTTATACTGGGGGGAGAGTGCGTAGGGTGTAACGACTTTCGAGGTACTAGATAACCACGGTCAGAGGGGAAAGAAACGCGAGGAAACACCATGATTTGGAGCCGCCTGAGTGCTCCCGATTGGAGTCAGGAAGACTATTAGTGTTAAAAGGAAGCTGGACTTGTATGAATTGATGAAAAGTTTCATTCTCAAAGAAAAAGCAGGAATTAAGGGAACACGATTTTGGAGAAGGATTTTAATTTTATTTTGTGGTGGGTAAGACTCGACCTGAGCATAAAAGTATTGAAGAAATTTAAGACAGTGGTGGGTGGGAGGGAGGGGTATTTGGTGGGAACGTCCCTGACAACATCCCAAAGCTCTTCCCAAAACTGGCACGGTGGTGATGCTGTGACGGCTGCTTTGTCTGCAGAACATTTTCAGAATTTGATGGTTGCGTGTTAATAATGACCTGGGTACAAAAGCTGCTGCAAATTAGGAGTTTGTGATTAATATACGTTGTGAGTTAAGTTTTATTTGAGGCAAGATGTGAGGGCTATAGCCCAGGAGATGGCATTTCAGATAGCTCTGAGAAATTGCTCCAAAAAGATATGGGGAAGGTCAGTGTACCTGTGATTTTGGTGAAGGGGGCGGGGGATACGTGCAATCAAACCCATATTTTTGCAGAAGGTTTTTGCCGGCCATGAGGGCAGATGTCACCATCAAGGATTTCAGTGCTTTTCTAGATTGAGGAGATACAAGAATGGGGCTCATGAAATTATCACCTGAAAATATCTCTCTGAAGAAATGTTCTTCCAGTTTCTCCCAGAGCACAGAGTGAGTGTCTCATTCCTGGTCTCTACCCTGCACTACTTCCAGGGGTGTTGAAGGTCAGCAGCTACAGCGGCTCATAATTGGATCCTTGTAGGTGACAAGTGCCAATTTGTGCGTGATACGTGTAGATAACCAACAGGGACCTACTGTATAGCACAGGGAACTATACTCCACATTTTAACATAACCTCTAAGATAAAGGAGTCTGGAAAAGAATGTAGACGCGTATATATCGCCCTGCTGTGCGCCTGAAACTGACAGGACACTGTAAATGGCCGTGTGTGGGCTGTGCTCAGTGGGTCAGTTGAGTGCGGCTCTTTGCGACCCTGTGGGCTGCAGCCCACCAGGCTCCTCTGCCCATGAGATTCTCCAGACAAGAGTACTGGAGTGGGTTGCCATGCCCTCCTCCAGGGGATCTTCCCAACCCAGGGATCAAACCCTTGTCTCTTAAGTTTCCTGCATCGGCAGGCAGATTCTTTACCACTGAACTACCTGGGAAGCCCAAAGGAACTACACTTGAAAAAAGAAAGCCTTTGCGAAACACTTGGAATCATCTCCCTTCTTCCTGGCTGGTCACCTTTGGGTTTGCCAGAGACCAGTGTCTACTGTTAAAGAACTACCCAACTAGACGCTTACAGCTAGTGGTTACTCACTATCTAACCTCTATCTCTTGCACATTTCCATTCCTCTATATAGATTTTTGAGAGGACATTTACTTGTTTTCCTGGGCTTTCCAGGTGGTGCTACTGGTAAAGAACCCGCCTGCCGATGCAGGAGACTTAAGAGATGCAGGCTCAGTCCCTAGGTCAGGAAGATCCCCTGGAGGAAGGCACTGGCAACCCACTCCAGTGTTCTCGCCTGGAGAATCCCATGGGCAGAGGAGCCTGGTGGGCCACAGTCCATGGGGTCTCAGCGAGTCGGACGTGCCTGAAGAGACTTAGCACACATGCACGTGTGTAGATTTTTGAGGGGTCGTTTCCTGGCTTTCCTTAATTCCTCGTGAAACCAGTTTCAGGGCCTGTGCTGTGTGTAAATCTGGTACCTCACCCCTGCACACCCTGGCTCTAGGGTTATAAGCTCCAGCTGCGTCAATGCCTTCCTCCCGCCCTCCGAGGAGTTGACCAGCTGCTCTCACTAGATGGCTGTGGTTTAGCATCTGCGTATGTGTGACACTTGGCTCTGTGTCTAGATGTTTCACGCGCACCTAAGGTCTGGCTTTCTCCTTTCAAAAGCCACTTGAAAACTTTTACATAAAATCACAGCATTTCTTTTCTTTTTTATTTTTTTTTCAGATTTTATTTATTTTTACTTTACAATCATGTTGATGTATGGCAAAATCACAGCATTTCTGATGTGGTTACAGTTCCATTTTGTCTGCTCCCAGGTTCTGAGATTTATCTATTGCCTTTTTTTTTTTTTTTCCTCATCCCTGTGAAAGAACACCTTTCTCTTGACAACATATTCTAAGTTTAGAGGCAGATTTTTTTTCGTGGCTGTGTCTCGGACGTTTCAGTGGGAGCAAGGTGTTTGGGGTAGTGTCGTTCTTCTTATTTTAGGCTTCTTCACACTTTGCAGAATCCTGTTTTGTCAGCTGCTGCTGTGTGTATGGTTACAAGGACAGTGTATAGACAGGGCCGGAAAATTGGCACCAAAATGAAGGACTTATAACTTCTAAGGGGAAACTTGGGTCCTACAAATAAGAAGTTACTTTTGGTGTGATTTCTTTTAAGAGGGGAGAAATATTAGGGATTCCCTGGTAGCTCAGCTGGTAAAGAACCCGCCTGTAATGCAGGAGACCCTGGTTTGATTCCTGGGTTGGGGGGATCCCCTGGAGGAGGGCATGGCAACCCAGTCCAGTGTTCTTGCCTAGAAAGTCCCATGGACAGAGGAGCCTGGCGGTCCATAGTCCATGGGGTCACAAAGGTCAGACAGGACGGAGTGAAATATCCTAGAGAGAAAAAACCTGAGTACCTCAAGTAGATTAGTAAAAGGTATTTACGATACTGAGGGGCAAAATTTTATGTAAAGTTTGTGATGGAGTGGTTGGAAAGGAGGTCAGAAATAAAAACATGTTTCAGCCAAGATACTGACTGGGGACAATAAGGAAATAAAACATAAGAGCCTCTGTGTTGTGGTTTGAACTGAATAGATTATTACTACAGACAGAAGGTAAAAGTGGTGGGTCAGAGTCCAGCAGCCTGAAGCTGCTAGCATATTGATTCCTATATTGTTCATCTTTTTTCTGGAATTTTCAAGAAGTGAATGTGTTTTTATTGATGGGTAGTTACGGTTGGAGAATATCAGTTTCTAGCCTGTTTATGCAAGGATAGAAAAGAGAGATATTAATATATAATCTTAAGAATATATGTGGTGGTGTTGGGGAGCAAATCAACTCCTGGAAATCATTTCAAATGTGTATCATTGAAGGAATTTCAAAGTGAGACTAAATGACCGGATCTGCAAGGATTCATCATTTTCCAAGTTTTCTATCAGTGAAGTCATGAATTACATATTTCTGAATGGACATGGTATGCTGAGAAATGGCCTTATGGAGCAAAAACCTGTTATAAAGTAAAAGTTCATTTTTCTCCTCTTGACATTAAATCTGCAGACGCATAGAGCAGCGATCAGAATTTCTAATGACCACAAGGGAAAGTGCATATAATGTACTGTAGTCATGGGAGTTTCATCAGGCTGCCCATCCTCAGTTTGGAAAAAAAAATTAGCAATTTTTATTTAGTTCTCTGAAATATTGAAAATAAATTCTCTGAGCCCTCAGCTCCCCTGGAACGTCATCTGGATATCAGGATTCACAGATTTTTTTCTGTGTTACACTGGATGAGGCAGGTGCTTTGAGAATGATATGGAATTTAAAGATGAAAATGAGAATCTCTCCTTCCACATTTCTAATCATACCAGTTAGAGTTTTGAAATGGAATCTTTCAAACAGAATCTTGGAAGAAATCCAAGTTGTTGGCTCTGTAGTTGCTAAGACCCTGCAGGTTTTACTGCTTTTCCATAAATCCAATTTTGAGAATGTATGTGTTTTGACAAGGTTTCTGGAGTCCTTCATTCTCCCTGCATAGTTTGTGTTTATAAAGCATCCTGTCACTTAAACTAGATGTCCCAAAGCAAGAAGTGGAAAAACATTATTTTGTCAGATAATAAATTCTTCTGTTGGATATATTAAGTTTAAAAGGTTATACAAAAGCTAGTGGATCAGAAATGATATACACATTGAAGAATTAAGGGAAAGAAACCATCCAATGTAATTTAAAAGGAAACTAGATTATTAGGTAAAAGCATGTTCCCAGAAAGGATGTGGTTTTAAAAACTTTCTGCTATAGCTAGATCCCTGGATATCTTATCTTAGTCCTGCCACGGTACAATGAGTATATAGGTGTCTGGGTCTGAGTCTGTGTGTGTGTGTGTGTGTGTGTGTGTGTGTGTGTGTGTGTGTGTGTGTGATAGGGACAGAGTAAAGGGACAAAGCGTGTGAATAAATAGTTAATCCCACTAGAAGACTGTAAGTAGAAGACTTACAGGAGACCCACGTAAGTTAATGATCACTCAAGAGAGCTGGTTTGCTGGACCACAAAACCAAGCAGCAGAGGCCCAGGACATGCCCCAGGACAATGAAACAGTGGTGGCATGAGGCCTGCGTTCTGTCCAGGAAGCTCCGTGATCCCCAGGACGTGCTCTCTGCACACACGAAAGACCATAGGCTGTGAATCTAGCTCGACTCTTTAGGGACAAGAAAACTCCCCTGCCCATCACGAGGGAGGAACTAATGATGGAAGACGTCATCTCAAGAAAGGCAAAGAAGGTTTTCTCCCCTCCCCACTTTTTCTTTGATTAAGAAACTGAAGCCCAGTAAGTTCTTGTGGCATGGCACCTCCTTACCTGCCTGCTTGTAAGCCGCACAAGCATCCTATTCTAATAAATCAATTTTTATCTATTACTTTGCCTGTAGCTGAATTCTTTCTGTGCTGAGACATAAAGGACTGTCCTACTGGAGCTCTCTGAAACCCCCCAAACAACGCTCAGCAGTTTCATATGTGCTTAACGCATGAAATAGGAAACAAAACAGGCTTGATTACACCCAAGAAAGACAAACAGCAATAATATATGATTCTTTCAAGCGAGAAGTTATTTAAACCAGCAAATGGATAAATGAATTATGTAAAAATGAGGTTTAATATAAGTTCTCCAGAAGAAAATTTGTAACATTTATAATATGTTCTTATAATATGTATGTTCTTAGCTAAGTCTTAGTGGTGTAAATCAGCTAATGTAAATCAGCACAATGAGTTAGAAATTCCTGCTTTTGATGCTAAGTCTATAAGTTCCACCTCCCACCTGGACCAGAGTCCATACCATAGCCAGAAGTGAGCTCTGAGTAACCAAGAGGCGGCCACCTTGCACAGATAACCGAGGACATCTGCCTGCTGATGCGTGTTGGCCTGAGAGAAGCTGGATAGATGACGATATTGTCATAAATTTGAGTAGAGGTCTTATCTTTGGATAGTGATGCAGATGAAATTCCATTGCAGTCTGTATATGGTTTGGTCAAGAACTGCTTTCCACAGAGTCTACATAACTTGTAGCCAAGCAGGCAGTGCTAACTTCTGATAAGACCCCATTCTGTAATCGGCATCACTGGCTCATCTCCATCTGTCCATTGGCCTTCGAATTGTGCGCGTAGTTCTCTTGGCCTCTCCCTGACTCAGGACTGTCTAAAGAGTCGCTAAACCCCACCAAGGATGGAGAGCTATCAGAGCTTCCTGTTGTTGGATGTAAGCACGCGCTTAGAGGCCTGGTATCATTACCAGAGAATCGTCAGTCTCTGAAAAGTCTAGAGTTAGACCCCGAGTCTTACAAAACCTACCATTCTAGGGATAGGAGAGTTGTCCTCGCAGAGTTCCAGATGATTCCATCTTCAGCATGCTGTCGAAAGTGCCTGCTTCAGCTCGCAGCGTCTTCCTGAAGAGCCCCGCTCTTGGTGTGGCTCCTCCTTCCCTGCACCGTCTCTCCTCTGGGTGGTGTCTCTGCTTCTCCTCTCTGATTTGGGTTTGGGAATGGTTTGGAGAAGCTTGTCTTTTACCCAAGAATAATCCCAGATTGAACAATAGAAGCAGCGCTGTAGCTCCTGCCTCTTCCCGGCCCGTGCTCTTTCCTGAGTGCAGCCGTCAGCCCCTTCCCTCCAGGAGAAGCCCGTGCTCCCAGGCAGGGGCTCTCGGGACCTTGGTTAAGCATCCCGACCGAGGCAGCACCCAGGTGCGTGAGGACCATTCACTCATTTACCTTTGTCTTCTCAGCAACAAGGGTGCCCCAGAGCTTTGGGAGGAAGCCTCTCTACTTCTGAAAAAAAGGAAAAGGGATAGAAAAAAATAACCATCTCTTGTATTTGTAGTATACTTTACGGTTTACAGGCTTGACCTGTGAGGCTCTACACAGTCGTATGAAATACACATACTTGTTTACTATTTTACTTCATTTAAAAAAAAAAAAACAGTCTCAAAGACACAAATGTTAGGGGCTCTCCTAACTGAAACTGATCACCCTGGTCAGACAGCATAGTAAACATGTGCGTGAGTTATTTTATAACAGGAGGTCCTGGTAAGGAACACAGAACTAACAACCCACCACCAAGAACCGGAAGATGCAGGAAAGGACAGAAGGAGGCAGGAGACACCAGTCCACATGTCCTCCCAGAATCCTCCTTGCTGGAATCCGTCTTGGCTGAGCAATGCACACACCACCAGGAAAGACCCTGAGTTGGAATGGTCCGTCCAGAGATAACCCAGAAACGAACCCCATCGCCATCAAACCTGACACTTGAAGTCTCATTCAGAGCAGCCCTCCTGGGTCCCCTTAGCCCCCTACTCTCCACCTGGGCACCTCTTCCCAATAAAATATCTTTCTTTGTCAGCACATGTGTCTCCTTGGATAATTTTTCTGAGTGTTAGATAGGAACCCACTCAGCCTCTGGAAGGGATCCCCCTTCCGACAACACAAATTCATTAGTAAGAAACGAAAGCAAGAACTTTAAAGTCTATTTCTGTGTCCATGCTATTTCCATAAACCGTCTTTCCAAAGGTTTCTTTCCCAGGAAACTTCTGTAACACCTGCCAGCCCCACTGATAGGAAACTGTCATCACTGGAGGAGAGGAGAGGCGTGGTTGCCCGTGATCTCCTCTTAGGGTCACGCAGGCCGGCAAGGCGAGGGCTGCAATCACACCTCTGCAGGAACGTTCAACCTCAGTGTTCCTGAGGCCCCGATTTATTGCTTGGCACAGCTAAAGCTGTAGGGTATAGAAAATAATGTTGCCATAAATTTAAGAGTATAAGGTGCTATCTTTGGATGGTGATACCGATGAAATCACAGTGCAGTTTCTACGCTGCACAGATTTTTAAGAAATTAGCATCTATGTAGCATAATTTTCTGGTTTTCTACTAGCAGCAGCAGAAAGGTATCTACAATAAATTTCTTAGACTCCCAAACAGGATGTGGTTTGGGGAGAGGTAGTGAAATAGCGCAGGGTCCTGTGGTCCTTGCCCTCCATGTCTTCAGCCTGCCTTTTGTCTGTGGAAAAATTTACCCAAAGAATAAGTTTAATTAGAGAAGTGGGAACATGCAGAAGCAAAGGAGAACTGTCAAAGACCGCATGATAACAGTTTAGTAAGAAGCAGCTAAGGACCTTCAGCTCCTCCAGGGCATAGGTGATATTCTGATGCATGTCCTGTGAGCTGTCTTACAGAGCCCGAAACCCCACCAGCTGGAAGGGGCTCCTGCATGGTGACCACACTGTAGCCACACGTGTGCGTGCACACGTGTGTGCGTGCTAAGTCGCTTCAGGCGTGTCTGACTCTTTGTGACCCTGTGGGCTGAGACCCTGCCAGGTTCCTCTGTCCATAGGATTCTCCAGGCAAGAATACTGGACTGGGTTGCCATTCCTTTCTCCAGGGGATCTTCCTGACCCAGGGAATGAACCCAAGTCTCTGGCATTGCAGGCAGATCTTTTTCTTTTTTACCATCTGAGCCACCAGGGAAGCCCAGCCATGACGTGAGCTGCCACAGTTCTGATAACTGGCCTCGAAGCGATGGGAACATGCTGACCGCAGAACCAAAGATGAACTGTGCTTCAAACGATCAGAGCACTGATGGCCGTTTCCAAGACGACTGTCAGAGCAGACTGGGCTGTTCTGCACGTAGCCCCTCCCTCCACCGATAAAAGCTCTTGCCCACTGATTGTCATTGGGCAGGGAGGAGTCACCCTTTAGATAGAAGTCTGCCCCCCCCACCCCGCCCTGTTGCCAGCTTCCAAAATAAAGCAACTTCCCTTTCCACCAACCTGGCCTTTTTAATGGCTTTTGGGCAATAAGCAGTCAGACCCCACTGTCGGTTATAGTAGGAGGGGTAATGGAAAGAAAGGATATACATGTTCTCTTATAATAAATAAATGCCTAACAAATACAAAAGGCCTGAAATATAAGCAATGACAAGGACAGTCTCAGATGTGTGCTTTCAACTTGGCTATGTTGTCCCAGCATTTGAAGATTAAAATATTGCTGTTTCTATTCTTCACCCTCCACTGGGGTCATAACAGCAGGGCCTTTAATGAGACTTAGCTCAGCGCAGCACAGCTTCACCGAGAGCAGGGCTGATCATACAGAATGTCTTCTGGGGAACGGCCAGCTCAGAGACATGGTGGTCATTCGTCTCAGGAATCTGAAACCCCAGGGAGCTTCCTATGTTGTGTTACACTAGTGTTTTCTTTTAAATTAATAACTGTTGTAGATTCCCATAGACCAAATGTTTGTGTCCCCTCTAAATTCCTGTTAAAGCCTAACGCTGTGTGTGATGGTACTGGGAGGTGGGGTTAGGGGAGAGGATTAGTGTGGATCCCTCCCGAATGGGATTGGTGCCCTTATGAAAAGACCCAGAGAGGTCCCTTGCTCCTTCTGCCTCGTGAGGACTCGGTGAGAAGACAGCGGCCATCTATAAGCTAGGAGCAGGTCTTCACGGAACACTGGCGCCTTAGTCTTGGATTTCTCTGTCTCCAGAACTCCAAGAAGTATGTCTGTGGTTTATATGCCACCCAGTGTATTGTACTCTGTTCTAGTGGTCCAAAACAGACCAAGATTTGGGCTGAAGGTTTATATTAACTCTGTGCAAATATTAACTCTGTGCATATATTAACTCTTCATATGCAAATAAGAGGAAATTGTCCCTGCTGCTGCTGCTGCTAAGTCGCTTCAGGCGTGTCCGACTCTGTGCGACCCCATAGACGGCAGCCCACCAGGCTCCCCCGTTCCTGGGATTCTCCAGGCAAGAACACTGGAGTGGGTTGCCATTTCCTTCTCCAGTGCATGAAAGTGAAAAGTGAAAGTGAAGTTGCTCAGTCGTGTCCGACTCCAGCCCACCAGGCTCCTCCAACCATGGGACTTTCCAGGCAGGAGTGCTGGAGTGGGGTGCCATCGCCTTTTCCGAAATGCCCCTGAGCTTATGGTAAACGTGCGTTCCGGTTTAGGTGTGGCGCTAACAGGATGCACCAGCTGTGGATGGACGCCAGTCGCAGCCAATCATCGTCCATCCTTCGTGCAGCCGCAGTCCTCACTCACCGCCTCGTCTCCTATCTGGCATCTTCACCTGTCATCACCTGAATGAAGAGACGATTCAAAGAAGGCAAGGTGGGCGCTAGGCAACTCCCAGGCACCCACTCACGCACTGTGGGCAGCGCTATCAGCCTTAGCAAGAAGAAAGCAGCATTGAAATCAAATTGATTTTTTGAAATCACGAGTTACTCACTGGAAAACAGGGAATGAAGATAGCCAGCATTTTTATTTTTTATTAAGGTAGATAGCATCGTTCTTTCCTAGAAATGGTTTGTGTGACGATAACAGCCCAGTAGTAGCTGAAGAGCTATCTATTGGGCAGGAAAGCAGGTGGTATAATCTTTCTTATTGTTATCTTAGTGAAAGTAATTATTTGCTAAAAGGAGCGAGCACATTTCCCCCTTTGTTACTTGTTTATCACCGAATGCTTTTCAAAATACTTCCACTGTGGCTTTTTACTTGATCCAAAGGGATGCTTTCCAGCTCTCAAAAGAGCAGCAGTAACAACACAAACCCTTCATAATAAAAAGATAAATAAATAAAACACTCTGGAAATAAAAACATTACTGAATATAGCTGAAACTATCAAGAAGGACTAGGACTGCCAGCCCTCTGCCCCCTGGGGTAGGATGGTTCTCCAGTCAGAGCCGCGGTAATTCACAAATAGCTTTGTTTAAGGCATGAAGTACTGTACGTAGTCATTTCCTCATGAAAACAAACCTAGGAAGTGTCACTGACTATTTTACGGATAAAGAAACTGAGGCACAGAGATGTTACGTCATTGCCCAAATTACACAGCTCATAAGCTAGAATTGGGAACCCAAGGGTCTGCATGTTCACACAATGCGTATCACAGAATTTGGTTTGGAGCAGAGGACAAACTCAGGGCTTTCCAGGTGGCTCAGTGGTAAAGAATCCTCCTGCCAATGCAGGAGACATAGAGATGTGGGTTCAATCCCTGGGCGGGGAAGGTCCCCTGAAGGAGGGCATGGCAACCCACTCCAGTATCCTTGCCTGGAGAATCCCATAGACACAGGAGCCTGGTGGGCTTTAGTCCTTGGGGTTGCAAAGAGTTGGCCATGACTGAGGGCTTAGCATGCACACAGAGGACAAACTCATCTTTGAAAACCTCAGATACTAAAAACAGACTTCTCATCTAATCTTTCTTTCCCATCCTGTCTTCTCTAAGCAGCTCAATTGAATGTTAATAAGCCTGTACTTTGTTCAAACTCAGCCAGTCATTTGGGGGTAATTAATCTGAGTTTTACACATCTAGTCTTTCTTTTAATGAGTAAACTTCGAGCAAAGTGTGCTTCTACCCGTGGGTATTTGCTTCTACTTGCAGATGCAAATGAGCAGCATATATTTGGTTCCTGTTTTGTCGTCCTTGTTACCGGATTTGGTAGTAGAGAGGAATGGATAAATTGTTCATTGGTGTGCAGCAGTTTGTTTTAGCAATGGATTGTGGGGACCCTGACACGCACAGACACCTAAACCCATCATCAGAAGACAAACAGCCTTTGATCTGCACGACCAACACGTAGGTGCCAGTCACTCCCAGGCACGGTTAGCGGTGTCTGAATGGAAACCGTCAGCAAGCCATGTTCGCGGTTCCAGGAATGACCAGCATGCGCGTTAAATATGAAAACAGAACCGCGTTGCTTTCCCAGCTCCCACTCATTCTGCTCCCTTCTCATTTGCTACCGTGCTTGCAGATTGGGGCATCCTTGAATTTTGTTTTAACATATCTGGCCGTCGTTCCCCAAGATTCTGCAAGTTCCTGAGAACCTGAGGTGTTCCCGAGAACACCCCTGAGGTGCTGAAAGGAGAAGACTTAGGAGGTGTGCACCGCTTCAGAGCATGGGATCTGAGAGTCACTTGGGGCGCAGGAGTGCTCAAGGAAGGAAGCTCGGGTTTAGGGCAGGCTGGATAGCCTTTGACTAAGCCTGCGGAAAGACTTGGGCTTCCCAGGTGGTGCTGGTGGTAAGGAATCTGCCTGCCAGTGCGGGAGATGTAAAGAGAAGCGGTTCGATCCCTGGGTCGGGAAGATCCCTGGAGGAGGGCATGGCAACCCACGCCAGGGTTCTTGCCTGGGAAAATCCTGTGGACAGAGAAGCCTGGGGGGCTGCAGGCCACAGGGTTGTAAAGAGTCGGACACGCCTGAGTGAGAGCACACGCGGGAAGATTCACACTGGAAGGCTCAGTGCCCCAGTCACTTTTGCGATGAGCTGTGTTTTGAGTCAGGGTGAACGTGTCACAGTCCCTGGAGATTAAGTGTGTGTGTGTGTGTGTGTGTGTGTGCGTGCACATGTGCACTCCGCTCTGCCTCCAGCCATCTCTCTGCAGCCTGCTTTGGGGAGACCAGAGGAGGCTGTTAGGGAGGCCCCAGGTGGGGAGCGGGGACCTGCTGGGTGCTCGACTCTGTGCTGCTGTCCCAGAGCTTGCACACGTGTGTGAAAGGACGCAACAGGTTAGAAAGCAGATGGCAAAGCCTCTGGAGTCGGCCAGAGGCTCCAGCCGCAGAGAAGCCTTCTGCTCTCTGTCTCTCGGCAAGCTTCTCTTTCCACAAAGTGTCAGTTTACTCATCTGTGAAATGGGACTATCACCCCTAACTCCTAACACTGTTGTGGGGATTTAATAAGATAATGTAAGTGCCAAGGCAGAGCCTGGTGTGTGGCAGTCATAAAAATTAATAAGAAAAATATTAGCACTTTTGAGCTATACCCATTAAACTATCCCTATGAAAAAATAGTTGCCCAAATTGAATACTTTGAAAGAATTAACTGAATAATTAACTTGAAGGGTTGAATCCGATTTATCTTAATCAAATTTAACCAATTCCCTACCACTACAGATCAGAATTATTTATTTGATGGTGATAATTTTTTTTTGGTTTAGTATTGATTTTTTTTTGCACCGTATAAATATTCTGATAGTTACCTAGCCTCAGGAATATAGCAACATGCAAAAAACCGATTTCCAAAAATTTATGCACATGATTTTATAAATAGTACACTTTAAGGAACCTTCTAAATACAAGGAGGACACGCCTAAGCAGTTTACACATCAGTGTCAAGAAGTAGATGCGGGGTAGACTCTAGCCTCTTGCCTGTTCTCTCCCCCAAAGCAAACCAGTGAAGGAACACTGGCCAAAATTAAGGAGTGAAATGATTAGAAAGAGACAGGACTGGTGGTTTTTCACCCACTCAGGGTTATTTGGAAATGCAGAGTAGAGTTCTCATTTCATATTTCTAGTATGTGCAAGCATATGTTCCTTTAATTACAAAATAAAGATGGAAGCCTGTGAAACACTCTAAAAAGCGAGCTTATGAGTAATTCAAGAGGGCTGGACAGGGCTGCTCTGTGTGTTACATGGAATTCACTGCACAGGTGATCATGGTGCGGGGTGTAAGCCCATTAAGGACCATCTGCCTTCCCACCTGCCACCAGGCTAAATTATGTTTGTGCCTTCGAGGATGTCTTTGGTGGAGATAAATAATATATGTGAAGCTGTATAACTTAAAGTGTGTCGTATTCTACACTTCTATTGGGAACCTCTTCATTGTGGAAGAACAGTTGATTCAATTTCTGCTCATTATGCTTACCCTGTTCCTGACTTTAAAGCTTCCACCCCCACACTAGGTAAGACCATTTTTATCAGCATGTCCTAAAAATGATCATTTAAAAAGCAAGTATTTGGCCTCCTCTAATGGCAACCCACTCCAGTACTCTTGCCTGGAAAATCCCGTGGACAGAGGAGCGAGGTGCAGGCTACTGTCCATGGGGTCGCAAAGGGTCGGGCACTACTGAGCGACTTCACTTCACTAAATTAATTTTCTCAGTGCCTTTTGAAAGTCTCTACCAAGGATCTTTGAGAACTGTTTTAATCTGAGTTTTATGGCCTTACTTACCAAAATTTATAAAATGCTTAGGAAAAGCAAATCTGAAATCCTCTATCATTTTGTGCCTCGTGGGGGCTCACATTTAAACTGAAATAGTATTTTGTGAGCCAGGCAAACTATTTCTCTTTACTCTTTGCTCTGAAGACTATACTAATAATTCTGCAAATGAATGGAATCGTATTAAATTCATTACATTTGTCTATAGCTTATTGTTAGGAGTCTTAGCAAAGGAAATGGATATATTCACAGCACATGCGTTAGAGCATCATGACATCAGATAGTATTCAATCATACCTAAAATTTATTGACTATGTGAAAGCCTTTGACTGTGTGGATCACAATAAACTGTGGAAAATTCTAAAAGAGATGGGAATACCAGACCACCTGACCTGCCTCTTGAGAAACCTATATGTAGGTCAGGAAGCAACAGTTAGAACTGGACATGGAACAACAGACTGGTTCCAAATAGGAAAAGGAGTATGTCAAGGCTGTATATTGTCACCCTGCTTATTTAACTTATATGCAGAGTACATCATGAGAAACGCTGGGCTGGAAGAAGCACAAGCTGGAATCAAGATTGCCAGGAGAAATATCAAGAACCTCAGATAGGCAGATGACACCACCCTTATGGCAGAAAGTGAAGAGGAACTAAAAAGCCTCTTGATGAAAGTGAAAGAGGAGAGTGAAAAAGTTGGCTTAAAGCTCAACATTCAGAAAACGAAGATCATGGCATCTGGTCCCATCACTTCATGGCAAATAGATGGGGAAAGAGTGGAAACAGTGTCAGACTTTATTTTGCTGGGCTCCAAAATCACTGCAGATGGTGATTGCAGCCATGAAATTAAAAGACACTTACTCTTTGGAAGGAAAGTTATGACCAACCTAGACAGCATATTCAAAAGCAGAGACATTACTTTGCCAACAAACGTCTGTCTAGTCACGGCTATGGTTTTTCCAGTGGTCATGTATGGATGTGAGAGTTGGACTGTGAAGAAAGCTGAGTGCTGAAGAATTGATGCTTTTTAACTGTGGTGTTGGAGAAGACTCTTGAGAGTCCCTTGGACTGCAAGGAGATCCAACCAGTCCATTCTAAAGGAGACCAGTCCTGGGTATTCATTGGAAGGACTGATGCTAAAGCTGAAACTCCAGTACTTTGGCCACCTCACGTGAAGAGTTGACTCAGTGGAAAAGACCCTGATGCTGGGAAGGATTGGGGGCAGGAGGAGAAGGGGACGACAGAGGATGAGATGGCTGGATGGCATCACTGACTCGAGTCTGAGTCTGAGTGAAGTCTGGGAGTTGGTGATGGACAGGGAGGCCTGGCGTGCTGCGATTCATGGGGTCGCAAAGAGTCGACACAACTGAGCGACTGAACTGAAAATTATTTCAGCTAAAATGGGAATAATGTGTGTCTTGGAGAAACCCCCAGAGGGAATTTTATAAAGGGATGTGAGGAAAAAAAGAGGACCTGCCTAGGCTCAGGCAGAGAGCGCAGAGCAGTTGTGGGGAATTCAGAGGCGGAAGGGTGGGTTTTCTTGAGTTGACCAAAGGTCTGCGAACAGGAACGTGTAGGTGGCTCAAGCTGAAGTGGCCAGGAGGGTTAAAAGGGCTGGTTTCGAGGACGGGGCTTATTATCTGAAGAGGGTTGAAAGAGCTGGTTTCGAGGACGGAGCTGGTTTCGAGGATGGGGCTTATTATCTGAAGAGGGTTGAAAGAGCTGGTTTCGAGGACGGAGCTGGTTTCGAGGACGGGGGTGGTTGTCTGGGGAGGGTTGAAAGGGCTGGTTCTGAGGGCGGCCAAGCAGTTCACTTTCACCAGCTCTCAGCGTCTCAGTGAAGAAGGAGGATCTGACGCAGTGCTCCCCAGGCCCTCTCCTTTGTATGTTTCTCCATCCGCACACCTATGCTTGCTCCTATGCCTTTTGTAAAAAAATTACTTTTATTGGAGTACTGTTGCTTTATATATAATTATCACGTTTATTTTTGGCCGCAATGCATAGCACACTGGGTCTTAGTTCCCCGACCAGGGATCGAACCTGTACCCCTTGCAGTGGAAGGGTCTTCACCTCTGGAAAGCACGCGAAGTCCCGTTCCTCTGCGTCTGTGAGGCCCTGGAGCTCTGTTGCCTCGTCTTCCGTCACGGCGCATGTTCCCACCGGCATTGTTTGTTTCACGCCACCACAGTCTGCATAATTTATGAAGTGTTGTTTTCAAGGGCAATTTTGGTCTTTAAATGACCTTATTTCCCAGAGAATGTATTATTCAGGTATTACTTTTCATTAATATTACAGAACCGTGGGATATTTGAGTGTGAAGGGCCTTTGGAGGAAACTGATATTTAAGGGAATTTTTAAAATAATTGCTGATCAGCACTTACCCAATGTGACAAATGTTCCAAAATAGAAAAGGTTACACAGATAATTGGCTTCCCAGGGGCTCAGTGGTAAAAAAAACCCCTGCCACTACAGGAGGTGCAGGTGAACAGGTTCATTCCCTGGGCCGAGAAAATCCCCTGGAGGAGGAAATGGCAACCCACTCCATGCCTGGAGAACCCCACGGACAGAAGAGCCTGGCGGGCAACAGTCCGCGGGGTTGCAAAGAGCTGGACATTTGCTCAGTTGGACACAACTGGGCAAGCATGCACCACACACGTCATTGCTGAGTTGAAAATGGAAGTGTCAGTTTAGATGCAATCTACTAACTAAGCTTATCATTAGTCATAATTGTCAATGGCCCTACTTTTAATATGAAACTGCTCGGACACTATCAGAAGACATCATTCAGGGAAAGTTTCTATTCATGTTTAAGGAGGAATTTATCCAAATGAGACAGTAAAGTTCACGTTTCCACAGTCCTTCAGCTTCATCATCACCATCAAAGCTAATACTGTTAGAGTCTTTTCTGTGTAATTGTGTCTTGAGTCAACTTTTCCCAGAAATAGCCTCTAGGATGGAGAGTCATGTGCAGGAAGTTTCTTGGGAAATGGTCTTATGACCAACACCTGTAAGAGGCTGAGCAAAGCAGGATGAGACAGAGGGAAGGGCTGGGTTCTGAGCCATCATCAGAGAGGTCTCTTTTGCTTCCAAAGGCAGATCTATACCTGGGCCTTCAGAATCGCCAGTCCAGGTTCGAAGCATGATACTGGATATGATAGAGGGATGGTAAGGGAAGGGAGCAGGGAGCGGGGTTCAGGATGGGGAACAGGTGTATACCTGTGGCGGATTCATGTTGATGTGTGGCAAAACCAGTACGATATTGTAAAGTAATTAACCTCCAATTAAAATAAATAGATAAATAAATATATAAAAGAAACTGTCCAGAAATGACGCAAGAGTGCGGTGACCGTGACTATTCCCAGAGAGTGACTCAACTGAGAGCTATCAAGCACCAGGACCAGTGCAGGGAGGCAGGGGTGCCTCAGCCCAGATGAGGGGTCCCTGCAGTTAGGCACATTAGGGGCATATACAGTATCTCAAGTAATCAAGCAATAACTCTCTTGTTACCATGAGGGTGCAGAGACTTAGAGAATTAGCTTACTCAAGGTCCCGCAGCAGGATGCGGGTGTAGCCGGAATCTTACATCTTTCCAACCAAAGTCTGAGCTCTTCCTTATCTCTGTCGTCTAAGGATTTGACCCTCCAGGTGAAGTCCACCTGAAATCATCACATTACTTTGAACTAGGCTTTGGGGTTTAGTTCCAAATCCATGACAATACCCTAGCTGAGTTATATACCGACACCAGCTACAACGGCATCATCTTAAACTACTTCTTTCCATCTTACGTATTAGGGATCCAAAAAAAAAAAAAAAAACCGTGGTACATTGTTTATACTAAATAGTGATCTTAACCTGGTTAATTATTCCAAACCTAATACACATTTTTCTTCCCTGGTGGCTCAGCTGGTAAAGAATCTACCTGCAGTGCAGGAGACTCCGGTTTGATTCCTGGGTTGGGAAGATCCTCAGAGAAGGGATAGGCTACCCACTCCAGTGTTCTTGGGCTTCCCTTGTGGCTCACCTGGTAAAGCATCTGCCTGCAATGCCAGACACCTGGGTTCGATGTCTGGGCTGGAAAAATCCCCTGGAGAAGGGAAAGGCTACCCACTCCAGTATTTTGGCCTGGAGAATTCCATGGACTGTATAGTCCATGGGGTCACAATGAGTCAGGCATGGCTGAGCGACATTCACTTCCACAGATTTTGCTGAAATATAGTTCTTCTATTGAATTCTATAATCCCTGAATATCATTATCTGCAGTTACAGAATTTGGGAAGTTGCAAAGGGGGTGGAATTTGATGCAGAATGCATGTAATATCGATCTCCTCTTTTTAAAAGACATATCTCAGACAATATAATGCACTAGAATATATGTATTATATTTAGAATATGTAAAGTGTTAGTCACTCAGTCGTGTCTGACTTTTTGTGACCCCATGAACTGCAGCCCACCAAGCTCCTCAGTCCATGGGATTCTCCAGGCAAGAATACTGGAGCGGGTTGCCATTTCCTTTTCCAGAGCATCTTCCTGAGCTAGGGACTGAACCCAGGTCTCCCATATTAAAGTGGATTCTTTACTTCCTAAGTTACCAGGGAAGCCAGAAATATGTAAAATATCTTGATAAATATTACCTGGCTATTAGGTATAGTATGTTATTATAAAGTTAAAAAAAGAGAAAAATTATGAGAGATCCAGTGTTTGAAAAGTTTACCTTAGCCCAACCCTTCTTTTGATTGTGGGTAAAATCTTTAAATAAAATGGTATTTTTGTGTATATGTTCATCTGCATAATGTTTTTAGATTCCACATATTAGTGATATCAGTCTTTCTCTTTCAGATGTACTTTACTTAATATGATAATATCTTATTTATAAAACATAAATAGATTCACAAAGAAAACAAAGGTGTGGTTCCCAAAGAAGATGGGAATTAACATATACACGTTACCATATACAAAACAGAAAACCAGTAAAGACCTGCTGTCTAGCATAGGGAACTATACTCATTATCTTGTAATGACCTACATGAAAGAGAATCTGATATATATGCATACACATATATATATGAGTCACTTTGCTGTATACTTGAAACCAACATAACATTGTAAATTAATTATACTTCAATTAAAAAAAGTAATTACCCCACCCCTACAAAACTGATGGTGGGCAACAAAGAAAAAAGAAATGATATTTTCAAATTGTAATTTTCCTCCCAAAATGTGTTTTTGTAGTCTGTGTTGATGTGACTTCCACACAATTTGTTTTAATTACTAACATGAATATGTCTAAATGACACCAAATAAATTAGCTTGCTTTTTAAATAAGTAACTGAAAAGAACTTTGGCTTATAGAGATAAGACTGTAAAAGAGAATTCTATTCGAATGTAATCATATTATTTTCCTGTGTTCTCTACACACTGGCAGTTGAGGTTTTGCTGGGCGTTTTCTACATTATGGAAAGAATCGCACCTATTGTGTGTCTTCAGTCTCCAAGACACTGTCTTAATTAACATTCCTCCTGATCACATGTAGCTGAAAACCCAGTGCAAGCTAGCATAAGCAAAAATGGAACTTATTGATTCAGGTAAAAAAAAAAATCTGCAATATGTCTCTCTTCAGGCCAGAAAGTCAGGCGGTTCTCCAGCTCCCTCTTTTTCCATCTTGGCTGAACTGTCGGATCTGCCCTTCCTCTGCAGTAGCAGGAAGGCTGAAGCAGTTTCAGCCTCTCTTCTCTGAGATAAGGAAAGCATACCCGTACATCTCCTCGTGGTGCAACAAGAGTCTCATTTATCCCTCAGCTGTTCTGGACCCATCACTATGTCCAGGTCAAGCTGGAACTGAATGCAACCAGGAGCAGAGCTGAGAGCAGCCGGGCTCCAAAGATGTCTCTATGGATACAGTCAGAGGTGGCCCACTCTCAGAGTGTACCTGGATTTTCCCCTTAAAAGAACATGAAGAAATGAATGCTGAATACCTAAATCCCAATGACCAGCCGTGACTGCTCCTTAAATCTATCAAGTTGACATCTTATAAGGTAGCCAACAAATTTATAGACTAGATTATGTGATATTTTGTGAGCCCTCAGTTCAGTTCAGTTCAGTTCAGTCATGTCTTTGTGACCCCATGAGCTTCAGCACGCCAGGCTTCCCTTTCCATTGCCAACTCCAGGAGTTTACTCAAACTCGTGTCCATTGAGTCGGTGATGCCATCCAACCATCTCATCCTCTGTTGTCCCCTTCTCCTCCTGCCCCCAATCCCTCCCAGCATCAGGGTCTTTTCCAATGAGTCAGGTCTTTGCATCAGGTGGCCAAAGTTTTAGAGTTTCAGCTTCCGCATCAGTCTTTCCAATGAACACCCAGGACTGATCTCCTTTAGAATGTACTGGTTGGATCTCCTTGCAGGCCAAGGGACTCTCAAGAGTCTTCTCCAACACCACAGTTCAAAAGCATCAATTCTTCAGCGCTGAGCTGTCTTTATAGTCCAACTCTCACATCCACACATGACTACTGGAAAAACCATAGCCTTGACTAGATGGACCTTTGTTGGCAAAGTAATGTCTCTGCTTTTTAATGTGCTGTCTAGGTTGGTCATAACTTTCCTTCCAAGGAGCAAGCATCTTTTAATCACCGTCTACGGTGATTTTGGAGCCCAAGAAAATGAAGTCAGCCACTGTTTCCACTGTTTCCCCATCTATTTGCCATGAAGTAATGGGACCAGATGCCATCATCTTCGTTTTCTGAATGTTGAGCTTTAAGCCAACTTTTTCACTCTCCTCTTTCACTTTCAACAAGAGGCTTTTTAGTTCCTCTTCACTTTCTGCCATAAGGGTGGTATCATCTGCATATCTGAGGTTATTGATAATTTTCTCAGCAATCTTGACTCCAGCTTGTGCTTCATCCAGCCTGGCATTTTGCATGATGTGCTCTGCATATAAGTTAAATAAGCAGGGTGACAATATACAGCCTCTACACACTCGTTTCCCAATTTGGAACCAGCCCATTGTTCCACGTCTGGTTCTATTTGTTGCTTCTTGACTGCATACAGGTTTCTCAGGAGGAATATAAGCTGGTCTGGTATTCCCATCTCTTGAAGAATTTTCCACAGTTTGTTGTGATCCACACAGTCAAAGGCTTTGGTGTAGTCAATAAAGCAGAAGTAGATGTTTTTCTGGAACTCTGTTGTTTTTCCTATGATCCAATGATGTTGGCAATTTGATCTCTGGTTCCTCTGCCTTTTCTAAATGCACCTTGAAGATCTGGAGGTTCATGGTTCACGTACTGTTGAAGCCTGGCTTGGAGAATTTTGAGCCTTACTTGGCTAGTGTGTGAGATGAGCACAGTTGTGTGGTAAAACATTCTTTGGCATTGCCTTTCTTTGGGATTGAATTGAAAACTGAACTTTTCTAGTCCTGTGTCCACTGCTGAGTTTTCCAGATTTGCTGGCATATTGAGTGCACCACTTTCACAGCATCATCTTTTAGGATTTGAAATAGCTCAACTGGAATTCTATCACCTTCACTAGCTTTGCCCTACGGATCTAAAATGAAAATAAAGCAAGCACAAAAACTAAGAAATAAATTTTCTCAAACAGTAAAATGAAGCCTCATCAGAGAGGAAAATACACACAGAATAAGTCCTAGATGCGGGTGTGAGTTACATGCAAAGTTCTTTTAATTATTCATGAATGTTGCTTCCATGAACCTAGAGGTACTGTTTTTATTAGGATGAGAACCTTCCCTTTAAGTTCACTGTGAGTGGATAAGTTTGCAAAGTGTCTTTTAATGTTGCAGGAAAGGTGTAGAATACCCCTCTCAGTTTAGAAAATGTTGATGGGTGGCAGCTTGTCAAGGTTGCTCCTGTCAAATGGAAGAGTCATGTTTAAACACGAGTGCAGTATTCTCAATGTTTGATTTTTGTTGTGGTTTTTAATAGCATCTGTGATTGTTCCTAGGGAGATGGAATATATATGTGTATACACACACTCACACACATATATATGTATGTAGCAGATGACTCTTTCCATTTAACCTTGCCAGAATATAATCTTATACTCTAATACAAGCAACAGAGAGGATGGGGCTCTTTTCCTGGCAAGTTTTCAGAGTTTATACATCTAGCTCATCTGAAAGTTACAAGGGTAATCATATTGGCAGATTAGGAAAGCAATTCTAAGTCTTATTCTAGAGTTCTGCATTCATTAATTTGCACCAGTTTCATATTCATACACTGAAGACTGCTTTCAAATAAGGAATCTACTTATGAATAAACACATTCCTAAATGTTATATCTTTGATGGGGTTAAGTATCCTCCTCCTCCTTCAGTACCGAAATGGTTCTTCGGCCACAAATGTTGATGAAAGTACAGGTTGCCGGACAGTGTTGCTGGAGAGGGGACGATAGGAAAGATCTGGTCTGAAACCTCCCACTGGAGCGAGAAACACTTTCGGGACAAATCCATGTGCAGGCACCTGAAAGATGTTCCTCCAGGCAGGTCTGTACCCAGACAGTCAGTACACTCCAGGAAGTGTGGGTGCTCAGCCTAGTCTAAGCAAGAAAGGAGCAGCAGGGGCACAGGGCAATGAGAGGATCAAAGCGATGGTGGAGCTCCATGCACAAGCTTAGACGCAGCAAGGATGGACTTAGAGGTTATCGTACTAAGTGAAGTAAGTCAAACAGAGAAAGACGGATCCTGTACGATATAACTTATATGTGGAATCTAAAAACATCTGTACGAATGAACTTATTTACAAAACAAGAATAGCCTCTCACAGACACAGAACAAACCTGTGGTTACCAAAGGGGATGGGGAAGAGATAAAGTAAGAAGTTGGGCATAAGGTATACACACTTCTGTACAAAAAATAAACAAGGCGCTACTTTATATGGTATAGGAGCTCTGATCAATATCTTGTTAATAACCTATAATGAATCTGAAGAATAGATGTAACTGAACTACTTTGCTGTACACCTGAAATAAACACAGCATTGTAAATTAACCATGAAAGTGTTAGGCTCTCAGTCATATCAGACTGTGATCCCATGGACTGTAGCCCCCCCCAGGCTTCTCTGTCCGTGGGATTCTCCAGGCCAAGAATACTGGAGTGGGTTGCCATTTCCTTCTCCAGGGGATCTTCCTGACCCAGGATGGAACCTGGGTCTCCTGCATTGCAGGCAGAGTCTTTAGTGTCTAAGCTACCAGGGGAAAGTAATTATACTTCAATTTTTTCTTTTTTTTAAAGAAGCAGCACAAATTCCTCAGGGATCCATGAAGGAAACCAGAGTCTGGGGCTTTGCTGTTGGAAAGATAGCTTCCACCCCTAAGCTTATGAGCAAGATTTCAGACTCAGGGTCTGTTAGCATGGATCTAGGGCTTCAGTCCTGGAGGGATTAGAATGCTGGGGAATAATCTAGCAGGCTCACAGCAGAACAGAACAGAAGCAGGGCAGTGGGACGAGGACGATTGGGAGCTTAGCCTCAGCAGCGCTGCAGCGTCGGTGTGTGCCGCGCGGACTCTGGACACGGAGAACAGGCTCATGGTGGCTGAGAGCGGCGGGGAAAGGCAGGCGGCTTGGGACTTCGGGATGAGCAGACACGAGCGGCTTCCACTTAGAACAGCAGAACAACGCGGTCCTACTGTCTAGTACCCTGGGATAAGCCACAATGGAAAAGAATGTTGTAAGAGAACATGTATCTGTGTAACTGGGTCACTTTGCTACGCAGCTGAATTAGCACAACTTTGCAAACTAAAAATAAACTAAAACGAAAGAAAGCAAGCGGAAGTCGGGACTGGCTTCACACTGGCGCCCTGCAGTCTAGCAGCTCCCGCAGCACCCGGAAGCCTATGAGAAGCGCCACGTCGGGCCTCCCCCAGATCCCCTGAACTGAACCGGCCCTGTGGCGTGGCCTAGCGTCTTCAGGGGGCTCGTGTGTCCATTACGTCCAGAGAGGCTCCGGGACCCGGGGCGGGGCCGGCAGGCCGGGAGGCTGGCCTTGCTGCGGGGCCTTTCGGCGCCGAGCTGCGGGCGCCGCTCCCGTGGGCGCCGCTCCCGGGGGCATCCTGGGCTCTGTGCGCCCCCCACCTTCTCGTTCACCCTTTGCCCTTCTGTGAGGTGTGCACTTCCCTCAGGTAAATTAAAGAACTGAGACTCAGAGGAGTTCAGTAGCTTGCTCTAGAACTACTTATAAGCGACGTAACCTGGATTTCTAAAATGCTTTTATTATGGAATTTTTTAAAGACTCACAAAAGTAGACAGAAAATTACAAAGAATCACGTGTCCTCGTCGCTTCACTGGCTGCCAACGCTGCCGCTTTTGTTTCCTCTTCCCGGCTCCCAAAGCATGTGCTTTCTCTTTTTCCCTCCCTTTAAGCCTGGATTGAATGTAGGCCTGGCTGACTCCAGAGACGGTGTTATTTCTACCACACTTGTCACCTACTACTTATGCTGTTTGTCACAAGAAACAGCAGAGGCTGAGGAAGTGGACCGAACCGTCGCCAAGGAGAGAGGATCAGACAGACACGAAGACGCCACTGAAAAGGGGCTCTTCAGCCGGCACGTCCCTCTGCGAGTGAGAGATTTCTTGCTTCCAGAAGTACTTCATTCCACATTTGTGAGCATCTACAGTGCCCTGGACTGAAGGAGATGAAACTAGTCCATCCTAAAGGAAATCAACCCTGAATGTTCACTGGAAGGAAAGATGCTCCAGTACCTTGGCCACCTGATGCAAAGAGTCGGCTCATTGGAAAGACCCTGACACTGGCAAAGACTGAAGGCAGGAGGAGAAGGGGGCGGCAGAGGCAGAGATGGTCAAATAGCATCACTGAGTCAATGGACATGCATCTGAGCAAACTCTGGGAGATGGCGGAGCACAGAGGAGCCTGGTGTGCTGCAGTCCACGGGGTCACAGAGAGTCGGACACGACTTAGCGGCTGAACAGCAGCTGGACCCTGGTCACTGCGCCAAGTGACCTGGTCTGCAAGACTTCACCTGCCACGGCCCCCGCCTGCCTCCCCAGCTCCCCCCACCCCTGTGCTCACTCTCCAGGCCTCACTCATGTGACAGCTCCTCCAAGTCTTCTGGAGAGATCACTGTATGTGGTATTTCTTCTGATTGGAATATTTTTCACCTCATCATACCATTTCACCTTCTCCTTTAAATCCCAACATCAATCTTACTCAGAACAGCTTTCCTTGACCATGCTCCCCGCACCCCCCCCCCCACTGCCACACCCAAACATGAGTAAGCTACGCCTTATGCTATGGACTCCTGGTGCTCAGCGTCATAGCCTGGGATCGGAACTCTGATCAGCAGTGACAGGGTTGTTCGTCACACTGTTGTGGCCCAGTCCTCACAGGGACAGGAGAGACAAAATGCACGAGTGTTCTCAGGTGGTCACGTTCTTTCTTTTATCCATCCACAAAAGACGACCCTGATGTGGCTGGCTCATTTTCTTCTCCCTTGCTGACCCGAATTTTGTGATGTGGGATACTTAGACAAATGGTAGGTTCCAGAAAGAAATGGAGACAGATTTTACAGGAGATTTTGGGGGCACTGTGGAGTATGAGGAAGAGAGTTGCTTAGTGAATAGTAACTTAGTGATTGCTTACTAGGTGTCTAACTCATGCCAAATGCTCACCTGCTATATTAATTCATTTCCTCTTCACATCCATGCTATAAGGTAACTTAACATCACCCTACAGTAAATTGAGTGCATTTTTTTTTTCAATAAGATAGCAACATATCACTGCCTCTGCCCACCTCTTAACAAAGTCTTTCTGGTTAAAACTTTAGGGGAAGTGGATTCCTGTTCAGGTATTATTGAGCTAGCCAAAAAGCTAGCTTGAGTTTTTCTGTTAACATGTTGTGGAGTCACTGGCCAGCCCAGGTCTGCATGGATCCACCTGGCCCTGGCACTAATCACATATTGAGTATAGAATGGATGCCAGTCATACACTGAGCTCCTGTACTAGACAGAGGTTTGTGTACAACTTAGGGAGACTGGATGATCAAATTTCAACTTAATTCTAAGCAGGAAGTGCCATGATTTCTCAACTCTAGAAACACCCTGCATGCTTGTGAACAGTCCTGACCTTGGGATGAGTCTCATACTATGTGCAAGTTTACTGTGGCAAGTGTTGCCACCCCACACAAACAAGCCCAAAGGGAGAGACACTGCTGTTGACTCTGTGGTGAATTGGAAATCGATAGCGTCTTTGCGTGGAAAAATGGAACCCTTGCTCTAAGCAACTGTAAGATACCGGCGCTATGGATATAGAATACGAAGAACGCTCAGGTTACACAGGAACAGATGCCCACATCGTCACAGTCATTGCTGGGCTGAGCAAATCATCCGTCAACCAGTACTTCAGTCTTTCCTTGAAACTCCATCAAGCAGTCAAGGCTCAAGATCTGAGCTATGGAACACAGAAACACCTTAAATTAATCAGATTTGTGTTCTCTTGGGTCCACAGTTAAGAGGATGGGCAGGTCTTTAGTGAAGAACTAGAAACTGATTTTAAGCCTATTTTTAAAGTTTATTTTATATAATCACATGTGTAATAAACCACCTCACGGCTTTTGTCCCAAAGGTAGGTGGGCCATTTTCGACACATCCTATGCCATCCTCAGTATGTTCCTTGTGTGATTTATCTTATGTTATGCCTGAGTTATACAGGTTGCTGCCTAAACTGACTTAATTCTTCTCAGCAATTACTATGAGGACGTCTAGAGTTGGGCTTCCCTGGTGGCTCAGCTGGTAAAGAACCCGCCTGCCATGCAGGAGACCCCAGTTCTATCCCTGGGTTGGGAAGATCCCCTGGAGGAGGGCATGGCAACCCACTGCAGTCTTCTTGCCTGGAGAATCCCATGGACAGAGGAGCCTGGTGGGCTAAAGTCCGTGAGGTGGCAAAGAGTCAGACGCGACTGAGCGACTAAGCACAGCAGCACAGAGCTGGAAAAACGTCCAACTCTTCTCTGCTTTCTTGTTGTCTTTTTGTTTTTCAGAATAAGGTGTCACTCTCTTTTAAAGATTTCCTTTGTAGAAAGGACTTCTGTTGGAATGATTGATTGCTGTAGTTACAAGTATCTGCAACTTCTATGAGTGCTGTGAACACTCACTCAGCTGCCACACGTTGCCCCTAGATTGATCACAAACTTAGAAAATAGGGTTAGTGCTCCCAGCTTCTCTCATGTAGACTTAACTCAGGTGGATGCATGGACAGAAATTCATGCAGATCCTACCAATTCTTGTTGGGTTTCGGTTAGTTTTTGAGACTTCTGTAAACTATGAATAAATGTCTTTGTATGCGGAGCAGAGTGACCGAACTGTAGTGTGATCTGAAAAAGACTCTGGTCTGTCTGGACTGCAGTCCCCTTTAGAGATGATGGAGGGCGGGGGGCGCATCGTGGGATAGACTTACTGGATGCGCACCGTTTTGACTCTGGGGTCTGCTATACCTGGGGCTTCCAGGTGGTGCTAGTGGTAAAGAGTCCACCTGCCAATGCAGGAGGTGCAAGGGATGCGGGTTTGACCCTGAATCAGGAAGATCCCCTGAGGAAGGCACGGCAACTCGTTTCTGGAGAATCCCGTGGTCAGAGGAGCCCGGTAGGTGCAGTCCATGGGGTCACAAAAGAGTTGGACATAATTGAGCAACTGAGCACGCATGCACCACACAGCCCTAATTGACTGCAGTCTACCAGCCTTGAAAATCTCTCACGAATAGTTTGGCATAAACCACCTGATAATACATACACATGGTTTTCTTACTTTAGGATATTCTTAGCAATCCAACACGACCCCATCATCTGATACAGTGTACCTTGCCTGTTGTCTGAAATTTTAAACAGAAAAAGCCGTATATCGTTAATGATAGCAAGTCCTTGCTTGATCTCTTGCCTACAAGGCTAAAAACTCCCCCCAATCAGTTTCCAGGTGTATCTTACTGGCATGTATTTCTCAAACACACGTCGGTTTTGCTTCCAGACCGTCTCCAGCTTCCCTCCTTCCTGGCTCAGGCGGTGGATCCCACGGCAGGATGCAGCCCTTCTTCGAGAGGATGAGTGCCCTTTATCAGGAGAATCCATTAGTGCCTGGAAGAGCGCTGGGGATGGAGTCACATAATGGGGTTTCCAGGGCTAGTTCTCCGCTCATCTGCTTGGCCTGGCCTGTCTCCTAATAACCTCATGTGGAAGCAGTTTCCCCAGTGGCAAGTGGGAATTGCTATTGCCTCGACGGCTTAACCGTGATGGTGTCAGGATGTGCAATTAGGTGGAAGTTACAAAAGTGCTTTGGAAAAGTTAAGATGCCTACACAGATGTGAGCTACTCTTAATGAAAAAAAGTTTTAAAAGCTTAGATCCTTTGCCTAACCTTTGTTTCTCCAGGGCTAAGAATGCATTTTAAAATGATACTTGCACTTTATTTCCTAGGACCCTTTTAACTGTCACACGAAAGGGTTTCATCAGGGCTGTCACTATTATTAGAACCGTATGCAGCACCACCCGGCCAGCCTTTAGAATTTCGTTGCCCCCTTCCGACTGAAGACGGCGGGAGGAGCTTACGATTCCTTCTTCCACATTCGTGAAGCGCAGACCAAAGCATGTCAGAAAGTCACACACTTCATTAAGCGACTTCTGGGTGTAATCCTGATTATTTAATTACTGGAATAAATTATGTGTGAATACTACACTTAGGGACTTATGCTTTTGCGTACATCCCAAGTCTAGGTCGTCAAGTCAAATGTGAAGGTTTGTGCCAAATGATTTCCAGAATCCTCCACAGCTCAAAAACTTAGTAATAATTTCTGACTATAGAAGTCAGGTATTATTACTGTTATTATTATCTTAAGAGAAAAATGCATACAATTTTAAGGTATTTTCTTTTTAACCCTTAACATGGATGGCTGGTGGCTTCTAATAGGTAACATTTTGAACAAAGGTACCAGATATTTTGGGGGGGTTCATTTAAAATTCCATTCAGTCATATGGATAATTGGGAGGTCTTTTAAAAATTAAATACAATAAAAATTTATCTCATGTATTAATCAATAGACAAATCCATGTAATTCATAAGTTATAATTCATAATATTTTTCCTTAAAGCATCTTCAAGAAAGCATTCTAGAACAGGAGATTGGGAACTTGAATTAGATGCAGTGAGAAGGCAATGAGGGTCTATTAGACTTGTGTGACTCACATGCCAAATACTTACATAAAGATAAATACAAAGTTACAAGACGCATTTGTTTGATTTTCCAAGTCTTCCCCTGAAAGAGTCTATTTGAAGACCTGCTCTTCCCGGAGCAGAGAGCGCCTGGGTCCTGACCCCACCCTGACCTCCTTTCAAGGGGTGTTGCAGGTCAGCAACCACACTGGCTCACGCATCGGCTCATGGTGCGATCCTTGTGGACGTAGATGGCAAGCGCCGATTCGTGGCCGGCACGACGTGCAGCTCGAAGCTGGCTCTCCTCTGCTTTGATGCCTTCCACTACTAGCGGTGGCTCTGCCTCAAGGAACACCGACCCAAACACAAGCCAGGGCTCTCGTCTTTTCCCAAGGCTGCCGCAACAAGGAGGATTGATTATCTGCTCGCTGACCGTTTAGTTTCTGTTCTTCACCAACAAACATTCTGTGGCTGCTCAGTCGCTTCAGTCGCGTCCGACTCTGTGTGACCCCATGGACGGCAGCCCACCAGGCTCCCCCGTCCCTGGGATTTTCCAGGCAAGAGTGCTGGAGTGGGGTGCCATTGCCTTCTCCCTCCACTCCCTTGCTGCTGCTACTGCTGCTAAGTTGCTTCAATCGTGTCCAACTCTGTGCGACCCCATAGGCGGCAGCCCACTAGGCTCCCCGTCCCTGGGATTCTCCAGGCAAGAACACTGGAGTGGGTTGCCATTTCCTTCTCCAATGCATGAAAGTGAAGAGTGAAAGTGAAGTCGCTCAGTCGTGTCCGACTCTGTGCGACCCCATGGACGGCAGCCCACCAAGCTCCCCAGTCCCTGGGATTCTAAACAAAATTAAATAACGGGTGTGGCGAAGGCATCTGCCTTTAACTGAGCGAAAGCCGTCAGAGGATGGAAGGGCGGCAGGGTCCTTCCCAGGATTTATGGGAACAGGTTCTTCCCATCACACGTTCTGCTTCAGAATTCATCAGGGCTGAAAAATCTGGAGACAGGCTTTGATCTGTGCTATACTCATGTCTCGGAGAAGGCGATGGCACCCACTCCAGCACGCTTGCCTGGAAAATCCCATGGACGGAGGAGCCTGGTGGGCTGCGGTCCATGGGGTCACGAAGAGTCGGACACGACTGAGCAACTACACTTTCACTCTTCACTCTCATGCATTGGAGAAGGAAATGGCAACCCACTCCAGGGTTCTTGCCTGGAGAATCCCAGGGACGGGGGAGCCTGGTGGGCTGCCGTCTATGGGGTTGCACAGAGTTGGACACGACTGAAGTGACTTAGCAGCAGCAGCAGCATACTCATGTCTTGCTGAAGACTTTCTCCTTTTTATTTTTTTTTTTTGAATTAGTGTTTTTTTTTTTTTTTCGTGTTAGTACTCAGAAGTGGAACTGCTAAATCATATGGTAATTCTGTTTTTAACTTTTTGAGGAACTTCCATACTCTTTTTTTTTCTCTTAGAGGATAATTGGTTTACAATATTGTACTGGTTTCTGACATATGTCAGCATAAGTAGCATGGAAACACAGGTTGCCCTGTGTGAAGTGGACATCCGGTGGGGGTTTGCTGTGTGACACAGGAAGCTCAGGCCGGTGCTTAAGGCTTCTGCTTTAAAACACTTGATGCTCAAGGAACTATCAAGATTGCATTAAATACTTTAAAATTAGTCATTTGAAATTCATGATTAAGCCTTTATATCAATCAGGCTTTACATTTATGCCATGGTTACAATCAACCCCCAAATCTCAGTGGCCAAACACTAAAAAAACAAACAAACAAACCCCCAAACCCCCACTAATTTCTCACTCATGTTTTGTGTCTATTGATGGAGTTTTTGTCATTGTTAACGTATAGGAGCCAAGGATGACGGAGTTTCCATCTCATGTATGCCTCTGCGGTCACCAAGGTGGGCTGAAGGGCGTATGAACACCCTGTGCTGCCTTCTGAAACGCCCAGAAGTGACATGTTTCCACCAATATTCCGTTCACCATCAAGTCCTAGGACGATGCCTAACTTCAAAGAGGTCAAAACAGTACAGGTTCCCCCAGGGGTCTGGAAAGAAGGTGAATCCGAAAATGTATAAAGAGTCTCTTACAAGCATGACAGAAACAAAGAATTAAAGCAAAGACATACAGATGGTCCTCAGCTTAGCGTACTAGCTACACAGTAGGACCATTCCTTTGAAAACTCTGATAGTCAAAAAAAAGATAAATAGAATCAAAGTTACGTCTCACTTCTGAGAAAGACAATTTAAAGTGACAATGTGACCACAGTGATGTTGTCCAGTAATTTTCCTTGTCCTAAATTCTGCTTTGTCGAGAACTTTTCTTGCCCTGTCCATCCTGTGCCCTTTCACTGGCATGGTGATGAAGCTGCGCGTACTCCAAGCCCTGGTCCACTGCTGGGTACGCTGCACAGCTGTGACTTGAGTGGGAAGGAGACAGCCTGTTGCTAACTTCCCCAGCGTACCTTCACTTTCTGATAGACTTGCCGGCAGTAGTGAGGTGGTAACAGAAATCGCAACAGCAGGGCCATGGAGATAGTTCCCAGACAAGCCAAGTCACAAGGCAGCGTCTGAACTGCAGAGAAAGAAGAACCTGCGGGCTCATTTAGAATGAGCTGTTTTGCAGATGAAGAAACCCCAACCCCCATCGGGTACAAGCAGCTCCCTGCACACTGCTCATAAGCACGCAGACCCCGGACCAGCTGGAACCAGAAGGCCGACGATGCCCAATTACCTCATCATCAACCGATGAGAAGGATGCCCACGGACTGATCACAGACCCCCAACGCCCCTCCCCCACTCTGTGTTACAATCCTTCTCCTGAGAGCCTTCTGGGAGTTTTGGGGTCTCTTAAGCACTAGCTCCCTGAACTCCTTGCTCGGTGCCGGCAGTAAATGCTGCCCTTTTTTCCACCACAATCCACCAGCAGTAGACTGTCCTTCCCACTTGTGAATAAGCGGACCCAAGTTTGGCTCAGGAATAAACCAGGTTTGGTTCCCAAGGCAGGTTAGTGCCCCTAGTGTCCTAGGGCACTTTGATTAAAGGAAAAGCCTTGGCTGGAATGATTTATCATCTGTCTTCTATTTTTGCTGAAACGTACCAGGCAACTTGATATCCACTCACTGCAGCAGGGGAGTCGCTTTTAAAGTCTTATCTAAGAGAGTTCTTTAAAGAATCACTGTCATCCCTGAGAAGATGAGGGGGACCATCAATGTCTAATCTTCTTTTCTCTATGGAGAACAAACTTCAGCTATTTATCAAGAGAATATAGTCAAATCCAACATAGTCACAATCTTTACTGACTCAGTTCTGGAGACATGTGTCTAGCATCTACCTTGCACAGCAGAGTTTTAATACCTTAACTGGCTTTATCGATTTGTTAAGTATTTATTAGAATACTTTTACAGATTAAGAAATCTGAAGCCCAGACTTGGGGCCGGGTTGCTTTACAAATTCAGGATTTCTTATTCTAGGGGCTCTTGTAGTACCTGTAGCCCTGTTCTCAGGAACTCTGTGGACCCACAAGAGGAGGAAGAGACAGGTGGACTCATAAATATAAGTGCACAATACCTTGTATGTTGAACACAATGCCATTTATCATTTGTTTAATTCTTAGTATGTCCAGGCATTTGTTTAGGTGCCAGTTCCTAAAGAATTCCTTTGCTCATCACAAAACCCATAAAAGACTGATGGAAACTAAGAATTTGTTGGTGGTGGTTTAGGCACTCAGTTGTGTCCGACTCGTTGTGGCCCTGTGGACGGTAGCCCGCCAGGCTCCTCTGTCCGTGGGGTTCTCCAGCGAGGATGCTGGAGTGGGCGCCATGTACACGTCGTCTCTGCTGCACTCCACTGCTTCCCCCACCCCTGACCAGAGTGTAAGCTCATGCAGGCAGGGGTGTTTGTTTCATTTGTTGTGAACATCAAATCCCTAGAATAATGCCTGGCACATAGTAAGAGCTCCGTAAGTACTTGCCAAGTGTAAGACCTCGATAACCTACATTGGAGGAATGCCTCCTAGAGAGCACAGCAGTATTTCCAGATGATCGTGGGAGTTTAAGTTTATGCAGAAGTACAAAAAGTGTGCGGACTCTGCCCAAGGTAAATTACCCTCCAAATCTAGATGTGACCACAAACGGATTGAGCATGCGCACGCCACACGTTGCTGCCGATTGAAGTAGCTGGTGATCGTGTCCTGATGTGAGGGAAGGAGACAGCTGTTAGGCGTGCGTTTTCCTTTATGTAACTTAAATTCTGAGTAAGATTTTCTTTTGGGGGGAAATCTGAAAGGTAGTTTGAGCAGATTTTGCATTCCCCTCGCCTTCCCCATCTTCCCTTGGAGCCACCTTGATGATGACACCTCCGTTTCTCTGTCGGTACGGCCCATCACGGCAGAGCCTCTGGCTTTCGCTGCGGGCGGCCGGACAGTGTCAGGGAGCCTTGCTTGCTGGGTGAGTTTAGACAAGGTGTGCTGACTTTTTACCTGGATTTCCGTGCAGATCGGCGAAGAAGCCAGAGATTGGCTGTGACTTCTGTTCAGGGTTCAGCACCGTGGACCCAAGTGTGTCAATGAAGTTATGAAATAAAAGAATCCGTCTGAATCTAGAAACTTCCTGGTTCTGTCAGGAGCTCGTAAATCCTGAGATGCTTGTCATCTGTATTGGAAGTGAAAGAGTCAGAAGCCTTCTGGGCTCCACGGGAATGGTGCTGATGCTCTGGACTTGGTGAGCCAGTGGGCTTCGCAACTCCTGGGGGGTTTCTGTTCTCTGCCTCTGAATATCTATTGGTTAACAGACTAGGCACGAGGATCAGGTCATGGCGATGACTTTTTAGCTTTAGGTTTTGGGACGTTGGTACTTTCTTGGGAGAACAGAAATCATTTCCTGAAGGATAACTTTTGAAGCCAGAAGAGTAGCCCCCAAATGGATATGTCACAATGTCAAGAGTGCAGACGGGAAGTAGTGGCCTGTGCACAGAACCCAAACTGGGTGGACCTTTAGGAACCTTAGCAACAAGCCTGAGTTGGGCTAACACATGGGGTTTGGGGAGGACCAGCTCCCTGGTCTGTGACAACGCAAAATGCCCTTCTCTGCGGCTCCCGCACAACCTTGTACACTCACATCATGCACCCCTACATCGACATTCCAGAACAGATCTATCTCGACTAGCAGAAAAAAATGAGAGTCGTGCTCTCTGAAATGACAGTTAAGACAGGCATCCTTGTTGCCTTGTCCTTGGCAAAAGGCCTAGGATGTTATACTTTGACCAAACTTGTCTCATTCACTCTCTTCCTATATCTTTCTGCTAAGGATGGTGAACAGTTCACTCATGGGCTTATGAGTTCAGGCATGCAGGAAAAGAGAGCTCAGCTCCCTCATGTCAAAACTAGCTTTTTGACTAAATGCCAGTCTTTTGACTCAATGCCATGATGATTTGGGCAATAAACACCTTAACAGAACCTAGAGAGTCTTGCAACATTTAGGTTTCTGTATAAATCCATACTTTAAGAATAGCCCCTATTTATTGCTGCCCAGCGGACATTGGGCAGTGTAACAGAATTGGCAGTGCTGGACACGACGGGACCCCAGGGAGCCCCGTGAGTCTGAGTCACCCTCCACTGGGCTATTGAGATGGCATTGCTCTGTGCAGGGTCTCTGGTCCGTCACGGACACAGAGGATGGGAGAGTCAACATGCAGTCAGACTCACGGTCCTAAGTGCCCAACGGCGTTGTCTGCTCTTAGTGTTAGACCCCACGCTCCACATGGCGTGGGATCTATAGCCCAAGGGCGGGGCCAGGCTTCCCTCTGAAAGCATCCGTAGTCTGTCTGAGAGCTCTGTCCAGGCTCAAGGGGGGTGTGCTGGGATGGATCAGCCCTGTTTGCCCAGAATATGGGCAGGGAAGTGAAAATTCAGGAACTCCTGAAACGAACTCCCAAAGTTAAACACCTGCCAGCATCCCCTTGAACTTAAAAGTAGCCTATTTGGGGCTTGCCATTAATGAAGCTGCAGAATACTTCTCAAAAAACAAAAAACAAACAAACAAAAAAAGAAAATGAATACTCATAAAGTTTTTAGCTGTAACTTTTTGCCCTTGTGGGTTTTTTTCATGCTTTACTATCTTAATCAGAAAAATATACATATTTAAAATGGTAATTCAACTTTTCCTGTATTTTAAAAATAAAGGTTTATTGCGGTATAGTTGCTTTACAATGTTGTGTTAGTTTCTGCTACACAGCAAAGGAAATCAGTTATACATGTACACGTGTGTGTACGTGTGTGTGCATGTGTGTGTGTGCGCGCGTGCTATGTGGCTTCAGTCGTATCCAACTCTTTGTGACCCTGTGGACTGTAGCTCACCAAACTTCTCCATCCATGGGATTTTCCAGGCAAGAATACTGGAGTGGGTTGCCATTCTTTCTCCAGGGGATCTTCCCAACCCAGGGGTCGAACCTGGGTCTCCCACATTGCAGGCGGATTCTTCACCGTCTGAGCCACCAGGGAAGCCTGGATGTTATGTACACACAAGGCTAATGCACTGTGTGCTTGAACATCATAAAGCAACAATACTCCAATTCAAAGCAGAAAATCTTAGAAATGTATCCTGCTGCCCCTGGCCTCAGCAGTCCAAAGCCTTGGCTGGGCTTAGAGTCCCTGTGACAAGGAGACTGCTGTCTCTAGAGAAGACACACAGCAGTGGCTCTCGTATCCTGTTCCAGAATTACATTTCTTAGCTTTCAGACCTTTGTTTTTAAAGTGAAATTTAGATTTTTGGCCTCTGAGCAAATGATAGCCAGCCCATTGCCTGTTTTCATATGACCAAGAACTTGGTGTAATTTTTATATTTTGATGAAACGGAACACTAAATTTGGATACAAGTTAAGTGACGTGTTCTCTTGGCCCATAAAGCCTAAACTATTTACTGTCTGGCCCTTTATAGGAAAAGAATACAAATGTCTCATTTAAAAGCTTGCGTAACTAAATAATAATAAATTTAAGTAACTCTGTGGCATACCTAGTTACTGTTTTTATTCCCATAAATGCTGGCTCACGAGATTTATGAAATGTGAAAAAAAATTAAGTGAATTAAGTCAAAGAATTTCAAAATCAAAACGACTGGATGATTAAATGGCAGAGTAGTTCTAAGAACTGCATCACAAGAAAGTCATTTTGAACTGAATTGTGTCTGAGAGGTGAATCTGAGGCAGGAGGGGACCTGGGACCCTTGGCTGCAGTGCTTGCCCCTGGAAACACACCTCCTCCAGCAACAAAAGACAAGGAGACTGCAGGGATGAGAAACTGCTTCTTGTGTAGCTGGGACAAATGATAGACAACAAGATGTAAGTGCACCCAAACCGAGCTACTTCTGAGGCAAAAGCAGGAGCAAAAGCAGGGTACTGTGCGTGCCCCCTGCACTCAATGCCACCAAAGGGGTGGGCAGACCACCTAGGACGTGCCTCCAGCCTGACGCGGGGCCCATCCCCACCTCCTCCCCATCCCCATCACTCAGCTCCCCACACCCTGGGCTCATCCCCACCCTCCTCCCCATCCCCACCTCCTCCCCATCCCCATCACTCAGCTCCCCACACCCCGGGCCCATGCCCACCCTCCTCCCCATCCCCACCCTCCTCCCCATCCCCATCACTCAGCTCCCACACCTCAGGGAGCAAACTAGGGTGCCTCTTGTTCTCACTCCCTCCCACGCGCTGCAGCAGGGGTCCCCATCGAGCCTTGCCTGAATTTCTTGTCTGCCCTCTTATCAATTTCTATTGATTAAGGTAGGCTAAAACCCCGCTCAGTAACAACTCCATCAATACAAATGGCATGGTTACAACAACCTAGGATTCAGGTTGGTCAAGGTCATTCTTGAGGTACCCTTGAAGGAGAGTTGCTGGAATATATTGCACTCTTGGGGCCAACCTTTCTAACAGGATATTCAGACTTTAAAGTGAGCCTTGAAACCCTGGGAGTTGTTAAAATGCTGGTACTGAAGGGGCAGATCTGAGGCTCAGCCTGAGAGTCTGCATTTCTTGCAGGGATGTGAGGCTGCTGCTCTGTGGTTTGTGAGTCAAGAAGAAAGATTCTGGTACCTTCTTTGCCTCAAAACTTCACCACTTTTCCCTTGAGCTGTGATTCAGCTTGACTGCAGAGGTGGTGCTTTGCCCTTGAAAGCCAAGATCATAAAAATCACAAAACACCTGGACCAAGTTTTTGTTTTCCTGACAACATTTTATAGCGCTGGCATTCCATCAATCAGAGGCTGGTATGGAAATTACAAAGAACAATTGCCTCAGACTGTGTGCGTCTACCTGGAGGCAAGTGACAGTCTGATCCTGCCCCTGTGAAATTACAAACGCTGTAAATTAACTGGGCTTTGCAAATAGCAGACAAATGCTGATGAAGGGGGAGAAAAAGCAGTAATCTGTAATAACCATAGCTACACATATTCTAACAGAAGCTAATTGTTATTGGGGTTATGCTAAAATTCATCCCATCTGTGTGTGTAAATACCACTGTGTGCTAACTTTCCATCATGGGGGATTATGCAAAATCGTAAAGCTTTGAGTTGTTATTGAATACTATTCTGACTTCTAAACTATGCATTAGAGGTAATATCAGTAGTAAAAAGGATTTGTAAATAAACTAGCAGGTTGAATTACCAGCTTCCTTCTTTGGAGAACTGAGCCAGTCTTTTCACATGTTTCGTTCTGTCCTGCTTTATAGGTTTAGGTTCATTTACGAGGGCGCCTTCCTCTCTTCTGCCTTTCCTGTCTCCCTTTGTTCTTTGTTCTTTCTTCCATTTTTTCTTTGTCTCTTTGTGTGTGTGTATAGAGATTCTCTGGCATTTAAGGCAGAAAGACTTTGCTCTATCTTCTATTTATGTAATTCATGGTGACAGAGGGAAAAAAATTCAGTCTTCTTTTTTTTGAGATCCACAGTAACATGAAATGATTTGTGGAGCCAAGAAGGATATGTCTATAAAGCAAACCAAGAAAAAAGAATTTGATGTTATTATTAATGAAGCAGGTGGCACATCTCTTCAAAATCCCATCTGAGCTGGGCAGTGATTTGCAATGAAAGCTGACATGTTCATTTTTTGCCAGGCTAACAAACCCAAGGCCTGCTGAAAGTGAGGGCAAAGAAAAAGCAAGAAAGAAAAAGAGAAGACGTGTTAATAGTCCTTAGTTTCTGTTGCAGAGTTTGTGTTGCTTTCCCTTTAGAAAGTTAATTCTCGGCTCTATTTGTTACCACAGCCTTTCTGATATGATGGAGGTCGATCAGACAAAGGCTGGAGCTAACAGGAAGCGATTCTTAATTCAGGAGTGAGGAAGTTTGAGGTAGTCTTCTCTCTATGGTTGCTTTGTAAGACTTTTTTTGAGACTAAAAATTTAATTGCTTGGAGTAATTTGTGCTCAAGATTTCTGGGTTAAGCTTTGTAAAATAATAAGTATGGTTAATGTACTAATTATGTGTCCTGTCACGTGGCCTCTCTACTTTTATTAAGTCACGTGACTCGTCTGGGGTGGTTGCTGCTGTTCACTCTCTAAGTCATGTCCGACTCTGTGACCCCATGGACTGTAGCCCACCAGGCTCCTCATATAGGAGATAACTGACCTTTAGAAGAATTTCTCACTAGATCTGTCTGGGCTATAATTCTTTCTCATTTTAACAGAAGAGATTTTAATACTTATGAATATTTTAGAATTCTACTTAGATTTTTTTTTCCCCCTTCACTGAAAGAGCAGTCATGAAATTGAATTTTTTTTTTCTTTTGTAACGAACATGGTCCATGCACCAGCTGGAAACTCTATCTTCTTGCTAGAGGCAGTTTGCACAGTAACTAGTCCTAATTCATCTTAGGTAGGAAGCATTTATAGTATTGGATTCATCAAGAGCATCTGTGTAATGAGAAACTGTATCCGATTCTAGGCTGGGATGCTAAAAACCTTGTCGAGAAGGAAAATTGCTTCCGTGACACCTGAGGTGAGGCTGACACTGAGGTAGTATTCTGATTTCCAGCGGAAACATGTAATTCTGTGGGGGAAATTGTTTCATTTCCATGTTGTAGAAAAATCAAACAACCCTCTTGACCCTTAACATGTTCTTTTAAGCTGTATTTTTTAGAAATTAAGAGCTAGAAAATAACAAATACAAGAATGTTATGGCTGCTTACCCTGTAGAATGTGGTTGACTCAAACTTCCAGAACCTAACTTAAAGGGAGGAAATTTATGAGTGATCCAGTTCCATCATACTCCTGCCACACACGTCAACATTCCAAATTAAAGATCACTTGTGTTTATGAATTTCACTGGATGAAAAATATCAACCTTTTTTTCTACTTAGTAACTTTTCCAGAAATTGCTTTCTATTCTCTGTGGCTTTTCAGAAAAAAATATCCCTTGTATAAAACGGTACAGCCACTATGTTAAAAAGTATGGAGAGTCCTCAAAAAACTAAAAATTAAGTTGTGATATGATCCAGCAATCTCACTCCTAGGCAAATACCTGGACAAAACTATAATTCAAGGATGCTTGCCCCCTCTTTTCCGAGCAGCACCATTCACAACAGCCAAGACATGGGCCAGCTTACATGTCCATCGACAGAGGAATGATGGGGTGTGGGACACATACACACCGCAGCACTGCCCAGCCGTAAAAGAGAATGAAGCACTGCGTTCACAGCTGTGTGCGTGCAGCTGGAGACTGTCATACTGAGTGCAGAAAGGCAGGCAGAGAATGAAAAGTACCCTGCGCCACTGACACGTGGGATCTAGAATACGTCGGATGAACTTGTCTGTGAACCAGAAACAGATTCGCAGAGAGAACAGACTTGTGACTGCCAGCGGTCTTCGCACTGTTTTCCTAATTCCAGAATTATGGTCTGCTATGGACTTTATCTTATGAACATGCACTTCTGTTGACTCCTAGGATTTTCGCAGGTGGGTTTCACAGGTAAACGTTTTGAATGGCATTCAGGGCTTGGGAATTCAGTTCCAGCTGAATTCGATTCCCGTGCCAGTTCTGGGGAGGGCCCTCCAGAGTGGTCTAAGGGACATGCATTGGGTCCTCAGTTGCTCCCTGGTGATTACAGCAAAGTTCTGGTGGAAACTGACTCTTTACCAAGACTCAGACTTTGACCAAATGCCTTAGGAAATTTAATTCACCTGTAAGAAAACCTTGCTCCCTCGTCCCTTTCCATGATTTAAAGCGGAACAGTTGGATAAGTAAAGTGGAGAAAGCATCACCCTCATGGAAGAGCGATGACCCATGCCAGCATTTCACCATCACGCTATCACAGCTCACCATCATTTCCAATATGGGATTGAATGTATTTTATCTAACTATGTTTCTGAAACTGAAAATGGCATTTTATTTACTATTTAGTTCATGTACAAATACCAAAAGAATATGCTGCTCAACATATACTTTTCTGCCTTATTTTGCATCTGCCATGAGATGGGATGAGCCGGACCAGCTGTTTACAACCTAGTGTGAGGCCGCAGGATTTTCTTCCAAAGACATTCCTTTTTTTTTCCCTTCCACTCTTTCGTATAATGTTGCCAGCTGCTGAAACTGCTGCTCAAAGGAGTCAATTCTGAAGTCCATTACTTTTGTAGCTTTGGACTTACAGAGCCCATAAATTAAGCTTCCTGCTGGGTTGCATTCTTCTCGAGGCTGACCTCCTCACACTTGAAGGAGAGCCATTCGATCCTGTGGCTCTGCAGACACGCTTCTCCCCCATTTGCCTAATGCTCAGAATAATAACAGCAACTCTATTTGTGGCATCGCCAGGCCTAAAATGCTATTAAATTGCAGGCACTTTTTCAATTGTGACTGAAGGTAGCTTCTAACTACAGAACTAACAGTGAAGTGTATAAACAGGATTAAACAACCAAACCCTGCCATGTCAGAGAAGAAATTGTTTGAAATACAAAGTAATTCACACAAAATGCCAAATATAATGAGAACCAATTTGAAAATAGAGACTCTGAGACTAGTTTAAAATATAGGCTATGATGCAAGTGCATCTGAGACGTTTCTCTGGACAATTCTCAGGGATGAAAATGAGATAATTATTATAGAAAGATAATGAAGTAGGTAACTTGTGATTAATAAATTTGATCAATGAATTTCATCTTGACTAAAATCTAGGACTTCCATCTTCATGTTTCAGTTCAGTTCAGTTCAGTTCAGTCGCTCAGCCGTGTCCGACTCTCTGCGACCCCATGAATCGCAGCACGCCAGGCCTCCCTGTCCATCACCAACTCCCGGAGTTCACTCAGACTCACGTCCATTGAGTGAGTGATGCCATCCAACCATCTCATCCTCTGTTGTCCCCTTCTCCTCCTGCCCCCAATCCCTCCCAGCATCAGAGTCTTTTCCAATGAGTCAGCTCTTCGCATGAGGTGGCCAAAGTACTGGAGCTTCAGCTTTAGCATCATTCCTTCCAAAGAAATCCCAGGGCTGATCTCCTTCAGAATGGACTGGTTGGATCTCCTTGCAGTCCAAGGGACTCTCAAGAGTCTTCTCCAACACCACAGTTCAAAAGCAGCAATTCTTTGGCGCTCAGCCTTGGAAAACCTTTTTCATCCGACAAAGTGTCTTATATCTTATGTTTGCTTCAGAATTCATGGCGCATGTTTCTCCACCAGTTATTCTGAGATTAATGGGCTCTTTTAGCGGGCTGGTTTTGAACACGGCTGACCCTAGAGTAACAGGTTTGAACTGCACACACGGATCCACTACACTCAGATATTCTTCCATAGTAAATATTACAGTGCTACAATAATAGTGTAAAATAGGTGTTATTACATGCTATTTTTAGGTGAAGAAACTAAGACTGAGAATCTTGTGTAACTTGTATAAAATTTCATAGCTTTGAGTGGTCGTGTGGAAATTCCAATTAAGATGGTCTCACGTCATAGGTAACTAATAAGGACTCACTCTATAGCACAGGAAACTCTACCAAATGGTCTGTAATAACCTATATGGGAAAAGAATCTGAAACAATAACCAAACATAGCACATATGTATGTATGACTGATACAGTTTGCTGTACACCTGAAACAAACACAACATAAATAAAATTATTTTTTAAAGATGGTTTTACTTCAAAGCTTGTGGCCTAGAACTTCCAACTGAACTCAAGCATATACATGGTTTGCCCTTCTTCAGACTGAGGTTCCGCTTTATCACTGGCGTCCCGCCTCGGTAACCTGCTCTCAGAATCTCCGGATCTGCCTTCTAAATCCCTCATCACTGCTAAGTTAATCTCCACGCACATCTAGTTCAGGAGCTGGGGTTTATGGCCTTAACCCAACCACGGGAGCCCCACTGCCTCCTGGCCTACTTGGGTAAGGCTTCCAGGTCAGACATCCAAGCATGGCTCCCGCCTCCCCCTGTGATTCCCCTGACTCTGCTCTGGCTATTCACTGGGAAGATTGGAAAAGTGGAATATAATATAGTGGTGAAGAGCAACGACTATAAAATCTTATTTTCAAGATTCAGAATCCAACTATGCCAATCCCATGCTTAATGGGGTCATAATGTCCAACTCAAGGGTGTTTTATGAGGCTATAAGAAGCTAATCAATGCAAGGAGATATGCAAAGCACCTGGCCCAGGGTAATATGCCTAATAAATGGGAAATAATGTTGTTGTTCCCACTATTATCAGATCATTTCTTTAGATAGCCATGTGTGGCCTTTCAGAAATAATAATGTCAGCATGCCAAGCTGAGGTGAGATCACTGCTGCTGCTGCTAAGTCGCTTCAGTCGTGTCCGACTCTGTGCGACCCCATGGACTGCAGCCCACCAGGCCCCTCCATCCATGGGATTTTCCAGGCAAGAGTACTGGAGTGGGTTGCCACCGCCTTCTCCAATGCATGAAAGTGAAAAGTGAAGGTGAAGTTGCTCAGTTATGTCCGACCCTCAGCGACTCCATGGACTGCAGCCCACCAGGCCCCTCCGTCCATGGGATTTTCTGGGCAAGAGCACTGGAGTGGGGTGCCATCGCCTTCTCTGAGATGGGATCACAGAGGTGTGTCAAGGACTGAATTGCAGAGACTTGTGTGTCTCGTCCTGGGGTTGTGTACAAAGGCATGCAAGCTGTGTGCCAAAGTACAACCAATACATGTATTTCTCTCAAGTCATTTTATATATTTTTTTCTCCTTAAGAAAAATATTTTATCCTTTCACTTTCTTTTCTTTTAGAACACATTTGTTTTCCTTGTCTAAGGTGCTTATGCTTTCAGTAAACTAAGGCACACACGAGGAGCTACTTAGGATGCCAGAATAAAATCCAATATTCAAATATCAGGCACTGAACTTCCTCTGCCTAATTTCACCCTTTTAGTAATGGTGAGAGGTTGGTGCTGTTGTTTACCCCCATTGTAAAGATGGAGAAAGCAAGGCCCAGAGAAAAGTAACTTTCTAATGAGTCTTTTTTGCCCAACAGTGAAGCTCATGTGTCTTGTCCTTAAATCATTTTTGCATATTACCATTCTAGAACATCCTTGCAAATACATTTAGGTATTTCTAGACTCTGTCAGGAGGCGACAAGCGTAATGTTGTTTCTACAAACATGGACAGCATATTGAAAAGCAGGGACATTACTTTGCCAACAAAGGTCCATCTAGTCAAGGGTATGGTTTTCCCAGTGGTCATGTATGGATGTAAGAGTTGGACAGTGAAGAAAGCTGAGCGCTAAAGAATTGATGCTTTTGAACTATGGTGTTGGAGAAGACTCTTAAGAGTCCCTTGGACTGCAAGGAGATCCAACCAGTCCATTCTAAAGGAGATCAGCCCTGGGATTTCTTTGGAAGGAATTTTGCTAAAGCTGAAACTCCAGTACTTTGGCCACCTCATGCGAAGATTTGACTCATTGGAAAAGACCCTGATGCAGGGAGGGATTGGGGGCAGGAGGAGAAGGGGACGACAGAGGATGAGATGGCTGGATGGCATCACCGACTTGATGGACATGAGTCTGAGTGAACTCCGGGAGTTGGTGATGGACGGGGAGGCCTGGGGTGCTGCAATTCATGGGGTCACAGAGAGTCGGACACGACTGAGCGACTGACCTGAACTGAACTAACATGGAGCCTTCAGTCATTGGTAAGTATCCTGTGCCCCTGACAACTGGTTATGAAAAGACTTCTAATTAAAAATTAAAAAAAAATTTTATTGGCATATAGTTGATTTACAATGTTGTGTTATTCAAAGTGGTTCAGTTATACATATACATGTATCCACTCTTTTTAGTTTCTCTTCCCATGTAAGTCATTACACATTACAGGGATCCCCAACCTCTAGGCCATGGACCAATAACTCCCAAGGATCAGTGCGTTATGTTAGAAATAAAGTGCGCAATAAATGTAATGCACTTGAATCATCCCCAAACAATCCCCCCTGCCCCTGGAAAAATTGTCTTCCCTGAAACTGGTCGCTGTGCCAAAAAGGTTGGGGACGGCACGTATGGAGTATTGAGTAGAGTTCCCCATGGTATACATAATTAAAGGTTTCCTTGTTTACTTTTTTTAGTAACTTTTGATTTTGCAATAATTCCAATGTTAAAGATCAGCTTGAAGAATAATTCAGAGATTTCCGCAGGACGGCAAACTGAAAGTTCCCAATTCTTGCCTCCCCCACCCTCTGCAAAGAAAAAACAACTAAAAGACTGAATAAACAATTGCATTACAATGAAAACGGCTGTGGGAGGGCTCTGGACTAATCTACAGAACCTGGAGGAGCAAAATCAGAGAGCACGGTTGCACAGAAGGGCAAGGAAGCCTCTTCCCGTCCCCAGCCCCCAGTGCAGCACAACGTGGGGTCAAGAGGACTGCACCGCAGTTACCCTGCGTCTCCTTTAGATGAAGACACTCCTCCTGAAGTTAAAATCGTCCTCAAGAGCTTCCTAGCTAAAGGTCCAGTTTTGAAACTGGAAGTTAAGATTGATCCATCGTCATAGGTGGAATGACTGTTCCTATTGAAGAGAAATATGTTGAGATGTCAGTGAACACCAAGATTCAGAAGGTGAACGGCGCAGTGTGGGAGATTTTCCAAAAATGTTGATTTCTAAAAGTGAAAATTCTTAAACTTGGAGCAGCAATAAAATGCTTCCTCCACCGGAAAAAAAAAAAAAAAAAAAGAGAGAGAGAGAGAGAGAGACAGAGCCTCCTAGCGTCCCTTCCCCTTGTGGGGGAAAAGGAGGTCAGGAGGACCCCAGAAGCCCCCACCACGTACACCCACAGTGTCTGCCACTGAGGTGCCCCTCTTTCTTCCCTGATGATGACCCTAGTTGACAGCTGCTCAGAGGCCACACCGCTGCCCTTTCCTGGAGCGGGAGCCGGAACCAGACCCTGAGATGAGGTCCACGGTCCCCTCCGCCCCGACACAACGGGGCCGTGCCCGGAGCCCCACCTCCGTCACCGCGCGGAAAGCCCTGTCTCGGGCTTGAGTTCTGGACGCCAGTGTCGCTGTCTACACCTGGGCGCCAGAGCCCGGGCCGAGGAAGGTCCTCTCGCCTAGGACTCCCACCCGTGAGGGAGAGGGAGCAGGGAGGCCCGGGGAGGCTTCACCCCCGAGGGTCCCAGCTGCGCTCCCCGCGCCCTAAACCCCAAGAGTCTTAGCAGTGGAGACTCTTGTCAGCGCCGAGCTGAGCTGGCAGAGCTGCGAAAGGCTGCCTGCGCTGCTTGGAGCAGAAGAGGATGCTGTGTCCTCCAGAGTCAGAGCCGCTGCACCTCAGCCAGCCAGGACCCTCGGACCAACTCGCAGGCAGAGGTCTTTCCACACGGAAGCCGGACTGGAAAGCCTAGAAAGGCTCCCGCTCCCTCAGACACAGACACCAACACAAGGCTAACAGAAAGGAAAAATTAAGGAAACAGCACATACTAAAGGAAAAAGATAATTTCTCAACCCCAAATAATCAGAATAATTGTTTTCATAAACTCAGTAAGCTACAAGAGAGCAGAGAGACAGTTCAACAAAGTCAGGAAAGCCACATGTGTACAAAAGGAGAAGCTTTAGAAAGAAATAAAAATCGTAAAAAAATTAAAAAAAAAATCATTAAAAAAGAACCCAAAAAGAGAAATGCTGGAGCTGAAGAATACAATGAATGACGTGAACATTGTAATAACGAGCAACAACACTTGCACAGAAGAAGGAATCTGTGAATACAATGTAAAAAGTATTGGGTGAACACAATCACAAAAGAAGCAAAGCCTGTATGGCAGGATGAAAGCGTGGCGCCTTTTTAATGGGATTGAAGCTAAGTTTTCTATCAACATAAAATAGAAGTCTATAACTGCAAGATATTTTGTGCAAGTCTTCAATCATAAAGAAAAAAACAGAGAAAAAAAGAGAATACTCAAAGCAGATCACTATAAAAATCATCATAAAGGAAGATAAAAGAGGAAAGGAGGGACGAAAGAACTGCCAAACAGACAGAAAGCAAGTAACAGAATGGCAATAGTAAGTCCTCATTTATCAACAATTGCTTTAAAACATGGATTAAACTCACCAATCAGAAGGGATAGAGTGGACAAAGAGGGGGAAAAAAAGATCCAACAATGTATTATCTATGAAAGACTTTGCTATTTTTGTAAAGCTTTTTTTTTTTTTTTTTGACGTGGACCATTTTTAAAGTCTTTGTTGAATTTCTTACAGTATTGTTTCTATTTTATGTTTTGGTTTTTCCACCCCAAGGCAAGTGCGATCTTAGGTCCGCAATCAGGGATCAAACCTGCAACCTCTGCATTGGAAGGCAAAGTCTTAACCCCTGGACAACCAAAGAAATCCGTAGAGACTCACTTTAGGTTAATGATACAACGTGCTGAAAGTGAAGGACTGGAAACGATGGGTCATGCAAATAGTCACGGAAAGGAAGCAGGAGCGGCTGTTACACAAAACAGACTTCACGTCTAGAGCTGTCTCCAGAGGCAGGGAATTTTACCGTTCATCTTCTTTTTGGCTGTGCGGGGTCTTCGTTGCCGGGCCGGCTTTCTCCAGCTGCGGTGCGCGGGCTTCTCACCGCAGCAGCCCCTTCTGCCGTGGGTGGGCCCCAGGGCTCTGCGCTCAGGAGCTGCGGCCCGCGGGCTCGGCGGCCCCGCGGCCTGGCCTGTGGGATCCTCTCGGCTCCGGGACGGGCCCGTGTCGCCTGCTCTGGCAGGAAGATTCTTATGCGCATCACCACTTGGGAAGCCGGTTCTTTTGATTTTCTAACTCCATGCTTCCTTCTGTGCTTATTAGTTGACATGCCAACTATGGGAACAATTTGCGCACCAGCGGGGACTCCTGAATTCTTATTTTAGTCACTGGATTATACTCACTATCGTTCATTTTGGTTCTCAAAATTCTTTGTATTTGGCTCATGGGAGCTTCTCCACCTCTTGGTTCTTTTTGACATACCCTGTCATTCTCCAAACCCTGCCTTCCTCTCTGGCTAATCATATGCTTAAGGTCCATCTTACCGTCTTCCTGCTTTATCCTTGGAGCCAGCAACTCCGCTCTGGCCGCCTTTAGCAGAGGATGGTGTGGAACCAGGATTTAGCCTCTAGATCTGATACATGTTTCCAAGTTCTCTTGACAAAGGATCAAGCCAGATCATGAAGGTGTGAGTGGCCTGTTCATAATGTGCAGATAATGAGACCAAAGGGGGTCATGTGAAGCTGAATGTATAGGTCTTGAATCCATTTTGGTGTCTGGAGGAAAGGAATCCTGCGTGGGAACGTCCCACCTTACGAATGTCTTACTTTTTTTTTTTTTTCTTTTTTGACGTCTTGGGTAATGCGAAAGCTTTCCAGGCTTCACTCATATGTGCCTATACTGTGGCCGCAAACTCTGGAACCTCAAAGCCCCCTCTTTCACTCCCGTCTGCTTACACAAGTCCTGTAGCAGCGAGGTGCCTCACTGTTCTGTGTTTCCTCATCTGTCAGGGAGAGAGAATAAACTCTGCCTCCCAGGGTTGCTGTGAGCATCCTACTGTCTGTCCAGTCTCTCCCCTACCAATCACACATCTATCAAGTCATAAATCGCTATACATGTGCCTGTAGCTATGTATCTGTCTCTACCTTTGTTCTATATCTCTTGATATGATAGTTGCTTAATTAACAGCTTTATAATAATAGTAATACTAGATAGCCAGCATTTGATATAATTATATAAGCAATACTCTTTTTCTCAAGCTCTCCTTTTCAGAAAAGTTCATTGAATTGGCTCCTAAAAACAGGAAAATCTGTATTTTATTTCAAAAATCCTTAGAGATATTCTTTGTCATATTTTTGAAAGCTGTGGGCACTTTTCTGTTACATTAGCAGCTGCACACCATAAATAGAGATGCAAGCACCTGGTTGAAACCATCTCTTCATACTAAGCAGAAGTTTCCTTGAATCAGTGTTTCTAGAAACTTCTGGAATTAAAGTTGGGTAGATACAAGGTCATGCTGCCCTTGTTAGGGATATAGTATTTCTTCTATTGTTATGTAAAGTTTCATTGAATCACTTTAGGGATTTTGCTCAGTGGTGAGTTCTCTGAACACTTGTAAACTGTTCTGGGTATTATAATGCTTGGATTACAGGTACCAATATTGGAGTCCGACTGCCTGGTTTGAATCCGGGCTCTTTGGGCATTTGATGTAACCTTGAGCACTTCATTTGGCCTCCAGTTATTCAGTTTCCTCATCTATAAAACAGAGTAAGTAATTTTTGTGACGGTTAATGTATACAGTGCCTTTAGAATATAGGAAATACTCATTCCTGATAGTTACTAGTAGTTTTAACATATTAGGGAATTTTTGCTAGACAGAGAAATCAAACTTTATGCCTGTAGAAATGTCATTTGTATGTACCTATAATACTAGGAGAAGGCAATGGCACCCCACTCCAGTACTCCTGCCTGGAAAATTCCATGGACGGAGGAGCCTGGTGGGCTGTAGTCCATGGGGTCACTGAGGATCGGACACGACTGAGCGACTTCACTTTTGAGTTTTCACTTTCATGCATTGGAGAAGGAAATGGCAACCCACTCCAGTGTTCTTGCCTGGAGAATCCCAGGGATGGGGGAGCCTGGTGGGCTGCCGACTATGGGATCGCACAGAGTCGGACGTGACTGAAGTGACTTAGCAGTAGCATAATACTAGTTGTTTGTAATAAACACTTTATATATACCCATAGAAATAAAATTGGAAACTTTTTCTCTCTTCATCCTGTATGGATACAGGAATATTATGAATAAGAAAGAAATGTAAATTTCTATCATATACTTTTGGATAAAAATTTAACCAATTCTGGGATTGCCTAGATGTCTTTGGGTAATCAGTACCTAAGGAAAACTTGTGTGATGTCTTTGACTTAACTACTTTTACTTATTCCAACTGTAAGATATTTCCCTGCCCTATAATTCAACATGTATGATATTTGATAAATCAATGAAAGCCTCATGGAGAATATTTGAAAATATCAGCAGGTGCTGGATAAACACCGGCTGTGACAGATACATTATAGTAAGAGTAGCAGGATCTGGGGTTTCTCTGGTGGTGCAGTGGTTAGGACTCCATGCCCTCAATGCAGGGGCCTGAATTCCATCCCTGGGCAGAGAACTGTATCCCACATGCCACAGCTAAGACCAGGCCCAGAGGAATAAATAAAATAAATATTTTTTAAAAATTAGTGAGATTGAAGTCAAAAGAGAAGGGAAAACTCTGACAGGATTAGTGTTTATCATTAATGTTGTGTAAAACGTGTACATGCTTCATGCAAAATAAAGGAAACAGCTTCCCCACCCCCCTTATTCTTGGCTTAAACAGAAGTGTCTGCGACTCATTTTATATTCAGGGAGCAAGTTTTTGTACCTAAGAAAATCCATTATGATGCTGTAGTTGATTGTTTGAGAAGAGAGCTGGTCACCTGAGATGAGAATTTGGATCAGGAATGCTTTTATGACGTTGGACAGGTTATTTTCTCCTGTTATTAACTCTCCTAGGTTTTGCTATCTTGCTTTCTTAGCACCTGTGAATAAATGTCGGCAAATATCCATGAAACTTATGGAGAGTCTTTGTGCGATTTCCTATAGAGAGGGTCTATCCTAATACCTGAAGCTGACAGAAGTCACACCTTTCTCTAGCACGGGGTCATTTAAACAATATCCTAATCAAACATAGACTACCTGGAGTGAAGGAATGAGCAGAAATGAAATAGTTATTTTAAACTCGCTTCCCTGAAAGAAAATAATACAATGCTACACTTAGTGTATGCAATTATATGCGAGGGTGTTCTCTCTGTGTTTTTGAAATTAATAAGCTTTATTTTTTAAAGAAGTTTCAAGTTTTCAGAATAATACGTGGAATGTATATAGAATTCCCATAGACCCGTCTCTCCCCACCTCCCCCCCACCCCCCTACCCACACCCACCCACCCCAGATTCTTTTTCTTATGAAATTAATTAATTTAGTTTAACTGGAGGCTAATTACTTTGCAATATTCCATACATCGCCATGAATCCGCCACAGGTGTACATGTGTCCCCCATCCTGAGCCCTCCTCCCCCTCCCTCCGCACCCCATCCCTCAGGGTCATCCCGGTGCACTGGCCCCGAGCGCCCTGTCTCATGCATCAGACCTGCCCTTGTCATCTATTTCGCACAGGGTGATACGCGTTTCAGTGCTGTTCTCTCGAATCACCCCACCCTCGTCTTCTCCCAGAGTCCTTTCCCAGATTCTTATAATGGACTTTCGATTAGTTTCTTTGCCTTTTGCCTGTTTTTTTCCCACCTATGTGCTACCGTCTCTGCCTGGCAATGCATAGTCTCCACACTTTGAGGGGGTTAGACCGGGGTTAGGGAAGCAGAGGCCAAGAGAGAAGGCGGAGTTCATCTGTGGAGGAAGACAGGCGAGGCTGCGGAGACCCGCATGGCGAATCCTCAGATCTAGGGTGCTGCTTCAGCTCCCGAGGTGGGCAGCAAGCCCTCTGACCCCAGCCTGCCCCGTACCTACACGTATCATTAAGGAAACAGAGTCAGAGAGAAGGGACCTTTGAAAGCTGGCAGCGTTTTCCTGAAAGGAATCTTTTTTAAAAAATCCGGGTTGATGTGACTTGGGCTTCCCGGATGGTGCTAGTGGTGAAGAACCCGCCCATCAGTGCAGATGTAAGAGACCTGGGTTTGATCTCTGGGTCAGGAAGACATCCCACTCCAGTATTCTTGCCTAGAGAATCCCATGGACAGAAAAGCCTGGTGGGCTACAGGGGGTCGCAAAGAGTCAGACACGACTGAAGCAACTTGCAGTAGGTGATTTACAATGCTGCGTTAGTTTCAGGTAACAGCAAAGTGATTCAGTTACACACGTACACGCACCCAGCCTTTTTCAGATTCTTCCCCCATGTAGGTCCTTACAGAGCATAAGAGAGCTCCCTGCTGACCCAGCCGTGCCTTGTCCTGCTCTTTGCAGTCCATGCCCCACGGCCTGCAGCACGCCAGGCTTCCCTGCCTTTCACCATCTCCCGGAGCTTCCTCAAACTCGTGTCCACTGAGTCGGTGATAGAACAGGCCCTTATTAGTTATGTATGCTTTATATAATAGCGGCTTCCCTGCTATTTAGCTCAGTCGGTAAAGAATCTGCCTGCCATGCGGGAGACCCGGGTTTGATCCCTGGGTCGGGAGGTTTTCCCTGGAGAAGGAAAGGCAACCCACTCCAGTATCATTGCCTGAGAAACCACTGACGGAGGAGCCTGGCAGGCTACAGTCCACGGGGTCGCAAAGAGTTGGACGTGACTCAGCCACTAAAGCACCACATGTACAATACTTTCGTGTGTGTCAAGATAAGAGGGGGACATAAATTGGGAGACTGAGAGTGACTGAAAGGAATCTTTCCAGATCCCTAAGGGGAAGAAGTGTCGCTGATTGAAAGGCTCATGTTTCCCTGCCGCTTAATAGCGCATTGAAAAGAAGACACGGTTGGTTAAGGGGACGTAAAGAAACACATTTCGTCTTCACTCTGAACGTACAGCGTGTGGCTCTGCAGCCCTGAAGTACAGACACGGAGCCTCTCCTGGAATCATGGCCCTGCTGTTTTCTCAGTACTAGAACTCGGCTAAAAATTCATTCTGCCTGATAGTCGTTGTTGGTGGTTTAAAGCTTAACCTTTTACCCACTGTTCTGTTGTCGTTCAGCCGCTCAGTCATGTCCGACTCTTTGCGAGCCCGTGGACTGCAGCGCACCAGGCTTCCCTGTCCTTCACCGTCTCCCGGAGTTTGCTCAAACTTGTGTCCATTGCGTCAGTGACGCCGTCCAACCATCTCGTCCTCTGTCGTCCCCTTCTCCTCCAGCCCCCAATCTTTACCAGCATCAGGGTCTTTTCCAGTGAGTCAGCTCTTCGCATCAGTTGGCCTATACTATTTATAAATCTGGCGTCTGAGAGCATGGCGAGAGAGTCCCCTGATGTTTGGTACAAAATTTCATAGGATCAACAGAGGCGATAACACAAACCTGCCTGCTCTTCAGCTCCTTCAAGCAAGAAGACAGTGGAGAACGGCCTTCCAAACCTTTAGGGAGCTAGAACACATGCTTTAGACTTTTTCGTTAACCAAAAGGACGTTCAAGTGTGAAGGCAACAGGCGGTTTTGATCCGGCAGAGCCTTCTCAAGGGAAGCAGATGACAAGCTTCACCCACCCAAGGAGGATAAAGAAGCTGTGGCTACAGGGCTTACAGTGGCCAATGAATCCATTTACCTACAGGCCAAAGATTAAACACCGAGCTGGGAGCTGCGATGGGCAGAGAGGATCGTGAGTGCTGTAGACCTCGTCCCAGGTTCAGCTCTACGTCCCGCCGCTTCCTCACCAGACTCAAGGCTCTTTTCCTCCTGAGACTCTTGGGGTCTGTTGCCATGGTCTTACTTACCACAGAGCCTTTAACGCAAACTCCCCTCTGCCCAGGAGGAGCTCACTCAAGTGCCATCTCCTCTCCACCCCTATTCAGACACTCACTCTCACCCTGCCCAATACCTATTCTCCCAAGAGCCCAGCCTCACCCTTTTCTTCAGGAGTTTCCACATCAGCCTCTTCTGTGTTCCTGTTCCCCTCCCCACACGTGTAAAACTGCATTAGAAACCTCCTGTTTCTAGCCACTCTCCCCAGTGACAGTTGTGTGCTTGCAGAAACAGGATTTGTTACACTCATTTCTTTCTAAATGCCTGATGTAAGGTAGACTCTCTATAAACAAATAGACACATATCAAAGTGTAGATAGGGTTCTAAGTTCTTTTTGCTTGTCTTTGTAATCACACACACACAACTGATATAACTCAAACATTTTTTTTAAATGAAAAAAGAGGTATTTTAAACAATGTAAGGGACACAATTCACCATGTGTTTTGACTTGCCCAGACCAAGGTTTTAGGTAAAACCAATGAATCCTTTTTTGGTCATTAAACTATGTCATTTCAAGTAGTGGTTTTGTACCATTGAAAGATTAATTTTAACACTTTGATTTGCAAAGCAAACCATTAACTTGATTTATTATAAAACATCAACCTTACTTAATCTGACCAGACACCATGCTGTCAGCAATTTGACAGTAATGATATTGTTTTCCTCCTAGTGACTGAGATTAACAATACCGATTTGCTAAGTTAATGCTTGTATGGATATTGTCAATATGTAATTGAGTGACTAACTTAGATAAATAAAAAGCAGTTCTGGTATCAGGGCTACTGAACTGTTGAGTTTAGGCACTTTGGCCAAAGAAGCTACATTTCCAAACTAGATGTGTGTGGAATACCATTTATTTACTGTTTCATTAAATAAATGTATTTTATTGCATGTTGAAAAAAATGATTTATGAGATCAAATTATCAGAATAAAACATAAAATCATACAGTAAAAAATTGTATTTCCAAGTGACTCTTTCAGAAGGCAGTGATCACCTTTCTGTAACAGTTGTTACAAAGTTTTCACTTGAAGAAACTCCTGGTGTTATATCTTAACCTGCTACAATCCAGTTTAATGAATCCCTTCTGAAACTTGCAGTCATGTGGTTAAACATATGTTGTCATCTTTCGAAGCCTAGAAACATGATGTAAATATAACGAGACTAACGTGCCCTTTGGGCACTTGGTTGTCATTCAGGATAAATTTATATATGATTTCCATTTTCTACCTCGTCTCTCCCGTTTTTCTTTCACTACGAAGAAAAAGGAAAGCTAGTTTAAATGGCACGTGTTTAGACTACATAAAGGAACAATTTCCTTCAGATTAGAAGTATGATTTTCCAGTCCAGTGTTCTTATGTACACCAACTGTGCTCCAGATTTGAGTGTGAACTGGTTCTTTTGGGGAACATTGTCTTCTTGCTGTATTTGGGAGAAGGTTATTAGACAATCAGTCATATTTGTCACTTAGTCAATATTTAAATAAAGCTCCTATGTCCTTAATTTAGCTTCATTTTGAGAAAAGTATACTGAAATTGAAGATATATTTTAAAGATGGAAATGTATGGCATTGTTTAAATGAGATACCTCCAAACTTTTCTCTCTTCTCCTGTAATTTGAACTGGGAATCAGGGGTTTCATCCATATAATCTCAAGTATTCTAATCAAGTCCAAAAGGACGTATAGTCTGGAGCCTCGCTCTCCCATGGGGAGTCTGTGTGGTGTGGAGAAATAAATGAGTAATTTCATCATGTCTGGGAGTTGATGAAACAGGACTAAAAGTGTAATTAAGATATTCCATGAACAAGATGGCCAAGATCCCACATTTACAGAGTTAACTGAAATCGTCCGCAGGTGCACCTTGATGTTGGACTTTATCAGTGAACCGAAAAGAATCAACACCCCTCCCACCCCCACCACCAGTTGTATAGCAGCGCAGCTATTTAACTGTGGATATCCATAAACAGTGGCGCCTGCACGGCAGTGTCAACGGACACTAACACAAATCCCACCTGGGGTTATTTCTTTGTTGACCTTGCTTGTGATGGCGTGGAGGAGTCTCTCTAGGAGAGACTTGCTTCGAGCTGGAAGGAGTCAGTGAGGCAGGAGGTGAAACTGCCAGAGAGCACGCTTGCTCTTTAAGGAGGCGGAGCTAGTCCGCGAAGCAGCGAGCCTTGGTTTCACGGTCGGTGGGGTGAATGCGGGACGGAAGGATGCGAGCAGGTTGAGACACAGTGCCCTGGAGAAGGAGTGTCTCGTCTGACGCACTGTTGGTGCCAGAGCAAGTGAGGAAAAGACTTTGGATACCTGCCTTATCTGATGACGACTGCACAGGTGGAGTCGGCATGGGAGTCGCTCTGGTCAGGTGAACTGTCTCCCGTGTCTGCCTAGGAGGTCTCCATAGCTTTTCAGTTCTCAGTCATGCTTTTGTGAATGGATTACGTGGAGGACTTGTGAAGAAGCGCCTCAAGGCTGCGGATAAATGTCACAAGCATACCAGTGGAGGTTGCTGGGTGTCTGGGTCGTATGCACAGACCCTCTCACTCAACAACAGGATTATTGTCCACACAACTTATCTTAGAGGTGTCTTGTTCTTGGGAAGCCTTTTTCTACCAGAAAATCTATTTCAGGAGGAGGTCATATTCTATTCCTGCACATGCTTGCTAATTGTGTATATGTGTATGTGTGTGTATACATAAATTTCTATAAAACACAGATATGCAATGTGTCTTGATCCTCTTACTCTTTTATAAAATTTTTGTTTCGTATTGGACTATGATTGATTAACAGTGTTGTGTTAGTTTCCTATGTACAGAAAAAATACATGCATTATATAGCTTCACTTTATATATATCATATATAAGCTCACTTCATATATTACATATATATATATAACTTCACTTTTCTGTACATAGGAAACTGACACAATAAGCCAACTATAGTGTGCATAGTAAATATGTATGTTATATATGTGTATATATTGCTTCAAACTCATTTCTCACTTAGGTTATTTCAGAATATTGAGCAGAGTTTTCTGTGATATACAGTAGGTCCTTGTTGGTTATCTGTTTTAAACCAACAGTAGATTTAGGATTTCCCTCATAGCTCAGATTGACTAAGACAATCCACACTCTTTGAAAAGAAAAAAAAAAGAACTCCACCTTTTAAGGCTTTTAAATTTATTCCTTTGGGTGGGCAAAAGAAACCAGAAGTCAGAAACATATCCCTCCCTTCCAACTCAGAATCTGAAAAATACATATTACATGGAACCAGGTTTTACACTTTAAAGATTCCTGACTGCACACATACACTTTTGGGTCTTATATTTAAAAGATCTGTTTGTATTTTGATTGGTACTGCATTGAATCTATAAATCAATCAAGGATACCCGATACCTTAACAACATTAGATCTTCTCTTAGTCATGATTTCTAGTTTTAGTACATAGATCATTCATATGTTTTTTATACCTTTTTATTTTTTATACCTTTTTATACCTTTTTAATTGGATTTTTATTGTTTATGGCAGTATGCAAAAATAGTTGACAGTTTCTATCCAGTAATTCCAGATACAGATAGAATTCCAGATGATGGAATTGTCTGATTCCATCGGATTTTCTATGTCGATGATCATTCCTGCAAAGAAGGTCTCTTACGTTTTCCTTTTTCAGTCTGGATGATGGGGTTCTCTCTCTCTCTCTTTTTACTTTCTTTATAGTATTTTATTTTTATATCAATACACTAGCTGAAACCTACATAGAAATATTGAGAGCAAAAATTCTGTTGGGCCTGAACTTTGGGGGGAAATCATACAATTTGTAGTCTTCTTTTTCAGATGGATACAGTTTTTTTCTATTACTAGTTTGCTGAGATTTTTAAAATTAGAAATAGATTTTATATTTTCTCAAACGCTTTTCCTATGCCTGCAGAGACAACACATTTTGTTTCGATGTCTTTAACTTTTTTGTATTTAGTTTGTTATGATAAATTAGAAATAAAAAGAAAAACAAGAAGGCAAAGTGGTTATCTGAGGAGGCCTTACAAATAGGTAAAGAAATAAGAGAAGTGAAAAGCAAGGGATAAAGGGAAAGGTGTATCCAACTAAACACAGATTTCCAAAGAACAGCATGGAGAGACAAGGGCTTCTTCAATGAACAGTATATAAACTAGAAGAAAAAAAAATAGAAGGGGAAAGACTAGAGATCTCTTCAGGAAAACTGGATACATCAAAGGAAATTTTGCCCGAAGATGGGCACAATAATGGACATAACTGGTAGGGATCTGGTAGACACTGAAGAGATCAAGAAGAGATGGAAAGAATACACAGAGCTGTACAAGAAAGATCCAAATACCGGATGACTACAATGGTGTGGTCAGCCTCCCAGAGCCAGCCATTCTGGGGAGCAAAGTCAAGTGGGCCTCAAGAAGCGCTGCTGTCAATGAGCTAGAGGATGTGATGGGATTCCAGTAGAACTATTCAGGTCTCTAAAGGATGATATGTCAGCAAATCTGGGAGCCCCAGCAGTGGCCACGGGACTGCAAAAGGTCAATCCTCATCCCAGTCCCCAAGAAGGGTAGTGCTAAAGAACGTGCTAACCATCGGACAGCTGTACTCATCTCCCATGCTAGTAAGGTCATGCTTAGAATCTTGCATGCTAAGCTTCAGCATTATGTGAACCAAGACCTTCCAGATGTCCAAGCTGGGTTTAGAAAAGGATGAGGAACTAGAGATCAAATTGCCAGCATTCACTGGATCATAGAGAAAGCTAGGGAATTTCAGAAAAAACATCTATCTCTGTTTCAGCAACTATGCCAAAGCCTTTGACTGTGTGGATCATAATAAACTGTGGAAAGCTTTTAAATAGATGGGAATACCAGACCATTTTACCTGTCTCCAGAAAACCTGTATGCGGGTCAAGAAGCAACAGTTAGAACCCTGCAGAGAACAATTGATTGGTTCAGGATTGAGAAAGGAGTACAACAGGGCTGTCTGCTGTCACCTGTTTGTTTAATCCACATGCTGAGCACATCATGAGAAATGCTGGGCTGGGTGAGTGACAAGCTGGAATCAAGATAGGCGGGAGAAACATCAACAACCTCAGACGTGCAGATGATACCACTCTAATGACAGAAAGCGAAGAGGAACTAAAGAGCCTCTTGATGGGGGTGAAGGAGGAGAGTGAAAGAGCCAGCTTAAAACTAAATAAAAAATCTAAGATCGTGGCATCAGCCCCCTTACTCATGGCAAATAGAAGGGGAAGAGGTGGAAGCAGTGACAGAGCTCCTCTCCTCGGGCTCAGAACCACAGAGGACGGTGACGGCAGCCATGGAATCAGATGATGGCTTCTCGGCAGGAAAGCGACGACAAACCTAGAGAGTGTGTTGAAAAGCAGAGACACCACTCTGCCGACAAAGTTCCGTGTAGTCAAGGCTCCGGTCTTCCCAGTGGTCATGTGCAGGTGTGAGAGCTGGATAGTAAAGAAGGCAGAGTGCCAAAGAATTGATGCTTTTGAACTGTGGTGCTGGAGGAGACTCCTGAGAGTCCTTTGGAGAGCAAGGAGATCAAACCAGTCAATCTTAAGGGAAATCAACCCTGAATACATGTAGGAAGGGCTGATGAAGCTGAAACTCCAGTATTTTGATTGTCTGATGCAAACAGCTGACTCATTGGAAATAGTCCCTGATGCTGAGAAAGATTGAGGGCAGGAGGAGAGGGTGTCAGAGGATGAGATGCCTGGATGTCGTCACTGATGCAATGGACATGAACTTGGGCAAACTTTGGGAGATAATGAGGTACAGGGAAGCCCAGAGTGCTGCAGGCCATGGGGTTGCAAAGAGTCAGACACGACTGGGCAACTGAACAGCAAACAACGTGGTAAATTACATTTATTGATTTCCAAATATTAATGTCCATTCTTAGAATAAATATCTCTTGGTTATGATGCATTATACTTTTAATACATTATTACTGAACTCAAATTGCTAAAATTTTGATTAGGGTTAGGATTCTTATGACTGTGTTCAGTGGGTATATTGATCTATAGTTTTATTTGTAACGTCTTTGGTTTTGGTATCAGGGCAAAGCTGGTTTTTCAGAATGCATTAAGAATTATCCTCTTCAGTTTTCTGGAAGAATTTGTTTGGGTTGGTAATATTTTCTCCTCACATAAACAAGCAAAGACATATTAACCTGGCATTCTCTTAGGGAAGGTTTTTAAACTGCAAATTGAATTTCTTTAGTGGCTATAGGGCTCTTCAGGTGATTACTTTATCCTCGTGAAAACATTATGACTTGCATCTTTTTTTAAAGTGTCCATTTCATTTAAGTTGTCAAATTTATGAGCATGGAATTGTTACTAACACTTATGATCCTTTTAATGTCTTTAGAATCTGAGAGATGTTACCTTTCTCATTCCAGATATTCATAATTTGTTATACCTTTTTTTTTCTGATCAGTTTATCTAGAAGTTTATCAATGTTCCTGCTGTTCTTAAAGAATTAGCTTTTAATTTTATTGATTTTTCCCTACTATTTTTATGTTTTTTATTTCATTGATTTCACTAACTCAGGGCCTCATTTACTCTTATTTTTGTAGATAAGAATACCTTATTATCTTAAGGTATCAAGTTTGTGAACACTGGGGAGTTTGCTATGATGTTTCCTCTATGTTGTGTTTTATTTTTATTCAGTACAAAGTATTTTATAATTTGGCCCTTTTTTAACCCATTTGAAGTATGTTATTTAGTTTCCAAATATTTGTGTGTTCCCTAACAGCTTTCTGTTATTTCTGTCTCACTTGTCCCTTTTGGTCATAGAACTTGACTTTTGTAACTTGAATCCTTTGACATTTGTTGAGATTTGCTTCAAGATTCAGGATATGTTGGTGGATGGTCCATGTATGCTTGAAAAGAATGTGTATTATGGCTTTGTTGGATAGAAAGTTTGTTTAAGGTCAAGTTGGTTGATCACGTTCAGGTCTAATATACCTTTGCTGAGCTTTTTCCTGCTTATTCTATCAATTATGGAGTGAGTGCAAGGGTTGAAATATCAGATTATAACTGTGGATTTATCTTCTTGCATTTCAATCCGTTTTCCTTCAAATGTTTTGATGCTCTGCTGTGAGTACATAACTATTCAGAATGTGATGACCTTTTGATGAACGGATATTCTAATAGCTCTTCTAACACCCTTTGCTGAAACACTTTGTGTCTTTATGTGTAGCCACTCCAGCTTTTTTCGACTTGTGTTAGCATGGTGTTATAGTTTTTGCCCCCCCCCCCCCCGCCTTTTTTTTGTCTTCAATACTTTAAAATTGTTTGGACACTGCCATCCTGCTTGCCTTGTTCTGGTGACTAATCTGCTATTATCTTTGTCTCTTTCTCTGTAGACAGCATTGTCTTACTCTGGTTGTTTGTAAGGTTTTCTCTGTCTTGCTGGTCTTGAATAATGAAATTAGGAAAGAAAGTGAAAGTTGCTCAGTGGTGTCCGACTCTTTGCAGTCCCATGGACTGTATAGTCCATGGAATTCTCCAGGCCAGAATCCTGGAGTGGGTAGCCTTTCCCTTCTCCAGGGGATCTTCCCAACCCAGGGATCAAACCCAGGTCTCCTGCATTGCAGGCGGATTCTTTACCAGCTGAGCCACAGGGGAAGCCCAGTTCAATTAAGATGTGTCTCTCTTGCTTGGCTGTGGTGCTCTCCTTACAGCTTCACATTTATGTTGTTGTTGTGTCACTAAGTAGGGTCTGAATCTTTGTGACCTCATGGACTGCAGCACACCCGGCTACCTTATCCTTCATTATCTCCTGTAGTTTGCTCAAATTCATGTCCATTGAGTCGGTGATGCTATCTAACCATTTCATTCTCCTCTGTTGCCCCCTTTTCCTCCTGCCTTCAGTCTTTCCCAGCATCAGGGTCTTTTCCAAGGAGTCAGCTCTTCGCATCAGATGGCCAAAGTATTGGAGCTTCAGCTTCAGCATCAGTCCTTCTGATGCATATTCAGGGTTGATTTCCCTTAGGATGGACTGGTTTGATCTCCTTGTAGTCCAAGGGACTCTCAAGAGTCTTTACCAGTCCCACAAATACTTCACATCTAGAATTTTCATCAATTTTGGACATTTTTCTGCCTTTACGTCCTTAAATATTTCTTTCTGTCTTTCCTTTTCTCCTCTGAGTATGCCCAACTACATATAAACCAACCTGCTTGAAGAGACACAATTTTCCTTTTTCTCCCTGTCTCCATTTAAATAGTTTTATGGCTATATTTCCAAGTTCACTGTTATTTTCTTCAGAAATGTTTAATCTGTTTACCCTACTCTGTGTATATTTTACCTCAAATATTGCAATTTGCATTTCTAGGCGTTCAATTTGTTATTTCAAATATCTTCCGTTTCTCCACTTAATGCTTTGAACATATGGGATATGATGGTCGTGTTTAAATTTCCCTGTCTGTCACAGTTAACTTCTGTGACAATACTGGCTCATTTTCATTTGATTATTTTCCTTATAATGGACACCGTTTCCAGCACCTCTGCACATCTTGTCCTCTTCGATTAGATGGCAGATGTTGTGAGTTTTACTTTGTTGAGTGCTGAGTGCTTTTGATTTCCTGTAAATGCTTTTGTACTTCTTTTCTGAAGTGAGTTAAGTTGCTTGGAATCATCTTAGCCTTTCAGGTCGCGCTTTATGGTTTGTTAGGTGTATGTGAATTCATGCTCTGTCCAGAGCTCGTTGTTTCCATTGCTGAGGCAAGACTTTCCTGAGCGATGATTTTTTCCGATCTGGCTGGCGGGAGCAGGAGCCGGCACGATTCCTAGCCTGTGTGAGTGCCAGGCACTGCTCCACTCAACCCTTCCAGATAATTCTTTCCAGGCCTCCAGTGATTTCCTCACAAGCCTGTGCTGATTAGTACTTTGCTAAGTCCTCAAGTCTCCCTGCAGTTCCCTTTCTGTGCAGAGATCCTCTCTAACACTCTAGCAGCCTTGGTTTCCCCAGACACGACTTCCTGCTCTGGAACCCGCTGAGCTCACCAGGTTCTGCCTGGGGCCGCCTCTCTGGGCCACAGCCTGGGACCGCCCTCAAGCCGGGCCTTTATGGAACTCGTCTTTATTTCTCAGTTCCCAGGGACCACTTTGTTATCTGAGATCTGCTTTGAAGACCCTTTTTCCAAATATTTTATCTTTTGGGATGGGGTTGCTTTGCCAACAAAGGTCCGTCTAGTCAAGGCAATGGTTTTTCCAGTGGTCATGTATGGATGTGAGAGTTGGACTATAAAGAAAGCTGAGCACTGAAGAATTGATGCTTTTGAACTGTGGGTTTGGAGAAGACTCTTATGAGTCCTTGGGCTGCAAGGAGATCCAACCAGCCCATCCTAAAGAAGATCAGTCCTGGGTGTTCATTGGAAGGACTGATGTTGAAGCTGAAACTCCAATACTATGGCCACCTGATGTGAAGAACTAATTCATTTGAAAAGACCCCGATGCTGGGAAAGATTGAGGGTGGGAGGAGAAGGGGACGACAGAGGATGAGATGGCTGGATGGTATCACTGATTCAGTGGGCATGAGTTTGAGTGAACTCCGGGAGTTGGTGATGGACAGGGAGGCCTGGCATGCTGCACTCCATGGGGTCACACAGAGTTGGAACGGAATGAGCGACTGAACTGAACTGTTTTAGATGAGAGCGTGAATAGTGTTATTGTTCATCCGTCTTTGGTGCAAACACAAGCTCACATAAGGATTTTATATTTTAGATCTTTTATAGAGGCGGAGATTGTCTACAAGATTGACCTTACTGGATTGGTCAAGTGACATGAGGGCTCCTGACATCATCTGAGCTAACAGTATAATGGGTTGGTTTATTGGAAAATCTATGCTCTACCTCTGAAATCACTATGAGACTGCATTGTACCCAAATCCACTGAGATTGCCTACAGCGTGGTTTACTGATATCACAGAAAAGATTAGCATGGGAAGGAATTTTCTTTCCTAGTCTGTGGCGTTGGGAAGGTAGTTCAGCCCTGTTTGTTCCTCCTGGAAGAAATCATCAGGTCCGCCACCTCTTAACGGTCCTTTGGAATATATAATGGGGAGTCTTGTACAGATCCAGTGCACATTGGGCTGGCTGGATTCTTCCGAGTTGTGTGTGTTTTATTTTGGTGGTGGTGGTTATTGTTTAGTTGCCAAATCGTGTTCGAATCTTTGCTACCGCATGGAACGGAGCACACCAGGTTCCCTGTCCCTTGCCATCTCCCGGGGTTTGCCCACATTCATTAGCTTTGCTTTTTCCTTTTCTTTCTTTTTTTAAATTTATTAACTTATGGCCACATTGAGTCTCCGTAGCTGTGCGTGGCTTTCTCTAGTTGCGGCGGGGGCTGCTTTCCACGTTCATGGACTTCTCCCTGAGTGGCTCCCCGTGTGGAGTGCAGGCTGTCGTCTGAGGCTCAGTAGCTGCTCTGAGGCCTGTGGGGTCATCCCGGACCAGGGATCGAACCTATATCCTTTGCGCTGGCAGGTGAATCCTTAGCCAGTGGACCACCAGGGAAGTCATGGCTTTGCTTTATCTGTAAGTCCTTGACCTCTGGGGAAACCAGTAATATCGACAGATTGTTCATCTGCTCCTTTCGGATACCTGAGATGGTCCTATTCTAAATGTCCAAACTTTATTATATATATATAATAATTCAGGCTGCAGAAGATTTTATTCCTTGATGTTTAAGCTATGTGAATTTATTATCTGTGCAAAGAAAGTTGTTTATACAGGTTTAAATTATATTTTCTCTTCTATGTTCTTTTTTTCTTTGCCACAACAAACCCCAAAAGGTTATGCTACCCTCAAGATATCCTATGTTAGCTGCACTCTTAAAATGTATTCCATATTTTCATTGTTTTTCAATGGGGCTCCTATTTGCCTATCAATTTTATTCTGGAAGATTTGTGATTAACAGGACCGTATGGACACTATTTTTCTATAAATATTATTAAATTAAAAAATAGATTTATCTTCAAAAGTGTTTCTATACGTTTCAAATTTTATATCAGTGGTGTGTGTGTTTTCAGTTGCTTAGACACGTCCGACTCCCTGCGACCCCGTGGGCTGCAGCCCGCCAGGCTCCTCTGTCCATGGGATTCTCCAGGCAAGGATACTGGAGTGGGGTGCCGTTTCCTTCTCCAGGTATGTATCAGTGGTAGATTCTAAAAACATCTTTCTTTCCTCAATTGTGTTTCCGTTAGAGGTTTTTATTTTCTTCCACAAGATCCCAGGAAGACTACCAAAGACGTTTTAATGAGGAGCAAGATTCAGATAGTCTCAAGAGGGAGATGTGAAACAGTTTCAGCTACTAAAAGATAATATCAGAACAAGCACAAGTGTGCAACCTGAAAAATGGATCAATTAGAAATCTATTGTGTCCTTTGGAGCAGAAGCACTTATATCACAACTTTGAGACCAGGGCTAATAATATTATTAAATGAAGACGACCAATGCCGTGATACATTTTCATTTACTATTGTAATACTGAAGAGCCAACTGCAGGAGCACCTAGAGTTAAAAGGTTCATTTCCTCATGGCTGCACAGAGTCTCTAAAAGTAGCTTTGGTCCCAAAAGAGCTTCATCCTTTTCAAAAGTTTTCTTTGTAATATGTTTTCATTTTCTATTGGAGTGTAGCTGATTGACAATATTGCACTGGTTTCAGATGCACAGCGAAGTGATTCAGTTACACATGAGCATGCATCTGTTCTTTCTCAAATTGTTTTCCCGAGGAGGTCATTTCAGAATACTGAGGAGAGCCCCTGTGCTACACAGTAGGTCTTCGCTGACCGTTTTGAATACAGCGGTGTGTGCGCGTCAGTCTGAATCTCCCAGTCTGTCTCTCCCCTTTCCCCCAGTAGCCGTAAGGTCGTTGAAGACTTTTCTTGGTCTGTTTAAATTTTTGACCAGTTAGCTGGAAATTTTGTGTAAAATTTTGGATATCAGGTCCCTCTTTGCTTTAAGCTCCAATCGCTCCTCATTTACCCCAAGTACAAGCAGAGTCCCTGACGATGCTCTGTGTGTCTCTGCTGGGCCTGTCCTCCGGAGCCGTCTGCCTCCTCCAAGGCCTCCTTCCCAGGCTTTCGTGCTGCGGGCCGTGCTGCTGTCTTTGCACCTTTATGTCCCAGACACGCGCCCGTCCGGAGGCCTTTGCCCGGCCTTCCCTTCTCCTGCGCTTCTCTCTCCAAAGACCCTCCTTGCTACCACGGTCACCTCTAATACTTGAATTTTTGCTCAAATGTCCACCCTCCTAAGGAGGTTTTCCTTTGCTGCCCTATTTAAAATCATCTACCCTATCCCCCAGCCCTTCAGATTCTGTCTTCTGCATGACACCTTTTAAACAAGTTTGCAAGAGCAAATAATAGGTGCCTAATTCATATTTGTGATGAAGTAAATGCGTTCATTGATTAGTATGGTAGTGAGAGCAGTATTTTGTGTTTGGGAGATAGCAGGCCAGGACAAGAGTTTTGCTATATATCTGGCAAATGTTTCCTTCTATAAGTCTGATTTCTACATACAGAGAAAAACTGCTTTATTTTGCTTCATTAGCACCATTTTAACCAAATACATTTATGAATAATGAATGCTTTGTTGGGCATCTCAGATTAGGTCTCACATACACTGTATTTGTATTGTGTAAGGAAATTTGTTTCATTCACTGGGGCAGGTAAGGAGTAATCTATAAAAAGTATATTACCACATCTCACACCTTGCATCTGGTTTTAATTATTTATCTGTCCTTGGGTCAAGATGTGAATTCCATTTCATCTCACTTGAGTGAGACGTCTTTCTGGATGAGCCAGAAAAATTCTTAAAATCATAAGGCTTCGATAACTACTTCTTTTGTGTAGAAATATTGAATACAATAGCTCCAAAGGAAATAAACATGGGTTTATGTGAGATGTAACACATATCTTTTAGCCTAAATGTCTGTGATTTAATTAAACTAGACATCAGTATTAGGAATACATCTAAAGCTTTGTCTGAATATTATTTATTTGAACTGATTTTTGTTGCTTGAATTTTTCCTGTAGTGAAACCAATGATTCCACTTTCATAAAATAATGTTAAGGTTTAACCATACTTCCTTGTGTAAAGTAATTTTTGAAACAAAACATTATGTTTACTAACCTAGAGCACTGACCCGACTTATCCCATTTGAAGGTTAGAAACATGTTCCAGTTGGAAAGATGTTCAGCTGACTTTGAAGGTGAGTGAGTTCTTAATGTCTGTCTTATGAGGATTATCGATACACATTTATTTTTCACTGCCCAAATCTGGGAAGGAGGGTTGAAGGACCCGAAAGGCATCACCAAGGTGCTCCTGAAGCCTGTGCTGGAATTGCTTTATTCTTGTCTCCATTCCAAATTGTAATTGTGATCGTAGTGTGCAGGAAGTGTAGTGTGATAGTACGGAAGTTAAATATACAAGTAGTTTTTAAAAACACACAGGTATAGGGCATCTGATAACTGTGTGAATGCAACCGTGTGAGCAAACGTGATCTTACCCTGTGGCCATCATTCTCGTTCTGAAGGCTTCCGGAGAGCATCACGGACCTGGTTGGAACCCTCCAGGCTCGAACTTAGAAGCTCGCCTTATCAGCAACATTTAGTGCCTCACAGGACTTTTCTTATGTGTTTGAATAGTAGGGATGTAACTGACCATGGGGGTCTGGCAGCTCACCACTCAAAAGCCAACAGAGCTAAGGTTGGTGGTAAGGAAAGTTTGCTTTATTTCAGAGACTGGCCACCAGAGGACGGGGCAGCCTCCTGTCCAAAGGCCAAAGTCCCCCACCCTGCTCCCAACTGAGAACCACTGGGGAAGAGCTTTCGCAGACAGAGGGAAGGGGCTCTGTGTGGAAACTGCAGTCAGGCCTGACAGTCATCGTGAAATGAGTCATGTGCTGGTCTGATCATCTTGGTAGTGTCTGTGCTTAGCCGCTCAGTCCTGTCCAGCTCTGTGACTCTATGGACAGTAGCCCACCAGGCTCCTCTGTCTGTGGAATTTCTCAGGTAAGAAGACCGGAGTGGGTGGCCATCCCCTTCCCCGGGGGTCTTCCTGACCTAGAGACTGAACCTGGGTCTCCTGCGTTGCCGGCAGATTGCGTCATTGATTTTTAGTTCCAGGGTTGGCTTGCTCCCGTTTCTTTGAGGCAGCTTATATCACAGGTACAGTCTGCTCATCATGCTTACTTCTTCTGCCTGCTGGGGGTTTCGGCATCTACAAGACAGCTCCTAGGATATGGCTCAGAATATTACTGTAGCCCTTGAAAATAAATTAAATGTCCTTGACTTTACTTAAAGACTGAAAAACAGTCCCTTTTGATGGTGTTCCTATGTTTTTGCAGTTTCTTCCTTCTCTGATTAAATTTATTCTTTGGCTAAAGTTTTTCTACAGAAGAAAGGCAGGCTGAAGACATGGGGTTCAAGAACCATGGAGTCCTGCCCCGTTTTAGGAGTTCTGTTACTTCGGACGCTTTCTGCTGTTCCCTTTATTCAGCAGTTATTTAGCCTACGCTCCATTTAGGTTTCACCTAAAACTCTTGCCTGTGGTCCTCCAGGCAGTAGTTTGCTGGGCCTAAGTCAGCTCACTTCTAGATCAGAGCTGGTCAACAGAAATTTTGTGTGGTGATAGGATGGTTCTGGATCTGCTCTGTCGCATACGGCAGCCTCTAGACCCCTGTGGATATAGAGTGCTAGGGGGACTGAGGAAACGAACTTTTCATTTTATTTAAATGTAAACAGAGTACATTTACCTGCCAGTCACCATGCGTGCCTCGAGGCTGCCATACTGGACTTCCTGGTCCTCAGGACTGTTTCTACAGGGTTAACAGAACCCACACGGTGTTTGGATAAGAATGGCTGTGTTTTCTTGCCTTCAACTCTCTCTCTCTCTCTTTTTTTTAATCTTTGGCCATGCTGTACAGCGTGTGAGATCTTAGTTCTCCAAGCAGGGATCCATCCCATACCCCCTGCATTGGCAGTGTGCCGTCTTAACCAACAGACCACCACGGAAGCCCCTCTCTTCCAACTCTTGAGCTCTGGGGGGTTTGGGCCGTGGCCTGTCTCCTCTTACACTCCTCTGTGCCACTCATCCTTACGCTAACTCTGGACCATCACTTGCTGCTTTGTTAGTGAGCATCCGAGTCTCCAGGCTGCACACTCACTGTTGCCAATGGTGTTTTGACCCTTGGGGTGACCTTGGAGAACCTGGCCTCTGAACACCAGCTGCCATTGTTTCGTATTTATTGCCACCTCTTGTCTTCCTAAAGCTGTGCGTTTTCTCTGGTCCGCTCGGAGAGCTCTTTAAATGTTTATAGATTTCTGCCATTTCACCGGCCACGTCTCTAAAAACAAGTGGGAAGCCAGTTAGGTGAGTCACGTGCTGCGGGCCTGCGTGTGAAATTGCTTCATCTGTCTGACTCTTTGTGACCCCATGGGCTCTAGTCCACCAGGCTCCCCTGAACATGGAATTCTCCAGGCAGGAACACTGGAGTGGGTTGTCATTTCTTTCTCCAGGGGGTCTTCCCAACCCAGGGATCGAACCTGCATCTCCTGCACTGGCAGGTGGATTCTTTACCGCTGAGCCACTTGGGAACCCCAAATATATATCTATATATTACAAAATTGTTGAAAAGATTCACAGGGTGCTGTCTGGAGTCAACTGCCCTCCACACTGGTTCCTGAACACTGGACCTTATTCTTTCATTTACACCTACTTGTTACCCAAGTATATAGCTGACTTCATCCAAGCTGAAGTTGGGTCTGGGTGGGAAGCCTGTCTTGACACCAGATTTAAAACTCCTTCTTAACTTCCCCTTTTCCTGTCTTTTGCTAGTAGAGTAACGGCTGTTTGTAGAAATAGGACAGAACATGTGGGTTTAGTGAGGAGGAAATCGCTAGAGTCTATGGTCTTGTGAGCCCTAATTTGGAGACAGAAATGGCAACCAACTCCAGTATTCTTGCCTGGACAGTCCCACGGACAGAGGAGCCTGGTAGGCCACAGTCCACAAAGTTGCAAAGAGTCGGACACGACTGAGCACGCAGGGGCGGATGCTGGTGAGCCTGAAGGGACTGTCGGGATGAACCTGAGCTGTCATGCCACAGTTTCTCAGCAGAAACGCTGTCTTTGAAGTCTAAGTGGTGACCTCTTTTGCTAGCCAACAAGAGAAAACCAGCAACAACCAGATGATGATAAAATATCTTTCCTGCTCTGTGTCGAGTCCCAGGGGAGGGGGGATCCCCAGCCCTGCTGGCTGGGACCCTCAGAGGGCAGTCCTTCCTTTCCAGCACAGTCCTCACTTCCCAAAACTGCACAGGATTTTGGTAGGAAAAGCTAGTGGGAAGCCTGGTTGCACACACCCTCATGTTGTACTTGGGATTGCTTGCCTTAGAAACCCAGTTGGCTCTAGTCTACACTGTCAGATTTTCCCTTCAGGGTGGCTTTGGTCCTCTCTGTGGCTGCCTTGGAAACTAAGCCTCCTAAAGCTGCAATCAATCTGTTTGGATAGTCTGAATCTTAAGTGAGGACAAAGTTCAAGAGCTTTACCACAGGACTTGTGAGCCCCATATAAATCACTGCATCTTGAAGGGGCTTAAATATTCCTGAATTGGTTACAGAGATCTGATGGTTTAATGTTTCCACAGACCTCTGACTACAGTTGTATTTAACTTTACACAATAGGATGACAGACCCCATCAGGTGCCAAAGTCCTGGAGCTTCAGCTTCAGTATCAGTCCTTCCAATGAATATTCAGGACTGATCTCCTTTAGGATGGACTGGTTGGATCTCCTCACAGTTCACAGGACTCTCAAGAGTCTTTTCCAACACAGCAGTTCAAAAGCATCAGTTCTTCGGTGCTCAGCCTTCTTTATGGTCCAACTCTGACATCTGTGCATGACTACTGGGAAAACCATAGCTTTGACTAGACAGAACTTTGTCAGCAAAGTAATGTCTCTGCTTTGTAATATGCTGTCTAGGTTGGTCATAGCTTCTCTTTCAAGGAGCATCTTTTAATTTAGTGGCTGCAGTCACAATCTGCAGTGATTTTGGAGCCCAAGAAAATAAAATCTGCCATTGTTTCCATTTCCCCCCATCTATTTGCCATGAGCCGAGATATTCCACGCTATACAATTTTAGACTAGATTGCAAGGTATACCCAAAACTTTAAAGCCAACCAGAAAAGCCACATATGCCACTGTCAAAGCATCAATATTTTATTAAGAAAGAGGAGCCTGGATGTGGACCCTGTGCCTGCTCCTCTTGTGAAAAGCAGTTGAGTGAGAGCAGGTACCTCTGAACGGTGCTCTCACCCACCTTGACTCAGTTCTTATGGAAGCTCATTGAGATACTCAGGGATCAGGAGACTGGGACCCGGAGAGGTCAAGTGTCTTGCTTGGTTAAATTATGTTAAAAATAACTTTTCCTAACAGAAAAGGTATGAAAATCAATCCAGAGAAAGAAGGCAACTTTGTCTTTCGGGACTCATTAACTTTTTATCCTGAACGTAAAACTCCTAATTGGGCTTTCTTTGTCATATTGGTGCTTAATGAGTTCCTTTCTTTGCTTATAAAACTCCCTTCAGAAAAGTTCTGATAATATAACTTGGAAGTCTGTTTTAACCACGAAGTATTTTTTTCTTCATTTTTATTGAGAAAGTAAAGTAACAGGGCGGTCCTAAGATGGCAGAGGAATAGGATGGGAAGACCACTTTCTCCCTCACAAATTCCTCAAAAGAACATTTCAACGCTGAGCAAACTCCACAAAACAACTTCTGAATGCTCGCAGAGGACATCAGACAACCAGAAAAGCAGACCATTGTCTTCAAAAACAGGTAGGAAAAAATATAAAAGACGAAAAGAGAGACAAAGGAGGTGGGGAGGGAGCTCCGTCCCGGGAAGGGAATTTTAAGAAGAGAGGTTTCCAAACACCAGGAAACACTCTCCCTGCCGAGTCTGTGGCAAGCCTTGGAAACACAGAGGGCAACATAACAGGAAGGAAAAATAAAGAAATAATTAAAACCAACAGATTACAAGCCCAACAGTAACTCCCCCAGCGGAAAAGCAGCACAGACGCCTGCATCCGCCACTGGGAAGTGGGGGCAGGGCAGGGACGCGCGGGAGGCGCGGGCTGCAGTGCTTTGTAAGGATCGGGCAGGAACGCCCCACGGGCAACCAGAACGATCTAACTTGGGCTAGCAAACCAGACTGTGGGAGAGCTACCATGCGAAAAGCTCGAACATAAGACACCGCCAGGACCGCGCACAGAACAAAGGACGGAACGGAAAAAGCCGGCTGCAGACCATCCCCCGCCGGGGACAGGCAGCCAGAGCCGTAAGGGCTGGAAAGGGGCAATTGCAGACCCAGAGAGACTCTACCTACCAAACTGCAAGCAGGCTCCTTTGCTAAGACTTCTGGGGGTGCTGGACAGTCACCATCTGCCTCACAAGGGGAGCCAGCGGTACACCCAGAAAACTGAGCAGCAGCGGCAGAAAAGGCTACAAGTCACAGCGACCGCGCTCGCCAAATGCCTGAGCTACTTGGACCTGGGAAGGGCACAAAACGCAGTCCCACCCGAATCTGTGCCTCTGAGGGCTACCTGAGCGCCGAACCTGAGTGGCTTAGACTGGGGAAGTGCACGCAGCCTAGGGCCGGCCTCAGACGGTTCCCGGCTGAGCATCGTAGAGCTGGAGCGGTTTGTGCGCCACGAGAAGGGACAGGTCCAGCGGGGCAGAGATACTGTGTGCACACGACAGCGCTATTTGTTTGCAGCATCCCCCCTCCCCACAGTGCGACTGAACTAGTGAGCCTAAAAGCCAGCATAAAGAAGAAGTTAAACAGAGGGAACCACCTTGGAAGTGACCCCACACTGCCCACAACATCAGAGAAGGGCCAGATATATCGTTACTATTTTTACAATCATTCCTTTTTTTTCCCTCTTTTTTTTTTTGCTTTTTTTTCTTGCTTTTTTTTTCCCCTAACTTTTTAAAAAATTGTTAAGTCTTCTATTTCTCCTCTAATTTTTATTTCTGTAACCTACTATTACTTTTCAAGAAAAGACTATTTTTTTTAAGGCAAACACCATGTATAGTCTTTATGTGGTTGTTGTTGGAGTTTTTTAATGATTCTTGTGACTTTTTTTTCTTTTTTCTTTTTTCCTTCTGCTTCTTTTCTTTAATATTGTATTTTTGAAAATCCAACCTCTACTCTAGATTTTTAATCTTTGCTTTTTGGTTTTTGTTGTCAATCTTGTACATTTAAAAACCCAAACTTCACTACCCAAGTTTACCTGAGAGCGAGATTACTGGCTTGACCACTCTCTCCTCCTTTGGGCTCTCCTTTTTCTCCACCAGGTGGCCTCTGTCTCTTTCCTCCCCCATCTCTTCTCTATCCAACTCTGTGAATCTCTGTGTGTTCCAGATGGTGGAGAACACCTAAGGAACTGGTTACTGGCAGGATTTGTCTCTCTCCTTTTCATCCCTCTCTCTTATCCTCCTGGCCACCTCTGTCTACTTCCTCCCTCTCCTCTTCCCTGTATAACTCCGTGAATACCTCTGAGTGGTCCAGACGGTGGAGCACACATAAGGAAGTGATTGCTGGCTAGCTTGCTCTCTCCTCTTTTGATCTCACTGCATCTCATTCCAGTTACCTCTAACTACCCCCTCCCTCTTCTCTTCTCCATGTAACTTGGTGAACCTCTCTGGGTGTCCCTCAATGTGGAGAAACTTTTCATCTTTAACCTAGATGTTTTATCATCGGTGCTGTATAGATGGAGAAGTCTAGAGGCTACTGTAAAAATAAAACTGAAAACCAGAAGCAGGAGGCTTAAGTCCAAATCCTGAGAACATCAGAGAACTCCTGAATCCAGGCGACATTAATCGATAGGAGCTCATCAAATGCTTCCATACCTACACTGAAACCAAGCTCCACCCAAGGGCCAACAAGTTCCAGAGCAAGACATACCACGCAAATTCTCCAGCAACACAGGAACACACCCCTGAGCTTTAATATACAGGCAGCTCAAAGCTACTCCAAAACCTCTGACGTCTCATAACCCATTACTGGTCATTCCACTGCACTCCAGAGAGAAAAAACCCAGCTCCACCCACCAGAACTCCAACACAAGCCTCCCTAACCAGGAAACCTTGACAAGCTACTGATACAACCCCACCTGCAGTGAGGAAGCTCCATAATAAAGAGAACTCCACAAATTACCAGAATATTAAAATGCCACCCCAAACGCAGCAATATAACCAAGATGAAGAGACAGAGGAATACTCAGCAGGTAAAGGAACAGGAGAAATGCCCACCAAACCAAACAAAAGAGGAAGAGGTAGGGAATCTACCTGAGAAAGAATTCCGAATATTGATAGTGAAAATGATCCAAAATCTTGAAATCAAAATGGAATCACAGATAAATAGCCTAGAGACAAGGATTGAGAAGATGCAAGAAAGGTTCAACAAGGACCTAGAAGAAATAATAAAGAGTCAATATATAATGAATAATGCAATAAATGAAATCAGAAACACTCTGGAGGCAACAAATAGTAGGCTAACGGAGGCAGAAGATAGGATTAGTGAAATAGAAGATAGAATGTTAGAAATAAGCGAATCAGAGAGGAAAAAAGAAAAATGAATTAAAAGAAATGAGGACAATCTCAGAGACCTCCAGGACAACATGAAACACTCCAACATTTGAATTATAAGAGTCCCAGAAGAAGAAGACAAAAAGAAAGACCATGAGAAAATCCTTGAGGAGATAATAGTTGAAAACTTCCCTAAAATGGGGAAGGAAATAACCACCCAAGTCCAAGAAACACAGAGAGTTCCAAATAGGATAAACCCAAGGCGAAACACCCCAAGACACATATTAATCAAATTAACAAAGATCAAACACAAAGAACAAATATTAAAAGCAGCAAGGGAAAAACAACAAATAACACACGAGGGGATTCCCATAAGGATAACAGCTGGTCTTTCAATAGAAACTCTTCAGGCCAGGAGGGAATGGCAAGTCATACTTAAGGTGATGAAAGAAAATAACCTACAGCCCAGATTACTGTACCCAGCAAGGATCTCATTCAAATACGAAGGAGAAATCAAAAGCTTTACAGACAAGCAAAAGCTGAGAGAATTCAGCACCACCAAACCAGCTCTCCAACAAATTCTAAAAGATATTCTCTAGACAGGAAACACAAAAAGGGTTTATAAACCTGAACTCAAAACAATAAAGTAAATGGTAACAGGATCATACTTATCAATAATTACCTTAAAGGTAAATGGGTTGAACGCCCCAACCAAAAGGCAAAGGCTGGCCGAATGGATACAAAAACAAGACCCCTCTATATGCTGCTTACAAGAGACCCACCTCAAAACAAGGGACGCATACAGACTGAAAGTGAAGGGCTGGAAAAAGATATTCCACGCAAATAGAGACCAAAAGAAAGCAGGAGTGGCAATACTCATATCCGATAAAATAGACTTTAAAACAAAGGCTGTGAAAAGAGATAAAGAAGGCCACTACATAATGATCAAAGGATCAATCCAAGAAGAAGATATAACAATTATAAATATATATGCACCCAATATAGGAGCACTGCAATATGTAAGACAAATGCTAACACGTATGAAAGGGGAAATTAACAGTAACACAATAATAGCAGGAGACTTTAATACCTCACTCACACCTATGGACAGATCAACTAAACAGAAAATTAACAAAGAAACACAAATTTTAAATGATACATTAGACCAGTTAGACCTGATTGATATCTATAGGACATTTCACCCCAAAACAATGAATTTCACCTTTTTCTCAAGTGCTCATGGAACCTTCTCCAGGATAGATCACATCCTGGGCCATAAATCTAAACTTGATAAATTAAAAAAAATCTAAATCATTCCAAGCATCTTTTCTGACCATAATGCATTAAGATTAGATCTCAATTACAGGAGAAAAACTATTAAAAATTCCAACATATGGAGGTTGAACAACACACTTCTGAATAACCAACAAATCAAGACGAAATCAAAAAAGAAATCAAAATATGCATAGAAACTAATGAAAATGAAAACACAACAACCCAAAACCTGTGGGACACTATAAAAGCAGTGCTAAGAGGAAAGTTCATAGCACTACAGGCATACCTCAAGAAACAAGAAAAAAGTCAAATAAATAACCTAACTCTACACCTAAAGCAACTAGAAAAGGAAGAATTGGAGAACCCCAGAGTTAGTAGAAGGAAAGAAATCTTAAAAATTAGGGCAGAAATAAATGCAAAAGAAACAAAAGAGACCATAGCAAAAATCAACAAAGCCAAAAGCTGGTTCTTTGAAAGGATAAATAAAATTGACAAACCATTAGCCAGACTCATCAAGAAGCAAAGAGAGAAAAATCAAATCAATAAAATTAGAAATGAAAATGGAGCGATCACAACAGACAACACAGAAATACAAAGGATCACAAGAGACTACTATCAGCAGTTGTATGCCAATAAAATGGACAACGTGGAAGAAATGGACAAATTCTTAGAAAGGTACAACTTTCCAAAACTGAACCAGGAAGAAATAGAAAATCTTAACAGACCCATCACAAGCACGGAAATTGAAACTGTAATCAGAAATCTTCCAGCAAACAAAAGCCCAGGTCCAGACGGCTTCACAGCTGAATTCTACCAAAAATTTGAGAAGAGCTAACACCTATCCTACTCAAACTCTTCCAGAAAATTGCAGAGGAAGGTAAACTTCCCAACTCATTCTATGAGACCACCATCACCCTAATACCAAAACCTGACAAAGATGCTACAAAAAAAGAAAACTACAGGCCAATATCACTGATGAACATAGATGCAAAAATCCTCAACAAAATTCTAGCAATCAGAATCCAAGAACACATTAAAAAGATCATACACCATGACCAAGTGGGCTTTATCCCAGAGATGCAAGGATTCTTCAATATCTGCAAATCAATCAATGTAGTTCACCACATTAACAAATTGAAAAATAAAAGCCATATGATTATCTCAATAGATGCAGAGAAGGCCTTTGACAAAACTCAACATCCATTTATGATAAAAACTCTCCAGAAAGCAGGAAGAGAAGGAACATACCTCAACATAATAAAAGCTATATATGACAAACCCACAGCAAACATTATCCTCAATGGTGAAAAATTGAAAGCATTTCCCCTAAAGTCAGGAACAAGACAAGGGTGCCCACTTTCACCGCTACTATTCAACATAGTTCTGGAAGTTTTGGCCACAGCAATCAGAGCAGAAAAAGAAATAAAAGGAATCCAAATTGGAAAAGAAGAAGTAAAACTCTCACTGTTTGCAGATGACATGATCCTCTACATGGAAAACCCTAAAGACTCCACCAGAAAATTACTAGAGCTAATCAATGAATATAGTAAGGTTGCAGGATATAAAATCAACACACAGAAATCCCTTGCATTCCTATACACTAATAATGAGAAAGTAGAAAAAGAAATCAAGGAAACAATTCCATTCATCATTGCAATGAAAAGAATAAAATACTTAGGAATATATCTACCTAAAGAAACTAAAGACCTAGATATAGAAAATTATAAAACACTGATGAAAGAAATCAAAGAGGACACTAATAGATGGAGAAATATACCATGTTCATGGATCGGAAGAAGCAATATAGTGAAAATGAGTATACTACCCAAAGCAATTTACAAATTCAATGCAATCCCTATCAAGCTACCAGCGATATTTTTCACAGAACTAGAGCAAATAATTTCAAGATTTGTATGGAAATACAAAAAACCTCGAATAGCCAAAACAATCTTGAGAAAGAAGAATGGAACTGGAGGAATCAATCTTCCTGACTTCAGGCTCTACTACAAAGCCACAGTCATCACGACAGTATGGTACTGGCACAAAGACAGAAATCTAGATGAATGGAACAAAACAGAAAGCCCAGAGATAAATCCACACACATACAGACACCTTATCTTTGACAAAGGAGGCAAGAATATACAATGGAGTAAAGACAATCTCTTTAACAAGTGGTGCTGGGAAAACTGGTCAACCACTTGTAAAAGAATGAAACTAGATCACTTTCTAACACCGCACATGAAAATAAACTCAAAATGGATTAAAGATCTAAATGTAAGACCAGAAACTATAAAACTCCTAGAGGAGAACATAGGCAAAACACTCTCCGACATAAATCACAGCAGGATCCTCTATGATCCACCTCCCAGAATTCTGGAAATAAAAGCAAAAATAAACAAATGGGATCTAGTTAAAATTAAAAGCTTCTGCACAACAAAGGAAAATATAAGCAAGGTGAAAAGACAACCTTCTGAATGGGAGAAAATAGTAGCAAATGAAACAACTGACAAACAACTAATCTCAAAAATATACAAGCAACTCCTGCAGCTCAATTCCAGAAAAATAAATGACCCGATCAAAAAATGGGCCAAAGAACTAAATAGACATTTCTCCAAAGAAGACATACGGATGGCTAACAAACACATGAAAAGATGCTCAACATCACTCATTATCAGAGAAATGCAAATCAAAACCACAACGAGGTACCACTTCACACCAGTCAGAATGTCTGCGATCCAAAAATCTGCAAGCAATAAATGCTGGAGAGGGTGTGGAGAAAAGGGAACCCTCCTACACTGTTGGTGGGAATGCAAACTAGTACAGCCACTATGGAGAACAGTGTGGAGATTCCTTAAAAAGTTGCAAATAGAACTGCCATATGACCCAGCAATCCCACTGCTGGGCATACACACCGAGGAAACCAGAATTGAAAGAGACACGTGTACCCCAATGTTCATCGCAGCACTGTTTATAATAGCCAGGACATGGAAACAACCTAGATGTCCATCAGCAGATGAATGGATAAGAAAGCTGTGGTACATATACACAATGGAGTATTACTCAGCCATCAAAAAGAATACATTTGAATCAGTTCTGATGAGATGGATGAAACTGGAGCCGATTATACAGAGTGAAGTAAGCCAGAAAGAAAAACACCAATACAGTATACTAACACATACATATGGAATTTAGAAAGATGGCAATGATGACCCTGTATGCAAGACAGCAAAAAAGACACAGATGTGTATAGCGGACTTTTGGACTCTGTGGGAGAGGGAGAGGGTGGGATGATTTGGGAGAATGGTATTGAAACATGTATACTATCATGTAAGAATCGAATCGCCAGTCTATGTCCGATGCAGAATATAGCATGCTTGGGGCTGGTGCACGGGGATGACCCAGAGGGATGTTGTGGGGAGGGAGGTGGGAGGGGGGTTCATGTTTGGGAACGCATGTACACCCGTGGTGGATTCATGTCAATGCATGGCAAAACCAATACAGTTTTGTAAAGTAAAATAAAAATAAAAATTAAAAAAAAATAATAAAGTAAAGTAACAGTAAACAACAGGTCCTACTGTATAGCACAGAGAACTATAGTCAATATCCTGTGATAAATCATAATGGAAAAGAATGTGAAAACGAATGTATAATGGAGTCACTTTGCTGTTCACCAGAATTAACACAACATTGTTAATCAGTTGCATTTTAGTAAAATTTTTAAAAAGAAATATACTTTAAAAAAATAAATTAAAAATAAACAAAGGCAACAACAACAAAAAAGAGACCCTGATTCTGTGATGTCACAACTCAAATTGTTAGGTAAAAAACAGCTCCCTGACAGTGCCCGGCCCGAGGCCTCAGCATGCAGCTGCCGCATTTGTCCTGCCACTCATTTTTAATTTGGGGGACACGTTGGTCGGACAGCGACTGCAGGGGCCAAGTTCATGGGCTGCCTTTGTCTCTGGAGGGTCCTTGGGAACACAGAGGAGGAGCGGCCTGTGACGCCGGCGCTCTGCTCCCACCGGGTGGCCGGGAGGGCGGGGCTGCCTTTCTCCTGCTCTTCTGCAGACGTGCCGGCTGCTGGCCAGCTGTGTGACTTGTCTTCTGGGCCTGAGGCGTGTGCCGTGGCATGGAGAAGAGGGGGCGTGCACAGTGTCCCTAAAACAGGTGGAAGGGATGATGTCCGTCCTCCCACCAGCTCCTCCTCATCCTCCCACCAGCTCCTCCCGATCCTCCCACCAGCTCCTCCGCGTCCTCCCACCAGCTCCTCCCGATCCTCCCACCAGCTCCTCTCCGTCCTCCCACCAGCTTCTCCCTGCCCAGCCGGGTCTCCTTAAAGGCATACTGAATCAGGGAACGTTGCTCTAGAAGTAATGCTTGCAGCAGACACAGGTGGTCTTCCTTGCTAAAGAAAGAGCGGTGAAGGAACGACATTCCATCAGTCTATGACTAAACTCCACGTGGGCGCCTGGGCTCGTGCAGTGTGTATCAAAATCACAGAAAATACGGATGGGAGAAGGGCCTGCCGGGAACTTCCAAAGATCCTCGGAACAAAGGCCAGCTTCGCCTCTGACTGGTGATGGGACCATAGAAAAATCCCTCCAAGCCCCCATGTTTTACACTGTCAGATAAAGGAAACTATGCTGCATCTGAAGGGCCCCCAGGATTGGAATGTGGAAATCCTTTAAAAGCAGAAGTCCTTTAAAGACTATAAAACACTGTAGAAAAATATTAAGCTAATTACAGTCATATTTGGTGTGTCTCATCCGGAGAATAAAGAGATATTGAGTGTGCAAAAGCCTTTATTTTAAAATCATCTTTTAATTTGAAGGAACGTAAATTTAATATGATAGATTCTTCCAGGGAGTAAATTAGATCTTGAGAATTAATTGGGCGTTTTGGAAGCTACATAAATTTGAACAGTAATTTTCCAGATGAGCTTCTGGTGTCCTACTCAACTGGATGCAGCTTTTGAATTGGTCAGCTTCTGACAGAGTAATAATTTATGGATGAGAAAATCTGGTGCAATAATTCAAACTCTTATAGTCAATTAGTCAGCAAAATGAGTGCAGGGCTCTTGAGGTGTTGAGGACTGTATTAGGTAGTAACCAGGCACGAAAGAATAGTGTTTATATCTAGGGAAAAAGACATTCTTTCAGGAAAAGACTTAATCATTTAAAAAGAAACAGGAGGAAAAGGCATCTAAGTCAATGTTGAAGATATAGGGATATATAGCAAAAATCAAAGCAAGCCGAGGCTTATTTAAAAAAAAAAACTTTTGAGATATGCAAGTCAAAATTACAATGAGTATTACCACACACTGGTCAGAATGGCCATCTTCAAAATGTCTATAAACAATAAATGCTGGAGAGGAGGTGGAGAAAAGGGAACGCTCTTGCACTATTAGTGGGAATGCACATTGATGCAGCCGCTGTGGAGAACAGTATGGAGGTTCCTTAAAAAACTAGGAATAAAACTACCATATGACCCAGCAATCCCACTCCTGTACGTATATCCAGAGAAAACCATAGTTCAAAAACATACATACAGCCAGTATTCACAGCATCACTATTGAGAGCAGCCTGGATTTGGAAACCACCTGGATGTCCATTGACAGATGAACGGGGGAGGAAGATGCTGTACATGCATATAATAGAATACAACTCAGCCATAAAACGAGCACAGTAATATCCCTTGCAGCAACATGGACGGACCCAGAGACTGTCATACTCAGCAGAGTGATTCGGAGAGAGACAAATATCAGATATACCACTTACATGGGAAATCTAAAAAAATAATTCGAATGAACTTACAAAATAGAAACAGACTCACAGACATAGAGAAAAATCTTTATGATTACCAAAGGGAAAAGGTTGGAGGTAGGGACAAATTAGGAGGCTGAGATTAATATATATATACACTACTATATGCGAAATAGGTAATCGAGCAGGACCTCCTGTATAGCACAGGGGACTATACTCAATATTCTGTACTGATTTGTATGAGGAAAGAATCTGAAGAAGAATGGAGATATGTATATATATCTGAATCACTTTGCTGTGCCCCTGAAACTAACACAGCATTGTAAACCAACTGTATTCTAATATAAAATGAAAATTAAAAAAGTCTTTTGAGGAGTGGTTTTTCAAAAAGTCTTTCATCTAAACTATTTCCACAAAGCAAGTTCACTTGCAAATGAAAACTTTCTATACTTTATTTGATTTTTTTTACATCTATTTATCCATTTCTAAATATAAAATTATTGAAATATCTAAGTCCAGACCACACCAACTGTGAATTCCATGGTGAAAATGTTTACTTTTTCTCCTTCTTTCATTAAAAGAGTAAATTATGTTACACAACATCCTTCCATAATGAAACCTGAGGATATTGCAAGGAGTGGGAAAGAAAAACACAGCATCCCCTGGTTAAAACTAATTCCTAAAAGTCAGTTATTCACTTTCAGCACAGTAGGTGTTTGTGAGTCTAAGGGTATGTACTGCAGAGGCAGCTTTGGCCTGAAACTCACACTTCCTTAGGAACTGCTGCTGGCAGCTAGGTGGTCTGTCCGTCTGTCCGTCTGTCCCCCTAGGCTTGGGCGGTGTCTGCTGTCCGGAGGACAGAGCAGTGAGCATCAGGACAGTAGTCAAGGCGGCGGGTCCCATGGCTCATGATGGCCAATCAGCGTCCTGTGTCCAGTGACAGCTGAGGCCAGTGCGAAGCCTCACCCTTCTTATGTTCATCCGCTTTGTAGGACGCACGGTGACATTAGCATTGGCCTTTATGAGACTTACGGACTTTTGCCGTATTCTAACTGTGTATTCCAAGTGGCGTTTGGGAGTTCTAAAGTAACCATACCTGGATTTCTGACCTCTAGACTGACTGAATGTTGGGATAACTTGTTATGCAGCACTTGATAATTAATACATGTATCAAGGGACATCTCAGAATACCTCATTGTTTGGTTTTAATACTGATAAGCTTCAGAATGAATTCTTGACTATTATTTAGATCACTTTCATCAATTATCCCAAATACACACATGTGTGTATTGAGATAACACTCCTTGACCCTCTTTTCAGGATCCAAATCAGGTACAACTTGAAGAATATAGTTTTTATTTGACCATGTCTGGGTATGCTCCATCGAGGATGGCTAAGGCAGTATGATAAATGCATCTTGAAAAACATTCATTCTTTTTCTATCAGTTTTGGACAGATAACCTATATTTGTTTTATAAATAACCAACCATAATTCTCTAGGCACTCGCCATTTGCTTCTGCATATTATATCTTTGATTTCCTCCAACCAAGCACTGTTTTCTCACTGATTGTTCAGCTGTCAAGTCATGTCTGACTCTTTGCAACCCCAAGGACTGAAGCATGCCAGGCTTTCTTGTCCCCCACCATCTCTTGGAGTCTGCCCAACTTCATGTCCATTGAGCTGGTGATGCCGTCCAACCATCTCATCCTCTGTCACCCTCTTCTCCTCCCACCTTCAATGTTTTGCAGCATCAGGGGCTTTTCCAATGAGTTGGCTGTTTGCATCAGGTGGCCAAAGTATTGGAGTTCCATCTTCAGTAAGTTATCCCACTTGCTTTGACATAAAAAAGGAGGTCCAGAGACTTAAGACTTAAACTCACACAGCTACGTGTTAGGATCTTAACCCATATGATGACTGGTTCTCAAGCATATTTAACTATTTGTTGCCCAAGGACGTGGTGATTTGGTGGCTTCATAAAGCCTATCTTAACAAAACCTTCAAAGACAGAGTGTTCAAGATGGAGAGAACTCGTGAGACACCGGATAGTGAATCTCCGTGCGTAGCTGATTCAGTGGTCCTTTCTTCAGTTAGAAGCTGACAGTCGTTCTCAGTTTCAGTCCTTTAAGCATCACATACACTGTTAGGGTTCAAGCAAATAAGTGTTAAGGCTGGATCCGGGTGGAATCATGCTGACTCTTTGTCTAACTAAATTCCTCAGTTCTTCTGAGAGTAATTTAAGACATCCATTGGCGATTTCCTTCAGTGAGGCTGCTTTAATGGTAAAATGCTTGGTGTTCCGAACTCTTTTCCTGGATGTGAACAATGTTTTTTCTCCTTTTGCATTCCCCCTTGCTGTGATGAGTGAGATCTTCCCTGTGAAGAAGTTCTGGTTCCTGAAAACACACAGCTGTGGTCTCATCTCACCCGTGGACATGTGCAGTAAAACATCGTGTGTCCAGTCACTGGTAAAGACCTTTCCTGGGAAAATATAGAAGTTGTGTTAAACACAGCGTGGACCAATAACCATATTACCCACACAGTCTTATGTATTCCAGAATCTTGTATTTTCAGAATTTGTAAAATTTCTGTTTGCCATGCAAATAATCATATCACATAACGTGACATGAAACTGCTGCTTTTTAAGAATTTCAAATGAAGTTTGAAATGTCTAATATCTGAATTATTCTTTCCTTGGGAAGAGTCTATATTTTTCCTTTTAGAAACTGTAAGGAAATCCCGAGGCTGGTATATCCGGTAGATGCCGTGGAGGACATATTTCTACTATTCTGATCTTTACTTTCCCTCCTTCAAGTATAATGCACACTTTAGATGCTCTGTTTGCAAGCTTGTTTATTACCTGCATGTGGTATAAGCTACTATTAAGATTTGTCTGGCACATAGAGACACAGCCTTACTGCCTGGTGCCCTTTTTAAAGGTGCATCACTAGAATGCTTATTGTCAATTCCACATGCAAGTTGAGCCTGCGGTTTATCATCGATCCCCTCAATTTCAGGGTTGGCACAGATGATGTGATTGAGGGCCTGGAAGTTGAGAATTGTGGGTACAGAGCCCTAAGATGAGTCACAAGATCTGCATATTCAAACACAACTGGAAAGCTGGGATGAACTCACTCGGCCAGAGAGCTTGAGTCTATAGTCTCTCCCGTCCTTTGATATTTTGTAAAGCTAAAAGTTTCTTTCTTACAAAACAAAGTTTCTATTCTTATTTCCTCCTGCAGACAATCACTTTAGACTATCTGTTATTAAAGTGACTGTACACTGATGGCTCATGGGACAGATAAGGGTTCTAAGAGATAAAAGGACTTTGTACAATTTGAGTGAGGGGCTAAAGAAAAGTCTAAGTAAGCATGCTGTAAATGTTTATATTTTGGTATAAAGTTTTAAAAGGATTTAGTATTTTAAGAATTATATCAGAAACATCAATATGAATTTTTCACCTTTAATATATTTTCTAGCTGTATTATTAACTGGGATCACAAGAGATGTCACTTTAAAAAAAAAAAAAACTACCAAATCATGTCAAACAATTTATTTGTATTCAGATCTTAGTCTCTGATACTTTCATTTAACACAAAGGAACCAGAGCTTCTTTGATAGGAATTCAGGATAACCCAGGACCTTCTTGTTTCCAAAGAGAAATATTAGTTTTAAACAGTGGGGAGGACATTGTTGAAATGACAGAGAAATCTGGTTAAAATGGACCCTACAGATGAGGATGTTCCATTTTGAGCATCATAAAGAAAAAAAAAAATTCTCAAAGCTCTGAGTCTTTAATATGACTCAAAATGGGCAAATGATACGATGCATTTTAAAGGGAGGGCAGCCATAGATTTCCAATAATTTATCAAGAAAAGGTTTATGTTAAGTGACGTGAACTGTGTGATTCTACATTCACGTTTTGCTAAACATTCAAAGTCAAAGTCTCTTTGCAAAACAGCACAGCTCTCCGTTGCACCCCATTATTAAAGCAATATTGCCTCCCATAAAAGATCGTCCAGAGGAGAGGCAGGGGAAACTCCAGCACGCACGTCCCTTCCCTGTCGGTAGGTCACGCACAGAGTTGGCCTCCCTGCAAGCTGGAGGTCTCTCGGTCCCAGTGGTCCTATGACAACTTCAGCAGAAAGTGGGAGTCTTCGTCAGTCTTCCTGGGACCATTTAGTGTCATGCTTGCCTCGGCGGCCAGGAGCCCCTGGGTATCTGCTCACTTCACTGGGAAACCCTTGAGTCTCAGGATGGGGCAGATGCCTCCAGTTACGTGGAATGAATTCCTGAAGGAAATCAGGGGCTGTTGGGAGTGAGGACAGGTGTAAAGGACGGTTGGTGGGCAACTGGTCCATGCCAGCGTAAACGGCTGTAGCTACAAGGTGGTAGTTCAAATGGCCCGGAAAGTCAAAGTAAGTCACCTTGAGCGGGGAAAGGGGTTGAAAGATAAAGTTGTAAATATTATCACTGAAGCGAAGTCGTTCAGTCATCTACCACTCTTTGTGACCCCATGGAGTGTAGCCTACCAGGTTCTTCTATCCATGGGATTTTCCAGGCAAGAATACTGGAGTGGGTTGCCATTTCAGGCACAGTAAAAATTATGTAAGAAAATAATCTAAGAACATCCAGGGGGTGTGCTTTTGCTAGCTACTAAGTCACTTCGTTCACGTGTGACTCTTTGTGACCCCATGGACTGTAGCCCGCCAGGCTCCTCTGTCCAGGGGATTCTCCAGGCAAGAAATGCTGGAGTGGATTGCCATGCCCTTGTCCAGGGGATTGTCCCAGCCCAGGGATGGAACCTGAATCTCTTGTCTCCTGTATTGGCAAGCAGGTTCTTTACCACTAGCGCCACCTGGGAAGCCCTCCAAGGGGTATATGATGCCTTATTTGGAAGGAAGAAAACACATGGGCCTGGAAAAACCAGTTATAAGGGTACTAGCCCTCATGCAGTCTTCCCAGGTGGCTTGGTGGTAAAAAAGACTGCCGGCAAATGCAGAAGACGCAGGTCTGATCCCTGGGTCAGGAAGATCCCTTGGAGGAGGAAATGGCAATCCCCTCCAGTATTCGTGCCTGGAAGACCCCATGGTCAGGGGAGCCTGGTGGGCTAAGTCCATGGGGCTGCAAAGAACTGGACACAAATGATTGAGCACATGTGCAACCGTCATTTGTCAGTTCTACTGAAATGATCCTGGAAAGTGTTCTGGGTCCCACTTACAGCTCTCTGATTCATAGCTGAAAATTTTAACTATACCCTAGTCAAAATTTTCTACCAATTAGAGTTGGTTGAAATTGATATTGTTGTTTCTATTCTCCATGGATATTAAATAACTTAACAATCCCAGTAAAAATATGAAGGTAGGTATATGATGCACAAATGAGCCCAATGTAATTTGATTTAATTACAATTATGTTAATACTATTTGTTAACATGTTATAATCTATGTTGATTTTTTCTGCTTCGTAAGGTGTTTGTTGTCCTTAGGTATTTGAATTGCTTAGGAAAATAATGATTAATATTTATTCTATTTTTAAAAATGCAATCAACTAAATATGATATTGTTTACAAATGTTTAGGGAACACAAAACTGTCAACTTTGTACATTAATCAGAGATAAAGTAAAAATGCAGGAGACGTGGACTTGATCCCTGAGTTGGGAAGACCCCCTGAGGAAGGAAATGGCAGCCCACTCCAGCATTCTTGCCTGGGAAATCCCATGGACAGAGGAGCCTGGCGGTCTGTCATCCATGGGGTCACAAAGGGTCGGATACGACTGAGGGACTGAACACAGGCCCACAAAGTAACAATGAGTCTTTTTTAATTTACATTTTCAAATTATTAGATTTACGAGTAAATGGTAACATTTGTAATTTGAGTTTTGGGGATTTAAGAAAAAATTGTATTTATAGTGTTAAGAGAAATTAAACTTGGTGATTATAAAGATTATTTTTCTTATACAAAGTTCCCCTCCAAAGGGTACCTCGGACGAGCTTTGGTGTGCCATGGACAGGATTGATTAGGGAAGGCAAAAGATGTGTGCCTTCCCCAGGGGGTGCACGTAATACCATCCATGGAAGTTGGGACTTTGGATTTATCACCTGAAGTGATGAGGATGCTGGCTGTGATTCTCCGGTGATATAAATTATGGAAATCAAAGGACAGGATAAAGCCCCTGAGTAAGATAAATATAAAATAATCGCTTCTTCCCTCTTTATTATGTATGTGGTGATAAGGTCAAAAGGAAGGAACTGGGAGGCAGCTGAAGACAACTTTGCACAATGGAGCTTCTAATATCTCTAATGCCTTCTTTTATTCATCTTTGGGCCAGGGTTGCATTTGAGTTCACAGTGTTGATAGACTGTGTGTGGCTGAGAAATGAACCAAGTGTCTGTGAATTACCTGACCTCTCCTTTCTCTCAATGGCCCCTGAATCATTAAGGCCTCCAGGTTTGATCAATTAGCCCAGGCGGCTACAGTGGTGGGTCTTGATACTAGTTCTTGCTGGCCTGCTTCTATAATAATACACATTTCTGTTCATAGCAGGTTATGGGTTTTCCTTGTGGCATTTAAAGCTTACTGAGAGCAGATGCTGTTAGTGAAGAGATTAGCTGGAATCCCACAAGTCTATCACATAGCTTCTTCCTAAGAGCAGAGTAAATGGCAAATATGATGGTGATATGAAGAACGGATGCGTTTGAACTGTGGTGTTGGAGAAGACTCCTGAGAGTCCCTTGGACTGCAAGGAGATCCAACCAGTCCATCCTAAAGGAGATCAGTCCTGAGTGTTCACTGGAAGGACTGATGCTGAAGCTGAAACTCCAATACTTTGGCCACCTGATGTGAAGAGCTGAGTCACTGGAAAAGACTCTGATGTTGGGAAAGATTAAAGGGGAAAGGAGAAGTGGGTGACAGAGGATGAGATGGTTGGATAACATCATCAACTCAATGGACATGAATTTGAGCAAACTGTGGGAGACAGTGGAAGACAGGGAAGCCCAGCGTTCTGCAATTCATGGGGTCGCAACGAGTCGGAGAAGACTCAGTGACTGAACAACGATAACAGAATGGTGGATAGACGCTTGAAGTGTCTGCTCTCATAAATGATGACCCTCTTAGCAATCCATGTGAGTTCAGAATGGACCGAAGGCCTTGCAGTGGAGTTAATGCTTCCAAGCTCACCCTGCTCGCCTCCTGGTAGCCCCATAGCCCGAGAGACCAGGTGTGGAGGCAAGAGATACAGTTTTCTTGGGAAAGCCAGCAGCCTGAGAAGACGGCAGGCCAGTGACTCCTGAGAGCAGAGCAGCCAAGCCCTCCTAAATGAGGTGCTATACGTTCAGACACATATTTTAAAAGGCCACTGTGTACACTGAACAACGGATTGGACAGAAGTGTGACTACAGAGGAGATTAAGGCTATCGCAACAAAGCTAGGCCAAATCCCCTATGATTTATTAGAACTAATGAGTACAGCAAAGTTATGGAGGATCATTATACAAAAATTAAGTGTATTTCCACTAGCAATGAACAATTAAAAAACTGAAACTAAGAAAACAGCTCCATTAACAGCATCAAAAGATACTTAGGGGTATATTTAACTAAAAAAGTTTAAACTATCTTAAGAACTATAAGACATTGTTATAGAAATTATAAAAAGGCCTAAATAAACGAAAGATATCACATAACTACATATTGGGAGACAGCATAATTAAGATGGCAGTACCTCTCAAATTAATTTATAGGTTTAGTTCTTACTAAAATCTGAGCTGGTTTCTTTGCATCAGTTGAAGCTGATACTAAAATTTGCATAGAAATTCAAGGGAAATAGAATAGCCAGAGCAACTTTCTTTTTAAGAACAGATTTGGAGGATTCATATTTTCTGATTTCAAGACTTAATACAAAATTATAATAATTAAGATGGTGTGGAACTGGCATCAGAATGGACATATAAATTAATAGAATAGTATGAAAAGCCGAGAAATAAACCATCCCTTTTATGATCTCTTGATTTTTGACAAGGATGCCAAGACAATTCATTGGGGCAAAAAATAGTCTTTTCAACAAATGGTGTCAATGTTACTTGATATTCATATGCAAATAAATGAAGTTGGATGCCTTCCTGGTACCATATACAAGAATTGATTCAAAATAAAGTCTAAAAATTCTTATAAGAAAACATAAGCTTAAATCTTTTTGACCTTGGATTAGAGCCAATTTCTTTTTTTAAAATTTATTTTCATTGGAGGTTAATTACTTTACAATATTGTATTGGTTTTGCCATACATCATCATGAATCCACCACAGGTATATACGTGTTCCCCATCCTGAACCCCCCTCCCTCCTCCCTCTCCGTACCTTCCCTCTGGGTCGTCCCCAAGCATCCAGTATCATGCATCGAACCTGGACTGGTGATTTCTTTCTTAATATAGCAACAAAAGCACAAAGAAAAGACAGTTAAACTGGACTTTATAAAAACTTAAAACTTTTGTACCTAAAAAGTTCTCATCAAAAAAAGGAAAAGACAGATGTGAAAGTGTTGCCAATCATGTATCTGAGTAGTCAGTTCAGTTCAGTTCAGTTCAGTTGCTCAGTCATGTCTGACTCTTTGCGACCCCATGGACGTCAGCATGCCAGGCCTCCCTGTCCATCACCAGCTCCCAGAGCTTACTCAAACTCATGTCCATCGAGTCCGTGATCCATCCTCTTTCTTCCCCTTCTCCTCCTACCTTCAATCTTTCCCAGCATCAGGGTCTTTTTTCAGTTCTTCGCATCAGGTGGCCAAAGTATTGAAGTTTCAGCTTTAGCATCAGTCCTTCCAATGAACACTCAGGACTGATTTCCTTTAGGATGGACTGGTTAGATCTCCTTGCAGTCCAAGGGACTCTCAAGAGTTTCGTCCCCAAAACCACAGTTCAAAAGCATCAGTTCTTCAGGGCTCAGCCTTCTTTACAGTTCAACTCTCACATCCATACATGACTGCTGGAAAAACCATAGCTTTGACTAGATGGGCCTTTGTTGGCAAAGTAATGTCTCAGCTTTTTAATATGCTGTTGGTCATCACTTTTCTTCCAAGGAGCAAGCGTCTTTTAAAATTTCATGGCTGCAGTCACCGTCTGCAGTGATTTGGGAGCCCCCCCCCCCAAAATAAAGTCTCTCACTGTTTCCATTGTTTCCCCATCTGCTTGCCATGAAGTGACGGGACTGGATGCCTTGATACTAGTTTTCTGAATGTTGACTTTTAAGCTAGGTTTTTCACTCTCCTTTTTCACTTCATTAAGAGGTTGTTCATTTTCTGCCATAAGGATGCGTATCCGAGGTTATTGATATTTCTCCTGTCAAGCTTGTATTTCATCCAGCCTGGCATTTTGCATGATGTACTGTACATAAAAGTCAAATAAGCAGGGTGACAATGTACAGCCTTGACATACTCCTTCCCCCATTTGGAAGGAGATGTTCCATGTCCAGTTCTAACTGTTGCATCTTGACCTGCATACAGATTTCTCGGGAGACAGGTAAGGTGGTCTGGTATTCCCATCTTTCGAAGGATTTTCCACAGTTTGTTGTGAGCCACAGTCAAAGGCTTTGGCATAGTCAATAAAGCAGAAATAGATGTTTTTCTGGAATTCTCTTGCTTTTTCAATGATCCAGCGGATGTTGGCAATTTGATCCCTGGTTCCTCTGCCTTTTCTAAACCCAGCTTGAACATCTGGAAGTTCACGGTTCACATACTGTTGAAGCCAGGCTTGGAGAATTTTGAGCATCACTTTGCTAGCATGTGAGATGAGTGCAACTGTGCGGTAGTTTGAATAGTCTCTGGCGCTGCCTTTCTTTAGGACTGGAATGAAAATTGACCTTTTCCAGTCTAGCGTTTTGCTAGAATCTGGGTTTTGAATGATATCAGGTATAAGGGTGACAAAGAATATGTGTTTTAGAAGCTCTCATTGGCATCGGTGTTGACTTGGCATTGGTGTGTATTCCAGGAGACTAAACAGGCCCAAGGTTGCCCAAAATTACTATTAAAAAATAAAGAAATAAGTCTAGATTTGTTAATGGGAGATTCCTAGCTATAAAATTGCAAGATAATTCAAATTAAAATCAGAAACGTGCTCTTTTGGGGGGTCACTGCTTTTCCCGACATTTTCTGGGAGGATGTCGCATGCGCCTGCCTCCCTGCAGGCCTGGGACCCGTGGTTCTGAGCATCCTTACTGCTTTTGTGGGAGTGCGGTGCGTGTTCCCTCCTCTCATCCTGCCCCCGGGAACCTGCATGCTCCCTGCCTCCCTGCCATGGGTCACTTCCCTGCAGAAACAGTTGTCTTTTTCTGGGCGCTCACTCCCTGCTCTCCCGCGGCGGGATCTGCTGCTCACGGCCTCGCTGCGTGTAGCCTCGTCTCTGTCTTCACTCACCCTGAGACTTCGGACACTTTTCTTCTGCCGGACTCTGCTGCTTCTCGCCCTGCCCCTGCGCAGTCTGTCTCCTCCCTCGCTTCTCTTTTCATTCCTTCTTCTCCATCCTCCAGGCATCTGAGCTCGCATGCCGACCACCTTGTGAGGGGAAGTGGCAGTGGTTCTGACCCTTCCGTAATTTCTACTTGGTAAATGAGTCACTTATGGTGTATCATGGGTTCATCTTTATGGTTTCAGCAATCCATTTCTGTTTTGTAAGGAGTAACTACCAGCGCTCCCAGGTGGCGCTAGAGGTAAAGAACCCACCGGCCAACGCAGGAGACCCGGCTGTGATCCCTGGGCCGGGAAGACGCCCTGGCGCAGGAAACGGCACCCACTCCAGCGTTCTTGCCCGGAGAGTCCCGTGGACAGGGGAGCCTGGCGGGCTGCAGGCCAGGGGCTCGCAAAGAGTGACTCAGCACAGCAAGCGCAGCACACAACACACAACGCTAGCGACCGTGGGGACTGAGTACTCTGCAGAGCTCAACTCAGACCCGGTACTTACCATTTTCTAACTACTTTGCTCGTGCATAGTTTATTTAAATCTTCATAATATCAATTTTCCCCACTTGCAAAATTGAGGATGTTAATAATAATGGCTTCATAGAGTTCATAGAGTTGGCTAGATACCATCACCCACTCATGGGCATGAGTTTGAGCAAACTCCAGGAGACAGTGAAATACAGGGAAGCCTAGTGTGCTGCAGTCCACAGGGTCACAAAGAGCTGGACACGACTTAGCAGCTGAGCAGCAACATAGAGTTATGGTGAGAACTGAGGAAATTCATCCTTATAAAGGACTGGTCAGAGTGTCTTGGAATGGGATAAAGTTCCAAGAAATAATTGCTTTTATTTACATTATTAAAGATCTTCTTTCCTCCCAATTATTGTAGAGCATCTTCTCTCTCTTTCTCATTTATTTTTTAAATTTAGAACTGTTTCAGAAGTTTCAAGACACTAGGCAACCATTTACTGTAAATAAGATTTCCCTTTTATGCATTTTTTTGTTCTTTAAGGGAAGGATATTGATAGGATAAATTTTACTTACATAATATCTGGATTTATTTAATAGCAAGCTCTGCCATAAACACTTTTCCATGTAAAACTGGAAGTAGAACCCACAGTTCCTGAATTGTAGCCACAGGTACTGATCAGCTGGGACAGAGTGTGATGGAAAAAAGATATAGCCGAGTTCTTGTCCTAGAGCTAGCATCGTATAGCTGCTGACCTTGGTTGGCTCATCTGAACCTGGCTGGGTCTAGGTGGGTATTGGATAAGGTCTGTGTCTTTATTCATGTACACCCCTATGAAACTGTGCTATGACTACAGAGTTTAAACAAATCCACGGTGCTAATATGGATACCCCTTCTGGAGCGCATTTTTACTCTAAGATTTTATGAAATACACATTATCTGAATAATAATAGTAGGATAACGATATCATCAGGGTTACAAACAAAATGCGTAACTTGAAAGAAATTGAAATTAATGTCTCGGTTCCTTTGGACTACTTCCTCAGATAGGCTGGAGAACATGTTAAACCTTTAGATATATTTTGATGGAGGAAATCTGAGAAGCCTTGAACCTCTAGGGCTAAAGTTCATTGATTTTACAACTCCTGTTTTTATTACTATCTGTCTTTGTACATCCTCAATAATGCCTTCCATTTATGATCCTTGATTATCAACAACTGAGTATGATACTACTTGCTATCTCCATTTATAAGATATATCCCTTGGAAATGGTTTAGTGTAAATTGTATTTCAAAGTTTAAACATGAAACAAGCACTAGATGCTTCACTATGTGCACTGCATTATGGGGCCTTAAACGTGATGTCAAATAGATGTGTTGCTTCATTTGTTAAGATCCATTTGTTTTAGATTAAAAAATGTGATTACATAATACTTACTCATAAAAACAATAATCTCAAATATACCATTGTACACTTTCAATGATGAGCAAGTTGGCTTAAAGCTCAACATTCAGAAAACGAAGATCGTGGCATCCGGTCCCATCACTTCATGGGAAGTAGATGGGGAACCAGTGGAAACAGTGTCAGACTTTATTTTTGGGGGCTCCAAAATCACTGCAGATGGTGATTGCAGCCATGAAATTAAAAGACGCTTACTCCTTGGAAGAAAAGTTATGAGCAACCTAGATAGCATATTCAAAAGCAGAGACATTACTTTGCCGACTAAGGTCTGTCTAGTCAAGGCTATGGTTTTTCCAGTGGTCATGTATGGATGTGAGAGTTGGACTGTGAAGAAGGCTGAGTGCCGAAGAATTGATGCTTTTGAACTGTGGTGTTGGAGAAGACTCTTGAGAGTCCCTAGGAATGCAAGGAGATCCAACCAGTCCATCCTAAAAGGAGCTCAGTCCTGAGTGTTCATTGGAAGGACTGATGTTGAAACTGAAACTCCAGTACTTTGGCCACCTCATGCAAAGAGTTGACTCATTGGAAAAGACTCTGATGCTGGGAAGGATTGGGGGCAGGAGAAGAAGGGGACGACAGAGGATGAGATGGCTGGATGGCATCACTGACTCGATGGATGCGAGTCTGAGTGAACTCCGGGAGTTGGTGATGGACAGGGAGGCCTGGCAGGCTGCAATTCATGGGGTCACAGAAAGTTGAACACGACTAAGCGACTGGACTGAACTGAACTGAGTGTTCATTTCTCAGTAACACTTTAGGGAAAGGCTACTGTCATTATTTTTTATAATTGCAGCTTGAACTGTCGAGTTTTGCATTAAGCTTTTAATAAGCCAAGATAGGTGAACAATTATAATTTTCTTTTTTAGAGTATTTGAATGTTTGTAGTCAATTCGCAGGAAAACTCATGCAGGTTGAAGTTTGGACTCTGACCTTATCATCTTCACTATTTTAATTACTTCTGGGATCAAAAGAAAATTTCCAGTGGATTCCCATACAGTGAGAAACATTTTCATGTTATTTATAAATTCATAGTGAATTGAATCTGTAGGCACATTGGGAAGAGAGTATACTTCCACAGTAGTGTTCACCCTCTAAATTTGCTTTCTTTTCAAATAGAAAATATCAGGATACTGATGACATTAAATTTTGCACCAGAAAATAATATTTCCCAAATTAACAGTGATGGTTAATACAAACGGCCACTGGAAAAAGGCTTAATTTTTTTTCTTTCTAATCTGGTATATATTTTATAAAACAATTAAGTCAGTCTGGAAGACTAATCTCTTTGAAAACAGAAGAATCAGTGTGATCTATACAACTTCTTGCATAATTGTTTATTTTATTTTAATGATGCTAGCATCATTATCCATCAATTTTCTACTTGAAAAGAAAGCAAGTTTACAGTGTGAACACTGCTGTGGAAGTTTAATCTCTTACCAGTGTGTGTACTGTTTCAGAATTCTGTGATTGTTTAACAAATTTTGTCAAGTAAGCAATCACAAAATTCTGAAACCATCGTTTTCTTCAAATATTATGGTTGAAGTATTTTGCCATCTGATGCAAAGTGCTGACTCATTGGAAAAGACTCTGATACTGGGAAAGATTGAAGGCAGGAGGAGAAAGGGGCGGCAGAGGATGAGATGGTTGGATGGCATCACCGACTTCATGGATAAGAGTTTGAGCAAGCTCTGGGAGATGCTGAAGGACAGGGAAGCCTGGCGAGCTGCAGTCCCTGGGGCTGCAAAGAGTAGGACACAACTGAGCAACTGAACAATGAACAATTTTGTGCTCTCTCTGAAGACCCCACCTGATGCTCTGGTCTTCAAATGAAAAGTACAATTTTGGGTAGTTTTCTATAAAAATGTCTTCTGAAGCATACAGTTTATTGCTAAAAATTTTTGAATATGAATTTGTTTTATAAATTGCTACCTAGCAGAATATAATATCTGCCAATTAAGAGGTGAAGATAAAATGGGAAAATATATTTGTAATGAAAGAACTTGTAACCTGCTGAGCAAGCATGTAATTATCTTTGCCTTAACTCAACCCTATTTCTCTGTGTGCCTGTGGGCATACAGACATAAACTTCAAATTCTTAAAAGTGTCTCCTATAGCAAATGAAGCAATGGACAAAGAATTAATCTCAAAAATATACAAGCAACTCCTGCAGCTCAATTCCAGAAAAATAAAAGACCCAATCAAAAAGTGGGCCAAAGAACTAAACAGATATTTCTCCAAAAAAGACACACAGATGGCTAACAAACACATTAAAGATGCTCAATATCACTCATTCTCAGAGAAATGCAAATCAAAACCACAACGAGGTACCATTTCACGCCAGTCAGAATGGCAGTGATCCAAAAGTCTACAAGCAATAAATGTTGGAGAGGGTGTGGAGAAAAGGGAACTCTTACACTGTTGGTGGGAATGCAAACTAGTATAGTCACTATGGCGAACAGTGTGGAGATTCCTTTAAAAAACTGGAAATAGAACTGCCATATGACCCAGCAATCCCACTGCCGGGCATACACACCAAGGAACCCAGAATTGAAAGAGACACGTGTACCCCAATGTTCATCGCAGCACTATTTATAATAGCCAGATATGGAAGCAACCTAGATGTCCATCAACAGATGAATGGATAAGAAAGCTGTGGTACATATACACAATGGAGTATTACTCAGCCGTCAAAAAGAATACATTTGAATCAGTTCTAATGAGGTGGATGAAACTGGAGCCTATTATACAGAGTGAAGTAAGCCAGAAAGAAAAACACCAATACAGTATACTAATGCATATATATGGAATTTAGAAAGATGGTAACGATGACGCTGTATGCGAGACAGCAAAAGAGACACAGATATACTGAACAGTCTTTTGGACTCTGTGGGGAGGGCGAGGGTGGGATGATTTGGGAGAATGGCATTGAAACATGTAAATTATCATATGTGAAACGAATCGCCAGTCCAGGTTTGATGCAGGATGCAGGATGCTCGGGCTGGTGCACTGGGAAGACCCAGAGGGATGGGATGGGGAGGGAGGAGGGAGGGGTTTCAGGATGGGGAACACGTGTGCACCCGTGGTGGATTCAACTCAATGTTTGGCAAAACCAATACAGTATCGTAAAGCAAACTAAATAAATTAATTAACTTTAAAAAGTGTTTCCTGTAAAGAACACCCGTTTTAGTTTCAAAAAATGCATTTTTAATTGCTAAATAAATAGCATATATCACAAAGGACCTTCATGTATATGGTGCCCACCTTCTCTGGTTAAAAATTACATGTTTTCAAATGAGGATAGTACTTTGTTTTTCTGATCAATGCATTTTTCTAGGTGACCTGGGCCATTGAAAATTAGGTTTCTAATGTTGATATCTGAATGATTTGCCTATCTGTCTGATAAATGTACCAGAGCGTTTCAGGGTGAACACACTGGTTTTGTGAATCTGCTTATTGTTTTCGTATCTCCAACTGGGGTTTCTGGTTATTAAAGATACCAAAGAGTTGATTTCCTAAACAGGAATCCCTGGGGCTATAGGCATCTGTGTCGAGCTCTTAATACTTACCTTGCTATTGGAGAGGTTCTTGAATCAACTGTTCCAATCTGAAACATAGTGGAAGGTAAGATGATTAATTTTTACAAATGAGAAGATATGCAGGCAGGCAGAACGTGATTGGAGATAAAGGTCAGTAGCCATCTGTTCCTCAGTCTTATTGAGATGAGCAGAAGGTGTGGTGTGTCATGCCCAAGCTGTTTTCAAATGCATAATAACAAAAAATGTGAAATCACTTGGAAGGTGAATCTTTTGAAATTTCACCTTGAAACAAATTACTTCCTAAAATAAACAAAATAATATGCTTATTTTCTGCTAAGAATTTTTTCTACAGAATTTGAAAAGTTGAGTAGCTCCCCGACATAGATGAACATGCCCTAGACTTTGTCTGTGAAACAAATTACAATAAACCACAAATATTAGAGGCTAGTGGTTTGAACTCTGTACAGTAAACACTACACAGATTTGCCAATGATTGGCCAGTTTCTCACATAGAAAGTCTGCCCATCTGGTCTTTAAATGGGTGATAATTTCATTCTTATTATTATTATCATCATCAACATCATTATTATTTTACTTATTCTCAGTATACATGCATCTTTTGAGATTTTTTGTGAGGGTTCCTGAGGGGAAAGTTTTGAGCTCCAATAGCAGAAAAGCAATCTTGCCAAAGGTTCTAGGTATGTATGGGCCCTTAGGCAATAAAGCATGTGAACATGGCAATTCCTTTTAGTCAGCATCAACCCTTTTTGGTATTCCCACAGCTGATGTCAATTTTCTCTTTTTATAACAACTCAGTAAGGGGTTTTACAGAGCAGACAAGCATGAAATTAATTTTCCATAGAAGTTTTACTGCTGCCAGGAAACTTGCTGGTCAGTAATACTGGTATAAGTCCTCTGCTGGCTGGGCTGCTTCATTTTCTTTTTTCTAATTGCCATGAATTTTATCAGAATCAATTCTACTAAGTATACACTCTGAAAAAACTTTAAGGGAAGGAATACAGATATTTTTTGTATATAACCTCTCAAATTTCATGAAGCTTTATAGAAGTACAGTCACCCTGCCTTTTCTTGCTAATAGCAAGATGACTTTTTGATTTGTCTTGGGACTCATGGAATGTTGGAAGGAAGAAGTCCCGTGCGCTACAGACTAACTTAGACCCTGAGGCCCTTCTTAGCATCAGCAATGACAAGACTGGGTTAGAACTAGCAACACCTGGATAGGTAAACTCTATCTGGGATCATTTCTTTCCCTATGTTTTTAAGCCTGAATCACCTCTGTTGCCTTGGAAACTTAATCTCTGTCTCTGTTGTAATCGTTGCTTCCAAATCTTTAGGAATTACCTCCCACCTAGTTGAAGGGTACAGGTTTTTGATCCATAGGAATAGTCATTCCTAATGTCATGCATATGAATTTCTAGTTATCGGTTCCTCTCAGTTCTAGGAGCACCTTGGAGCGCATCAGCCACCCTGGAGTGTGGCACTGAGAGAAGCTTGCTCCACAGCATACTGGTCTGGGGAGAAATGTCTAGAGGCCAGTCATCTGGGAGGCCCTTGCACTGCCTTGCTCTTCAGATGACCTCCATTACACAACCTCTGCCTGACGCATCACTTTCTTCTCTTGAAAAGCTCAGCTTGGTTCTCCCCTTTGTATCTGAGCAATACTAGGGATGTGAGCTCCCGCTGAGTTTCTCATTCCCTGCTGGCAACATTTAAAGGAAAAAAAAATTCTCCCTTAGTTTCCGAGTTGTATGTGTGTGTGTTCGAGTAATATTTTATTAGAGTTCCTTGAATCCACTTGCCAGTGCAGGAGATAAAAGAGATGTGGGTTTGATGCCTGGGTCAGGAAGATCCCCCGGAGAAGGGAATGGCAACCCACTCGAGTATTCTTGCCTGGAGAATTTGGGCTACCGTTCATGAAGTCGCAAAGAGTCAGAGATAACAGAGGGACTCACACTTTCAACTGCACTTTATCAGAAGTAGGAAAAATCCTCAGGTAAAGGGCTACTCCTTATTGGAAAATTCAGACTTAAACTGAATAAAGTAGGGAAAACCACTAGGCCATTCAGGTATGACCTAAATCAAATCTCTTATGATTATATAGTATAAGTGAGAAATAGATTCAAGGAATTAGATCTGATAGACAGAGTGCCTGAAGAACTATGGATGGAGGTTCATGACATTGTACAGGAGACAGGAAGCAAGACCATCCCCATGGAAAAGAAATACAAGAAAGCAAAATGGTTGTCTGAGGAGGCCCTACGAATAGCTGAGAAAAGAAGAGAAGTGAAAGGCAAAGGAGAAAAGGAAATATATACCCATGTGAATGTAGAGTTTCAAAGAATAGCAAGGAGAGATAAGAAAGCCTTCCTCAGTGATCACTGCAAAGAAATAAAGGAAAACAGTAGAATGGGAAAGACTAGAGATCTCTTCAAGAAAATTAGAGATACCAAGGGAACATTTCATGCAAAGGTGGGCACAATAAAAGACAGAAATGGTCTGGACCTAACAGAAGCAGAAGATATTAAGAAGAGGTGGCAAGGATACACGGAAGAACTATACAAAAAAGATCTTCAAGACCCAGATAATCACAATGGCGTGTTCACTCACCTAGAGCCAGACATCCTGGAATGTGAAGTCAAGTGGGCCTTAGGAAGCATCACTGCAAACAAAGCTAGTGGAGGTGATGGAATTCCAGTTGAGCTCTTTCAAATCCTGGAAGATGATGCTGTGAAAATGCTGCACTTAATATGCCAGCAAATTTGGAAAACTCAGCAGTGGCCACAGGACTGGAAAAAGTCAGTTTTCATTCCATTCTCAAAGAAAGGCAATGCCAAAGAATGCTCAAACTACCGCACAATTGCACTCATCTCACACGCTAGCAAAGTAATGCTCAAAATTCTCCAAGCCTGGCCTCAACAGTACGTGAACTGTGAACTTCCAGATGTTCAAGCTGGATTTAGAAAAGGCAAAGTAACCAGAGATCAAATTGCCAACATCCATTGGATCAATGAAAAAACAAGAGAGTTCCAGAAAAATATCTACTTCTACTTTATTGACTACGCCAAAGCCTTTGACTGTGTGGATCACAACAAACTGTGGAAAATTCTGAAAGAGATGGGAATACCAGACCACCCGACCACCACCTGAGAAATCTGTATGCAGGTCAAGAAGCAACAGTTAGAACTGGACATGGAACAACATACCGGTTAAAAATCAGGAAAAGAGTACATCAAGGCTATATATTGTCACCCTGTTTATTTAACTTATATGCAGAGTTCAGTTCAGTTCAGTTGCTCAGTCATGTCCGACTCTTTGCGACCCCATGAATCGCAGCACGCCAGGCCTCCCTGTCCATCACCAACTCCCGGAGTTCACTCAGACTCATGTCCATCCAGTCCGAGATGCCATCCAGCCATCTCATCCTCATGTCCATCCAGTCCGAGATGCCATCCAGCCATCTCATCCTCTGTCGTCCCCTTCTCCTCCTGCCCCCAATCCCTCCCAGCATCAGAGTCTTTTCCAATGAGTCAATTCTTCGCATGAGGTGGCCAAAGTACTGGAGTTTCAGCTTTAGCATCATTCCTTCCAAAGAAATCCCAGGGCTGATCTCCTTGAGAATGGACTGGTTGGATCTCCTTGCAGTCCAAGGGACTCTCAAGAGTCTTCTCCAACACCACAGTTCAAAAGCATCAATTCTTCGGCGCTCAGCCTTCTTCACAGTCCAACTCTCTCATCCATACATGACCACTGGAAAAACCATAGCCTTGACTAGATGGACCTTAGTCGGCAAAGTAATATCTCTGCTTTTGAATATGCTATCTAGGTTGGTCATAACTTTTCTTCCAAGGAGTAAGTGTCTTTTAATTTCATGGCTGCAGTCACCATCTGCAGTAATTTTGGAGCCCCAAAAAATAAAGTTTGACACTGTTTCCACTGTTTCCCCATCTATTTCCCATGAAGTGATGGGACCGGATGCCATGATCTTCGTTTTCTGAATGTTGAGCTTTAAGCCAACTTTTTCGCTCTCCTCTTTCACTTTCATCAAGAGGCTTTTTAGCTCCTCTTCACTTTCTGCCATAAGGGTGCTGTCATCTGCATATCTGAGGTGATTGATGTGCAGAGTACATCATATGAAGTGCTAGTCTGGATGAAACACAAGCTGGAATCAAGTCTGCCGGGAGAAATATCAATAATGTCAGATATGCAGATGGTACTACCCTTATGGCAGAAAGTGAAGAACTAAAGAGCCTCTTGATGAAAGTGAAAGAGGAGAGTGAAAAAGTTGGCTTAAAGCTCAACATTCAGAAAACTAAGATCATGGCATCCTGTCCCCTCACTTCATGTCAAATAGATATGGAAACAATGGAAACAGTGAGAGACTTTATTATTTTGGGCTCCAAAATCACAGCATATGGTGACTGCAGCCAGGAAATTAAAAGATGCTTTCTCCTTGGAAGCAAAGCTATGACCAACCTAGACAGCATATTAAAAAGCAGAGACATTCCTTTGCCAACAAAGGCCCATTTAGTCAAGGTTATGGTTTTTCCAGTAGTCGTGTATGGATGTGAGAGTTGGACCATTAAGAAAGCTGAGCACAGAAGAATTGATGCTTTTGAACTGTGGTGCTGGAGAAGACTCTTGAGAGTTCCTTGGACTGCAAGGAGATCCAACCTGTCAATCCTAGAGGAAATCAGTCCTAAATATTCATTGGAAAGACTGATGCTGAAGCTCCAATACTTTGGCCACCTGATTTAAAGAGCCGACTCATTGGAAAAGACCCTGAAGCTGGGAAAGATTGAAGGCAGGAGGAGAAGGGCATGACAGAGGATGAGATGGTTGGATGGCATCACCAACCCAATGGACATGAGTTTGAGCAAGCTCTGGGCGTTGGTGATGGACAGGGAGGCCTGGTGTGATGCAGCCCATGGGGTCAAAAAGAGTCAGAGACGACTAAGCGACTGAACTGAACTGAAAAAATTTTCACAGTTTGTTGTGATTCACACAGTCAGAGGCTTTAGGTTAGTCAGTGAAGCAGAAATAGATGTTTTTCATCAGTTTAGTTCAGTCGCTCAGTTGTGTCCAAATCTTTTCCACCCCATGGGCTGCATCACACCAGGCTTCCCTGTCCATCACTATCTCCTGGAGTTTGCTCAAACTCATGTCCATCAAGCCAGTGATGCCATCCAACCAACTCATCCTCTGCTGTCACCTTCTCATCCTGCCTTCAATCTCTCCCAGCATCAGGGTCTTTTCCAACGAGTCAGTTTTTCACAGTAGATGGCCAAAGTTTTGGAGTTTCAGCTCCAGCATCAGTTCCTCCAATGCATATTCAGGACTGATCTCCTTTAGGATGGACTAGTTGGATCTCATGGCAGTCCAAGGGACTCTCAAGAGTCTTCTTCAACACCATAGTTCAAAAACACCAATTCTTCAGCACTCAGCTTTTTTCATGGTCCAAATCTTGCATCCAAACGTGACCGCACGAAAAACCGTAGGTTTGACTAGATGGGCTTTTGTCAGCAAAGCTATGTCTCTGCTTTTTAATATGCTGTCTAGGTTGGTTACAGCTTTTCTTGCAAGGAGTAAGCGTCTTTTGATTTCATGGCTGCAGTCCCTATCTGCAGAGATTTTGCCCACGAAAATAAGGTCTGTCAATTTTTACATTGTTTCCCCATCTATTTGCCATGAAGTGATGGGATCAGATGCCATGATCTTTGTTTTTTAAGTGAATTTGAAGTCAGCTTTTTCACTTTCCTCTTCCATTTTCATCAAGAGGCTCTTTAGTACTTCTTCAATTTCTGCCATAAATGGAAAATTCTTAAAGAGATGGGAATAGCAGACCACCTTACCTGTCTCTTAAGTTATCTGTATGCAGGTCAAGAAGCAAGTTAGAACCAGACAAGGAACAAAGGACTGGTTCAAAAGGGGGAAAGGAGTACATCAAGACTGTATATTGTCACTCTGTTTATTTAACTTATATGCAGAGTACATCATGGGAAATGCCAGCTGGATGAAGGACAAGTGGAATCAAGATTGCTGGGAGAAATATCAATAACCTCAGACATGCAGATGACACCACCCTTATGGCAGAAAGTGAAGAGGAGCTAAAGAGTTTCGTGATGAAGGTGAAAGAGGAGAGTGAAAAAGCTGGCTTAAAGCTCAACATTCAGAAAACTAAGATCATGGCATCTGGTGCCATCATTTGCTGGCAAATAGACGGGAAAAGTGGAATCAGTGACAGATTTTCTCTTCTTGGGCTCCAAAATCACTGAGGATGGTGACTGCAGCCATGAAATTAAAAGACGCTTGTTTTTTGGAAGAAAAGCTATGACAAATTTAGGCAGTGTACTAGAAAGCAAAGAAATCACCTTGCCAACAAAGGTCTGTATAGTCAAAGCTATGGTTTTTCCAGTAATCATGTATGGATGTGAGAGTTGGACCATAAAGAAGGCTGAGTGCCAGAGAATTTATGCCTTTGAACTGTGGTGTTGGCGAAGGCTCTTGAGAGTCACTTGGACAGAAAGGAGTTCAAACCAGTCAGTCCTATAGGAAATCAACCCTGTAGAGCCATTAGAAGTGGTGATGCTACAGCTGAAGCTCCAATACTGTGGCCACCTTATGCAAAAAGCTGACTCACTGGAAAAAGATTCTGATGCTGGGAAAGATTGAAGGCAGGACGAGAAGCGATGACAGAGGATGAGATGATTGGATAGCATCACTGACTCCATGGACATGAACTTGGTCAAACTTTGGGAGATAGTGAGGGACAGGGAGGCCTGTCATGCTGCAGTCCAAGGGGTCGCAAACAGTAGGATATGACTGAGCAGCTGAACAACAACAACGACAACAAATGATATGTATTTTTTCTTTTTCTCATGTCACTCTATAGGTGTATCCACATGTCTGCAAATGGCACAGTTTTGTTCCTGTTTGTGGCTGACTGATACTCTATTGTATGTATGTACCGTGTTTATCCTCTTTATCCTCTGTTCTGTTGATAGATGAAATGATTTTTAAAATAGGAAGGGGGCAAATGAAGTGTGGCTTGTCTATAGCATACACTTTTAGCTCAGGAAGAAGCAGGGAATAAAGTTTGGTTGGGAAATGAGGCTGAGGCTTAAAAGCAATGTGTGATTAGAATGTGGATTCTGGGGCAAATGTCAATTAAGGTCTAAACCAAGAAAACAGAATAAACTAAGCATTCCATCAGGAGGAACTTAATTTCCACTGATAATGGAGGAGCTGAAAGCCAAATAAGGGATAGTGCTCTGCCCCAATATTCATTACAGCAGAAAGTCATGAGTCCCCCAGGGTGGGGGCCCAAAGGAAGACCCAGAATTCCTGGTGGAAACTGGACCCATTTGAGTTTCAGCTGTCAGGAGTAAGAGATCCAAACAGTCCATCTTAAAGGAGATCAGTCCTGAGTATTCATTGGAAGGACTGATGCTGAAGCTGAAACTCCAATACTCTAGCCACCTGATGTGAAGAACTGACTCATTGGAAAAGCCCCTGATGCTGGGAAAGATTGAAGGTGGGAGGAGAAGGGGACGACAGAGGATGAGATGGTTGGATGGCATCATCGACTCAATGGACATGGGTTTGGGTGGACTCTGGGAGTTGGTGATGGACAGGGAGGCCTGGCGTGCTGCAGTCCATGGGGTCGCCAAGAGTTGGACATGACTGAGTGACTGAACTGAACTGAACTGTCAGGGAAGGATCACAGCTGCTGCCAGCGATGCTTTTGAGTCATTAGGGCAGGGGGTGGGGCAGGGATTTGGTGATGGCAGGGAGGGGATCTCCGAGTTAGGAAGGTTCCACTGCAGGATTGCAGTGCGGTTCCTACAGTTTGGAATATAGATTTAAGGAGAGAAAACAGTGGAGTCACAGAGGTCATCTGAAATGCTGCTGCATTTGGCAAGACTTCATAAGAATTAAAATTGAATTAGACTCTGGAAGAACGGATGGCCTACTGTCCTTAGGACTACAGAAAAGTCACTAACTCTAAGTGAAAAGGTGATAAATATAATTGCATTAAAATTGAACATTCCATTTCTCAAAGGACAATGTAAAAAGACCGCAAATGCAAGTTCTAATCTGGGAGACGATAGTTCCAGCACATGACAGCCGATGAGTCATTAATTTTGAGAATTGCTACAAATCAGTTTTTTAAAAATGCAAAGCAACTAGATAAAAAAAATTGGCAAAAGGTGTGAACTTGCATTTCACAATAGAGAAAATCTGAATGGCTAATAAACATATTAAAATATGCTCAATATCAGTAAACGAGGGAAATGCAGATGAAAGGCACGCCGTGATGCAATTCACACTCATCGGACTGACCAAATTTTAAAAGTCAGATGACACCAAGAGCAATGAGGATGCTGAGAAATGGAAACTCCTAATTGCTAATTCTAAGCATGTACATGGATAAAACAACTTAGGAAAGGATTATGGTATTATCTTGCGCATGCCCCAGAGATTTTCCTGTGTATGAGAAACAACAGATCTGTACAAGTGACCATCGTTTGTAACAGTAAAATCAAAAGCAGTTAAAGAACAAACTAATCCCAAGCTACTTAAAGGCCTGCTCTTAGATGAACGATACATGTGTCATCTGCATATAATGTGATTATATCCCACAGGGGAAAGGATCTGGCATTTACCTGCAAACATGGTGGAATCTTCGAAAGATAAAGCTGAATAAATATACTCCTCATTGGGACTTCCCTAGCAGCCCAGTGGTTAAGAGCGTTCTTCCACTGCGGGGCCCCTAGCTTTGATCACTGGTTGGGGAATTGGATCCTGCATGCCAAGGGGTTGGGCCAAAAAAAAAAAGACTAAAATATGTATATACATGGTAATCACAGAGGTATATTTACAGCAAGGCCAAAGTCCAAGGGACATAAAACTTAACAGTATGCTGTGTAGAGATATGTATATGTGTATACATGTGCTTGTAACTATGAAGAAAAACCTGTATCCAAACCCTGCGGGAAGGAACATAGGAGGGGCTTCAGAATTGTTTGTTTTTTAAGATGCATGGTGGAAACATAGATGTTTGCTCTCAACTAATTTTCCCTTATTGTTGTGTATTGAGTACGGTATATCAGAAGAAAGGTGAGTTATGAAAATAAAAAAGGGTCAGAAAGGAGTGGCAAGGAAGGGACATCAGAGAAGACCAGGAGTGGCAGGGAACTCGGTGTCTTAGTGCCCGTACTCACACTGCGAGCAGCACTCTAGTCCATAAGCAAACAACGTTGTGCCCCCTCTGAGTCACAAACTTCCCCACCGAAGCACAAGCCTCTTGAGGAGAAGGGCCACATGTGTCCTCCTTTCAGGTTCCCCTGTGGTAGCAAAGAGCTGGCATGCGTGTGATTGAGAATGGTGGTGTGCCGAAGGGGCTTAGTCACCCCATCCTGCCTGCCTCCTCCCCCACTGTGGGATCCCCTGGGAGAAAAACCTCCCTAATGGAAAGAAAGAACATAGGAAGATTGAGCTGGCTCTCTTTTTAGATGGCCATCTTAAATAATTCACTCAGCTTCTTTGAATACCCAGTTTCCCTAATTGCTGACTGAAGAGTCTGGACCTTCAAAACTTCCCTTCCAGCTTTAAAGCTCTGAGGTTCACAGAGTCACTGTAGAGAAGGCCCTTCAGCTGCAGACCTTCCCACTACCCGCGCGTGAACAGTTGTTTCTGAGCCTGAAACCCCTGGGCTCGGCTGGTCTTTTATGCATAACTGATGGCAGAGAGTTTTTCTTTTATGTGAAACACCTTATTTCTGACGGCTGTACATCAAAATGATGGGTCTGCTGAAATAATTTCTCAGCTGTCAACCTGCATGTTTCTAGGACTCTGCGTGTCCTTGAAGTGCTCCATGTACCTTACTGCTACAGAACAGAAAACAGAGAAGGCGGGATCCCCGCTTCCGAGTTTAGGGCCCTTGAGTTTGGTTGACATTTAAGCATTGACTTTTAAACCACATCATCATTTGGCAAAGTTATTCTTTAAATGCATTTTCTTGGTATCTTGAAGAAATAACCTACAGATCCAGTTAATTTTTGTTTCTGTCTGATGCAAAAAAAAAAGGCAGCATATTCCATTTGTATTTCTATGCATTCATGTTCATGTTCTTTCCTAAATAACACTATCCATAATTTCTACTGTACCCATTTTAGGGACATGATTTTGACATCTATGATTGTTGCTGGAAGTCAAAAGGATAAGTTTCCTCTTGCAAAACTATTTCTTCTTTCAGTATTTTTATTTTCAAAATATTCTAATTTAGTAGTGAAATATATGGTTCTAATGCAGAGATCAGCAGTACCAGTGTTAGAAGGGGGTTCTCCTGCAAAGGAAACTACAAACCAAAGGAAAAGAAAACTTATGGACTAGAAGAAAATATTTTACAAATGATCAAATGATGCTATGGGTAAGGGAATATTTTCTAAAATATACAAATAACTCATAGAGCTTTGCATAAAAAACCAAACAATCCAATCAAAAAATAGGCAGAAGAACTAAATGGACATTTCTCCAAAAGACATACAGACGGCCAATGGGCGCATGGAAAGATGCTCAACATCACTAATCACTAGAGAAATGCAAGTCGAAGCCACGATGAGATAGCACTTCACACCAGTCAGAATGGCCATCGCCAAAACGTCTACAAGTAACAAACGCTGGAGAGAATGTGGGAAAAGGGACCCCTCCTACACTATCAGCGGAAACGTGAACCGGTGGAGTCCCTGCGGAGAACAGTGTTGTGTGTGTTTAGTCGATCAGCTATGTCCAACTCTTTTTGACCCCCTGGACTGCAGCCTGACAGGCCCCTCTGTCCATGGGATTTTCAGGCAAGAACACTGGAGTAGGTTGCCATGCCTTCCTCCAGGGAATCTTCCCAACCCAGGGAGAACCCAGGTCTCCTGCATTGCAGGCAGATTTTTTACCACCTGAGCCACCAGGGAAGCCTGAAGATCAGTATCAGATCAGCCAGCTCAGTCGCTCAGTCGTGTCCGACTCTCTGTGACCCCATGAATCGCAGCACGCCAGGCCTCCCTGTCCATCACCAACTCCTGGAGTCCACTCAGACTCACGTCCATTGAGTCCGTGATGCCATCCAGCCATCTCATCCTCTGTCGTCCCCTTCTCCTCCTGCCCACAATCCCTCCCAGCATCAGAGTCTTTTCCAATGAGTCAACTCTTCGCATGAGGTGGCCAAAGTACTGGAGTTTCAGCTTTAGCATCATTCCTTCCAAAGAAATCCCAGGGCTGATCTCCTTCAAATTGGGCTGGTTGGATCTCCTTGCAGTCCAAGGGACTCTCAAGAGTCTTCTTCAACACCACAGCTCAAACGCATCAATTCTTCGGCACTCAGCCTTCTTCACAGTCCAACTCTCACATCCATACATGACTACTGGAAAAACCATAGCCTTGACTAGACGGACCTTAGTCGGCAGAGTAATGTCTCTGCTTGTGAATATGCCATCTAGGTTGGTCATAACTTTTCTTCCAAGGAGTAAGTGTCTTTTAATTTCGTGGCTGCAATCACCATCTGCAGTGATTTTGGAGCCCAAAAAATAAAGTCTGCCACTGTTTCCACTGTTTCCCCATCTATTTCCCATGAAGTGATGGGACCGGATGCCATGATCTTCGTTTTCTGAATGTTGAGCTTTAAGCCAACTTTTTCACTCTCCTCTTTCACTTTCATCAAGAGGCTTTTTAGTTCCTCTTCACTTTCTGCCATAAGGGTGGTGTCATCTGCATATCTGAGGTTATTGATAATTCTCCCGGCAATCTTGATTCCAGCTTGTGCTTCTTCCAGCCCAGTGTTTCTCATGATGTACTCTGCATATAAGTTAAATAAGCAGGGTGACAATATACAGCCTTGATGTACTCCTTTTCCTATTTGGAACCAGTCTGTTGTTCCATGTCCAGTTCTAACTATTGCTTCCTGACCTGCATATAGGTTTCTCAAGAGGCAGGTCAGGTGGTCTGGTATTCCCATCTCTTTCAGAATTTTCCACAGTTTATTGTGATCCACACAGTCAAAGGCTTTGGAATAGTCAATAAAGCATAAATAGATGTTTTTCTGAAATCTCTTGCTTTTTCAATATAGAAGGTCTTTAAAAAACTAAGAGGGCTTCCCTGGTGACTCAGATGGTAAATAATCTGCCTGCAATGCAGGAGATCCAGGTTCAGTTCCTCCGTTGGGAAGAGTCCCTGGAAAAGGGAATGGCAACCCACTGCAGTATTGTTGCCTGGAGAATCCCATGGACAGAGGAGCCTGGCGGGCTAGAGCCCATGGGGTCACAAAGAGCTGGACACGACTGAGTAACTAGCACTAAAGAGCGAAAAGTAGAGTTACCACATGATCCTGCAACCCCATTCCTGGACACACATCTGGACAAAACCGTAATTTGAAAATAAACAGATAATGCAATGTTCACATAGCCAACACGTAGAAGCAACCTAAATGTCCACTGACAGAGAAATAGGTGGAGACTATGTGTTGTATATATACAGTGGAATACTGCTGCTGCTGCTGCTGCTAAGTCACTTCAGTCATGTCCGACTCTGTGCGACCCCATAGACGGCAGCCCACCAGGCTCCCCCATCCCTGGGATTCTCCAGGCAAGAACACTGGAGTGGGTTGCCATTTCCTTCTCCAATGCATGAAAGTGAAAAGTGAAAGTGAAGTCGCTCAGTCGTGTCCGACTCTTAGTGACCCCATGGACTGCAGCCCACCAGGCTCCTTCGTCCATGGGATTTTCCAGGCAAGAGTACTGGAGTGGGGTGCCATTACTCAGTGGTAAAAAGAGTGAGATAGTGCCATCTGCAGCCACATGGATGAACCTAGAGGTGATCATACTGAGTGAAGTAAGTCAGACACAGAAGGACAAATATCACATGGCATTGCTTATATGTGGAATCTAAAAAAGAGCTACAAATGGACTTACTTATGAAACAGAAACAGACTTACAGGCACAGAAAGCAAACATGGTTATCAGAGAGGATGGGGGGATGAGTTTGGAATTTGAGACTAACATATACATATTACTATATAAAACAGAGGAGAAGGAAATGGCAACCCACTCCAGTATTCTTGCCTGGGAAATCCCATGGACAGAGGAGCCTGGTGGGCTATAGTCCATGGGGTCACAAGAGTCAGACATGACTTAGCAATCAAACAACAAAAACACATGTGGGTTTGGCATCCCAGGTGGTGCAAGTGGTAAAGAACCTACCTGCCAATGCAGGAGACATAAGAGACGCAGGTTCAGTCCCTGAGTTGGGAAGATCCCCTGGAGAAGGAAATGGCAACTGCTCCAGTATTCTTGCCTGGAGAATTTCATGGACTGAGGAGCCTGGGGGATTACAGTCCATGGGGTCACAGAGAGCAGACTCGACTGAAGTGACTAGCACTCACATAAAATAGACAAACAGCAGGGATGTATTGTGTAGCCCAGGGAACTATATTCAATTATGTGCAATAACCTATGATGGGAAGAATCTGAAAAAATGTGTGTCTATATCTCTACACACACACACATGCCTGAACTCCTTTCCATACACCTGAAGCTAGAACAACATTGTAAACTAATTAAACCTAAGATAATATTAAAAAAGCAGAGGGACCTCATTAGCACAAAATACCATTGGGTTCAAGAGATTATGTGATTGGGGTACTGTTGCCATGGCCTCTGTGTGAGCCATCTAGTCGACCTCTTACATCCTGGGACTGCCAGGTTTCAATTCTTGCCCATCTCTTCTGTTAAGCTTAGGAGTTCTGCTCTTCATTGTCTTAATTTTAACCTTTACCCTCTATTTAGCAATTAGTACAACTACGCTCACTCCTAGTTTCTGAACATGGACTTCCTTGAACCTTTGTGGATGTGGTTCCAGAAGATCAGATCCAGCTTTCAGATTGGAGTCAGTTTCAGGAATGCGATCTCACATTATCTGCTTTGTTTTGTGTGATCCTAATATTGTAACTCTTTATGTAGACATATTTTCATATTTGTTGTTGATGTAGTTAGCCCTTGTGTGTGAATGCAAATAGTTTTGCTGTGTTTTTACCACACATGTGTGCAGGATGACCTGGCCTTATTTCTAGACAGTGAATAGCCTTGAAAAATGATCAGAAGGTTTCTAAATGAGATTGGCATGTTGTTGCAAAGAGCAGTGGTGATTAAGACCTGTGAATGTGTTCCTTCATTCAACAAACATTCGGTCAATATCTACCTTATGTCGGCCATTAAGAGTTTTTGAAAACTGGGAGCAGAAATAGACAAGTTGCCAAAACTATTCTCAGATTAGTCCAGAAGTCAGAAATAAAGATGCATTCTTCTCTGCAAATATTTTCTGCAGTCAGGATTTTTACTCCAAAGTAAGTACATAGAAATATTTAGGGACAATCACTCTCTTGGGACAGTTATCTAAAAGAAAAATATCCAAGAAGAGTCCAATTAACTCACCAGGACAGATTCTGTAATTGTTTGAGCTAGGTTTGGAGAAGGCAATGGCACCTCACTCCAGTGTTCTTGCCTGGAGAATCCCAGGGACAGGGGAGCCTGGTGGGCTGCCGTCTATGGGTCGCACAGAGTTGGACATGACTGAAGTGACTTAGCAGTAGCAGTAGGAGGTTCTAGAAGAGAAATGATCTAAGTGGGAACTGCCAACAGGCAGCCATGGAATGTTGGCTCACCAGAAAAGAGGATTCAAAGACTTGGCTTCATTACTGAGTCCCTGAAAGGGATAGAACTGTGCTTACAGTGAAGTGAGGAACTGCATTTTACCTCTTAAGTTTTCAAAGTGTGGAATTGCTTTGAGTTCAGGAGATGGTCGCAAGAATAAAGAGGATGATTTCTGAAGTCACAGTACCCGGGTTCACACCTCAAGTCCATGACCTTGAGCAACGTACCTGGGTTCTTTTGTCCCGGTTTCTTTAAATGGGAGTAATGGTTATGCTTATCTCAGAGGGTCCTTGTGGGAGATAATCAGGTAACGCATACCAAGCACTCAGTATAAGGGCGAATGTGCCTTGGGTGCTGGTCATTATTCTTGCCCAGAATGTACTCTAACTCTAGTCAATTAGCATATACAGTCTTAGACTTGGAAGAGACCCATTGCAGGACGCACTGAGTTTTTGAGAAATGGTTATAGGGTAAAGTGTGTTCACTGCTCTAAAAGCCTCCGATTTCCTTTTGAATAGTTCTAATCATTAGAAAATTCTTTCTCATTGAGCCAGCAGCTGTGCTGTCTAATTTGCACCTATTGTTTCTGCTTTGTGGAGTTTCACATAACATATGAGCTTTCCTTCCACATGGCAACCTTCCAAATACAGTGTTTAAAGACATTTTCGTTTTTCATTTTCCATGTGTTTTCTCATTTCTAGAATTTTTTTCTAAATTATTGGATCTGTGTAACAATTCTCCATTTTTATGAGGACAGTGTTGGATAGCTATCTAAATACCAATCCTCAGCTCCTTTTTCTTTCACTTGCTTCCAAAATAAAGTTGGGAAAGCAGTTAAGGGTAGCCAATTCTGTTCAAGAAGATGTAAGAATAACTCAACTGGAAACTTTCTAGGAAAGCATTTCCTACTAAAGCAATCTTTGCAAGTGACCTTGTCCCTTTCCCTTTTATCTCCTTCCTTCCTGAAGTGAGGATATGATGACTGGGGCTACAGCAGCCATATTGCAACCTTGAGATGCTGAGATTAAGGGCAAAATTCAGCAAACTAAAGCCACAACGGTGGAATAATCCAAAAGAGTCTAGAATTTTCAACCATGTTCAGCAGCTTGCAATGAATTATTTCAGTATTTTTGTGCATCAGATCATAACTATTTATAATGTTGAAACCAGTGATTCTGAAACTTTAGCATGCATCAGAATCTTGTTAAAACACAGAATTCTGGGCCCTAACCCTGGAGCTTCTGAATCTATAAGTCTGGAAAGGGGCTGGAGAATTTGTACTTCCAGGAAGTTCTCAGGTGGTAGGGGTGGTGAGAGAGCACTTTGAGAACTCCTAATTTAAACCATGTTTCATCTAATTTTCTTTTCTTTTCAGCTTACGACCTTCCTTAATAAATAGAAGTAAGAATCACTATTTGGTTTTGAATTGCTCTTAAAGTGTTTCATCAAATTTCAAGAAATGACTTCTAAAACTCTTTTTTTCATTCTAGAGACCGTCCACATATCCGCTGCAGCTAGCGTCGTTACCCGAGCTTCTCTTTAGTGAACCAATCGATCTGTGGGACTTTCAGTGAAATTTCATTATGTGCAGAGCAGTGTCAGGATTTAAGGAGGGCTGAGATATTGTCGCTGCTCCCAAGGAGTTTAAAGTCTGGACAGGAAGTGGCAGGCAAGTATACAGGAGCTACCACTTCCCATTCTTATCAGATACTGCCTTTTCTAAGGAGTTTTCAAATATGTCAGCACAGTCAATACTGAAGATAATGTCAAGGAGCCACTTTATCACCCGTTTGACAGAAAAACTAAAGTCCAACTGGTTAAGGTATGAATCTAAAGAAAGCCAAAACTAATAACAAAATCAGACCTAGGAATTTTAACTCCTAACTCAAGGCACAAGACATCAGGCAAATGCTTGTAACGAACATTTACCATTTCTGTCTCCACCCATTTCAGGAGAATAAAAAACGAAAATGAGCTTTACTGTTTTCTAACACTTTGTGGTCATAAATCACCTTTCACTCAGCATAAATGACAACTGAAACTTGGAAAATTATCTCTAAGAACCTCTTTTAAAAAGTAACTTTTCAAGTGATGAGAGATGTTCAGGACTGCTAGGTATCATTGCAAATTTGTGCAAAGGTGGTCAGAGAAGACCGACATCCCAGACATCCCCCTGCCCCATCACAGGCAAGACGGCCTTCGTCCACAGGAAGGAGGGTGTTTTTTGTCACCTCAGGGGAGAGGGAACCAGAACATCCTGGCTACTCAGAGTGCCATGAAAATTTCAAAGCGACCCCTTGGAACTCCATTTGGAAAGAAATATGGGGCAGGCAGACAATTTGAGAAGGTTATCAACCTTCAGGAAAATCTGAACTTTGAACTGACTGAACACTTACTCAAAAGAGATTATTTCAAACCAGAAGAGATGGGGTTAACTTTGATTTTAAATTTAAGTCTTCCATCTTCTCTTCTGCCCCCCTTTCCCCCAATTCTAGAATCAGGGTTGGGGACTCATGAAGAAATTGTGGAATTTTAGATAAAGAGATGAGCTGCTTTTTTGTATTTGTTTTTAGACATCTTAATTGTGAGTTATGAATTTCAATTTCACCACGTATGTAAAATTTGCCACATATTCCAAAAGGTAAACATTAATCCCAATAGGGCTTTATGCATGACGCCACACAACAAGTGCGGAGTAAAATGTAAGTTCTTGCCCTGGAATCGCTTACAATCTAAAACAGAGAAAACAGACATTGATAAAAACTTAAAAAAAAAAAAAAAGCAATTCTGAATTCATTACACAGGGAATAGTATTCATTTTCACAGTTAAATTGTATTCAATCTTTTCCTTAAATATCTTTCTCTAGTTTAGACATTTTAAAATTCATGAGCTATAGCAATAAATACAATAAAACTTTTCAGTGTTAAAGAATTTTAGTTAGTATGCTATGAACATGTGTGAATCGAGAACCGTGTAGATGAGATGGAGACAGAACAACAGCCTTTTAAAAACTATGTTATTTTAGAAAAAAGGGAAAAATGTAAACAATTTCTATTCAGAGCTGGAATTGTGACTGAAGCAGACTATTGCCTATATGGTATAATTTGCATAGTAATATTTTTTCTGTTTTCAGTTTCTGAAATTCAACCATTAGTGATTCATTCTCTAGGTACAAGCATTGTGGTCTTTCTGTAGGCCTTTTAAAATGCAAATGCACGTGGAAGAGCGCAACCAGATTAAGCTCTTCACAGTTTAGAGTGGCTGTGAATATCAAGACGGATCCTTTTCTCAGCATAGGAACATAAATGTTGTTAAGTGTTTGGAGCAAAACACACAAAGAGATGAAAGGTTGGAGGAGGAAGCAAATGTTCAGAAGTTAGTGGAGAGACGTGTGCTCAAAGTTTGTGTCCCGTATGTCACGATTATGGCTACAGCCATTTCTATTTTATTATCCTGCGTGTAGGAGCCAACTGCTGTGATGGCCATACCATCTCATGAACTTAATAAAACTGCATATTCCTATAGGATGTTTGACTTGTGACCGTCAGATCCTTGAACCCTCGAGTCCTCCAAAGTCCCTCTGCTTCAAATCTTCAGGTGATGAGTGGAGGGAAGAGGAGGCGTTTACATAAAAGTCTGAGAAGGTTTTTAAGGCTGAGACTTGGGGCCAGCGTTTTCTGTTTTATTTCCTTGGCCAAAAATAATCTTTAGACTTCTAGACAGGGGCTGCGGAAAATAGTTTTTCCATGTCCCTAGGAGGAAAAGTACATGGTTTGTTAATCATATAGTACCTTTCTTTGCCACCGTTAGCTCTCAAAATTAGTAATGGGGATAACCATCTTAAACACAAAAATAATGTTTCTAACATTTGAAGTTGAACAGACATTTTCTTGGCTCGCAGGAATTCCCAGGTGGGAGAACTTACTAGTCATCTGTCACTTTCCTCATCTATCAATAAACACCGATTGAGTTCCTGTTACACCAAATATGCAAAATCACAAATGTTAACTATTGACTATATATACACTGTATGAGACTCTGTGTTGCCTGTGATATATACAATTAAGTATGATAAGTATATTAGACGCTGTTTTATTTGGTGCAATCGGGATCCAGAAGGTTAGTACAAGTCAGTTCACATAGGGGTATATAACTGAAACAGTTCTAGTTTTAACTTAGCACACATGCATCCAAGTTTATTCGCCGGCGGTTTCAGGTGGGGTGATGCCCTTCAGGGTGGGCATCCACTGCTACCTGTGGTGCATGGCCCACGATGCACAAGCTACCTGGACGCACAGGACTGTTTCCTGCCTGACAGCTCCTCCCCTCTCTCATGCTGCCACGGTGTCCTCCCCTTGGGTGGCTGGGGTGATTCTCCACCTCTTCTGCAAATGATGTTAGATAGATAGCCTGTTGGCTTCCAGGCGGCACTAGTGGTAAAGAAGCTGCCAGTGTGGGTAGACATGAGACAGGGGCTCCATCCTTGGGTTGGGAAGATCCGCTGGAGGAGGGCATGGCAACCCACTCCAGTATTCTTGCTTGGAGAATCCCATGGATGGAGGAGCTTGCGGTCCATGGGGTTGCAAAGGGTCCAAAACAACTGAAGCAACTTAGCATGCACGTCTAACCTGTTCTTGGCCTAGTAGACGCAAAGGAAACCTAAAGGGCTTCTTTATTTTATTTTATTTTTTGAATCACCAGTTGAGGTTTGATGCATGATACTGGATGCTTGGGGCTGGTGGACTAAAGGGCTTCTTTAAAGATGTCTTTGCTTTTAAAAGGCAATGCACAAGGGATCCAAAAGTCCCCTTTGGACCGTTGGCCATAGACTAGGGTAAGATGCCTTGAGCTGTTGCTGCCATCTTGATTCCTGGAAGGAAGGTTGTCAATAAAATATAGAAATGGTTGGACAGAAGAGTGGAAATGAAATAGGATGCCTTAATTAAATTGCTGTATGAAACAGTCCTGAATCTTTTCTACCTCAGGATTTCTGGCTAACCAGAGTAATAATTCCAGTATTCATTTGCCTTTCAAGTAGAATTTCTGTTATTTCTGGCCAAAAACATCTTACTTTCCAAATTCCTAGTTTGAATTTTTTTTAACTTACAATGAGACCTTAACAGCATTTATTAAGACATTCCATTAGAACAATCTTTCCAGATTGCTACTATTTTTCCACTTTTACAACTGTCTCAGTTCAGTTAAGTTCAGTTCAGTTCAGTTGCTCAGTCGTGTCCAACTCTTTGCACCTCATGAATCACAGCACGCCAGGCCTCCCTGTCCATCACCAACTTCCAGAGTTCACTCAGACTCATGTCCATCGAGTCTGTGATGCCATCCAGCCATCATATCCTCTGTCGTCCCCTTCTCCTCCTGCCCCCAATCCCTTCGAGCATCAGAGTCTTTTCCAGTGAGTCAACTTTTCGCATGAGGTGGCCAAAGTACTGGACTTTCAGCTTTAGCATCATTCCTTCCAAAGAAATCCCAGGGCTGACCTCCTTCAGAATGGACTGGTTGGATCTCCTTGCAGTCCAAGGGACTCTCAAGAGTCTTCTCCAACACCACAGCTCAAAAGCATCAATTCTTCGGCACTCAGCTTTCTTCACAGTCCAACTCTCACATCCATACATGACCACAGGAAAAACCATAGCCTTGACTAGATGGACCTTAGTCGGCAAAGTAATGTCTCTGCTTTTGAATATACTATCTGGGTTGGTCATAACTTTTCTTCCAAGGAGTAAGTGTCTTTTAATTTCATGGCTGCAGTCACCACCTGCAGTAATTTGGGAGCCCCAAAAAATAAAGTTTGACACTGTTTCCACTGGTTCCCCATCTATTTCCCATGAAGTGATGGGACCGGATGCCATGGTCTTCGTTTTCTGAATGTTGAGCTTTAAGCCAACTTTTTCACTCTCCTCTTTCACTTTCATCAAGAGGCTTTTTAGTTCCTCTTCACTTTCTGCCATAAGGGTGGTGTCATCTGCATATCTGAGGTGATTGATATTTCTCCTGGCAATCTTGATTCCAGCTTGTGTTTCTTCCAGTCTCATTGACACTGAATTCAAGAGCAGGCGGGATATTTTTTGATTTGTTTTTAAGCAATTCACTGTTGTTGTTGGTTTTTTTTTTTTTTAATGTTCATTGGGGCAACATGTTTTTTTCACGCTCATATTTCATTAGTTTGTGTGTGCGTGTGTGTGTGTGTTTTACTAAAATGCACAACTGAAATAGTTGACCCTTGAATAACGCAGGATTAGGGGCTGTTGCTGTTTAGTTGCTAAGTCTTGTCTCTCCTGCAGAAGTCCCTTAATAAACCTCCTGTGCTCAAGCCCTCCACTCGAGGTGTGCTCCTGGGGCGCCTGTCCTCGGAACGACAAGGGCACAGTGAGGGGTGTATTCAGCGTGGTTAGAGGGTCGAGGCGGGGCTGCCACTGCCCGCTGCGGTGAGCCGGCTGTCTTTGGACCGCAGCAGAGACGGTGGTTTCGTAGGCAGGCGTCTACTCGACAGAGAGTGGTGGGGCCGCCGCCACGCGCCAGTGAACGCGGACCGGACCCCAGCGCGGGGCTTGCTCAAATCGCGACCCCCTGGACCAGAGGACGCAGCACCCTGGAATCTGCGAGAAGGGCGGGTTCTCAGGCTCAGCCCAGACCCACGTTTTCAGAAACTCTGGAGCTGAGACTCAGTGGTCTGGTTGTCTTCTTCTGTTTTTAATCACATGGGTTTGCCCTGGAGTTTGAGAACGCTGTGCAGGGCCGATCTGGTTTGATCCCGTGCTCAGCTGACTTTCAGCTGTGAGCGCACGCGGTTTACTGGCTTCCCTGTCCTCGCAGGAGGAGGTAGAGGTTGGCGCCTGCCTTCCGGGGACGCCTCGGTGTCAGCGTCCTGCCTTTGTTTTCCTTAATGTTGCTCTTTTCCCTTCCAGCTTTCCCTGTTATCTTTTCCTCACTCCCGCTCCCCTTCTTGTCTTTCTCCTCGTCCTTCCTGCCTGCTTGTCGGATGCTTTTAACCTATTGTGAAAGATGGCTTGAATTTCACTAGGTCAGTAAAGAAGACAAAACTCCTCCTCGTGGAGAACAGCTTTCAGCACACTGAGTCGCAGTGAGGGGGCCGTTTGGCCACAGGGAAATCTCGGTGGACCAGCAGGAACAGCAGGTTGGGACGAAGATGCAGGGACTTCAGACGCTGAGCTATGGGGTGTTTGTAGTTTATTTTATTCTTGGCCGCGCGGCTTCCCCTCGTTGCCGGAGCAGGCCCACGCTCCCGCCGCGGTGGGTGTCACCCCGTTGCGTGGCCTCTCGTGGGGCGGGCTCTGGGGCGCGTGGCCTCAGTCGTTCCAGTGCGCAGCCTTGGCCTTCCCACGGCACGTGGGATCTTCCCGGACCCTGGAGTGAACCCCTGTCGCCAGCATGGGCAGGCGGATTCTGAACCACTGAGCCCCCGGGGATGCATTGAGCTGTGGTTGTAACTCGGTGGTAAAGGCAGGGTTGGGGCAATGGTGGGCTGGGGTAACCTGGTGACGACCATGACTGGGGCAGGTTTATCTCACATTTATCTCCCTCAGAGGAAGAGCAAGCTTTCTGGCTGGGAATTCACTCAGTGTACGTTTATACATTGTCTAGGCAATTAATCCAAATAAGAGCCAAATCAGGGTCTGGTGTTCTAACTGCAAGGGAGAAATAGAGAAGAATCTGAGGCTTATTGCAAGGGGAAATTCCACTGGGCTGGAGGTGGAGAAGGTGGTGAAGAAAGGCTCTGAGATTCTCAGTCTGACAGAATGGGGGTACCCCTGTCAGCACAGAGGAGCCAGTGAGAGCAGACGTTGCTGAAGGAGACAGAGTTTGAGGCGAGGGGGTGGGGGGGCAGTCTGTGGGTTCCACGTTGATCCTTCCATCTGAAAGGATGGGACCCAGGAGAGCACCATTCTCAAAACACCCAAAATGGAAATTTCCGTAAATCTCCCGGGAAGAGAGCTGGACGAGCAAGCTGAAATAGACATGCTTATGTATTGAAGACAGACTTCGGCCTCCAGTAACTTGCATAATGACACAGCGGTCAGCGCGTTCGTTTGGGGAGAGGTTGGTATTTGGATAGCAAAATAAAAATGTCCTGAAGCATGAACGCATTCTATCTGTGGCACATTGTCCTTCTGTGTGACTGTGTGTGTGTGTGTCTGCAAACTGGGCTGAGTTTTTTTGCAGCCATACCACTCCACCATCTATCTGCCTTGTAGAGTTCAAGGTGTCAGCCCCACCAGATTGGACGCCCGAGAGCTAAAGTGCTGGTTTAGACTCACTCAAGAGCTTCCCAGGTGAAAGGTGAAACTGCCCCCCTTACAGGGAGCGACCTAAGAAAGTGGCAACGCCCTCCGGATAGGCAGGAAGCAGCTGTAACAAGCAAGGGGATCTGCCTCCAAGGCTTGTCTTGGGGTGTGTTGCTGTTCAGCTGCTCAGTCGTGTCTGACTCTCTGCGACCCCATGCACTGCAGCACACCAGGCCTCCCTGTCCTTCACCATCTCCCAGAGCTTGCTCAAACTCGTGTTCATTGAGGCGGTGATGCCATCCAACCATCCCGTCCTCTGTCTTGGGTACGAGATGAACAGGTCCCTGCATCTGCCTGCCAGAATCTTAAAGGTTTACACAGAGACCTTCACTGGGCTCAGCTGGGTATTTGGTCCACATGTTCTCAGTACCGCACTGCTCTCTCAAGGCTGAGTCCTTGCAAATGGCGCCCACTTCGGGCAGCTTCCGAAGAGTGTACCTTTCAAGGACAAGGGAGGGAATGAGGCGCCTCTGATTGTCCCATCAACTAGAGCTCAGGTCCTCTCCACAACCTCCTCCAACCTGAGTTTACCTCGTTGTCACTTCTTTCTCTTTCTTTCTACTTCCCATCCATTGATATGAAAGACCCAACACCCCCAGACACTCACAGATATGCTCTGTATGTACATGTATTCTTATTTAACGTGTATTCCGAAACAAACTCTGTTGGCCTTAAGTCCCTTCTCAATATCCAAGATCTAATTATTTGGAACATTTATCTTTCTGCTATAATTTAATAAATATTTTAATTAGCCATTCCAGAGTTTTACTAGCAATGGAAAAGGACTTTTTTTCTTATCTTTAAAACAATGCACTAATCAGTGACCACTTTCTGATACCTCATGAGGTTTTCTCTGAGGATTTTTTTTTTTTTTCTGATCATCTAGTTCTATTAAAATAGACATCTTGGTGCCAAGGTATTTCACATCTGAATCAAATGGAAGGGAATTTGTATATAGATTTATCCTGAAAACCTGTTTAAAACCAATCTGGTCCACATATCAGCACCGCAGAGTTCAAGTGCTGAGTCATTTGGTCAGAGACAGTCTGCAAAGGAGACAGCGATCATGTTCTCTAGAGAGCTGGGAAAGAGACGTGCTCTGGGCTATTCCAGAGGACGATTGCTCCTCAGAAAATGTGTTCTAGGAGCACTGGGAGCCTGGATTCTAAAATTTGAGAGTGTGTGTCAGCGTCACCTGGAGAAGGCAATGGCACCCCACTCCAGTACTCTTGCCTGGAAAATCCCATGGATGGAGGAGCCTGGTAGGCTGCAGTCCATGGGGTTGCTACTAGTCGGACACGACTGAGCGACTTCACTTTCACTTTTCACTTACATGCATTGGAGAAGGAAATGGCAACCCACTCCAGTGTTCTTGCCTGGAGAATCCCAGGGACGGGGGAACCTGGTGGGCTGCCGTCAATGGGGTCGCACAGAGTCGGACATGATTGAAGTGATGCAGCAGCAGCAGCAGCAGCAGCGTCACCTGGAGGGCTTGTTGAAACAGATTGCTGGGATCCACATGTTTCTGCTTTGGTAGGTGGGGGTGAGGCCCGAGGTGATGTGTGCCCCAGGGATGCTGGTCCTGTGGCCCAGCGGCAAGGCTTGGAGAACCATGGCTCAGAGAGAGAAACGCCCTCCTGAAAAATGGGTCCCCTGGGGCAGGGACAAGAAACAGAAACACCTTGCCCCTTTCTCCAGTTTCAGCCGCGCACACCTGATTCTCCTAAAACACGGCTTTGTTTACACTCTCAATTTGCTCAAAAAGCCCACTCTTCCTTCTCTTCTAATCACAGCCACAACAGTCAACCAGAAATTGCAAACCATCCGAAATGTCCCCCACCTTTCCTTTATGTTCCTGATGAGCTGGCCCATTTGCTGGCCCTCAAAACACTCCAAGCCTCCGTCTCCTACACATTTGTTCATCCTGCTTGTACTCCCTGGAGTACATTCCTACCCTCCTCATTCTTTTTGCCTTTCAAAGTCCAGCCTGTTCTTGAAGACTCAGCTAAATTCCTTCTTCTTCATTAATTTTTTTTTCAGATAAAATAACTTCTTATCATAAACTTCTTTTTAAATACCTTTGTTATTTTTATTTTGCAAAACATTTCATTTCCACCTACTGCAGTTAGGAAAAGACCCTCAAATACTTCGATAGCATTTACTTTTGTGGCAGTCTTTTAAATCCTCAGATCTACCCTATAAGATAGATACTATCAATATATTTATTTTACAGACAGCTTACCTATGTATAGTTCACTATACAGTTGACCCTTGAACAGATTAGGGCCTAGGGAAACCTCCCGTCTAGGAAGTAGAAAATCTAAATATAACCAATAGCTGGCCCTCCGTATATGATAAACAGTTCCAGACCCAAAGATTCAACCCACCACAGACCAAGTCCTGCAGTATTTCCTACTGAAAAATATCTGAATATAAGAGGACCGGGGCAGCTCAAATCTGTTGTTCACGGGTCAAATGCGTATTTAAATACACTTGTGTTCTCCTAAAGTACTTCACAGTACTTTGCAAATAATATTTCATTAAAATAATTGCTGCATTCAAGAGAGTCTTCTTCGAGTTGCTATAAAGCAGAGATGATTAAATATTAAAATACTTGAGAAAGTTAGTTCTACAGGCTTTTCTGTGAATTAAATTCTGATTACCGGGAGACCCCCGTTAAACTTCCTGCACATGGATTTTCATGTCTCCAGAGTCTGCTTACTGAATAACTCAACCTAAGACAGAAAGAGAAGGGTATGATGTCGGAGGGAAGGCGTCAGTTTTCATCATCAAGAATGATGTTTGCGGTGGGTTTGTCGTATATGGCCTTTATTATGTTGACGTACGTTCCCTCTATGCCCACTTTCTGGGGAGGTTTTTTTTTTTTTTGTCGTAAATGGGTGTGGGATATTTTTCAAAAGCTTTTTCTACAACTATTGAGATGATCATGTGGTTTTCATCTGTTAATTTGTTAATATGGTGTATCACATTGATTGATTTGTGTATACTGAAGAATCCTTGCATCCCTGAGATAAAGCCCAATTTGGTGTGTGATCCTTTCAATATGTTGTTGGATTCAGTTTTCTAGTATTTTGTGGAGGATTTTTGCATCTGTGTTCATCAGTGATATTAGCCTGTAAATATCTTTTCTGTAATATCTTTGTCCAGTTTTGGTATCAGGTGATGGTGGCCTCACACAATGAATTTGGGGGTATATATGTATACAGTGGAAGTCATATATGATTTATCATCATATTGGAATTTACCAGGTATCATCTTAGGGAATTGATTAATCTCTTGGAGCCTATTTTCTCATGTCTGAAGAGTGACTTTATTCTGATTTTAAACAGCCCTACCACAGCATTGGACACAACGCAGGAGACGCTGGGGGCATGGAGGCCTCGGACGCTGAATCAACGGAGGCTCTAGTCCAGCCCCTCTCAGATGTGCTGCTTATTAACTATGTTGATGCACTAGGTCTAGATTTGTGTCGAAGTTTCCCCTTGAAGAAGCCACATGAATTCCAAGTTCCTCAGTGTTTCCTGGAGTGAGATTGCATGGCAGCCTGGGATTCGCAAATCTTCACCTGACAGTGATGTTTATGTAACGTTCCTGACCCCTGTGTCTGGGCAGCTTCCAGAGCCCAGAGACTCACTCTTAGTTCAGTCCCAGCACCGGTGCTGCCTGCCCTGCTAACAGCCTCCCTGAGCCCAGCCTTCTCTTTCTATGATCTGATCCAATAGTTATGGCACTTTATTATTATAAACCACCATTTTAGAAAGTGTTGGCCTCAGTGGACATGCGTTTGAGCAAGCTCTGGGAGTTGGCGATGGACAGGGAAGCCTAGCACACTGCCTTCCAAGGGGTCACAAGGAGTCGGACACAACTGAGCGCCTGAACTGAACTGGACTAAATGTGGTTTGATCTCCAAGATTCTGAACTCTTAGAAAAACCTCCAGTCCTGAATCTTCCCTGAAACTTGTGTGTGTGCCCAGGCACTCAGTTGTGTCTGATTCTCTGTGGCCCCATGGACTGAAACCCTCCAAGCTCCTCTGTCCACGGAATTCCCCAGGCAAGAGTCTTGGAGTGGGTTGCTATTGCCCTCTCCATTTCTTTAACTTAACTTGCATCAAATAGGATCTTCATTTGGGTGGCCTTAAACTCTCAGTGTCTCCCCTAAACCTCTATCCATCACTCACTTTTGTGTTCATTTATAGCATTTTCAGCTCAGCCTCTATCTTCAGCTCTCATACTGTGAGTTGACCCTAAACACTAGCTCTCTGGTATCTAGTACTTAAGTACGTACCAGGCATCACATGCTTTACAGCAGGAGTTTGCAAAGGGTGGTTCTGCAGACCAGGAGCAACAGCATCACTGCTAAACTTGTTATTAAGAAGACAAATTCCTAAAACCCACCCAAGATCTAACAAATCAGCAACTCTGGGTTTGGGGATCAGTAACCTATGTTTTGAAAAATACTCAGGTGATTTGAGAGCACTTGCTTTAGCCTGAAACCACTGCTTTACCCACAGTAGCTTATTTTATTACAAAAGCCCAATGCTAAAGGGTGTTATTTAGTTGCTAAGTCGTATCTGCCTCTTTGCGATCCCATGGACTGTAGCCCACCAGGCTCCTCTGTCCATGGGATTCACCAGGCAAGAATATTGGAGTGGGTCACCATTTCCTTCTCCAGGGAGTCTTCCTGTCTCAGGGACTGAACTCATGTTTCCTGCATTGGCAGGCGGATTACTTAGCACTGAGCCACCTGGGAAGCCCAAGATGAGGGTTGCTGCTGCTGCTGCTAAGTCGCTTCAGTCGTGTCCGACTCTGTGAGACCCCATGGACGGCAGCCCACCAGCCTCCCCCGTCCCTGGGATTCTCCAGGTAAGAACACTGGAGTGGGTTGCCATGTCCTTCTCCAATGCATGAAAGTGAAAAGTGAAAGTGAAGACACTCAGTCATGTCTGACTCTTCGCAACCCCATGGACTGCAGCCTACCAGGCTCCTCCGTCCATGAGATTTTCCAGGCAAGAGTACTGGAGTGGGTTACATAGCCTTATTCCACTTTACCATGGGGGGTGGGGGTGGGGAAAGGCTGACAGAGATAACCGCGCACAGCCTCGCACAGTGCAGGTGGAACCGCAGCAAACGAAGCCCAGGGCTGAAAGCTTGGCAAGTCCCCCCTCTCCAGCCCCACTGCGCAAAACCCCCACTTTGCTGACCTCCCATCAGTTATGCTCTGCTGGTGCCTAAGTCGGGTAAACCATGCCACGTGCTTTCTTTGGGTACTAAGGTCTTTGAATACTGCTGGGAAAGTAAGCAATAGAAATGCTGACTGTATTTCATTATAATAAATGTATATTTTTACCCCGGAGTCTATACGCCTGTGGTGGGATCACTTCGTGGTTTTTCTTTACATCTCTGTGGACTTACAACAATATCCCTGCTCCAACTTGTTCCAAATGCTTTCTCCAGTGTCCTCGCTCACAGTGTTATTTCTGGCCGATCACAAGGTCTCAGTAGAAGGCTCATCTCTGTTTTCTTGGACACACAGGGGCAAGAAAACAAGAGCCTTTCTCACTTCTTGCCATGGCACTTTAAAATCTTGGTACGTCTTGTTCCCACCTTCGTTCTTGTTTCCGAGGAAGAGGTGACCCTTTTCTCTGCTGAGATTGATTTCCTACACTCCTGGCTCACTCCTGGTTCACTCCTGGCTCACTAGCTGCTTCTCTTTCCAGCTATTGCTCAATCAATTCTTCCTTTCTCTCCCCTGGAACTCCTCTCCCTCACTTGTGTCCCTTAACCCCATCAACAGAGTTTGTTTGGATTTTCTTTTGCTACAAAGGAATAGCCTTCCTCAATTCTGTTATGAGCCCTCCACCCACAATTTCTCTGTTTCATCTTCAGCTGATGGAGTATCCTTTAAAGAACCTGGACTAACACCCTTCTTTAATTCCTTTGCCACTCAGGATACCATTCTAGCACAAAAATTCTCTTGAGTGTAATCAGTGAACTCTTTTAAACCCCATCCCTTCCTAAAACAAAATCAAAAAGCTTTCCCAATGTGTACTAATATTTCCCTTTTAAGCTATCCAGGCCATCTCTTACCTGTATTCATCTCTGTCACAAAGCATTGCCCTGACTTGCCGTCTACAACATTGGAATAGCAGAACCCACATAGCCATCTCTTCTCATAATTTGAATTGTGATTTGGTTGTACTCTTCTTTTTCCTACTGAATTATTAATTTATTCATTCAATGAACATTTCTAGAGCCTGTTGTTGTTATTCTCTGAGTCGTGTCCAGCTTTCTGCTACTCCATGGATTGCAGCGCACCAGGCTTCCCTGTCCTTCACCATCCCCTAGAGTTTGCTCAAGTTCATGTCCATTGAGTCGGTGATGCTATCTAACCATCTCATCTTCTACTTCCCTCTTCTCCTTTTGCCTTCAATCTTTCCCAGCATCAGGGTTTTTCTAATGAGTTGGCTCTTCACATCAAGTGGCCAAAGTATTGGAGCTTCAGCTTTAGCATCAGTCCTTCCAGTGAATATTCAGGCTTGATGTTCTTTAGGATTGACTGGTTGGCTCTCCTTGCAGTCCAAGGCTTACTGTGTACCAAACCGCTAGGTGTTGGGGCTGTAACAGTGACAGTGATACGTATGCTCCTGCCCTCTCAGGCCCTACAGGAGAGAGCCGAAAATACCAATGAGGGAACAGTGTGGCATCTTCCCCAGGCCTCACAAGTCCTTTACGCAGAGCTCCGGCATCCCCTGTGAATCCACGTGTTACAGGTGATGGCCCGTAGGAGTGGGGAGGTCACAGAGCTCCAGGCTGCTGTCCTGAGCACTTGGATACTTTCTCTCCTCTACCTCGGAAACTGCACATTATCCCAATCATTTTCCATCCTAGATGCATCCCAGGCTTCTCAGACATGGGAGCTAGCACAAGCTCTAGTCTACAGCCCGCTTCCGCAGAGCAAGGCTCGAGCTTCTGTGAGTAAGTACCCCACCTGAACGTCTGCCTGAGGCTCTGCCCAGAAGGATCCGCAGGGAACTCAGCTGATGGCAGCGGTGCTTTAGTTGCTCAGCCATGTCCGACTCTTCATGACCCCATGGACTATAGCCCGCCAGGCTCCTCTGTCCATGGGATTTCCCAGGGAAGGGGACTGGAGTGGGTTGCATTTCCTCCTCCAGGAGATTTTCCCAACCAAGGGATCGAACCTGGGTCTCCTGCACTGTAGACAGATTCTTTAACTGATACCCTTTGCCAAAGAAACAAAACATAAAAATAAAACCAAACAACTGGAGGTTCCCTTCTTGATGAATTAATTCTTTAAGATTTTTTAATGTGGATCACTTTTAAATGTTGAATTTGTTACAGTATTGCTTCTGTCTCGTGTGTTGGTTTCTGGCTGCAAGACACGTGTGTTCTTAGCCCCCCTCCGGGCTTGGACCTGCACTCTGTGCCTTGGAAGGCGTGGTGTTAACACTGGACTGCCAGGGAAGTCCCACTGACATCTCAGCTCGGTGTCCCGAATTTTTCAGTCGAGACTCAAAACCACAAGTCAGACAATGTGTGTCTCAGAAACGTCTCCTTTGAAACAGCTTTGTCTTTCGCTTCCCACCGGGGTTATCACCAGTCCTACCTCAGGGCCCCTTCCCCATGGCTTCCACTGCCTCCCGTTCTCTCTGCATCTCTGCCATTGTCTGATTGTAGCTCTTATCAACTCGTTATATCAGATCTGTCTTCTAGGCTAGCCCTCCAAGGATGTTTCTTAGCATTTCTTTCTAAATGATGGTGTATTGGTGGGGTGGTCACTGCTAGTTTCCTTGGTGGCTCAGATGGTAAAGAATCCACCTGCAATGTGGGAAGTGTGGGTTTGGTCCCTGGGTCGGGAAGATCCCCTGGAGGAGGGCATGGCGACCCACCTCAGTGTTCTTGCCTGGAGAATCCCATGGACAGAGGAGCCTGGCGGGCTACAGTCCATGGGGTCAGGAAGAGTCTGATGCAGCTGAGCAACTAAGCACAGTAACACTGCTGGCTGGTTTTTAGAGCTTCTGTTGAGAAGATAGAGAGCTGCAGATTGCAGTCTTCTTGTCCACGTTCCCCAGTACTCGCATTCCTAAGGATTTTATCAAGAGTAATTACTGAAGACAATAACGAGGGCCTGGTACCTGTAGAGCGTTTTATCTTTCAGCTCCATTTGGCTTCCACAGCATCCTAAAATCCCAGGACAAACACTGAATGCCTCGGCGACCTGTGATTCCAAGTCATCTTGCAAACAGTGGCTCAGCTGAGATCAGAAAGCGGGTTCATTTTGTTCCTCCCCGTTGTGTCACTTAAAATGTGGCCCTTGGATCAGCAGCCTCTGCCTCATAATTAAACACGCAGAGCCTCAAGCCCCATTCCAGTCCAGTGGGATCTGGACGTGAACTTTAGCACGAACCCTTGGGTGATTCCCCGCACAGTGAAGTTTGGGAAGGAACCCTCTAGGTCCTCGACCTGGACAACCAAGGGTGTGTTTTCATACCCACTACCTGGAGTGAGGGAGGTGGGGGGGGGGCAGGGGGCCGGGAAATGGGAGGGGAGGAGAGTGGGGAGGACGAGTGCCCCTCAGAGGGATGAGCACGCAGGGTTTGTGGAGAGAGGGTTCCCTGCGGATCTGCAGAAGCTTCACCCCGTCACCTCCACTTCGTGTCTGCGCGGAGGGTGGAGGCTAACGACTGAGAGAGCGGGGGAGTGCGGCGGGCTGGGGAGAGGGGAGTGGTCCTCAGGTACCTGCAGCCACCCCCGAGGATAAAGGGCCCGAGCGCGCGGGAGAGCCGCGCTCGGCGCCGCGCGGGAGCTCGTCCCCACGGTCTCGCTCCTGGATGCGTCCCTCCGCCCCGCGCTCGCCTCCACTCCACGAGCCGCTCGCTCGCTGACAGCCGGCCCCGGCCTCCCGCCCGTTCCTGGCTTCCGCGCGGCTCCCTCGCTCGCTCCCGGGCCCCGGGGCGCACCTGGGCCGGGCCGCGCCGGAGAGAGGCGCGCTGACCGCACCTGCCGCCCGCGCCCGGGGCCCCCACCCCCGATGCCTGGGCCGGGGCGCCGGGCTGCGGCCGGCAGGAAGATGAAGGGCTCGGCGGGAGGAAGGAGAGAGAAGCCGCTGGGCTCGCCCCCAGCGCCGCCCGGCCCCGGTAAGTTGAGCGCCCGAGCGGCGGCTGGGGAGTTGGCGGGGCTGCGGGGCCGGGCGCCGCGGGGGCGCCCCCGCGGGGTGTGTTTGCGCGCGGTCGCCGGCCTGCCGGGGACCCCCGCCGCCACCCTTGTCCCCGCGCCCCGCGGAGAGGCGGCGCGAGTGGGGAGTGCGGAGCTCCAGGGTCTCCGGACACAGGCTGCTGAGGACCAGGGCGTCGGGGGCAGCGGGGGGGGGGGGGGGGGCGCGCAGGGGGCAGCCTGGCCCGGCCAGCGAGCGCGGGCGGGCTCTCCCGGCTGGACGCCGCCGCCCGTCTCCGCGGCGTGGGGCGCGCTGTCTCCTCGGGCAAGCGGCGAACTTGTTGGGATAAGAGAGCAGCAGGCTGGCCGCCCCTCCGCTGTCCGCCTTTCCCCGCGAGAAGCTGTTGAGCTGCAGGAAGCCTCTCTCCAGGGGCACCGTTTGGACTTTCAGAGCGGGGGTCGGGGGCCGAGGTCATATAGGCGCCCCTGGGTGGCATCCACCTCCGGGGCCCCCGGACCTGGTTAGAAGTGAGCGCGGGGGGTCTGCGGTACCCCGCGACTTCTTGCCCTTTGGGAGAAGTTTTCTTGTGCGTGCAAATTGGGGTCCAGAGGGAAAAGAGCTGTGCCCAGGAAGGAGTCTCCCCCGGCGCAATGCCCAGCTCCCGATTTGAGCCCCTTAAACGTTTAGACCTGGCCGCGTCGTGCGAGTTTCTGGAGGAAAGGCCGTGTCCTCCTTTAGCCTGAGCTCAGGAGGATCGTGCCCTTCCTGCGTGGTAGCCTCTCCAAGACTTGGAACCCTGAACCGACTTGGGAGGCCGTCCTTCTGTTTGTGGGTGTTACCAATGGACCCTCGAACTGGCGCTTTTCTAGGACATTCCTGCGCTGCTTTTTGGAAATGTGATGAGGAAATGTTTCTTCTTTTGAGGCGGTTTGCTAGTCGGCGTGTTAAACGTGACTTTCCAGTGTCGGCTTCATTCCGGTTCGCCGTGTCCCCTGCGATCCACTGGACGGTGTCCGTTCCTCTGGGTTTTCGTGCTACCCCCTGCTCTGCTCTGGGTAATTTAGGCCCTGGTCTGTGGTCTCCAAGCATGAAAGGCAAATGTGGGCCATTTCGAGTTGCGGAGACTGATGCAGCCCAGCATGGCTGGGCTTTGCTGCAGTTTCTACTCCTTTCCTTGCTGTTCCTCAGAAATGAACTTGCAACCTCCTGGAATGCAGCTGAAATATGGAGTGGGGGATGAGCACATGTCTTGAGTTAATGTATCATCTTAGATTTAAATAAGTGAAGTTTGGAAACTCTCTGGCGTAGGAGAAAGTGACTTGAGCCAAAAGTTAGGACTTCTGGACTATTTTTGCTCTGTGACAAAGTGGCCTAAGGCCCTTCGGGGTCACTTAATAGTAATAGTGACGTCAACCTCAATAGCAGTAGTAACGACGTCTGACAAGTATTCCCCGTTCACTGCACATCAGGAAGTGCATTCAAGGCTTTATTGCAGCTGCAAATATCCCAAGAAGGCAGCACCTTTTCCATCTTCACTTTGTGGGTAAGGGAAAACAGGCTTCAGAGATAAATTTGGGAAAGGTCCAGAGTCAGTGTTCGGGAGCCCAAGGCTGCTGGACTCCAGAGTAGTTCCATGACCAGGACCTCTGTGAGACTCCTTTGAAAAGCGGGAGGACAACCTCTACATTCCAAATCCCCTGAAAAGTTGCTCAGGTGATGACCCTATCATGGATTGATTCATCTACAGCTATTTCAAATGCATTTTTATTGTAACAGGTGTGGAGCTTGTAACTTGAAACGGCAGAGTGACAATTGTGTGGCATTTATTTACTTGCACCTGCCAGCTCTAGAGAGGTCTAAATGACGAGCTCCTGGTATTTACCTTGATGACAGTCCTTCCTTGAGTCCTGTTATTATCAATCAGTTATAGAACTATATTATAGCCCTTCTATTAGAAGTATGTGATTTAACATAGCATCAAGCACATCTTTGAATGAATCTGTAGCTTTATCCTGTGGTCTACCTGGACATTCTCATATTTCAGCCAGCTTATAATTAATGCTCAGATCCTAACAGGATGTTGAGTTTCTGTTAAGACACTAACAGTTTGTTTTAAAGTTTCATTTTTATTTCCAGCAGTATTTCCAAAACAATTACACCCCCTGCTGTGATTTGGTATTTACTAGGTGTATCAAAAGTTTAATAATGAAACATGTTTGCAGTTCAACAAAACACAGTGTTTCATCTGTAATAACAACTCTGGCTAAAAGATTCACGTCTAATTTAGGGTTATTTTATTTGAAATTTAATTAAGATGTTGAGTTTCTTATTGCACTACAAAGTGTCTGCTGGTAGCTGAGTACACATCTTCCATTATTTTCTTGTCATCTCCAACTTTATAAACTCATTGCTTGTGAGTTTCTCAGATTAGTTATGTCAATGTCTGTCTAAAGATTTTGAGTTTTTTTTTTTTAAACTAAGAGCAAGAGTACCAAATAAGATGTGTTTGTCATATTTCTTCACAAGCTGTTATGCTTGTTTGGGGAACAGTGATAAATCACAGATCTGATTTGACTGTACATATGGAATTTTCAAATAAAAGTGAATAAATCCATTGGGACACTCTGCTATTAATATTTCAGAAGTGGGAGCAGCTTTGGGAAGTAGAGGATCTTTGAGGAAGATCCTTTACCATGTTTCACTTCATTTGCATGGTATCTTAATGTTTTCAAATAAATTGACATTGCAGTGTGCTGGTAAACTAACCGCTGTTGCCATAGCTTCTCTATCGTTTGAGAGTTAAATTGTATTTTCTAGTAGTAACAACATCACATGATATATACATTGTTGTCTTTTGATATAGTTGAAGTCTTAAACATATATTTTGCCTACTGAAAATAATACATTTCTGAATATGTAAGCATTTTATCAGGAGTATAAAAATAGCACCGTAATAACTTGCCTAGAGGTTTTGTTTGTTTTTGAAATAATGAGGTTATTATAGAGGCTAGTATATTTAACCTTAGAAGTAAAGTATTGAAACTAATTATAAACTTGAATTGCAGAATATTTTATGACAGTGGGAGTCTTATAAATGAGTTAACCTTATAATTACATGAACATGTCCTCCTGTGTTTTTAAAATTCAATATTTGCACAGTAAGATTAATAGGTTTTTATATTATCTGGTGGTTTGAACAATCAGAGCTCTGAAAAGTGACTTAAATTCCATAAGCATCAGAGTCACACTGACATCACAGTTCGAAGAAACTAATATTGGGGAAGGATATGTAATTTTGAATGTTTCGAGAGCTGAGAACTCAAGGTGGATGACACTTCTTCGATTTTTGACAAGGGCTCTAAAGTGAGAGTTTGAATAAAATGAAGCCCGTAGGTTGGCAACCAAGCAAGAACTTAAATAACCTCTTAGGAAACCTGGATCAGCTCAAATCGAGTGCAGGCTGAGAATTCTTCAATATAATTAATCTTTTGAACCAGTGAATAACGCACTGTAGATCAATTTTAAAATTCCAGTACATTAAAAATGTATTAATTTATATCTTCTAGGGCCTACTAAAATTAGCAATCACTCCCCTTTCTGGAATAACCTAGCCTTAACCTTAAAAGAAAAATTGCAATGAGAAAAAAGTGAAGATACTGAGAGGCTGAGATGAATCAGATTCCTTCACCGTCTTTATTCCATTTTAAATGTGATTTTTAATCCCACCTGGGTAATTCTAGACCACTTCTGGCATTCTGTCTAGGCTGAAGACTCTCGTACTCCTAACTGATGGACTGAGATAGGGTGCTAGACACAGTCCTAGATTGGAAGAGGGCCGTCTAGACAACTTAATGGCTTTATTACGTCACCTACAGTGTCATCCAAAGGCAAGCAGGCAGCACTTCTATGCAGGTGTTTTAAGTGAGAAGTTTGCCATGAAGGAGTCCTTATTTTCCTTCCATGCAGTCATGTAGCCCATCTTGAAACAGTACCCATCTTGGAATATCCTGAGTTTAACCCAGTCTGTCTCCATGAGAAGAAAAAAAAATTATTACAGTTTAGTATCAGAGAAGTCTATTTGAGGATTTTCCTAAGGGTTTCTCATAACATGGGGTCAGATGTTCTCAATTTAGATCTCAATGATCTTGTCATGTATTCTGTTTTTATATCTAAAGAGGTGTTCACCACTATTTTATAATGTATTAGTAAAATTATTAGAGATTTCTTTCTCCTTTAACAATCTTTCATCTGCCCTCAAGAAATGAAAAAAAAAAGTGAGTGAATGTTCTTATAATATCTTTACTTCCACTTAAACAGAGGAATACACACAAAACTCTAGAAGGCATCTTGGAAAATTGAGATTTTAAATTGTATTTTGTTGAGAACAACTTCTGAGAGTTTAGCCTGGGCACCAAATCTATCCAGAGCAACAAGAATGTAAAGAACAGAGATTTAAGCTGCTGGATTGATTCTCGGGTGGTTACACATTGTACACTCATAGTAAAATATGGCATTAAGCTCACAGAGACAAAATAGTCGATTAACAAGGTGTAACATTTAAGGGCGTAAACTCAAGAAATGGAATGCCTGGGTTTACCTCCTTGTCTGGTCCTTGAAAGCTGTGAGAATTTCATGAGCTTTTTGTACAGCTCTTGGACTCCACGTCCTCATCTATAAAATGGTGATAGTAAATAGTCTATCACAAGGGTGGATTGAAGGCTTAATAAGATATGTGTATGTGTGTGTATATATATATATATATACATATATATGTGTGTGTATATATATATATACTTATATATATATATGGTGCTTTAATATTGGAAGCACATATAAAGTGCTTCAAATAGTGTCCAGTACAAAGTGAATTTGCTACTGATGTCAATTGCGTTTAATCATCTTCACATGTTTCCTGTGACTCCTGAACCAAATGTCCACCAACTTGGTAGCTTAAAACATCAGAAATGTATTCTCTCCCAGTTCCAGAGGTCAGAAGCCAGGAATCTGTGTCTCGGGGTCCAGGTCAGGGTGTCAGCAAGGCTGTCAGGATGCTCGAGGGGGGAAGCCGTACCTTGCTTCCTGCAGCTCCCGTGGCTGCAGGCGCTGCGTCGTCTGCAGTCCCCTCGCCCCGCTCGGGCTCTGCCTTCCCACCACCTTCTCCTCAGGGAGTCTGGCCTCTCTCTGCTTTTCTCTAAGGAAGCTCAAGGACTGTATGTAGGGCCTACGCTGATAGCCAGGATGATTTCCCATTTTGAGATCCTTAGCTTAATCACATCTGCAAAGACCCTTTCCCCAAAAAACCATATTTGCCAGTTTCAGGGATTCGGGTTTAAAGTAGCCGAAAGGAGTACATGGCATTTTGCCCACAATGATTGTCTTCCTCCTATTTTTCTATGGTGGTAGATGTATGATAAGATAGCAGAACTGACGTAGCTAAATTGTGGAAAGTGCAGAAAGGACCAGAAGTTGCATCTTGCGACGGACATGTACACACTGCTGTATTTGAACTGCATCACCAACAAGCACCTATTGAACAGCACAGGGAACCCTGCTCAGTGTCCCGTGGCAGCGTGATGGGAGGGGAGCTTGGGGGAGAATGGGCACATGTATATGCACGCCTGAGTCCCTTCGCTGTTCACCTGAAACTCTCACAACAGTGCTAACGGGCCTTCAGTTCAGCTCAGCCGCTCAGTCGTGTCCGACTCTGGGTGGCCCCGTGGACTGCAGCACGCCAGGCCTGCCCGTCCATCACCAACTCCTAGAGTTTATTCAAACTCATGTGCATTGAGTCGGTGATGCCATCCAACCATCTCATCCTGTGTTGTCCCCTTCTCCTCCCGCCTTCAATCTTTCCCAGCTTCAGGGTCTTTTCAAATGAGTCAGTTCTTCACATCAGCTGGCCAAAGTATTGGAGTTTCAGCTTCAGCATCAGTCCTTCCAATGAATATTCAGGACTGATTTCCTTTAGGATGGACTGGTTGGATCTCCTTCAAGTCCAAGGGACTCTAAAGAGTCTTCTTCAACACCACAGTTCAAAAGCATCAACTGTATATAGTCAGCTTTACCCCAATACAAAATAAAAAGTTAAAAATGAAAATAAAGTATATTGTCTTAATTTATGTGAAAATTTTGACCTAATTTTGGACCACAGAGTTCAGGACATGTGATTCTTTTCTGTTCATTGCATTTTCACATAATGCAGTCAGTAACTATCTAACGAGTGATCCCTGTGTGTTTATAGAATGCTTGTGCTGGGGATATAGCCAACAGCAGCAGGAAAAGCAAGAGGCTGGGCTCATGGGACGTCTGTAACTGAGCGGGAGCCGCTGGAGCCTTCCAGGCACAGATCCCTCCCCTGTATCCTCTGCTGTCGCTCTTCTCTGAAGTACCCAGATAACGGTACCTCAAAGACGTTCTCAGATGCTAAAAGCCACAGCCAAATGGAAGAACTGATCTGCCTGATGGTCCTGAGCACATGGTCCCCAAACCTTCTGGTACCTAATCTGATCACCACCAACCAGTGAGAGAACTGTGCTTGAGCCGAGCATAAACCCTGGGATGACCCCCTCACCTGGCTTTTAAAAATGCTTTGCCAAAACCCTCTGAGGAGTTCAGAGGGGATTTAGTGGGGCACAGCCCCCCATTCTCCTTGCCTGGCCCTGCAGTAAATCTTTCTCTGCTCCAAACTCCCACGTTTCCATTTGTTTTGTCTCAAAGTTCCTTGTGCACAGGAACTTGCATTTGGTAGCATGTCTAGTGTATAAATAACACTATTCTACACAACTATTCAACCACACAACACTACACAACATTATTCTACAAAATCAGTCCTGAATATTCATTGAAAGGACTGATGCTGAAGCTGAAACTCCAATACTTTGGCCAGCTGATGTGAAGAACTGACTCATTGGAAAAGCCCCTGATGCTGGGAAAGATTGAAGGAGGGAGGAGAAGGGGACAACAGAGGATGAGATGGTTGGATGGCATCACTGACACGATGGACATGCATTTGAGCAAGCTCTGGGAGTTGGTGATGAACAGGGAGGCCTGGCGTGCTGCAGTCCATGGGGTCCCCAAGAGTCGGACACGAATGAGCGGCTGAAGTGAACTGGTTCTACACAGCTGGGCTTCCCTGATGGCTCAGATGGTAAAGACTCTGCCTGCTATGTGGGAGCCCCAGGTTCCGTCTCTGGGTCAGGAAGATCCCCTGGAGAAGGGGATGGCAGCTCACTCTAGTATTCTTTTCTTGCCTGGAGAATTCCATGGAGAGAGGAACCTGGAGGGCTACCGTCCATGGATTACAAGGAGTCCAACGACTGAGTGACTTCACTTTGACTTCACGCTTTGTAAACAGATACTACCTTTTAGTGGGTACTTTTATTAGGTATAGTTGGCTCTTTATGTTAGACCTTGAACTTTTGGGAGCAAAAAATGACTGCTAAAGCCACTTTGGAGATAAGAAGCTGAGCCAAGGACTAGCATACGCCCAGCCAGGAAGGGAGAGCTTCTGAACCCTGTTCTTCCCGGTTGTGTCATATACGCCTTGAAACAGAGAATCAGGAGCAAATTTAACAAAAGGCACAAAGGTAAAATTTTAGAGAAAGAAACAGAATTTCATCAGTCACATAACATAATTAACTAGAAATATCAATTACTAAAATGTTGTGGTGAATTGGATTTTTGGTTTAACTGAGAATTAAGAACTTTTCTTTGGAATTGCTTACTTTTCACATTTCTTTTTCTAACAGGCATTAGTTAATTTTAGGCCTTAGTGAATAAACACTGTGGCTGTGTGTCATAGCCTGGGGAATTTTCGACCTTAGTTCCCTAACCAGAGATCACACATCCACAGTGGAGGTGCGGATTCTTACCTACCAGACCACCTTTATTTATTCTTTACCTTTTCCCCAGTTTTTTAGTAGTGAAATCTGTACAATGTGAAATTGACCATCGCAGCTATTTTGGAGCGTGCAGAGCTGCGGTATGGAGGTCATCCACCTTGTTGTGTAATCTGAGCCCCCGCCCACGTCTCCAGAGTTCTTTTCTTCTTATAAAACCCAAACTCTCTCTATACCCATCAAACAGCAGCTCCTCATTCCTCTTTCCCTCCTGCCCCTAGTAACCACCATTCAGTCTGTGATTTCAGCTACTCTAAATACTTTACGTGGGGTGAGGCCGGGTTTGTCTTTTTGTAACAGGCTTATTTCATTTAGCACAGTGTCCTCAACATTCATCTAGGTGGTAGCATATGTCGGAATTATCTTCCTTTTAAGGAAGCAAACATCCCATTGTATGTGTAGACTGCATTTTGCAGGAAATAGCCCATCATTTCTCTGTACCACCTGCTGCTTACCCAGTCATCTGTTGATGGCTGCTTGTGTGGCTTCCACGCTTAGCTTACTGTGAGTGGTGCTGCTGCCCCCAGAGGTGTGTAAACATCTCTTCGAGGCTGTGCTCGCTGCCTTTGGAGTATATCCTGAGGTGGGATTGCTGGGTCATGTGTTCATCCTATTTTAAACTTTTTGAGAGACCACCAAGATATTTTCCTCAGTGGCTCTACCATTTTACATTCTGAATACACAAGGGTTCCAATTTCTCCAAGCCCTGCCAACACTCCTGTTCTGTAACCGGCTTATCCAGAAGCCTGTATTAAAGCCCATTAAGGCATGAGGTGGTGTCTCACGGTAGTTTTAATTTGCATTTCTCTGATGACTAGTAGGTGGAACATCTTTTTATGTCCTTGCTGACCATTTACATATCTTCTTTGGAGAAATGTCTGTTCAAGTTATTTGCTTATATTTGAACTGGATCGTTTGGTTTTCTGGTTGGTGGTTCAGTGGTAAAGAATCTGCCTGCCAATACCCGAGAAGTAGGTTCTATCCATGGGTCGGGAAGATCCCCTGGAGAAGAAAATAAATGGCAGCCCACTCCAATTTCCTTGTCTGGGAAATCCCATGGACAGAGGAGCCTGGTGGGCTACAGTCCATAGGGTCATAAGAAGCTGGACTTGATTAAGTGAGTGAACAACAATGCATTCTAGAACCTGACTCATAACCAGGCATATAATCTGCAAACATTCCCCGTTCTGTATGTGGCCTTTATATTCTGGTGATAGTGTCTTTTGATGGACCATTAAAAAAAAATTCAAGAAGTCCAATTTATCTATTTTTTTCTTTGGCTTGTTGCCTGTGCCTTTGATGTCATAGTGAAGAAGCCATTGTCTTTTTTTTTTTTTTTTTTTTTACCTTTTTTGTTAACGGGCTTAAGAAGTTTTAAAAACAATATAAAATGTTGTTAAATTAAAAAGAGACTAGGATGAGAATGAACAAACGGCAGTTATAGACTAAAATCTGAGTGATCTTCCAAACATGATGTTGACTAACAAAGGCCAGAAACCCTCCTAAAGCCTGATTCTATTATGTAACTTTCAAAATGAAGCAAAATGAACTTAATGACCCATCATAGTTATTGGTGAGGGAGGGGGTAAGGTGCTGAAAATGTTTCCTGATTTGGGTGATGGTTACATGGGTCTATTCACTTGTAAAAATTCATCAGTTTGAATATACAATTTATGCACTTGTCTGTATTTGAGTTATACTTCAAAGAATTTAGAAATCAATTAATCATTTGCAAGCTCCTGATAAGAACAAATTTCCTTAAGAAGAGGAAAGCTATGTGAGGATACTCCAACTCATGCTCAGATTATCTGCTGGGAGGATATGGTTCATTGATCCATGTTTTTAAACAACCCTCAGACCCGTGGAGGTATATTGTCAGAATTCTGCTGTTTGGAATGACAGACCATTCCTCCTACTGAGGCCTAGGACGATTTTTGCCGTGCGTCCTGCTGGAGTGAACTGAATGGTGGGTGAACTACACCCTTGTTCTTCACCTAGCAGAGCCTTTCATAGGAATCTTTCTTACAAAACACTGAGCAGTGTAGTTACTGGGATGCCTTCTGGTCTGGCTTAACTTCAGATGTTTCAATTTCCAGCAGGATGGGAGGGCCATATACCCGTTAGACAATGCTTTATAAATTTTGCCCTTTTAACAACCCTCTGACTGTGCTTGCTTGCCAGTGAGTTGAGCCCCCTTCCTTTGACAAATCCCCCATACTCATATTCTTTGTGATGAGTTGAAAGCTGGAATCAGCTGGACTCTTTAGAGAACCTGAGAAAATGGATCCCTTCGAGAAATGGTAAGGGTATCTCTGGGGTAGGAGTTGTGGGCAAGTCTGTATCTGCCTAAAGAATTAGTGAGTCAGGTGCAGTGAGTGAGCTGGGATTTCTCTTGATAATTCAGTTCTTTATAGGTCACCCTGAGCATCAGAGATTGAGATAATAATGAATATAATCCCATTAAATCCCATGGATGGAGGAGCCTGGTGGGCTGCAGTCCATGGGGTCGCAGGAGTCAGACATGACTGAGTGACTTCACTTTCACTTTTCACTGTCACACATTGGAGAAGGAAATGGCAACCCACTCCAGCGTTCTTGCCTGGAGAATCCCAGGGACGAAGGAGCCTAGTGGGCTGCTGTCTATGGGGTCGCACAGAGTCAGACACGACTGAAGTGACTTAGCAGCAGCAGCAGCAGTAGCAGCATTATGGTGGAGGCTGTGTTTTATTAATCTTTCTACCTCCGGAAATGTTTGTCAGTGTCTTGAGCAACATAGGTGTCCCCAAACACTTGTTGAATGAATAGACAACTACGTCCTGCCATGCGATAGCTCTAGAGTACGAAACGGCAGCCCACGCCAGTAATCTCGCCTGGAATCCATGGACAGAGGTGCCTAGGGGTTAGTCCATGGGGTCGCAGAGCTGACATGACTAAGAGCACACACACACACACACACACACACACACTGTCACACTCACACACATGGTAGATATAGAACTTGTAGAAAATTGAGCTAAAAAGCCTAAAGATACCCTAAAAATTGCCTTAAATACAACAGTGTGATTTCTCAGATTTTGATATGTTTTATCAATGTCTCTCTCTTAAATAAAGGAGACACAGCAGTTACTATCTAACTGATGACTTTTTAGTAGGTTGAGTGAAATTTTTTACATTCCATAAAGAAGAGTTTGACCTGAGGAAATTGCTTTCAAAAGACCGTTTTTTCAATTCCCATGAACTTTGGTGAGCACTTCGTATTTATAAAAATTCCTTTTAAATTAGTGGTATGAGTCTTAATTATTTATTAATTATAAATTATGTCTGATGCCAATGTATCCTTCTTTGATTCTTCATTAAAAAAAAAAAAACCAGGGCAAGTTAACCTGAAGAGATGATACTGGGAAAAATTTTTTTCTCTTTTTGTATCATAAATTAGAACATGTCTTCTTAGTTTAAAATTTCAAAGTTAACGAGAAACTATTCAGAATTCTGAAGAAGTTAGAAGAAATAATTCCTTTCTTAAAAGATTACCTAATTTAACAAGAGTAAAATTTTCCTAATTAGGGTATTTTAGCATGCTTAAGAAAATTTAAGAAAAAGGAAATAATATTCAGGACAAGAAAGGTCGTCATTACAGATGATGGGGTTCACATTTCGATGTCCATTTAGAGGAAGTTTTATCGTCATTGTTTTCTGATGCACATATTAAAATGTTACATTGAAATAATGTTTCACAAGGTACAAAGATGACATGTGAAATTTCTCATTGGTTTCTTCCCATAATTGGGTAAGTGTTACCGTTAGCCATGTTTACCATTTTTTAAAAGATAAGAACATGAAAGAAAGGCCATGTAATCACAGGGCCAAATAACTCAGAGGTGGTGAGGCTGAGTCGTGAGCTAGCCGAGTCTGACTCCAAGCCTGAGCCTGCTGGTGCCACCTGGAAAGGCTTCCTTCTCTTGTGACATGCACAGGGGCACAGCCTCTGGAGTCTGTCATGCGCTGGGATGATTTACTGGGGGCAGAGATCGTGTAGGAATGGAATAGAGATGAGAACAATCAATACACGACAGTACTAAAGCAGCGCTAATGAAACTTTAATTTGAAAATTGCTCCAAAATGTACTCCACACTAGGCTTTATAACCACACTCAGTTTCAATGCAGAGATAAACTCATTTTATGCAAAAGCTAAAGTGACTTTGAGAGTCATTTGCTGTACCTTGATGTGGTCCTTAAGGAAAATTGTCAGGCCCATTAATAAGTTTCTCAATTGATTAGGCCAAGTTGGTACTCCAAAAGGCGTCTTTCTGTAAGCTGATGCTGCCTGTTACATTCTGATTACAGCAAGTTGCTCGCTGGCCAAGCCCAAGTTTGCAGGTTGCTTCTGCATTCTTGTGCTTTCCCTGCCACCGGCCTTCCCTTTGGTCTTGCCACGTGAGAACAGTGAATCATCTTGTCTGCTAGCCGAGTCTGGAAAGTCTGTGTTACTCAATGAATTTGTTTTAACCCCATCCCCAAACCTGGCAATTTAACTACTTTCCCAGATGTGTTTGTGATTAAAAAAACAATACAAAAAACTAGTTTTGTTTAGAGCAGCAAAAGCCTGCAATTTGTTTTTATCTTTCTACATCAAATGTGCTATTTTAATCATCGACATCATATGTTTCAGAATAACAAAAGATTTAAGGTAAGAAGAGCTAGTGATCTCTAGAGGGGTGGCATAATAAAATAATATTAGAAGGCTCTCAGTTTTTCTAACCTGAAGGAAACAGAAATGGGCCAAGTGAGTGATCCCTCTGCTTAACAGAGTCTTCTGGGACTGCACAATTACTTGTTTCTCTTTCAGGACTTCCCATTCAGAGGGTGAAGGTGACGTCGCTCAATCGTGTCCGACTCTTTGCGACCCCATGGGCTGTAACCTACTAGGCTTCTCCGTCCATGGGATTCTCCAGGCAAGAATACTGGAGTGGATTGCCATTTCCTTCTCCAGGGGATCTTCCCGACCCAGGGATCGAACCCGGGTCTCCCGCATTGGAGGCAGACACTTTAACCGCTGAGCCACCAGGGAGTCAGCTGTTAAAGTGGAAGTGCTCTTAACAGTGAAGGTGCTGAGTGAATAGAGGGACACACCGCTGTCTAGACCAGCTATCCCAATGCAGCACGCCTCCCACACGCCCTCCGGTAAACAGGGCAGACGAGCGCATTGGTGTCTGTTCCACTGTGAAATAATTGTTGAGATTTCATGTCATTACTTTGTCATTAGAATAAGTAGCAATAAATCTGGGGAGTTGGCTTTCACTTGAGGCGTCAATAAAGAGAGTCTAGTAAATGAGGATGGTAATAAGTTATAGGAATTCGGTTGATTGCCATAATGCGGATAGAGAATGTGCGGAAGCGTGATCTTCAGGAGGCTGCCGTGCGCTGCGCAGTACTTCTTGTGTCTGAAACTAGACTTGTGGTTCTGATTCCGTGAATATGGCTGTGTGTGTGTGTGAGTGTGTGTGTGTGTGAGTGCCCTGTGTGTCTACAAACTAAAGTAGTTTAGAAGTCATTGAAAGATTAATTTGAGGATGGCTTGGCATTCTTTTGTGGAAAATAGTAAAAGAGGTTTGGTCCAAAATAATGCAATCATCAGGCATGGGTTTTCAAGAAAGAAATCATGCTTTTAAAATAGGCAAAGTCTGGGCTTCCCAAGTAGCTCAGTGGTGAAGAATCTGCCTGCATGCAGGTGTCCTGGGTTCGATCCTTGGGTTGGGACGATTCCCTGGAGAAGGAAATGGCCACCCATTCCACTGTTCTTGCCTGGGAAATCCCGTGGACAGAGGAGCCTGGTGGGCTAGTCCACGGGGTCGCAAAGAGACACAACAGCGACTAACATACAGGCACACACAGAACAAAGGTTTATTTGACCCTTGCTTTGTTAGTTCCGGGACTTTTCAGGAAGTGAAACAAGCTGTGGGAGCTCCACCGTGAAGCCTTTCCGTGGTAACGCTGGGAATAGCCTGCAAAGGAGGCATTTCTGAAGGTGGTCAGGTGCTGTGACTTTTATAATCACGGTAATCCCAGACTCTCTTTCTCATTCTGTCTGTCCTTCTTTTGCCTTCCATTCAAGTAAAAAAGTGGTCCCATTAGCAATTGTGAGAACCGAAACCTACCTTAAAAATGCCCTGTTCTTGAAAACTATGCTGCCTTTAATACGTGCAGCTAATCGTCTCATAACCATGAAAATGTCGTATGGCCAAGCATCATAAGTGATATGATACACTGGTTTGCTTACACATGACTCATGACCAATTTCCATAGCAGGGAGAGATTTGCTGTCTCTCCAGGACGTCATCTCCTGCCATTTCTCCTGGAAGTCCCGCTGTCATCTCATATTGAGTTGATCATTTCCTTCCAAAATTCAGCCTCACTTCTTTTCAACCTGACTCTTTCAATACCAGCACTGTTTTCTCAGAGTTTGACTATTTCCGTGCCTTTAAACAGCAGATACCAACCTGATTGCTTTATTATCGTCATACGTTAAGAATCATGGGAACCAAGCCAAGGTCCTGAAGTTAATTAGTATTGTTACATTTATTTCTCATACCTCATGATTGCTAAGACTAAAACGAAATTCCATCAATATGCCCAGGGTAGCAGAATATCTGCACATATTTAGGAAAATTTAGCTTTACTTTTGAGGAAAATGCCAAAGCGATTTTATTTTTCCTTCCTTTAAAAGGCTAATACCAGCTCATTTTAAAGGACGTATTGGAAGAAGAAAATCTTGGAAGTTGCATGTCAACACTTCTGTGTATGTTTAAGTGAGTTGAGTCAGTTGCAGTCTCCTTGTAGTGTTGCCCAGTGAGAGTAGACGAAAAATGGCCACTTGGAGAAGGCATTCCGCAATCCTATTTTTATGTTGTTCCCAATTGCTAAGTCAAAATGGCCAACCATAGTTTTAGACTTTCTCACCCAGGGAGTCAAAGCATCACATTTATTTTTGTTGAATGATAGAAAGGGGTCATCTGCTTGCAATTTTTTGGGTGTGGGCCTGAATTTTAACCAGCTGGTTTGGAGGGTCATGCCATCGAGTCATGAAGTCTATAGATGATTCTGGTAACTGAAGAGATGAGTGTTTGCTTTGCCTTTTAAAATTTCACTCCAACTGGACACCCGTTTCCACTGCTGCTCATCCATTCTCCCACTTCCCTTCCACGTCATGCCCGTCTGATCTGGTCCTCCATGCCACCTCTTCTGTCCAGAGCCTGCTCCCATGTTCAGAAAGTGATCTGGGTTCAGCTTCTCAGATGAAATGGAGACCATTAGGCACATCTTCCTATGCACTTTCTCTCATTTCCCATCGCAACTTGACTCGCAACCCTCCAGATCACATCTCTATCACAGAAGGATTTCCAACCCGACCCTTGCTCGCCTGTTTCATGTCACACTTCCTCCCGGTGCCTCTGAGACCCTTCATCCATCCCTCACTCTCTTAAACCTTACTCTCCCTTCCCTTCTGCCCATGCCTCCAGAGCAGCTCACCTCTTCTTTTTATGAAGAATAGCTTCCTTTGAGCAGCTGCCCTAAATCTCTCTTTGGCATGATGGTCAGACTTTGAAAGGGCAACCTCCATGCGTTCCTTTCATTGTCTCACCTTGATTTGTCATGCTTCTGAGAAACTTTTCAATGATCACGCATGAACTTTGTGTCAAATCCAAAGGTCTTCTCAGTATCATTTCTTCTTGAACATGCTGAAATATGTGATGCTGCTGGCTATCTCTGTTTTACATTCAGCAGTGCTGACTGAGTACTCAATACTGTATAATGTTATGAATTACAAATCTTAGAAATATAGATGAGATTCAACATTTTATTTCCAGGAGCTCAAAGCCAACAGAAAAAGGAGGCAAGAGACCACTTAGAATATGGCATATCCAGTACAATCATGGTTTAATCGATTTCCTAGTATTCTGTCTTTTCTTTCCAAATGTCTAGAAGGATTGCAATTCTCTACCCCCTTGAAGTTAGGTTACGGCATGTTGTTTGCTGTGGCTGAGAACATGTGAATGGAAGTCATGTGTCACTCTCTGGCAGAAGACATTAAAAGCTGGTAGGTGATTTGTTAGGTTCATGGAGACCAAAGGTATTTTGGATGGTAGAGGCTTTGGTATCTGTGATCCTGAGCCAGGATGCATTGGAATGGAGGCTTGATGACCTAGAATGAACATGTTTTATGAGCAAGAAGTCAGTCTTTGCCTCTTTGAGTCACTGAGGTTTGGGGATTTTTCTTACTGCAGCACACCACAGCATATTCTAACTGCTACTATGCTGTATGGTAATATAAGCACTCTGAAAATACAGCTTTACTTGATGGCCCAAAGTCACCTTAAAACTGACCATATTAAAAAAAAAAGTTATTAAGAACATGAAAGTAATTTTTAGGCAGTAAGTGAAATAAGTTTGACTTGCATCTAAATAAAAGGTAATAGAGGGTCAGTGAGAAAATTAATCCCAACTATGTATATTTCTTAACAGACTTGTTATTGTACTTCAGGGCTGCTCTGAAGTTGGTATTTCCTCCTTTATAAAACTTCTCTAAACTTATAAAACACTTTGAGTTCGTTTAGCAATTTGGGGATAATGATATGCTTTGGCCTATTTTTCCTCCTATCTGAAGGCTTCATTGTGTTAAGACTGGAAAAGCGCTGTGTAATTATGTGTGTGAACTTCTCGATAATCTCAGTGATGGAATTTTCTTTTTATGTGCTGGTGCTTGTTCCTGCACTTTTCATATAATTAATATTCTCACAATAACACGGGTCCTATTCTGACTCGCTGTCTCACTCCTTGTACATACCAAAGAGGACATTGTCTGGAGAGTAAATGTTTTGCTCACTTAATGGTAGACTCTGGTTTTGTCACCACTCTTGTCCCTTGTTCTTGATATTTCATATCATTTTTCCTCTCTTTTAAATATTGTACCAAAGACTTGCTTTGTAATATGTATAATTATATGTAATTGAGGATAACCTTGAATTGACGAGACTCAGAAATAATATCCCAATGGAATAGCCTTATCTTTGGTTTGTGCCTGTAGATGTTATATATTCCTCTGTCCTTGTATATTAAGGAATTAAGCTATAACAATCCTCTATCTGTCTGTCTATCCATCCAGCCATCTTTTTTTTGTCTGTATATCCATTCATCCATGTATCCATCCAAAAAAGTTGGACATGGCGTAGTGAATTGACAACAATCTATTTATCCATCTATCTATACACCTATTTGTCTAGTCCCCTTTTGATTCTTGCAACCGTATCTTTACATTTTGCTGAGCCCTTGGCTTTATCATTGATTGGGAAACAGAATTCTAGCATGGAAGGCCTTGTTGTCATTCAGTCATTCACTTGTGTCTGACTCTGTGATCTCATGGACGGCAGCACACCAGGCTTCCCTGCCCTTCACCATCTCCTGGAGCTTGTCAGACTCATGTCCATTTAGTCGGTGATGCCTTCCAACCATCTCATCCTCTGTAGTCCCCTTCTCCTCCTGCCTTTAGTCTTTCCCAGCATCAGGGTCTTTTCTAATGAGTTGGCTCTTCGTATCAGGTGGCCAAAGTATTGGAGCTTCAGAATCAGTCCTTCCAATGAATATCCAGGGTTGGTTTCCTTTAGAATTGACTGGATCTCCTTGCAGTCCAAGGGACTCTCAAGAGTCTTCTCCAAAACCACAGTTCAAAAGCATCAGTTCTTCGGTGCTCAGCCTTCTCTATGGTCCTACTCTCACATCCATGCTGGGTAATTATTATCAGGAGTCTCTGTGGCCACAAGGAAGGCACACTCTTGTGTTTAGCCTCTCTTCCATTCATCTCCTCTGCCTTACCTGTGTACTGCTTCACCTCCAAGTGCCCCATAGGAAACGCGTTCCTTAAGAAATAAAGCTGATTCTGTAAGAAAAATCACACAAAGATAACACTCAGAACAGCAGTGTGTGTTAACTTTTGCATGCCATGTTTATCAAACTATAGCTCCTGTGCAGTGGCTATTGCATGCATAGACCGTCTTGCAAATGCTCAATAATCCAGAAAAACAGGACATCTGTGATGTATACAACAGATACTTCTGTTACACAGCATTTTCCTGATTCTATCTCTCAATTTCCACCTTCAGCTAGTTCTTGGAATGCAGAGTAATTCAATCTCAGACTTATTAGAACATGCACATGGGCTCTACACAGATGCATAGATATCCACAGATTAAAACTTTCAATTTTCCACTACATTTTTATTACATGTTTGTTCTTGGAAAAGAAGTAGTCTACATGTAGGAAATATAAATAATATTGAAAGGATAACACAGAGCATTTACTCAGATATGTGTCCATTTGTGGTAGTATAGTTTTTCATATGTCATAGCTTCTGTACTTTGTGATTTTGAAATATATTTTTTAATGGGCTTTATGCTTAAATTTGTGATATACGGTCATATACAGGGTGTACTAAACATTTTTTATTTGTTCCTTGGGTTGAGGACTAATGAATGATCTTTTCTTATACTCTACAAATGATGCAAAGTCATAATACATTTTGTTCATTGTTCAGTCACAGTTGTGTTCGACTCTTTGCGATCCCATGGACTGCAGGGCACCAGGCTTCCCTGTCCTTCACCATCTCCTGGAGCTTGCTCAAATTCATATCCATTGAGTCGGTGGTGTCATCCAACCATCTTATCTTCTGTCATCCCCTTCTCCTCCTGCTTTCAATCTTTCCCAGCATCAGAGTCTTTTCTAATGGGTCAGTTCTTCGCATCAGGTGGCCAAAGTATTGGAGTTTCAGCTTCAGCATCAGTCCTTCCAATGAACACTCAGGACTGATCTCCTTTAGGATGGACTGGTTGGATCTCCTTGCAGTCCAAGGCTTAGTCAAGAGTCTTCTCCAACACCACAGTTCAAAAGCATCAAAACTTCAGTGCTAGCCTTCATTATGGTCCAGCTCTCACATCCATACATGACTACTGGTCGGTCAATCCATAGCTTTGACGACAAAGACCTTTGTCAGCAAAGTAATGTCTCTGCTTTTTAATATGCTGTCTAGGTTGGTCATAGCTTTTCTTCCAAGGAGCAAATTTCTTTTAATTTCATGGCTGCAGTCACCATCCTCAGTAATTTTGGAGCCCAAGAAAATCAAGTCTGTCACTGTTTCCATTGTTTTCCCGCCTATATGCCATGAAGTGATGGGACTGGATGCCATGATCTTCGTTTTCTGAATGTTGAGTTTTAAGCCAACTTTTTTTGCTCTCCACTTTCACTTTCATCAAGAGGCTCTTTAGTTCCTCTTCGTTTTCTGCCATAAGGGTGGTGTCATCTGCATATCTGAGGTTATTGATATTTCTCCCAGTAGTTTTGATTCCTACTTCTGCTTCATCCAGCCTGGCATTTCTCATGATATACTCTGCATATAAGTTAAATAAGCAGGGTGACAATATACAGCCTTGATGTACTCCTTTTCCTATATGGAACCAGTCTGTTGTTCCATATCCAGTTCTAACTATTGCTTCCTGACCTGCATACAGATTTCTCAGGAGGCAGGTCAGGTGGTCTGGAATTCCCATCTCTTTCAGAATTTTCCACAGTTTGCTGTGATCCACACAAAGGTTTTGAAGCAGATGTAGATGTTTTTCTGGAATTCTCTTGCCTTTTCTATGATCCAGTGGACGCTGACAGTTTGATGCCTTTTCTAAATCCAGCTTGAACATTTTGAAGTTCTTGTTCACATACTCCTGAAGCCTGGCTTAGTGAATTTTGAGCACTACTTTGCTAGCATGTGAAATGAGTGCAATTGTGCAGTGGTTTGAACATTCTTTGGCCTTGCCTTTCTTTGGGATTTGAATGAATACATAATACATTCTACCTTTCTGTGAGGTTGGAATGATACATAATATGTTTTAGCTTGCTTTATATTTGATTTTGACATTCTTGATGGTTTTGAAATTTTTTCCTGGACATTTTAAAAATGAAGGATCTTTTTCTTCAGCAGACTTCTAATACTGTCTAGCCTTTTCCTAATTTCTTATAATCCATTGCCTATTCCATCTGTAAGTTTTCATGAGACTCACTGACTTCTTGGTCTTAGTTGCTTTCTAGACCTCTTAAAGAGCTGCCACTCTGAGATTTTATTTCTTTTTTGTACACTCTATTTTCTATTCCTTATATCCTGTATCATCATTTCCCTGCTTCTTACTATCATTTTATTGGAATACTTAACAACCTAGAAATGATGTATGTGAAGTGAAATACACCTGAGTCTTTGCAAGCCTTGACAACATGCATCTAAATTTTAAAGCTGTGTTGTTAGAACTCTACTTCAGTTTTAAAAAAATGAAACAAAATATATATGTCATTAGCGATAACAAATGTATGTCTTTTTCTAAAATACATTTACTTAATGGAAATATTACAGTATACAGACACATACTTAATCATAGATTCATAGGTGGAACTTTTTTGCAGGACAACTGAGACTACATAAAGAACCTCAGCATGAAACATGATGGGCTCATAAAGTCACCCAAATGTATCTGTTGACCTTTGACTGCACCGACTGTATTGTAAGAAAATAAAAGGAATCACAAATGCGAAGATTACAGCTTCTTTTAAATTTTATGCTTGTGTGTGTGTAATAAGAGGGGTATAGTGCTGTTCAGTACCACTCTGTCATGTGGGTAATGTTCTGTTTTTCTGGTTTTTGTTCAGTGTGGTAGCCATTAGTCACATGTGGAACATCTGAAATGAGGTTGGTGTGACCCAGGAGCTTAATTTTTAACTTCGTTCATTTCAATAAGCACAATACCACATATAACTGCATAGCTATGGAAGACTATTATATTGCAAGATGTTAATGGTGATTATTTCTTTCAGAAAATCATTGATTATAGGTTTTCCTTGTTTGTTTGTTTTTTGTTCTCATCTATAGTTTTTAAGTGATATTTATAATGAAAACAATAAAGGAAGGTTTATTTTGACAAAAACATGTCTGATGGATATTGTCCTATTATCAAAACCATAGTATCTAGATCATTATTTAAGGTTTTAATAATATATTAAAATGCTCATTTCCTTAATATCAACACTTCTGTCATGTTTCAGAAATAACTGAATTTTTCTAAATGATATGCCTCTGTCTCTTGGGTCAAACAGTACAGAGATTGCAGCTGTTACTGAGTCCAAGCCTGTACTGCTTGCTGCATAATGATGGATGCAATCGTGTAGGAGTCGGAACATTCAAAAGGCCAATAAAGTGAGCGATGAGTTGTTGGGGCGAGGAATAGTGGCTTTACCTGGAAGGCAGGCAGGCCTAGAAGGTGGTGGCCTGGTATCCTGTAGAACCATCTTCCCTGAGTTAGAATTCAGGTTGCCTGTGTAGTAAAAGGATTGGTGGTGTGGATGGTCATTGCATGCTTCTTGTGCAGGAATCCTTTGTTCTTGCAGCTGTCCTTGTAGGTCAGTTCACCACGTCCCTGTGAAACTCCAACAAGAGAAATGTCATTCTCTGTTCTGCAACTTTATATCTCTGTATCAGTGGTCCCCAGCTTTTTGGCCACCAGGGACCTGTTTCTTGGAAGACCATTTTTTTCCACAGACCAGGGGATGTGAGCTATGGGGAGCAGGTGTAAATACAGATGAAGCTTTGCTTGATATCTGGCCCTCAACACCTTCTGTGCAGCCCAGTTCCTAACAGGCTGTGCGGACCCCTGCTCTGCATGAATGGAATGTCCCCGTAAAGGTCCGAGTCTTGAGAATGGGCTTTCCCATATATTTCAGGCTATAGGCAACTCTCTTAACTTCAAGCAAGGACGATAGAATACAAGGGTTAAAGTAAAAGAAATGGGTTCAATATGGGGTCGAGTTCGTTCTTCCTACTACACAGCAGTAAATCGAGGAAGAGTGATTGTGTCTTGTATGTGAGTGGCTGAGCCACTGGTCTGGATGAGAGCTTGATGCTGCTTGGGCATGGGCGTGGTCCAGGAGGCCTGGCGGAGCTCAGGCCAGGGCTGTTGTGGGAGGAGCCTCTGTCTCCACCAGTGTAGCACAGATGAGCGCATCTACGTGGAGAGAGACCCCTCCACTGGGTGAGGAGACCCCAGCAGCAAGAGGCCATGGCGGGACTGAAGGCTCGTGGGTTAGGAAAGATCAGACCTCCACCCTGGGGAAGAGCTGGAGATGGTGGGAGTGGATGTAGCAAAGGCAGCCCCCTTGGATGCTTCCTGAACAGAGAAAATTACAGGGAGGAATCTATAAGCTCACTATTGATTTGTGAGATGTTTCAAATAAAGAACAATCGCAGGAGATGACGGCCAAGTCTCTGTGCGCTGGCGCAGCAGGAAGCATCTTCCTCGTCTTCCTTCCTACCTCATCTCCCTTGGAATAAGAAGCTTTCTAGGGTGGGGGTGGGGGACAAGAGTCGTGACATCAGATGAGGCTTCCTATTAAAAGAGGACAGCTTTTAACCAAATATGAGGCTGAAATTTGAAAATGGATATGAGAGACTCATGATAACTAAAAAGGACTCACAGATGATAGAATTAGTCTGAAATGTTGTCAGGAAGCCTGTTACCTTATGGAAAAGGAGACTTCCAACAGCAAATATTAGGTAGCAGTTTTTAGAAAACCATGTTTACCCCTGAACTTATACTGACTGGATATCTGGACTGAATGAGTGGCTCAGATTTTATTACAGTTTGATACTATAGTTTTATTATAGTTTTATTATAGTTTGATACTATCCTTAAGACCTGAGACGTTGTTACAAAACTTTCTTAAAGATTTTTTTTTTTAAATGTTGACCAGTTTTAGTCCTTATTGAATTTGCTACAACATTGCTTCTGTTTCATGCTTTGGATTCTTGGCTGCAAGGCAAGTGGGATCTTATGTCCCCAATCAGGGATCGAACCTGCATCCCTGCATTGGAAGGCAAAATCATAACCACCGGACTGCCAGGGACATCTGTATAAATATTTGGTGACAAAATTGTATAGAACTGGTTCATGGCTGTGTCCTCATCAAGTCAAGATGAATCCACTCCTCTAAAAATTTGTTAGGAAGTATTTATATTGCAAGAATCAAAAGTCCAAAGATCGTTTAATTTGGTATCCAACAATCTTTTTTTTTTTTAGAATGTACTTTTTTTTAAACTTTATTTTATTTTACAATACTGTATTGGTTTTGCCATACATCAACATGAATCCACCACAGGTGTACACGTGTTCCCAATCCTGAACCCCCTCCCACCTCCTTCCCCATACCATCTCTCTGGGTCATCCCAGTGCACCAGCCCCAAGCATCCTGTATCCTGCATCAAACCTAGACTGGTGATTCGTTTCTTACATGATATTATACATGTTTCAATGCCATTCTCCCAAATCATCCCACCCTCTCCTTCTCCCACAGAGTCCAAAAGCCTGTTCTAAACACCAATACAGTATACTAACACATATATATGGAATTTAGAAAGATGGTAATGATAACCCTGTATGTGAGACAGCAAAAGAGACACAGAGGTATCCAAGAATCTTAAGACACTGCTCCTGTCTGGGCTGTGAATTACACTTCTCCCCTTGGAAAATGCAAGCCTTGGTGAAACCATGTCCCACGCAGAGGTAGGATAGCATGTCATTGTGAACACGGGGCTCTGCCAAATAAAATGGATGCAAAGCATCATCAACACTTAGCAACACTTTGGTGAGCTCTGAGCATCTCCATGCATGCATGCTAAGTCACTTCAGTTGTATCTGACTCTCTGTGACTCTAAGGACTGTAGCCTGCCAGGCTCCTCTGTGTATGGGATTCTCCAGGAAAGAATACTGGAGTGGGTTGCCATGCCCTCCTCCAGGGGATCTTCCCGATCTGGGGATCGAACTTCCGCCTGTTAGGTCTCCTGAATTGGCAGGCATGTTTCTTACCACTAGTGCCGCCTGGAAAGCCCCTAATCATCTATATAGTTAAATATTTTCATAAACTTTTTCAATGAGGAATAAAAGGAAATTTGATTGTGGATTTTTAAGCAGGAAGCTGGTAACTTTTGTCCTATTTTTCTACTTCAGTTGTTATTTTATATATGCCAGGAAAAATAGGGATCATGAATTCCCACCTATTTGAGGTTATTGCATACAGATTTCTCAGCCTTGCAGGGAGAAAGCAAGTCTGTGATATCCATTGTGCTGTGAATGGTTTCTTTCCTGCTTCTGTGGAAAGGTCTGTGGCTGGATCAGAGAAGGAAACACACACAGATTCCTTTTCTTTGGCTGTGTGAACAATATGGGATAATGATACAAAATATATGTAAAAGGAAGCTCCTCGTAAGGGTCAGAGAAAAGAGGACAAGCAATTCTTTCTCTTCCATTTGGCACCATTTTCATTCCCTATTTGGAAGGAAAACTAGCTTAAATTTCCCACTCACACTTAACCTGATTTTTGAATTGCCTGGTTTTTTTTGTTTGTTTGTTTTGGTAGAGAGGGAAGCAATTTAGATCTTTGGGTTATGAATTCTGTGAATTCCAGAATTGTACCATTACTTGGAATCTATTTTGAAGCTATGAATTAATCTTAAGTGTGCTTTGTGCCAATGGTTATTTATTTCTTAAACTACTATCATTTTTCACTGTTGGCTTGTTCACATTGGATTTTCATCCTCTAGAGTTCTTGGACATATTTGTATTTGAAGCAACTTGGTTAAGGCAAGCATACTACTTATACTGCAGCTTGCTATGTAGAAATCCAATTCAGAATTTTGAAATACAGCATCAAGTAAATGACCCTTAACATATTTTTTTCAGCCAGTTTGGCCAACTGATTTAGCAGTTATGCTTGTTAACTTTTAGTAATTATATTTCTTGTGTCTAAGCATTTCTTGTCTTTGAACAGCCTGCTCATTCCTGAAACATGGTATCTTCCAGAAAGTTCTCAAAAAGAGTAGTCCAAGGATAAAGCATAGGTGAGTGTGATATGGCCGTGCTTTGTAGGTGAGGAGTTTGGTAGGCCCTCAGGGACTTTAGAGAGTAGTGTATTCATTTAGCAAAAGTAAAGCTGCTATTTTTTGTGTCAGCTAAACAGGTCTGGATACTTTACATTCCTTTTGTATAACCTGGGTGGTTATTTTATCAGGCTAATTACTTTTTTAATTAAACTTTTTTTACTTTGAGATAACTGTAACTACACTGCACGGGCACTTGGAAGAAATAATACTAATTACTTTTGCTGATGCCAGCATGGCATTGTGGGTGAAGTGGGTGCTGAATCAGAGAGAAACAGGTCTGTTGAACCTGATCTGACACCTGCTATTTATGGGTTCTTGTGCAGCCCCACTGAGGATGAAACATGAGAGATGATTTGGAGCTCTCAGCACGATTTCGGATACACACGGGTGTAGAGTGCATCAGCTACTCATTAAGCAGTGGTTATTAATTATAGTATCTTTGAAATGTGATGAATTTGATTTTTGGTTTGGTTGTTTGTTTGTTTTTTTAACCATAGTAGAGCACATCTCCCACATGGCAAAAAGCAATGGAAAATACCCAATAATCGTACATTTTATTAGGTACTCTTTCAGGAAATGGATCCATTTCCATAAAGGAAGCTGTAATTACATATGGATGCTGAAGCTTTGGTACTTTGGCTTCCTGATGTGAAAGCTGACTCATTGAAAAAGACCCTGATGCTGGGAAAGATTGAAGGCAGGAAGAGAAGGGGACGACAGAGGAAGAGATGGTGGGATGGCATCACCAACTCAGTGGACATGAGTTTGAGCAAGCTCTGGGCAACAGTGAAGGACAGGGAGGCCTGGCGTGCTGCAGTCCATGAGGTCGCAGGGTCAGACACATCTTAGTGACTAAACAGCAATGATTACATATGGAAAAACTCAGAGTGTTTCTCTTCTTTATAGAGGTCGCTTCTCCAGGAGTCTGCTCCTTGAGTATGTGGCTCTCTTCTCCCCTCGTTTACAGGTTCTGTGAAGATAATAACTACTGAGTGTTTTGCACAGTGTGTTCTCCACAAATATTAGTTGAATTGAGGTTTCCCAAGCCCTAAATCAATAGCTTATGCAAAAAGATTTGTCTTGGGCTGCATATAGTTTGGACTTTGGTTAATTATAAGGAGTATTTTTTTTGGTCAATATTTTATTAAGATTTTATCCACATTTGAGTTCAAGGGTGAGTACTTAAATGCATGAGTAATGCCACCTAAAGTATTAGCTGCACAAGCACATAAATTACTGAGGTATTTCCCCACCACACATTTCTTTCTTTTTTAAAACGCAAACAACGGAATTTCAGGTGAAAAGATGTAAAATAATGTAAAGTAGAGACACAATTATAAATGAAAGTGGACATAAATGTGTTTAAATTGTGTGTGTGTCTGTGTGCAAGTACATGTGTGTGTTTCATTATCTCAACCATGAGTAAAAAAAACATATATAATTTGCAGTGGACATCCAGATCTTAAGCACTGTGAATGCAATGGATAAGAGAATTTTAGTAGGTCCTACTGAACATTTTATGGTTTTATCCTACACAATTGAACTGAACTCAAGTGTATACGCTTTTTACTTAATGTAAAAAGTGTACAAGTTTTATTTCACAGTTTACACAGTTGCATTATTATTTTTGTCGCTCATTTAGAAATCTTTTGCCTTTCACAATGTTATGGGTGGTTACATCTTATGAATTAATGTCCTACTCTACAATTCAGAAAATTAATAGAGAAGTATGGCCATGCCTAGAAAGTTACGGGAGTTAGTGGTTTTGAAGACATGGTTGTCTTCTCCATTTCGTCATCACAGTGAGTGTGGTTAGACTAGACTGGAAATATTACTCCGGAACCTGCAGGGGAGCCCCAGTGCCCTCTTTTTTTTTTTAAAAAAATTTATTTATACTTTATTTTACTTTACAATACCCAGTGCCCTCTTGATGTATGGCTTGGCGCGCTTACTATCTTTCCCCAGTCCCTGATCGTGGAAGGCCAGAAACAGCAATACATTGAGTTTGGTCCCAGAAACGCCAAACGTCATAAAAGATGCTTTACCAAATCTGCTCAGACATATTATCTTGTTTGTCTCTCACCTTTGAAGGCCTCCCCTGGTGGCTCAGCTGGTAAAGAATCTGCCTGCAAAGCGGGAGACCTGGGTTCCATCCCTGGGTTGGGAAGGTCCCCTGGAGGAGGGAAAGGCGACCCGCTCAGTGCTCCGGCCTGGAAAACCCTGTGCACCGTGTAGTCCGTGGGGTCACACAGAGTCAGACACGACTGGGTAAATGCTCAGCGTAAAGTTGCATAATAATGGTAGATGCCACCAGCCTACTACGAATTACTCAGAGGGTGGAAAGGCCACTGGGACCGCACCCTTCTGGCTTCACGCTGAGCAGTCTTTCTGATAAATCAGTTTTCCCAAACAGCGCCTCCCAGCAGCCCTGTTTGTTCCCACTGACAGTGAATATGGTGTCTAGGCAGCCCCAACTGTGATTATCCTGATCAGCCAGGCTCCCTCTGCGGTTGCTGGCTTCCAGTCCCACAGCACGTCACTTCCTCCTGCGTGGACTACCTCCCTTCCTGAAGCCCTAAATGCATGTGAAACTCCATTCTAGTTCTCTGCCGACTAAAATTAGCAAATACCGTTTGTATGCCCTTGAAAAGTCTGGAGGAGGAGTCACAAACTTCTGAAATTTTAAGCAAGAATTAACCTAAAAGAAGATGGATTAGATAAGTAAGATACTGAAATTGGCTAGTCGCTCAAGTCATGCATGTAAGAGTGAGCTCGAGTTGGCACCATTCGCTTTCCAGGAAACACCAGAGAAAGCAACCGCACGTAGCTGTGACGTATGATGGCTGTGTGACACCTGCCTGCGTTAGTTTGCTAAGGCTGCTGTAGCAAAGCACCGTAGTCTGAGTGACTTAGATAAACAGATGCGTTTTCTCTTAGATCTGTTATAGAAACCAGAAGCCCAGGGCCCAGGTGTTGGCAGGCGTGGTTTCTCCAAAGCCCTTTCCCCCGTCTCGCAGATGTCAGCTTTCTCCCCGTCTCCACACGGCCTTCCCTCTGTGCCCTGACGTCCTTGGCTTGGAGGACCCTGGTAACCTTGGATTAGGGCTCACCCACACGACCTCATTTTACCTTAATTGCTTCTAAAAGTCTCTTTTCCCTAATATAATCACTTTCTGCGGCAATGGGGTTAAATCTTCAACAGATGAAAGGGACAGGGAGTAGCTTACCCCTTAATCATGTCTTTCTGACAGTGGGTTTATATTAGTTTTTTAAACAGGCATTAAATTACTAGCTGCCTGTTATATCTCGTTACTGTAGGCTCCATAGAAATATGCCCCTGGTGAAGAGTGCATTGCATTTTCCCCGTGCTCTCAGTGGTAAGAGTGCATTGCATTTTCCCCGTGCTCTCAGTGGTAAGAACGCATTGCATTTTCGCCGTGCTCTCAGTGGAGACCGGATTTAGGTTGCACGCATGCTGCCGCTGTCACAGAAATTCCAGAGGTGGAGGCACTACAATCTCCTCTGGAATTTACTCCTATTTTAGGTGAAAAGAGACACAGCGGTCATGTTATAGGCAAGCTCCCAATTTATACTTTCCATTTCATCCCATCTAGCTATTTGAGCGGTGGCTGAGTTAGTCAGAAGCTTAGAATCTTCTTGACTTATGTGCACAATTTAAGTCTGTCATTTGAGAGACTAGATACTCTGATATGAATGTGGTTTTAGAAATATTTGTTTCTGAGATTTCACATCCATTCACATCCTTTTGTGAATTCTGTGTTGTTACGGCACATAAAATTCCATGATATTTTGTAAACCTACCACCAAGTTAACCTAACCTTGCCAATGATATTACCGAATAGAAGAACCTAGTTTCATTTGGCTTCCAGCTCAGCTTTTGATTTTGTTGAACAGTTAACAGTCTAAACTTCTATGCTATGTCTGATTATTTTGAAACTGTGTAGTTTTTCTAATGTCAGTGACCCTTTCTCAAAGTTGGCTTAGCATCAGCTTTTCTTTTTCTCCTTTGAGGGCTACTGATCAAGTACAGTTTATTGTAATGATTTTAGAAGAGACCTTTTTGGCTTCAATTCAGAACTGCATGAATTAAAACTTGGGGAAATAAGTCTTTCTTCCCTCCAGTGATTTGACCTAAAAATAACTTGTGTTTCAGTGCTAACAATGATATATTTTCCTATAAATTATATTAACAGTTTTCCCCAATCTATTTTTTAATCTATAATTAGTTAAATGCATCAGCCAAATATGAGTGTTTTTTAAAAAATATGCAGTGGGATATAGTTAATGTGCCATGTCGTGTTAGCTTCAGGTGTAAAGCAAAGTGCTTGAGTTATACATATGCGCACACACACACACGTATCTACACTTTTCTTCTATACAGGCCGTTACAGAACATTGGATGCCGCTCCCTGGGCTCTGCAGTAGGTCCTCGGTAGTTACCTATTTTATATATACCATTGTGCATATGTCAGCATCAAGCTTCCGATTTCTCTCTCACCGCCTTTCCCCCTTGGCAACCGTCAATTTGTTTTCTGCGTCTGTGACTCCACTTCTGTGAATAGGTTTATTTGTAGCATTTTTTAGATTCCACATATAAGGGCTATCCTATGATATTTGCCCTTGTCTGACTTACTTATTCACAGCATGACAGTGTATCTCTGTGTCCATCCATGCTGCCACACACGGGGCGACTTCATTCTTTTTCGGCCACATATGTACGCTTACTCCGCCTCTTGCTCAGCCCTTCCTCTGCCGGCGGATGTTTCGGCCCCTGCACGTCCTGGCTGCTGTGGACAGGGCTGCAGTGAGCGCTGGGGTGCGTGCATCCGCGCGAGTGCGGTTTTCCTCAGGTATTTGCTCGGCAGTGGGGCTGCTGGAATGCATGATAGTTCTAGGTGTGTACGGAACCTCCGTGATGTTCTCCATAACGGTTGTGCCGATTTACCTTCCTACCAATCGTATAGGAGGGCCCCTCTTCTCCTTACTCTCTCCAACATTTATTGTGTATAGATTTTTTGATGATGGCCATTCTGACTGGTATGAAATGATACCTCAATGTAGTTTTGATTTATATTTCTCTGATCATTAGTAATGCTGAAGATATGAATAAAGATACTGTGCACCAAGCCATGTGACTTTGCTCTATAGCTGGCAATGAAATGGATTTTAGAAAGGGTAATGAAAAAATGCTATGCAGTAAATAACATAGTTTCTTTTATATCACTTTACTTTTTCCAGTATCTTATTTAGATACTTGAAATTTTACTCCCGTTTCAACATTATATTGGGTGGTATTAAAAGCCTCAAATGGTCAATGCCTCTGGTGGAAACTTGGGTTTTTGCATTGCCCCACGAGCATATTCACAACATCTGAGTGATCATAACCAGCACAGAATGAAAGAGAGCATTATGAGAGGGGAATGGAGCCTTCTGGAGAATAAAAAAAGGAAACTTTTCCTTTTCTTTTTCAAGCAGTGTGAAGTGTTGGGTAGTATTTAGAATTTACATATTTGGAAACCGCCTTATTTTCTTTGTCTTCATGTATAGTGTGAAATGTATTGGGTTCCTTTGGGGGTGGGGTTAAAGAATGGGATCTTTTCAGAAATTTATCAAAGTACAGTTGATTTACAATGTTATGTTAATTTCATTTGTACAACAAAGCTGATTCATTTACACACACACACATATATATACATTATTTTTCATATTCTTTTCTATTATGCTTTATTACAGGATATTGAATATGGTTCCCTGTGCTATACAATAGAACCATATTGTTTATCCAAAGAATTCGATTTTTAAAATATGTTTATAAAATGTCACCTCTTAGAAGTATTCCTAAATGATAAAGAGATGACTCGAAATGACAGCTAAGTGTCAGTGTACACTGCCTGTGTTTAAATTAAAGTTTTATCACCTGCTGGGATTGGCTCATTGGACACATTCGTCTACATTCATTAAACCTCAGTTTTCTTCTTAGTACAATGGGATAATAATAATTTGTAACTCACACAGGTTTTCTTGGGGTAAAAGGAGATAATGAATATATTTGATTCATAGAAAAGGCTCTATAAATGTAAAATGCTATGATTGGTATTAGAACCTTCAGAATGGAGTGAAGGAAGCTATTTCTTAGTATGGTGCTTCAAATAAACCGGGTTATGTCTTCTTCTAATAATGAAGTCATTATTTCTATTTCAGACAAATATTTTTGGAGAAAGTAATGAGCATTTCTTTGAGGCAAAAATGGGTCCTATTTTTTGAGCCGAAGAAAATGGTAGATATGAGTTTATAGAGAGCCTGGCTTATAAATTAAACCATTCTGTAAGCGTAAAGGCTGATGGGAGTGGGAAATACTGAAATAAATTCTGGTATGCAAGAGGAGGCCAGGGGAGGCTGGCAGGCATTCTGTTTCCACTTCTAGCCCATGGTCGCTGGGTTCCGTGGGAAGCAGACTCTGGGAGGGGGTTAGTGTGCAAGGGGTTTATTGGGGACCAGCACGCCTGAAGCGACTTAGCAGCAGCAGCAGCAGCAGCAGCATGTGTGGGGAGGAAAGGAGATGCAGGCATGGAAAGGGCTCATCCACGCCACGGCCTCCAGAACTGGAAAGGCCCCATAGACGTGTCCCGAGTTAGTGCACGGGGTCCAACTGTCTGTCCCCACATTGACCAGTCATCGGGTACTGGCTGTCCTAGAGGGGACTGGCCTCGGGCAAGGTGGCCCTCTTTACCTGTGTAGGATAGCGTGAGAGGTATGGCGGGTGCGTGTCAGCCAGGCGTCTTTCTAGAGGCTGAGACGAGAAGCCTTTTAACCCTGCTGGGAGATCGGGGTGGAACGGCACAGGACGCACAACATGGCAACTCTCCTGGTGTGACTGCTGACCCCCCCATAATTACATTATACTAAGGGTTTTTTCATGTAGTTATAGTCTGTCTTTTTACAGACTGAATCCCTAGGACAGGACAATAGGCATGAGGGGGAATGGGCAGGACAATAGGCATGAGTCTGTGTTGTGTATCTCCATTGGCTAAAATGACGCTTGGGACGTTGTGGTCACTTGAAGTCATTAAAAGGGAGTCTAAAATGTTTCTTTAATGAACAAATTTGAAGCCTTCCTATTGTAAAAATAAGGATTTTACTTCATGTGTTTGAGGCTGGTAATAACATAGCTTGTAATCACTGGATATGTAGGTGCTTTTGTGTTTGAAGTCCAGACAAAGAAATTCATTATGAAAAGGCTAATGGAGGAGAGCTTTCTGCTCTGTATCTAGTATGATCTATTAACGAAATTATCTGGACAGTAAAATAATTGGGTTAATAGAGAACAACAACAGTTATAATAAAACACTAATATTAATAATATTAATCATTACTAATATAGCTTGCATTTATCACTGTGATTGTTGTTATTGCTGCTAAAGTTAATAACATATTGTGAGGCCACTATCTTTTGAACTGCCACCTTTGGAAAATGTTATACCAGGACTTGTGGTGATTGTATTAATAAGCAATAATAACACCTTACAGGAACTTAGAGCTAATGCTTTTCAAGATAAGGTCCCTGGATCACCATAACAGAATCACATGGAAATCAAAGCATCTGACAACTACATTTCCCAAAATCTCCTTCATCACTCTAATATACAGTAGAGTTTTAAATCAGTTGGCTAGTTGCTAAATTGATTGTTGTTATTCAGTCGCTCAGCCATGTCTGCCTCTTTGCGACCCCATGGACTGCAGTACGCCAGGCCTCCCTGTCCTTCACTATCTCCCAGTTTGCTCAAACTCATGTCCGTTGAGTCGGTGATGCCATCCAACCATCTCATCCTCTGTCGTCCCCTTCTCCTCCTGCCTTCAATCTTTCCCAGCATCAGGGTCTTTTCCAATGAATTGGCTCTTTGCATCAGGTGGCCAAAATATTGGCGTTTCAGTATTAGTCCTTCCAAGGTAAGTTGATACCTAGACCACAAAACTGAAAGAAGGGAAGCATAACCATCATTTATTCATCACCTGTTTTGTACCAGGACTGTATTAGGTGTTGTTGCTTGTTGTTTAGTTGATGAGTCGTGTCCGACTCCTTGTGACCCCATAGACTGTAGCCCACCAGGTTCTTCTGCTTAAGGGCTTTCCCACGCAAGAATATTATATCGGGTTGCCATTTCCTTCTCCAGGGTATCTTCTGGACCCAGAGACTGAACCTGTGTCTCCTGCATTTGCGGGCTGATTCTCCACTGAACCACCTGGGAAGCCCATGTTAGGTGTTATTGTCATTAATTTTGCATCAATCAAAACTAAAACAGGGGGAAGGGTAGATACTATTATCCTTGCTCCAAAAATGGACTGAGTTCAGAGGAACTAGTAGGACTGTTAGGAGTGAGTGGAGATGAAGTTCCAACCCACCTCTGACTCCAAAGCTCCTTTTCATATAAATATTCAGCAAAACTCAGTAGACAAAATAGAGGACTTTGGTTTTCCTCTTTCCAGGAATAGAATATAGTAGGTGCAATAAGGTCACTGCAGACACGAATCTCTCTAGGGAAGGCATCATGAAGGAGGAAGAGCTGAGTTGGATCTCAAATGGGTAGGAAGTGTATCAGTTCAGTTCAGTTCAGTCACTCAGTCACGTCTGACTCTTTGCGACCCCATGAATTGCAGCACACCAGGCCTCCCTGTCCATCACCAACTCCTGGAGTCATCAGTCAGACTCATGTCCATCGAGTCAGTGATGCCATCCAGCCATCTCATCCTCTGTTGTCCCCTTCTCCTCCTGCCCCCAATTTCTCCCAGCATCAGAGTTTTTTCCAATGAGTCAACTCTTTACATGAGGTGGCCAAAGTACTGGAGTTTCAGCTTTAGCATCAGTCCTTCTAATGAACACCCAGGGCTGATCTCCTTCAGAATGGACTGGTTGGATCTCCTTGCAGTCCAAGGGACCCTCAAGAGTCTTCTCCAATGCATCAATTCTTCGGCGCTTTGCCTTCTTCACAGTCCAACTCTCACATCCATACATGACCACAGGAAAAACCATAGCCTTGACTAGACGGACCTTAGTCGGCAAAGTAATGTCTCTGCTTTTGAATATGCTGTCTAGGTTGCTCATAACTTTTCTTCCAAGGAGTAAGCATCTTTTAATTTCATGGCTGCAGTCACCATCTGCAGTGATTTTGGAGCCCCCCAAAATAAAGTCTGACACTGTTTCCACTGTTTCCCCATCTATTTCCCGTGAAGTGATGGGACCAGATGCCATGATCTTCGTTTTCTGAATGCTGAGCTTTAAGCCAACTTTTTCACTCTCCTCTTTTACTTTCATCAAGAGGCTTTTTAGTTCCTCTTCACTTTCTGCCATAAGGGTGGTGTCATCTGCATATCTGAGGTTACTGATATTTCTCCTGGCAATCTTGATTCCAGCTTGTGTTTCTTCCAGTCCAGTGTTTCTCATGATGTACCCTGCATATAAGTTAAATAAGCAGGGTGACGATCTACAGCCTTGAAGCACTCCTTGAAGTGTATAGCAAGAGAGAAATGAAAAGGATCCTTTCAGTTGTTCAACTTAAAAAAAAAAGGAAAAAACTAGAGGTGGTTAAATGTTGTGCACACTCCATGTTCTTGCAACTCAAAGTGTGGTCCGTAGGCCTGCATCATCAGCATCTGCCTGTGACTTTGGTAGAAGAACGGAGTCTCAGACCCCACTCATGGCCCTGCTGAATCAGAATCTGCACTTCAGTCAGACCCCTGGGTGAGATTATACAGCTTGGGAAGTGCGGCTCTGAAAGACAGTAGTGGATCAGTATTGCTGGACAGAAAAGGTATGTGAACTGTCAGCAAATAGACATCTGAGCCAGATTACGGAGTCCCTCTTCTTCAAGACTGAAGTGTTGTAATTTTAACTGTCTAATACCCTATCATCATTCCAAAAGACAGAAATCAAATGAGTTAGGGGAGAAAACGCTCTTTATTGAGTAGACCATGTAAAGAACACAGCAAGAACAGTGGTTACTAGGACTGTGGTTCTCAGACCAGCAGCGGCATCAAACCACTCTACAGGGGCATGAAATGTGACATTATTTCCTCATGAGAGGAACAATAGTAAAATATTCTAAGTGTTTTGCTTAATGTCCTTAGATGCAAACATAGGAGCTGACTTTGATTTAGTTCAGTGGCTCAGTTGTGTTCGACTCTTTGCGACCCCATGGACTGCAGCATGCCAGGCCTCCCTGTCCATCACCAACTCCTGGAGCTTGCTCAAACTCATGTCCATCAAGTTGGTGATGCCATCCAACCATCTCATCCTCTGTCGTCCCCTTCTCCTCCTGCCCTCAATCTTTCCCAGCATCAGGGTCTTTTCCAATGAGTCAACTCTTCACATGAAGTGGCCAAAGTATTGGAGCTTCAGCTTCAGCATCAGTCCTTTCAATGAACACCCAGGACTGATCTCCTTTAGGATGGACTGGTTGGATTTCCTTGCAGTCCAAGGGACTCTCTGGAGTCTTCTCCAACATCACAGTTCAAAAGCATCAATTATTCAGCTCAGCTTTTTTTATAGTCCAACACTCAGGGGTCATCCATACGTGACCACTGGAAAAACTATAACCTTGACTAGACAGACCTTTGGTGGCAAAGTACTGTCTCTGCTTTTTAATATGCTGTCTAGGTTGGTCATAACTTTCCTTCCAAGGAGCAAGGGCCTTTTAATTTCATGGCTGCAGGCACCATCTGCAGTGATTTTGGAGCCCCCCCAAAATAAAGTCTGTCGCTGTTTCTGTTGTTTCCCCATCTATTTGCCATGAAGTGGGACTGGATGCCATAATCTTAGTTTTCCGAATATTGAACTTTAAGCCAACTTTTTCACTCTCCTCTTTCACTTTCATCAAGAGGCTCTTTAGTTCTGCTTTACTTTGACTTTGTTTAGGCTGGATCAGAATTTATTAAGGGGTAGAGTTTCTTTGAATACCTGGGGAACTGTAGCTTCTCTGAACGGACACGAAAAAACAGGGAGAGAAACCAGGTCTGTGTAAAAGGGCTGCTCTCTACCAGAATGTCCATCAGATTAAGATTACTTTACAAAATTAAGAAATTATCTTTTCATACTTTTCAAGATGTCATAACTTTTTCTCTTGGAAAAAGAATATATATTATATTTCAAGCAACTGAGCAAAATGTCATTAAATATAAATGGTTTTTCAATTCAAGGGAAGAGATTGCGTGTGCCTGGTTACCTCCATCCTCCCAAGTAGATTTAAAGTACAATAAATGAATGCTTAAAAAAATAACTCCAAGTACCTGTTAGGAAATTAGAAACAACTCTAGATATTTCAAGCACAGAGGGAATAAATACAGAATAAAATAGAAGTTTACAAAATAATTGGAAAGGCTTGAAGAGAAAAATATCAGGAGTACAAAGCGACTAATTCTTTAGGTCAGGCTTCCCTGGTGGTTCAGTGGTAAAGAATTTGCCTGCCTGTGCAGGAGACACGGGTGGAACCGTGGGTTCGATCCCTGGGTTGGGGAGATTCCCTGGAAGAAAAAAATGACACCCACTCCACTCTTCTTGCCTGGGAATTCCCGTGGACAGAGGAGCCTGGCGGCTCCAGTCCATGGGGTCACAGAGGAGTCAGACACGACTTAGCAACTAAACAAGTTTGGTTCTTTAGGTCACACAGCAGTGGGTGCAATCGAGAGGTCAGGAGAGGACCGCACCGGGTCAGAGCAGCAGCTGCTCTCAGCCCCCACGCCAAGAAAAAGAGAGAGAGACTGTATTAGAGGTTATTGGGGAGCTCAGAGAATTGATGAGATAACCCAGCAGTGCAGTGAAGGCAGCAACAGAAAGGAGCGGTGTCACAGGAGCAGACGATCCGGCCGGGGCACGTGACCCATAGGGTGCTCTGGCCACCGCCCGGCAGTGTGCTCCGCGGGTGAGTCCCGCTGCCCCAGCGGCGTCCCCCGTAACTTGTTAGTGCCTGGCGCGTCCGTGTGTCCCTGCGATGCCAAGTCCTGGGCAGCGATCGGACGGACAGAGCTAAGTCACGTGTTCTGTTCCAGACCCAGAGGAGAGAAGATACATCCCGGCGCCTTTGGTTCCTGCAGCGGGAAGCTCCCTGGGAGGAGACAGTAGATAAGCCAGAATAAGTGCTTGTTGTTTTGTTTTACAATTTAGTGAATGGTTTTAAAGATACCGATTTTTCCCTCCATCTTTATTAAATTCCAATTGACAAACACAAATTCCGTATACTTCAGGTGTACAGGTCGCTGTTCTGATATCCCTTGGGAAGTAACCATTGCGCTTGAGCTAACTGGCATATTCTTTGCTTCACATATTCAGCATTTTCATTCTGTCTCTCTTTTTGTGGTAAGGGCACTTGAGCTTTACCCTCTTAGCAAATATGAAGTAGAGAACCCAGGATTGTTAACTGTGTTCTCACTGGTGAAACAGGGGGATCTCTAGAGCTCTTCATCTTGTATGACTGAAACTTTGTATCCTTGATGGATCTCTCCCCATTTCCTCCTCTCTCCAGACAAATATTGACAAGTAAAATGTGTCCAAGTCCTAACTGAAGATGTAAAAGTATCTCTGTGTTTCAGCGGACTTGATCAGAGGCCTAGAAAACTCTAAATACTGAAGAATATTACTTAAAGCCAATAAGTAAATTCGGTAAAGTTATAAGATACAGGATTATTATATGAAAATCATTTGTTTCTATACACAAACTATTCAAAACGGAAATACAGAAGAGAATTGAATTAACAGTCCCATTTGCAATAGCTACAAAAATAATTATTATAAAATACAAATAAAGAAGTGAAAGACTTGTACTGATGATTTTATTGACGGGTCATTGAATTGCATCTTTGTACCAAATAGAAATACAAAGCAAGCGATGTGTATTTTAAATTTTCTATTAGCCACATTTAATAAAGAAATAAAATTTAGCCAGATATGTCCAAAATGTATTATTGCAACATGTAATCAATATAACATTGTTAATGATATATATGACCTTTTGTTCTTATTATGTCTTTGAAATCAGGTGTAATTTTGTACTGAACAGCATTTCTCAATTGGGACTAGTCATATTTCAAACTCTCAATAGGTATGTGGAGTTAGTTGCTACTATTAGACTGAAATTTTAGATTACTAGGGCTCTTCAGTTATGATTTGGAATATTTGGGAGACTTTTCAGACAGGTGTTTCTTGGACAAGCTCTTCACAAGAACGTTTAGAGCGTATGACTCAATTATAACCCAATGAAGTCATTTCTGCAAGGGTCAGGGTGTGATATATTCTGTATTCTTTGTTTGTTATTGATCTAAATTAATTCATGGTAAATCATGTTGAATACTACAGAACATTTGAGCACTGCTTTTCTTTTACCTTTCTTGCTTAAAAGTCTGCAGCACCTGTCTGTTATATATGGGTTAAAATCTGTCCTGCTCCAGAGATTTACCCTTCAGGTGGATGTCACAGAAATCTGTCAAGAAGTAAGGCAGAAATTATGGGTTATATATGAGTTTCTAATGGATTTGTTCAGGCAGAAGGAAAGGGAGACAATTTTACCTGCCGGAAGAGAAGTCTGGAGACTCGGATTCATAAAATTTACCAGTAAATACTTCACAGAATTTGACTGTGGGTCTATGGAAGATAGCAAAGCCAAAGGTAGAACTGAGGTTTTAGTCCAAGAAACTGGTAAAATGAAATTATCATTAGTAGTAATGTGTTCAACCCTTTAAGTCATTCATTAATTAAATAAAGGTTTATGAAATGTTTACAATTCTAGAAGCTGGGGCTATTACCATAACTAGGAGTCATAGCTCAAATATATGGAGCACTTATTACGTGTCTGAAATCAATATATGTGCTTTACACAAAATAGTGGGTTTTTTAAAGGGTTATATGGTATTAATATCTTAGGACATAATGACTGATAAGTGTAAGAGCTCAGAGTATAGCTTAGGAAGTTTGCTTCCATCAGCAGCTATGAGCTTGATTCTTGTAATCACCATGCTTTATAGGCTTTAAAAGATATGATTGTATTTCTGTATAATGTTGACTTTTGTTGCACTTACCTCTTAAAATAAATAATAATAGAGGAGGAAGAAAAATGCCACTTTGCCATCCAGAGACTGACATTGTATTTTTGGTTCATTTTGGGTGTGTGGTGGCACTTTTTAAAGTAGAATTTTCAATGGAGCCTTTGGAAATGGCTGATGAAGTAGAGGGGAGGAGTATTAGCATGTAACTGGAGAATCAGACTTGGAAGCTGTTCCTGGAACGTTGACGACAGCAACAGATGGTATGGAGAAGTGGTAAGAGAGCCGGGAGGAGACTCTCAGAGAACCGGAGATTCACAGCAGAGGATTAACGAGGGGGAATGTTGAACAGTCTTGAAAGCTGCAGAAATTTTTATTGTAGTTGAGACCTAGCAGGTGATTAGTGACCTTTTTAGTAATGTTTCAGTATGATGAGTCCAGAAACCAGTGTATAGATGTCTAGGTAGTGAGCAGATGAGCTTTTCATTCCTGAAACCTTGGCAAGGAAATTGGGTCTTAGAAGAGCATCGTGTATTCAGTGTCATTTTTGGAGAGAGACATTTATTTATATCTGACAGTAAATGGAAAAGGTCAGTAGAAAAGTGACTTGTTCATATGTGTATTGAGTGTATTAAGACCTTTCAAATTTCTATCCCACAAGCTTTATTGCATGTCTTTATTCTGCAGTAGCCCCTTGGGTGTAGAGATATACTTAATTCATCTTTTTGCTGTTCAGCACATTGGGGGCTTTCCTGGTGCTTCAGTGGTAAAGAACCCACCTGCCAAAGCTGGAGATATGGGTTTTATTCCTGAACTGGGAAGATCCCCTGGAGAAGGCAATGGCAACCCACTCCAGTATTTTTGCCTGGGAAATCCCATGGACAGAGGAGCCTGGCAGGTTACAGTCCTTGGGGCTTCAGAAGGGTCAGACATGACTGACCATCCAGCGCCATCCAGCACCCACCACAGTATTTGGCTGCCAAAGAGGGATGTCTTGTGGAAAAATTCAGATGAACATTTTGGCCAGTGCAATATATGGCACAGAGTGTATTTTTTGATAAACGTTAGTTAACCCTGTTTACAAAGAAATCGAGAGACTAATATAATCAAGAGTGAGCTAAGCCTATATAATAACGAGTAATTTCCAACATTCCAAATATTCTAGCTCTGCGCTTCACCTACTTCAGCGTCTTTGTTTTGTGTTATCAAGCTTTTTTAGTACTTAGTTACTGGGCTTCAGCAAAAACTACTCAGCTTTATAAATGGCAGAAAAATGACAAAACCGGGGGTGGCAGTTAACAAGCAAGGCAGCATGTAAGCACACACACTTTATTATTTATTCATTGTTATCTTTAAAGTTGAAGTACAGTTGATTTATAATGTTGTGTGTATACAGCAGAGTGACTCAGATGTATACATATCTGAATATAAACATATTTGAGTATATACATATCTGAGTATATGTATATCTGTATACCTGAAACTAACACCACACTGCAAATCAACTATACTTCAATAAAAATAATACATATACACATAGACACATATATGTTGTCTTTCATAATTTTCCCATATTGGTTGCTACCAAATACGAATATAGTTCTCTGTCTATAGAGTAGGTCCTTGTTGTTTATCTATAGCACATACTTTAAAGCACATATAAATATATAATGCATGTATATCTGTGTGCACATATGTATAATGTGTATCTACATATGTTTATATATATATATATCTATTTATACACATATTCAAACATTGACAATGTTTTCTTATGTAAAAGACTGATGAACATTGTTTTGTTGCTATCTTTCTTCCTATACATTCTTTTTGTATTGCTTCATAATGAATTTTGGGACTTAAAATATTGTCATGTTTTGTGCTCAGAAAGGACTTCTCAAGTAGAGAGGACAACAGCTGCAGCCATTTAAATTAAACTTATTCTTGAGTTCGTATCAATTTCCACTCACTCCACATTGATATTTCTGTAATCTTAGTGTTTATTCACAATCACACACTTCACACTTCTTCTCATACAGTGCAAATTCAACATGCACCTACATAGATGTTGACCGTTCAGGTATGACCTAAATAAAGTCCCTTATGATTATGCAGTGGAAGTGAGAAATAGACTTAAGGGACTAGATCTGATAGACAGAGTGCCTGATGAAATATGGATGGAGGTTCGTGACATTACAGGAGAAAGGGAGCAAGACCATCCCCAAGAAAAAGAAATGCAAAAAAGCAAAATGGCTGTCTGAGGAGGCCTTACAAATAGCTGAGAATAGAAGAGAAGCGAAAAGCAAAGGAGAAAAGGAAAGATATACCCACTTGAATGCAGAGTTCCAAAGAATAGCAAGGAGAGATAAGAAAGCCTTCCTCAGTGATCAGTGCAAAGAAATAGAGGAAAACAACAGAATGGGAAAGACTAGAGATCTCTTCAAGAAAATTAGAGATACCAAGGGAATATTTCATGCTAAGATGGACTCAATAAAGGACAGAAATATTATGGACCTAACAGAAGCAGAAGATATTAAGAAGAGGTTGCAAGAATGCACCTCTACTCTTTTGTAGCATTTGAAGAACTCTACAAAAAAGATCTTCATGACCCAGATAATCACGATGGTGTGATCATTCACCTATAGCCAGACATCCTGGAATGTGAAGTCAAGTGGGTCTTAGGAAGCATCACTATGAACAAAGCTAGTAGAGGTGATGAAATTCCAGTTGAGCTGTTTCAAAGCCTGAAAGATGATGCTGTGAAAGTGGTGCACTCAGTTCAGTTCAGTTCAGTCGCTCAGTCGTGTCTGACTCTTTGTGATGCCGTGAACCGCAGCACGCCAGGCCTCCCTGTCCATCACCATCTCCCGGAGTTCACTCAGACTCACGTCCATCGAGTCCGTGATGCCATCCAGCCATCTCATCCTCGGTCGTCCCCTTCTCCTCCTGCCCCTAATGCCTCCCAGCATCAGAGTCTTTTCCAATGAGTCAACTCTTCACATGAGGTGGCCAAAGTACTGGAGCTTCAGCTTTAGCATCATTCCTTCCAAAAAATCCCAGGGCTGATCTCCTTCATACTGGGCTGGTTGGATCTCCTTGCAGTCCAAGGGACTCTCAAGAGTCTTCTCCAACACCACAGTTCAAAAGCATCAATTCTTCAGCGCTCAGCCTTCTTCACAGTCCAACTCTCACATCCATACATGACCACTGGGAAAACCATAGCCTTGACTAGATGGACCTTAGTCGGCAAAGTAATGTCTGCTTTTGAATATGCTATCTAGGTTGGTCATAACTTTTCTTCCAAGGAGTAAGTGTCTTTTAATTTCATGGCTGCAGTCACCATCTGCAGTGATTTTGGAGCCCCCCAAAATAAAGTCTGACACTGTTTCCACTGTTTTCCCATCTATTTCCCATGAAGTGATGGGACTCGATGCCATGATCTTCATTTTCTGAATGTTGAGCTTTAAGCCAACTTTTTCACTCTCCTCTTTCACTTTCATCAAGAGGCTTTTTAGTTCCCTTCATTTTCTGCCATAAGGGTGGTATCATCTGCATATCTGAGGTGATTGATATTTCTCCCAGCAATCTTGATTCCAGCTTGTGTTTCTTCCAGTCCAGCATTTCTCATGATGTACTCTGCATAGAAGTTAAATAAGCAGGGTGACAATATACAGCCTTGACACAGTCCTTTTCCTATTTGGAACCAGTCAGTTGTTCCATGTCCAGTTCTAACTGTTGCTTCCTGACCTGCATACAGATTTCTCAAGAGGCAGGTCAGGTGGTCTGGTATTCCCATCTCTTTCAGAATTTTCCACTGTTTATTGTGATCCACACAGTCAAAGGCTTTGGCATAGTCAATATGCCAGCAAATTTGGAAAACTCAGAAGTGGCCACAGAACTGAAAAAGGTCAGTTTTCATTCCAATCCCAAAGAAAGGCAATGCGAAAGAATATTCAAACTACCACACAATTGTACTCATCTCACACGCTAGTAAAGTAATACTCAAAATTCTCCAAGCCAGGCTTCTGCAATACATGAACTGTGAACTTCCAGATGTTCAAGCTGGTTTTAGAAAAGGCAGAGGAACCAGAGATCAAATTGCCAACATCCTTTGGATCATCAAAAAGCAAGAGAGTTCCAGAAAAACATGTATTTCTGCTTTATTGACTATGCCAAAGCCTTTGACTGTGTGGATCACAATAAACTGTGGAAAATTCTGAAAGAGATGGGAATACCAGACTATCTGACCTGCCTCTTGAGAAGCCTGTATGCAGGTCAGGAAGCAACAGTTAGAGCTGGACATGGAACAACAGACTGGTTCCAAATAGGAAAAGGAGTGTGTCAAGGCTGTGTATTGTCACCCTGCTTATTTAACTCCTGTGCAGAGTACATCATGAGAAATGCTGGACTGGAAGAAACACAAGCTGGAATCAAGATTGCCGGGAGAAATATCAATCACCTCAGATATCAGATGACACCACCTTTATGGCGGAAAGTGAAGAACTAAAGAGCCTCTTGATGAAAGTGAAAGAGGAGAGTGAAAAAGTTGGCTTAAAGCTCAACATTCAGAAAACGAAGATCATGGCATCTGGTCTATCATTTCATGGCAAATAGATGGGGAAATAGTGGAAACAGTGGCTGAATTTATTTTTTGAAGGCCCTAAAATCACTGTAGATGGTGACTGCAGTCCTGAAATAAAAAGACACTTACTCCTTGGAAGAAAAGTTATGACCAACCTAGATAGCATATTAAAAGCAGAGATATTACTTTGCCATCAAATGTCTGTCTAGTCAAGGCTATGGTTTTTCCAGTGGTCATGTATGGATGTGAGAGTTGTGTTATAAAGAAAGCTGAGCAGCGAAGAATTCATGCTTTTGAACTGTGGTGTTGGAGAAGACTCTTGAGAGTCCCTTGGACTGCAAGATCCCACCAGTCCATTGTAAAGGAGATCAGTCCTGAGTGTTCATTGGAAGGACTGATGTTGAAGCTGAAACTCCAATACTTTGGCCACCTCATGCAAAGAGTTGACTCATTTGAAAAGCCCTGATGCTGGGAAAGATTGAAGGTAGGAGGAGAAGGGGACGACAGAGGGCAAGATGGTTGGATGGCATCACTGACTCAATGGACATGAGATGGGGTAAATTCTGGGTTTGGTAATGGACAGGGAGGCCTGGTGTGCTGCACTCCATGGGGTCACAACAAGTCGGACATGACTGAGCAAATGAACTGAACTGAACACAGATGTTGAATCACTAAAGCAGTTATATAATTCTGTGTTATCCAGATTTTTTCCCATTTATTTTTCTCTCCTGGTTATTAAACTAGAAATTTCTACAGAGGAGCTTCCCTAGTGGTCCAGTGTTAAGACTCCATGCTCCTAATGCAGGGGCCATGGGTTTAATTCCTGGTTGGGTAGTAGAATCCCATAGCACATTCTAAAAAATTTATTTTTCTATAGAAATCAGATATGTACCAAAGTTTTTTTTTTTTTTGCAGAAAATAGAATGTTCAAACTGTCATTTGCTGTAATCACATTTTATACTGTCTGTAAAATTAGGCATGCACTAAATGGTAATTAAGATAATTACTTAAAAATAACCTGCGACGTTCTCTTTGGTGTTAATAGTGAACTTTTGCCTACCTTCTCCAGGTTTCCAACGTACTAGAAAAGTATTTCAACCAAATTTTAATAAGTTTCCAGGCTTTCAACATTTTATTGGAGGCTCTGAGATAAACAATGTGTTGCTGAGAGAGAATTCCTACCCTGTGATGACTCCAGCTCATGTTCAGAAAGAGCCTGTGTCTTTTCTTTATTCAGTCCCCTTGCTGTACAGAAAGTTAGTTATCAGAACATCAGAGGCACCACTCTGTTTAATCCTAGGAGAGTGGGCCATCTCTCAGTTAATGTTCTTTATTCCCTGGTGTAAGCCTGGGGGGCGCTGGTCACCTCCAGGGCCCTGCTGTGGTCTTCACAGGTGTGAAGCTAGTGCTGTGTCCTTCCTTGCCCTCCCTTGAAATGCTGTGGACCCCTACAGGTAGATCAGTAGAAGGAAAAGGGATGAAGAAGGCTGAGAAGAGAGAATCTCCTCATTATTTCTGCTACTTAATTCCCATCAGCATCAGTCTCATCTTAAAATCCATGAATGTTTATCTATCTTTTTTCTTTTTGGCTGCACCTCTCAACTTGCAGTATCTTAAGTTCCCCAACCAGGGATCAAACCCACTCACCCTGCAGTGGAAGCACAGAGTGCTAACCACTGAACCACCAGGGAAGTCCCCAAATGAACAAACATTTTATGTCCACTTCACCTGTCCATTTTTCTGTAACCACTGAGTAAAGCGGTCATGTCGGGGAGGCTTGTAATACCAAGCAAGCATCTTAACTGTACTTGTTCTGATCAACTGTGAAACTATCCATTCTTTCTATGGGCACAGCCACGTTAGAAAAAAAATGTCACAGAAAAAGTCAAGCTTTATTTCCAAATGTTGAAGGGATTCAGAAAGCATCGTTAGAATGATTTATAAAGTGTTCCTAAATGTTTAATTCTTAATAACTTTCCACTCTTTAGCAGCAGGCAAATGAATGGGCTTTTAAGACTCTTTATTTGAATTATTATAGGCAAAGAAAGCTACTAGGGTTGTTCATTAAAGGTGCATAAAATATGCTTTCCCCACTCACATTGAGGTTTTCCCACAGGAAAATAAAGCACTGTTCATGCAATGGCTTCAGGCTGCCACTCAGCACTGTTATGTCCATAATAAACCATCTCAGGCACATGTGGCGCTTCCCCTGAGCACGTGGGTCTTACATATTCAAGCTCAGTGTTTCAAGATTACAAACCACATTGTGTTAAGATTTGGGCTAAAACATGGCTCTGTTTTTAGGAATTCTGTAATAAAGGAGTTTCTTTTTCATAATAATAATGCAATTTTAGTCTAGTTTGGAATTTAACCTTACCAGTTGTACACATGAGCTTTGATATGTAGTGAAATGCTTGATGATATGCTGTGGAAAATAGCCATCTTACATGATGAGATAAAAATACCTAATTTCTTATGTAGGACACCACCTTAACTTTTGAAAATAGTAACTTAGAGATTTCCTCAGCAAACGTCATGGCAAATATAAAAAGTTTGTATGTAATTAAGACAAAAAAATAAAGTAAGGCACACAGTGATTTGGAGTTACTGCTGAATAAGTCAGCGCCATAAAACTTGGATACAGTTGGATGGCTTTGGACTTCCAACAGATAAAATCAGGTTTGGGTTATGCAACTTTCAATACTGTTTCACTTATTGTGCTAGGACAACTCCAAATAGTTTACTGAAAATTCTGTATTCAATTATAGTGGACTCTACCTTTTAAAAAATGTTTAGTTTCTGGATTTTATTCCTTATTGTAGCTTTATCCTTCATGTTAACAATTTTACTGGGTAAACCTTATCCAGTGAGGAGACACTGTCTGGATTCCTTTGGAGATGAATGTTAGTCATCTTCATTCATATTACTTAATTTAGACCAATAATTTAACATTTTTAATCCGTAGCAATGCCAGACAGGTTTTAAAATAGAAGTGAATTGTTTTAACAGACTCTGAATACTAAGCACATATGCGTTGTAGAAAATTTAGAAAAGCCCAAAGTGAAAACATGCAGGAAACTTTTAACATTTATTGTCCTTTCTAGTATCTAGAGATCTGCTCGACTCATAGAAGCAGCCTAATATTTGCTGAATGGTTATTTAACAAAAAATGTGTGGTCACTATAGAAAGTTTGATTGATTAATGCAGAAAACAATGAAGGAAATAAAATGTACGAAAATTCTAATTCCCGTATGGTGGACTAGATCATTGAGATACACCTTCCTAGGACAAATATAAAACTGGAAGAAATCTGGGGGATTAAAGAATAATCACCTATGTTCTCCTCTAGGGGTTTTATAGTTTCTGGTCTTACATTTAGATCTTTAATCCATTTTGAGTTTATTTTCATGTATGGTGTTAGAAAGTGATCTAGTTTCATTCTTTTACAAGTGGTTGACCAGTTTTCCCAGCACCACTTGTTAAAGAGATTGTCTTTAATCCATTGTATATTCTTGCCTCCTTTGTTGAAGATAAGGTGTCCATAGGTGTGTGGATTTATCTCTGAGCTTTCTATTTTGTTCCATTGATCTATATTTGTCTTTGTGCCAGTACCATACTGTCTTGATGACTGTGACTTTGTAGTAGAGCCTGAAGTCAGGCAGGTTGATTCCTCCAGTTCCATTCTTCTTTCTCAAGATTGCTTGGGCTATTCAAGGTTTTTTTTGTATTTCCATACAAATTTTGAAATTATTTGTTCTAGCTCTGTGAAAAATACCTCTGGTAGCTTGATAGGGGTTGCATTGAATCTGTAGATTGCTTTGAGTAGTATACTCATTTTCACTATATTGATTCTTCTGATCCATGAACATGGTATATTTCTCCATCTATTAGTGTCTTCTTTGATTTCTTTCATCAGTGTTTTATAATTTTCTATATTTAGGTCTTTAGTTTCTTTAGGTAGGTATATTCCTAAGTATTTTATTCTTTTCATTGCAATGGTGAATGGAATTGTTTCCTTAATTTCTTTTTCTGCTTTCTCATTATTAGTGTATAGGAATGCAAGGGATTTCTGTGTGTTGATTTTATATCCTGCAACTTTGCTATATTCACTGATTAGCTCTAGTAATTTTCTGGTGGAGTCTTTAGGGTTTTCTGTGTAGAAGATCATGTCATCTGCAAACAGTGAGAGTTTTACTTCTTCTTTTTCAATTTGGATTCCTTTTATTTCTTTTTCTGCTCTGATTGCTGTGGCCAAAACTTCCAGAACTATGTTGAATAGTAGTGGTGAAAGTGGGCACCTTGTCTCGTTCCTGACTTTAGGGGAAATGCTTTCAATTTTTCACCATTGAGGATAATGTTTGCTGTGGGTTTGTCATATATAGCTTTTATTATGTTGAGGTATGTTCCTTCTATTCCTGCTTTCTGGAGAGTTTTTAATCATAAATGGATGTTAAATTTTGTCAAAGGCCTTCTCTGCATCTGTTGAGATAGAACATAGGCAAAACACTCTCCAACATAAATCACAGCAGGATCCTCTATGACCCACCTCCCAGAATACTGGAAATAAAAGCAAAAATAAACAAATGGGACCTAATTAAAATTAAAAGCTTCTGCACAACAAAGGAAACTATAAGCAAGGTGAAAAGACAGCCTTCTGAATGGGAGAAAATAATAGCAAATGAAGCAACTGACAAACAACTAATCTCAAAAATATGCAAACAACTCCTGCAGCTCAAGTCCAGAAAAATAAATGACCCAATCAAAAAATGGGCCAAAGAGCTAAATAGACATTGCTCCAAATAAGACATACAGATGGCTAACAAACACATGAAAAGATGCTCAACATCACTCATTATCAGAGAAATGCAAATCAAGACCACAATGAGGTACCATTTCATGCCAGTCAGAATGGCAGTGATCCAAAAGTCTACAAGCAATAAATGCTGGAGAGGGTGTGGAGAAAAGGGAACCCTCTTACACTGTTGGTGGGAATGCAAACTAGTACAGCCACTATGGAGAACAGAGTGGAGATTCCTTAAAAAACTGGAAATAGAACTGCCATATGACCCAGCAATCCCACTGCTGAGCATACACACTGAGGAAACCAGAATAGAAAGAGACACATGTACCCCAATGTTCATTGCAGCACTGTTTATAATAGCCAGGGCATGGAAGCAACCTAGATGTCCATCAGCAGATGAATGGATAAGAAAGCTGTGGTACATATACACAATGGAGTATTACTCAGCCATTAAAAAGAATACATTTGAATCAGTTCTAATGAGATGGATGAAACTGGAGCCTATTATACAGAATGAAGTAAGCCAGAAAGAAAAACACCAATACAGTATACTAACGCATATATATGGAATTTAGAAAGATGGTAGTGATAACCCTCTATGTGAGATAGCAAAAGAGACACAGATGTATAGAACAGACTTTTAGACTCTGTGGGAGAGGGAGAGGGTGGGATGATTTGGGAGAATGGCATTGACTATCAGGTAAGAAACGAATCACCAGTCTATGTTCAATACAGGATACAAGATGCTTGGGGCTGGTGCTCGGGGATGATCCAGAGAGATGATATGAGGTGGGAGGTGGGAGGTGGGAGGGGGGTTCAGGATTGGGAACTCATGTACACCCGTGGCTGATTCATGTCAATGTATGGCAAAACCAATACAGTATTGTAAGGCAAAATATAGTAAAAATAAAAATTAAAAAAAAAAGAATAATTGAAGAATGAAAAAATTAGGAAACTAGAAGCCTAGAGCCTAGGAAGGGCAGAGGGGCGAGTCTAGCCCTGGGATCCCTTTTGCTCAGAAACACATGATGACCCCCAGAGAGGAAGATAAAGAGATGAGAGGCAAACACAGCTTTAAACAAAAAGGCATGGTCACAGCAACAAAAATTGGAGTCCCAGGACTTGATTTGAGTCCTCAGGACTGGTTCCTAGAAGTAAAGGCAAACCCCAAGTGGACTAGTCCCTACACGTGCTAAGACCAGAGTTGAATCATCTCAGTCTCTGACGGGACTGAGCTGATCTAGGCTGGTTAGTATTGTTGTCACTGGCCAGATATAGAAGTGAACTCTTTCTGTAGAATGGTAACATCCTATTAGACTTCAATAACAGTTATAATTTTCCATAACCTTCATCCATCCTAAAAATAGCTGGATGTATGGAATCACAGACAGTATGATCAACAGCCCAAAGGAAGCAGAGCCAATGGAAGTCCGGATAAAGTGTCATCCAGAGCAGCCCTGGAACAATTCAGCCTGTTTACGGACATCTAGAAGGACACTTGGAACATTGTTTAGAATGTATCCAGAATGAAGCACAAGGAGACAAAATAGATACCGAAGAGAAAAAAGAGAATAATAAACGTGTGAACACGGAAAATGGATCTACAAATATCCTTGCGCTTGGAGGTCTCAGTGGGGTAGGTGTGACAGGATACAGCAGAAGCAGTACTTGAAATATTGGCTCAGAATCTCCCCAAATTTATGAAACACATTAAGCCACAGATCTAAGCAGCTCTGTAAAAACTAACTAAGAAGCACAAAGGAAGTCTCATGGATACACATTGTAATAAACCTGCTAAAAAGCAAATAGAAGCAGAAATGTCTTAAAATCAAGCAGAGTTAAAAGACTGTTTTTAAAGGAGCAATAATAAACATTCAGCTGACTTCTCAACAGTGAAATTGAAAGCAATGAAATACCTTTAATGTAACAAAAAAACTAACCTAGAATGATATTCCTGAGAACATTTTTCCATTATTGTCAAATAATGACATTTTTAGATAAGCACGTTGAGAGATTTTATCACTGGAACACTCACACTTGAAAAATATGAGGGAGTGTTTTTCAGGCAGAAGTAAAGTGATACTGGGTACAGAATTATTGGAGATACATGAGAAATACACATGAGATAAAGGGGAAATGGGCAGCAATAGTAAAAGTGTGAGTAATTCAGTTGACTTTTTGAAGCAATAATATATTCAGGATTTCAAAATATAACACATACTTTAAAGTATGATTCTCAAGAGAATGAAAACATCCAAAATATTTGCAAAAGACATGTCTGATAAAGGGCAAGTCTCCAAAACATGCAAAGAACTCTTAAAATTCAACAATAAATCAAAAACAAATCATTCTGTTAAAAAATGAGTCAAAGCCCTGACAGACACGGCACAGCGAAGATACTTGGATGCTCGGGGCCTCAGGCCTGTCCAACTCTTTCGACGCTACAGGCTCCTCCGTCCATGGGATTCTCCAGGCAAGGGTACTGGAGTGCGTCGCCATTTCCTTCTCCAGGGGATCTTCCCAACCCAGAGATTGAACCCAGGTCTCCTGATTCTCCTGCATTGTAGGCAGATTCTTTACCAGCTGAGCCATCAGGGAAGCCCCAGTTATTCTTGATAGCAAGCTCTTATCTAAAGCTCTTATCTCATTTGCATATTTTTCCCTTTCTAGAAGGCATCTTCTATTCTGTTGTGGAAAGAACTGTGTTTGAAATTTTGTGATATGATTAAAATTCCCATGAGCATTAATGACAGGGCTTTATAGGTATATGTTATATAACTTAATATCATGAAATAAGAGTAGTAAGCTCTCGTTCATGTTATAATTGTGTGTTGTTATTAAAGTAAATGACATTTTTAAAGTCTTTTTTTTTGCTTCATTCACATTATATGCAGAACACTAGTTAGAACTTCAGTAAGCTGTTTAGATTAATTCCTAAAATAAACCTAGGTAATTATAAGAGCATTTGAGAAATACTTCTTATAAATTATTGATTTTGATTAGTGAATTTTCATGGACAGTCCTACATAGCCAGGACTTGAATGTCACCCATACTACATAACCAAGTGAGCCTTTTCTTTATAAGGAGCGGCATGAAATAACAACTAATAAATGGCCAGCATAAAACAAAGTCCAGAATAAAGACATTGAATTATTTGTCATAGGAATACTTAATGAATAGTTTGCTCTTAAATCAGCTTATAGTGAAGCTGGTACACAGAGTTTAAGCCTCAATAAATCTCTGATGCAAACACAAAGCAATGACAAACACAGTAAACCGAAGAAATGCTATATATAGAGAGATAAGACATATAAACATGTCATGTGTAGCAACACAATAAGGTAGCTATGGCTACAGATCAGAAGAGACAGACACGGGACGAACACTGGGCGGTCTGGCCTCTGCCTCTGAATATGAGAGTGGCTGTCTAGAGTTGAACCTCTGGGGTTTTAGGGACAAAGTGTGTAAAGTGGGGGCAGGCTTGCTATCCAAAGCAAGACCTTGGTTGGGCTCTGCCTTCACTCAGTGATTCATTCAGCAAAGACATGAGCCCCTGGCATGTGTCAGGCATCATTCTTGGGCAGGGTTTGTGTTTGTGCAGACACGTTATAGTGAGAAGATGCCCACAGGCTAGCTAGGAGAACCAGGGTGGGAGGGAGATGGAAAAGAGAGCCTCCCAAAGGACAGTTGAGACATCTCACCAGCTGATCTGTTGTATCACAGCAGAAGGGAGCTGTGGCAAATGCTCTGAGGCTAGGATTTCAACTAAGAATCTCAGGGATGGAGACAAGGTCAAAAGTGTTAAAAGAATAAGAGTGAAGGGACATAGCTATGGCTGATTCGTGTTGATGTTTGACAGAAAACAACACAATTCTGCCAAGCAATTATCCTTCAATTAGAAAATAAATTGAAAAAAAGAATAAGCGTAAAGTCAAGCAGAAGCAATCTAAGAATAGTTCCTATAAAGATGAATCAATAAGTCTGGGAAGTAAAACATACTGTCATCGAAAAAAAGCTCAATGGGTGGAATTAATATAGCCTAAGTTTAATTTAAAGGAGAATCAGCCAATTTACCACACAGACAGACAGGGAGACAAGCTCAAAAAAGCAGTTAAGAGACACAGGGGATGGTTTATGGTTTACAATCCACGCTGACCAGCGTTATAGCTAGGGGCCACTCGTGAGCGTTTGAAGGGTGTCTAGTCCGTGAACACCGTATGTCATCAGTTATTTTTGTGCTCAGTTATGTCCTGCTTGTGGCCCCTGGACTGTTGGTCCACCAGGCTCCTCTGTCCCTGGAATTCTCCAGGCAAGAATACCAGATTGGGTTGCCGCTTTCTGCTCCAGGGCACCTTCCCGACCCAGGGATCAAACCCGTGTCTCTGCTGTCTGCTGAACTGGCAGGTGGGTTCTTGACCACTAGCTCCACGTAGCACAAATGAACCCATCTACAAAAGGGAAACAGACACGCAGACAGGACAGACTTGCTGCCAAGCGGCAGGGCGTTCCAGGAGAGAAGGACTGGGAGCCTGAGATTAGCTATGTAAGCTATTGCATACAGGATGCATAAACAAGGCCCCACTGTTTAGCACTGGGAACTATATTCATATCCTGTGATAAACCATCGTGGAAAAGAATATAAAATAAAGAATGTATATGTGTTTAACTGAGTCACTTTTCTGTGCAGCGGAGACTGGCACAACATTGTAAATCAACTATACTTCAATAAAAAAATGAAACGAAATGTACCTAGTCCAAATTGTGATGTAATATAAATATTATAAAATACATCAGTTCAGTTCAGTTCCGTCGCTCAGTCGTGTCCGACTCTTTGCGACCCCAGGAATCGCAGCACACCAGGCCTCCCTGTCCATCACCATCTCCCGGAGTTCCCTCAGACTCACGTCCATCGAGTCCGTGATGCCATCCAGCCATCTCATCCTCGGTCGTCCCCTTCTCCTCCTGCCCCCAATCCCTCCCAGCATCAGAGTCTTTTCCAATGAGTCAACTGTTCACATGAGGTGGCCAAAGTACTGGAGCTTCAGCTTCAGCATCATTCCTTCCAAAGAAATCCCAGGGTTGATCTCCTTCAGAATGGACTGGTTGGATCTCCTTGCAGTCCAAGGGACTCTCAAGAGTCTTCTCCAACACCACAGTTCAAACGCATCAATTCTTCGGCCCTCAGCCTTCTTCACAGTCCAACTCTCACATCCATACATGACCACAGGAAAAACCATAGCCTTGACTAGACGGATCTTAGCTGGCAAAGTAATGTCTCTGCTTTTGAATATACTATCTAGGTTGGTCATGACTTTTCTTCCAAGGAGTAAGTGTCTTTTAATTTCATGGCTGCAGTCACCATCTGCAGTGATTTTGGAGCCCAAAAAATTAAAGTCTGCCACTGTTTCCACTGTTTCCCCATCTGTTTCCATGAAGTGATGGGACCAGATGCCATGATCTTCGTTTTCTGAATGTTGAGCTTTAAGCCAAATTTTCCACTCTCCTCTTTCACTCTCTTCAAGAGGCTTTTTAGCTCCTCTTCACTTTCTGCCATAAGGGTGGTGTCATCTGCATATCTGAGGTTATTGAGATTTCTCCTGGCAATCTTGATTCCAGCTTGTGTTTCTTCCAATCCAGCATTTCTCATGATGTACTCTGCATAGAAGTTAAATAAGCAGGGTGAAAATATACAGCCTTGACGCACTCCTTTTCCTATTTGGAACCAGTCTGTTGTTCCATATCCCAAAACATAATGTAAAATATTGTTAATAATCTTTATATTGATTATATGTTGAAATTATAATATTTTTGGCATATTGGCTTAGAGCATATTATTAAAATTAACATCATCTGTTTCTTTTTTACTATTTAATGTTACCACACGTGAAAAATATTAAATGATGGCTTACATTATATTTTTCATGCACAGTGTTGGTTGATATAATACTGAAACTCACAGCAACAGTTTAAGGAGACAAGATTACAGGGAATTGTGGAGAAAATATTTGAAGAGCTGTTAGAAAATTATTTTTCTATAATTGGAAAAACACTGGGGTTGACACATCCAAATGTGCATCAGGCCACGCTCAGGATGAATAAAGTAAGGGCATATTCAGGGAGTCTGTGACCCTGAAGAGCCTCAGGGATAGAGAGGATAATCTGAGCCCTGGTAGCTGTGTACACAGGTTACCTAGGAAGGAACAGCTGGATTAACAGTACATTTCTCTGGAGGACACAGATGATGGAGTAACAAATTCATAAGCAAAAATAATGTTGTCAATCTAAAAATGTTATACCAGATTTAGCTATTATTCAAGTATAAGGGGAAAAGCATAAGGAAAAAAGATATTTTCAAATAAAGAACATCAAAATATCAAATTACTTTACCATCCGGAGATCCTCACTAAGCGTTTCTGAGGGATGTGCAGTCAGCATGGATAATGGGCCAGAGGAAGACATGGTTTGTGATAAACAGGGAGCATAGAAAGTGATAAAATATTAATGCCTTTAATTCATTTTAATTGAGATATAATTGACCTATGACATTATATTCATTTCATGATGATTCAACATTTGTACATATTGTGAGATGATCACCATAATAACTCTAGCGAGGGCCTTCCCTGGCAGTCCAGTGGCTAAGACTCTGAGCTCCCAGTGCAGGGGCCCTGAGTTTGATCAGGGAACCAGATCCCATGGGCTACCCAAGGCCCAGTGCAGCCAAGTAAAAGTTTCTTAAAAGTCTAGAGAAGATCCATCACCGCACATAGTTATGCTTTTTCTTGTGATGGGAGTTTTCAGATCTCCTCTCTCAGCAGCTTTCAAATATAAAACACAGTGTTTTCAATGATAGTCACCGTGCTCCAAAGACGTTTCCAGGGCATTTATTTCCAAACTGGAAGTTGCATTTCTTCTTTTTTATTCAATTAAAAAGAAAATTAAAGGCAGGTAAAGTTGAGTAAGAGTAATAAAATGAGTCAGATGTTCAATGTGTAGTTAGAGTATGTGTATGGTAACACCCAGAGTATAGAAATACTAAATTATTTAACTGCATTGGACTCATTTATAACCAAGAATATGAATTATGAAACTAAAGATAATCCATAAAAAATAGACATCTAATAGAGCTTCCAACGGAGAAGGCAATGGCACCCCACTCCACTACTCTTGCCTGGAAAATCCCATGGACAGAGGAGCCTGGTAGGCTGCAGTCCATGAGGTTGCTAAGAGTCGGACATGACTGAACGCCTTCACTTTGACTTTTCACTTTCATGCATTGGGGAAGGAAATGGCAACCCACTCCAGTATTCTTGCCTAGAGAATCCCAGGGACGAGGGAGCCTGGTGGGCTGCCGTCTATGGGGTCGCACAGAGTCAGACGCAACTGAAGCGACTTAGCAGCAGCAGAGCTTCCAAAGTAGAAAATAAGAAAAAAAAGATTCTATAGAAATGTATGAATCCAACAGAAGCATGAAGTGAGAGAGGGAAAAAAAGGGAAAATGGATACAGTTAGCAAGAAACAGGGAAAATATAATGCACATATTTTAAAGTCCAAGTGGATTGTTAATCACCTCGTACATAAGTCTATTAAACACTTATTAAAAGTCAGAAATTATCAGATGAGAAGGAGCAAAAGACACAGATAATGGAAAACAAACGAAAAGGAATAGAAAAGAAATATATTGAGGACAGTGCTCACCACACACTAGCAATTCAACAAATGTTCCTTGTCTTTTCAGAATTTTCTCCCAGATGATGGATGCTTTCATATTAAAATGATTAGGTTCTTTATTTTATCTGGTAACCCGCTGAAACAGAGACAAAATGAAGAGAAATGCCTGAAGACAGCAATGTTCTTTTCTGTCCAAGGACAGCACTTACAAAGCGTAAGGGCCGAGGCAGGCCATCACTTCTGCACAGCTTCACTGAACCAGCTCCTTTACCTCGGCTGAGAGCCTGGTTTAAACACACAGCAACATGGGTGGACCCAGACGTCATCATGCCAAGTGAAACAATTCAGACAGAGAAAGGCCAGTATCACGTGATGCCATTTATATATAGAATCTAATGGATACAAATGAAGGTATGCACAAACCAGAAACAGACTCCTAGATTTCAGAAACTAATCTGTGGCTACCAAAGGGGAACCATGAAGGGTGGGGGGATCAGTCAGGAGTTTGGGATTAACATACACACACTGCTGCTTCTGCTGCGTCGCTTCAGGCGTGTCTGACTCTGTGCGACCCCACAGACGGCAGCCCACCAGGCTCCCCCGTCCCTGGGATTCTCTAGGCAAGAACACTGGAGGGGGGTGTCATCGCCTTCTCCGATACACACACCACTATACATAAAATAATTAGTGAGGACTTACTGTATAGCGAAAGGAACTCTACTCTATTTTCTCGAATAGCGTATGTGGATAAAGACTGAAGAAGAGCGGGCATATGCGTACTCGGAACCGAGTCACTGCTGCGCCCATGGAACCGGCGCAGCATCGCACATCAAGCGCTCTTCAGCCAGCACTGCAAAATCCATCAGGCTCTCCCCATCTGCCAGGCGGTGGGCAGCCTGCCTCGGGCGAGCAAAAGAAGAAGGCGTGGAGATCTCCGTGGAGGGAAGAAATTCTTCACCGGGTGGCTGGGTTTCTGTGCAGATTCATGTTGGGCTTGAGGGGATTCTTGGCGACGCTGACCCGACGCGCAGACATGCGGCTCCATGTCTGTCAGAGGGCTGATCCTCATGTCTCCGTGTTCTGGAAGGCCTGTGCCGGCATGTGCCAGGGCTGATGAGCTCAAGGGACCTGTAGAGCTCCGAGAGAAAACCAAGAGGCAAGCTTTGGTGGGTTTTGTGTTTTTTTTTTTTTTTTTTGGTTTTCCCTAGTGATAGTTTCACTTCAGAAATTAGGTTTCTCTTTTTCCAGTAATTGTCATCGGAAAGACTCTTCTCTCTCCATCTCTTTGCTGGTAAAACTGTCCTTACATTATTCAACTTGTGAGATTTAACACTCTGACAACCAGTTTGCAAATTGACTTTTGAGGCCCATTGTCATTAGACTTGCAAATTAGGGTGGATGAGTGATAAAAAGAAACTCTCAGATAGTCTCCAAACCTCATTTAGCCAATGATTTCTGCACTTTCCTCATTCTTTTTTTTTTTTTAAACAAGAAGTTAAAATAGGTTTCAAAAATAAGCCATCTGGATCTCATTTCCATCTCCTGTCCCTCTAGGGAAGGTGTTAATGACCCAAAGCAAAGACCTGGAACCTTGTAAATGGCTCAGGAGTTTACCACGAGGTGATTTTCTCTTTTCTGACACCCCAGCTGCTTTTATCAATTACTTTCAGCCTTATGATAAATGCAGACAGAGGTGTGAATAAATAGTATAAAATACTTCATATGTGTTGTTCTCCTTTTCTCCCTCAGGCAAAATCTCTATAAAAGTTAAATAATAAAAACCCATGTGCAATGTTTCATTTAAATTTTATGATATGTTTATGTGATAAGATAAAATCATATCACTGTGTGTGGCTGCTTTTATAACAAACCCAAGCCTTGATTTCAGGTGGTCCTTTGTGTTTAGTAACCAAGATGCCCTGGATATGGCTCTGGGACCAGCCCATCCTTAATATTGAGGAATAATTTCGGATTATGTTTCAGAGGCAGAGAAAGAGATGGTTAGATAGCATCGCCGACTCACTGGACATGAATCTGGGCAAACTCTGGGAGATGGTGGAGGACAGAGGAGCCCGACTTGGCTGCAGTCTGTGGGGCTGCAAAGTCTGACACTACTTAGTGACTGAACAACAGCAAGTGTTTCAGAGTACAATGCCATTTATTACCAGAGAAGGCAGTGGCACCCCACTCCAGTACTCTTGCCTGGAGAATCCCAGGGACGAGGGAGCCTGGTGGGCTGCAGTCCATGGGGTCGCTAAGAGCTGGACACGACTGAGTGACTTCATTTTCACTTTTCACTTTCATGCATTGGAGAAGGCAATGGCAACCCACTCCAGTACTCTTGCCTGGAGAATCCCAGGGATGAGGGAGCCTGGCGGGCTGCCATCTGTGGGGTCTCACAGAGTCGGACATGACTGAAGCGACTTAGCAGCAGCAGCCATTTATTACAGGCAGAGTGTCTTTTAGTGAGGACTCTCAGAAGAGACTACCAAAATTTGAATCCCAGCTCCTCTACTCCTTGTAGCTAGTGTGATTTGGGGCAAGTCACTTGACTTTCCTCAACCTTAATTTTCCAGTTGCTGAAATGGATGGTAGCCACACTTTCACCATCATTAGCCCTGCCAACATCATCATCGTTTACAGAGTCATTGTGAGGACAAAATGAGATCATTCTTGTAGCACAGTCAGCATAGTTAACTTGCCCCTCTTCAGGAAAGGAATGTTTAATGAGACATTTCCTCTTAAGTTACCAAGTAACATCAGTCCGTCCTTCTTGCCACTTTATTGTAGCAAATGCGATAGTCTCTTTCCTCTTCTCAGTATTCCTAAATACTTCTGAGTATCCCTAAAGAATTTTTCTTGATCCTATAAAACAGTAATCATGTGCCATCAACAACTGCATACAAACTGGGAAAGGGTCTCCAATACTGGTTCAGAGCCAGACCCAGAAGACCACACACAGCCTGACCCTGTTTGTCTCTGGGGTGGGACAGACAGTGATTGGAAGGTGGACCTTCTGAGGTGCGGAGAATGTTCTGTCTCTCAGACGGGGTGTTCCTTCCTTGGCTGTCTTCAGTCTGCACAGACTTATCAAGTGGACCACTTACGCACCAGTCCATACACTTCTGTAGGGGGATTTATTCATGAAAAAGGCTTGAAACAGAGATGCTGTCTTTCATTTTTATTATTTGTTTTTCCAAAGATTTATAGGAGGATAGTTGATTTATAGTGCGGGGTTCCTTTCAAGTGTACAGCAGAGAGATTCAGCTTCACATATACAAAGGTTCCTTCTCTTTCAGATTCTTTCCCCACACAGGTTACCGCAGAATGCTGAGTCCTGTGTTCTACACACTCAGTCCTTGCTGGCTATATTATGTATATAGTGTGTGTGTTTTAATCCTAAGGTCCTAATGCTGTCTCTTGTTTGTAAAACCCCAATCCACCTGGATGGATCAGTACTGCTTGGCACTCACGCCTCATTCTTGGCTTGTTTCTGCTTGCTTTTTTTCCTTGCCCCTACCCTTTGCTTCACCCTCTTCTGTCTTGCCCTGCATGTAGCTTCAGACCACTGCTTTTACTGTCCAAAGCATAGAGGAGGACAGAATTTTAATTCCTCATGAGAAACAAGAAGGAATGAAACTGCAGGCACAGAACACCTAGGAGCTGGGCCCCAGGCTGCAGGCCCTGCGCGTGGCTCCTGGGGGTTCTGGTCCCTGGAGCGACCCCACCTGGAGCCTGGAGCCCCGCCCCTTCCCCCCACCCTCCCCGAGCACAGGCGTGGCTCTGACAGTACCTTGCTCCTCCAGCCAGGATTCTGGGCCTCCTGATTTCTCCAGGGCTTGGGAAAGGGAGAGACCCCCTCACCTCTCAGGTTCAAGTTTATCCCCCCAATAGCATTACCAATGAAGACAGCAAATTTGCCGGTGGTAGACGAGCCCCGGAGAAGGCGATGGCACCCACGCCAGTGCTCTTGCCTGGAGAATCCCATGGACGGAGGAGCCTGCTGGGCTGCAGTCCATGGGGTGGCTAAGAGTCGGACACGACTGAGCGACTTCACTTTCACTTTTCACTTTCATGCACTGGAGAAGGAAATGGCAACCCACTCCAGTGTTCTTGCCTGGAGAATCCCAGGGACGAGGGAGCCTGGTGGGCTGCCATCTATGGGGTCGCACAGAGTCGGACACGACTGAAGTGACTTAGCAAGAAGGGGTAGCTTTATTACTTTGCCAGGCAAAGAGGGGCACAGTAGGGTAAAACCCTCAAACCTGCGTGTCCCCCCTTTTAGAGGAAAGGGTAAATGCTCTCGGGCGTTCCTCCGGTGGGATGAGGGCGTCAGCGTCGTCAGCCCTCTGGCTCCAACCATCTGGGTCTACACGCTTGTGCCAGCGTGCTGTTAAGGGCTCCCGCTCGGAGGGGGCTCCGGTATCTGCAGAACAGCTCACAGACGTGGCCTGTGTCCCTGGAAGGGGAGCCGGGGCCCCGCCCCGAGGCCGCAGTCTCGCTCCTCCGGCTGCCCCTCCCTGGTGGTCTCGCAGCCCCTCCCTTCCCCAGCCAGCAACTGCTTGAATCTGGAATTCAGGGAAGGTCCTGGAGGCTGAGTGAAGGCTGCTTCCTGTGGTTAGAAGAGTAAGGGGCACGGAAAGCCATTGTGCCCAGGAGCCCCATAGCGACCCAATTTGTATCATCAACCGCATTTTCAGTTAAGAACTACTAGGCTTTAGAGAGAAAAAAGAAAGGGACTCTTTTTTGATCCCTCATGATAGGGAGACTGGCCTTAAGAGAGGGCAAGGTGGTCCACTGTTATTAGATTACATGTATCAATCTATATATAAAGATTCTATTAGAGTTCATGTATTGATCTATATAAAAGGATTCACAGTGCAGTTTTCCAGAGCTTGTCATTTAGGAGAGTTTTTTTTACTTTGTTGTTGTGTAGCTAAAGGAGTCAAGGGCCTATTCCACTTGCTCGCTTTCCCACTAAAAGTAGAACCAAGGTACATTCGACCCCCCAACATCCTAAATATATTTAAAAGTGCTCCAAGCTGGAGTTTCTAAGTTGTTTATTTTTCATCTCAAACTTTAAAAAATTCTGGAAAAATTTTCTAAATAAAACAAAAAAAAACACAAAAAACCAAGGTCAAAAAACCTGGGCTTCTTTTCCTTCAGAGTTTATTATAGTAGCAATTATAATTAGCAATTGTGAAGCCCTCTGTGGCATGCACTGTACTAAGAACCTTGCATTTTCATTTAGTTAATCCTCACAAGAAATCTACAAGGTGCTATCAGCCTTACAACTCTGATCTTCATTTTCCTGTAGAAGGAGCTCGTGCATGGAGAGGCTGAGTGACTTGCCCAGGGTCACACAGCCGGCACGTGGAAGAGGTGAGATTCCCACCCAGGTGATCTGAGATGTCTCCGCTTTTACTCACTGTGTTTTACTGTCTAGATAAAGGTCACTTTGTAAATTCCATGCTCAGAATAGATAACGGTGATAAGAAATCAAACAGGAGGCATTACTGAAGAGGAGGCGCTTATGATGAGTGGAGATTGAGGGGTGCAGAGGACAGGAAAAGACTTCTGTTACAAATGCTTCTGCCACCGCGTTGTAAAGCAGCTATGCATTCTTGTTCAGTTGCCCAGTCCTGTCCAACTCTTTGTGACCCCGATGGTCTGCAGCCCGCCAGGCTCCTCTGTCCGTGGGGTTTCCCAGGCAAGGACACTGGAGTGGGCTGTCCTGCCCCCTCCAGGGGGGTCTTCCTGACTCAGGGGTCAAACCCGCATCTCTTGCTTGGCAGACAGATTCTTCACCCCTGAAACACCAGAGAAGCCCAAAGGCAGCCGCTGCCACCAAGTCACTCAGTCGTGTCCGACTCCCTGCGGCCCCATAGACGGCGGCCCACCAGGCTCCCCTGGCCCTGGGACTCTCCAGGCAAGAACACTGGAGTGGGCTGCCATGTCCTTCTCCAATGCATGAAAGTGAAAAGTGAAAGTGAAATCACTCAGTGGTGTCCGACTCTTAGTGACCCCATGGACTGCAGCCCACCAGGCTCCTCCATCCATGGTATTTGCCAGGCAAGATTACTGGAGTGGGATGCCATTTCCTTCTCCAATGCATGAAAGTGAAAAGTGAAAGGGAATTTGCTCAGCCATGTCTGACTCTTAGTGACCCCATAGACAGAAGCCCACCAGGCTCCTCCATCCATGGGATTTGCCAGGCAAGAGTACTGGAGTGGGGTTCCATTGCCTTCTCCACAAAAGCAGCTACACTCCAATAAAAATTAATTTAAAAGAAGTGAAGATACCAAATGCTGTTGCTGTACCTTATATTTCCTTTTCCAAGTGAACTTTGGTGTCAGCTAGTCAAATTCCATTATAACATGCTGTTTGGATTTTGACTGGGATTGTACTTAATATATAGATAATATTGGAGAACAGAAATCTTTAGAATATTGAGACTACTCATAGGGTCATAAAATGTTTTTCCATTTTATTTTCATCTTTTTTTTTACTAGTCAGCAGATTGGTATATTACTTCACCTAAGTTGGGCACATTTCTGTTATTTATTCCTGGTTTTATTTTGTGTTGCTACTATGAATGGACTTCCATGATGTTATAAATCCTATTCTTGGTACACCGAAGAGTCTTTGCATTGGGTGTATTGATTTTGCAGATGCACACCTTACTAAAATATCTTATTAGCTCTAGATAGTTGGGGGCAATGATTCGTATTCATCACTTAGTGCGTTGCCTGACTCATTATATAAGGACACAGCGAAGGTCACCTGTTATACTTTCTATGATTAAGCAACAGATTCAGCTTATTATTTTGTGTATGATTTTGCATCTCTATCCATAAATGATATTTTTGTAGATATTTGCACTAGCATTTCTTTAAAAATCTGCTTTTCAGTGTCTTTAAGAATAAAGCACCACTTAGTGCTTCCTCCCTTGGAAAGAAGACATTAATCATATTTATTAATAGCTAAATTCCACGTTCGGTCACTCCCCTAACCCCAGTTTTGTATCTTGAGGTTTCAGGTCTAGATGGTTGTTGTAACTAAATGAGGGAGCGTTTTCAGCGGTCAGGAAGTCAGCAGAAGCCAAGGGCGGTGCTGGGGGCCTGGCGGATCCGGCTTGTAACCCACTGCTCTGTTCTCCACTCTCATCTTCTTGTTCCCTTGAACCGTGTGGGGCCTTGTGAGCACCAGAGAGAATGGAAGAGCTTTTCTCAGTTCTGAGCCTTGTAACCAGCAACAGAGAGCCTGAGCAAGGGGCCGAAAGGGGCACATCCTAGGGAGAGCGCGACCTCCGAAAATGAAGGCCCCGGGGTGGGGATGGTTGGTATTAATGCCAGATGTCTGTGCCGGCTCTCGTGTAAGCCACATAGAGGCTGGGCAGCTTTCTCCTGTCCTAACGGTGTGGGAGGACTTGGGGGTCCAAAGGATTCCCCTGCCAAGGCCTCTTACACATTTCCTGGCCCTGCGGGTAGAGACTGTGATGTCCACCATCCTCAGGAGGATTGTCCCACAGGTCCCATCAGAGAAGAAAATCCATCTAAGGTGCTCCAGCGATGAGAAGGCAAGGCAGGGCTGCTGGAGGAGGCAGGCGACACCTGATTAAAAGGAATCAAAAGTGCTTCTGTGAAGACTGTCTGGAACTTAAAGAGTGTTTTCAAGCTTAATAATTCAGGAGAAACTCTGAAGAAGAAAATCACTGACTGGTTGGGGGAAACGGAATAGCCAAACACAAGATAGGATGTCAGGAAGTATTTGTAAGAAACTTGGGGGATCACGAAGTAGGTGTTTTATGCAAAGGGTGGTATCCTTTGTTTCCAGGGGGACAGAAAAGAACAGATTGAAAGGGCTGCATTGGTGAAAAAGCCTGGGATAGGCTGTAAAGTTCCTCATGTCTGAAATTAAGGAAGAAAACATAAAATTCTGCCAAGTCCATTGAAGTTTCCCCCCAAAGTCAGACTCATTGTGGTGCTTCTTTACAGCACTGAGATAAAAAGAAGAGTGAAATCATGTCCAGATTTCAGGGGAACCTCCTCCGTGTAACATCACTATGTTCAGTCAAGGCTGTTTGTGTTATTTAGTTGCTAAGTCTTGTCTGACTCTTTTGCGGCCTCATGGACTGTAGCCCATCAGACCCTTCTTCTGTCCATGGGATTTCCCAGGCAAGAATAATGGAGTGGGCTGCTATTTCCTTCTCCAAGGGATATTCGCAACCCAGGTATCCAACACAGGAATCCCTCCCGGGTCTCCTGCATTGCAGGCAGATTCTTTACTGCTGAGCCACTGGGAAACACATATGTATTTCTGAAAAACAAATCAAGATATTAACAAAGAGTATGGTTGCTTGGTTGGCTTTTGAGGGTTTTATTTACTTATTTATTTAATACTATAATTTTTCTACCATGGACATTGTCTGAAAGTGAAAGCAACAGTCGCTCAGTCCTATCTGACTCTTTGTGACCCCATGGACTGTAGCCTGCCAGGCTCCTGCTTGCATAGAATTCTCCAGGCAAGAATATTGGAGAGTGATCCTTCTCCAGGGGATCTTCCGAACCCAGATATCAAACCCAGGTTTCCCACATTGCAGGCAGATTCTTACCATGTGACCCACCAGGGAAGCCCAAGAATACTGGAGTGGGTAGCCTATCCCTTCTCCAGCAGATCTTCCCAACCCAGGAATCAAACCAAGGTATCTTGCATTTCAGGCAGATTCTTTACCAGCTGAGCTACCAGGGAAGCCCTGGGCATTGTCTCCTTAACCAAGAAAGGATAACTTTGGAAAAAATAGACAAAGGTTAACTGTCTTTCAAGTCCAACTCTCAGTTCAGTTCAGTCGCTCAGTCGTGTCCGACTCTTGTGACCCCATGAACCACAGCACGCCAGGCCCTGTCCATCACCAACTCCCGGAGTTTACCCAAACTCATGTTCATCGAGTCAGTGATGCCATCCAAACATCTCACCCTCTGTCGTCCCCTTCTCCTCCTGCCTTCAATCTTTCCCAGCATCAAGGTCTTTTCCAATGTGTCAGCTCTTCCTACCAGGTGGCCAAAGTATTGGAGTTTTGGCTTCAACACCAGTCCTTCCAATGAACACCCAGGACTGATCTCCTTTAGGATGGACTACTTTACTGATACATTTTTATTTTACTTTCTCTTGCCTTAAAATATGAATTTTATTTCACAATGTGAAGTGGTGTTTAGAACTGACAGAGCAAAACAGCAAGTATACTCTACTATGTAACTTTTGGCAGCTTCAGGCTTGTCCAGAGCCCTCTAAGTATGGACCTACATCCAACAGGAGAGACTATGTTTTACCTTTTTAATTCATTATTGTTATTAATTTTTAAGAGTTCTCTTTAGTTTTTAGCACATAGGTTAGTTTTTAGCATATAGGTTAGTTTTTAGCACATAGGAGGTGGGCAGACATGTTTTGCCTGGGATGTTGGTGTGTAGGCCTTTGAACCCCGCATGAAGCACATGTATACTCTTCCAAAAAACATTTTTACTGTCAAAGTCCCCACAACAGTGCCGTGGGTGGGCATTCCTTTGCCTGTGTTAAAGGCAGTTTTAATGATAAAATATCTTGAAATGATAAACAGTAAGGTAAATGTTTTCTGTTAAAATTTGTGGGACCAGCAAGAGATACCCTCAAAGGCAAACGTATGACTAAAACACTATCGTTTAAAAAATCTGCTAGAAAATTAAATCGCTTTAATGCCAACTCCTTGATGTCCATGTTAGGGAAAGCTGTCTGCAATATCAGCTGTGCTTGTCGTGGCCTTTTCATTCCCATTTTGTCCTTGCCCTTTTGAATTAGAGGATTTTGCAGAGGACGGCATCCCTTGACTTACTGGGAGCACTGCTTTGCATAGAAGGAGATTGTGAGTCAGGAGTCAGGGATTCAGAAACCAGAGCTATGAGCTCACTGAAATCTGGGCTTCCTTGATGTTGTAAGAAAAAAAATGTCATTTGTGCTTAATTACTAATTTTCTTTGAGTGAACACTTGGGGCTCTTATCGTACTCTCAGAGGCCTACAGGAGACAGTGCTGCTCCCGCCCCTGGCTGCATCTGCTGAGGTGTTCCTTGTTCCTGCCATTTGAAGTGTCTCTTTCCTCTTGTCCACGATAGTCATTTGTCAGCTTCCCCACCCCCCAATATTTTTGGCATTGTTTCTTCTATTAACATCATTTATCTTAATTTTATCCAAATTTTAGGATTTCTAGCAAGTTCCTTTTATATAAACCCACTTTAATACGGCACGTTATTCTCTAGATGTTATTATTTTTATTTTTCAGTTTTGTTCATTTATTTACGCCGAGCGGGGTCTTTCCTGGCGTGCAGGCTTTCCTCTCGTTGCGCTGAGTGGGCCCCCTCTCCAGTTGGGGTCCATGGGCTTCTGCTCGCAGTGGCTTCTCGTGTTGCTGAGTAAGGGCCCTAGGGTGTGTGGGCTTCGTACTCATGGCTCCCAGACTCCGGAGCACAGGCTCAGTAGTTGCAGCTTTTGGGCTTAGTTGCTCTGCATCGTGTGGGATCTTCCCAGCCCAGGGATCAAACCTGTGTCCTCTGCATTAGCAGGTAGATTCTTTACCACTCAGCCACCAGGGAAGCCCGTCTAGCTGTTATTTGCTGTGACCTTGTTAGATATGAATAACCATTCAAAAGAGCTTTTTGAATTTATACTTATTTAATGAACATTAATTTAATTGATGAATGTTCTAGACAGTATTCAACAAAACTTGGTTCAGGTCTTTACATCTAGTAAAGATGAGGTTAAAAGGTAGTTTGAGCCTTTTATATAATCCATATCACTTTCAGAAATGGTTTATCATCTCTTGTTCTCCATTGCATTTATAGAAGGCAGTTGCATGAAAGTTATAAATTTAGCTTTTTTTCTTTGTGCTAATTTTTGTCATATTTTCTGAAATGGAACAATTTCTAAAAGCCTGCAGTGTAGGCATTTTAGGTAACCTCTTCAGTCATTAATAGGGAGAATATTCATGCTTTTAAAAAGCAAAGTATTCTTTTAAAAAAAAATGTAGTCTTGAGGACTTAACCTCTGCATATCTCTTCTCTGACTACAGCTACCGCATTTCCATCCCCTTCCTCCTGATGATACTTCTCTTTATCCTCCCGTCACCTCCAGTTCCTACTCACCGTCTGTTTGCACAGCGCTTCTTCAGTTCACAGGCAGTACATAAGTACTTCCATGATGTTCAGTCCAGTAGGCCCTGATTCCTCTCTTTCAAAAATGCAGGATTTCCTGAATCATCCCTTTTAGTTTTCTGTTGTATAGGGCTTCCCAGATAGCTCAGTGGTAAAGAAGCTGCCTGCCAATGCAGGATTCACAGGAGACACAGGTTCAATCCTTGGGTCCGGAAGCTACCCTGGAGGAGAAAATGGCAACTCACTCCAGTATTCTTGCCTAAAATATCCCATATTTGTGTTGCTGATACTCAGTCTTGGATAATTCCCGCCACTGAATATTTGTTTCTCTGCTTGCTGTGTCCAAAATTTTGCTGAAAATGTCAGGCAGAGGGCCAATTTATTCACCCACCAACTCACTTAGTGCTAATCCACCCTGGCGCCTCTCTCCATCAGAAACACTTGCAGTCAACTTGAATTCATCTCCTGGTTTCTTCTTCCCAGCTGTAGCTCCATCATTTTCCATTTACCTCAAGTTTCTGACCTAACTCTCTTTGCTCTGGAGACAACTTGTCTGACTCTTGATTAATTTATCAAGGTTATCTGAGGTTTGTGTTCTTCCTGGTTCTCCTTTCCACATCAGATTTTCCCTACATCTTCATCCATTTTCTCAGTCTTGCCTCTTATATTTGATAGAGAATTTTCGTCCCACTTTGAGCTTGCTTTCCACTTGGGCACTCAGTCCAATTTTGTCTGCTTCCCTTTGCCCCAGTCCTTACCTTTCTCATGATCGTAGCTTTGTGCATTTTCCTTTGTTACCCAGTCCTTCCAACACCTGTCTGTTTATGAGGCACTGACTCTATTCTCGCCTGGAGGAGAGCAGGTGATCCAGGCCTGGTCCATCATCAGAGGGCCGTGACTGTTGGTTTAGAGTTGGAGCCACTCAGACTTAACTAGAGCATGCATTCTCCATGGGGGTGATAGCGCCCCCAAGAAGAGGAAAATCGGTTATTGGAGGATGGGAAAATCCTCACTGGGACTGTGGTTTGTGGCCCTCCAGAGCTGAACTCTATTGCAACATGACCTGACAAAGATCTTGGTCCTTATTTCCTGACAAGGGAGGACATAGGAAAAAGTATTTTAAAAGTTTCTTTAGGGGGAAGCTCATGAAAGAAGCTTGAGAAACAGAGTCGCAGTGGTTGAGAGAGAGAAGCGCTTTGCTTTTCTGCAGGACAAGGTCTGGAAAAAAGACCTAGGTTTGAATTTCTGCATCCCTCTAATGCCACAGGCAACAGTGTGTCCAACAGCAGAGCCTGAATGAGGACGCAGACCTGAGGATGAAGGGAGCAGGCGGGGTCCTGACCGCGTCCTCTGCGCTTCCAAATCCAGTTATTGCTGGAGGAGAAACCAGTGATGGGCTTCTGAACTGTGTGTGCACACTCCTGCTTTTGCTTAAGCCATTGGGTTGTTCTATTTAACTTTATTTTTTCATTGAAGTTTAGCTGATTACCGTGTTGTGCTAGTTCAGGTGTACAGCAGAGAGACTCAGGTACACACACATTTGAGTCTGTTTGGTCTGCTGCTTTTCCCTTCTAGGTTATTACAAAGTGCTGAGCGGAGTTCCCTGTGCTATATAGTCCGTCCTTGCTTATTTTTAGATGATAATTCGTACAGGTTAATCCCAAGTCCCTAAATTTATCCCTCTCGGTTCCCTTTTGGTAACCATAAGTTTGTTTTCCATGTCTGTGACTCTGTTATTTTAATTTTTAATCGCTGTCCGCTGTAACAACCCTGAATGTTACTCTGACTCTGCCAGTGTTTGTACATACTTCTCTCCTACCCATCTTCTTCCTCAATTTTATCATAAATTATTCATTCATACCTTGCCATCTTTGCTTGAGTTTTTTTTTTTTCTTAGCCAGAATGTTCTTGAGTTTCTACGCTATAAACTTTTTTAAAGGCATGTTAAATAAGACATATGCCATAGTCTTCAATGAATCTCTCCCACATCTTCCTATAAGAGAGATTTATCCACAAGTTAATCTTAGTATTTCTATGCTATATTTTTGAAATGTCAATCTGTTTATATCCTAGTGAGACGGTGAGTTTTGGAGCATCCATGAACACTTACTCAGGTTTGGGCCTCTAGTTTCTTGTAGAATGCTTTCAAAGTAAGAAGTGCTCAAGAAGATGGATTTGATTACATTTTCACTAGCAAATTAATGTGCATACCTAATTTTCCCTCAACATTTCTGAAGAGGAGAGAGAAGCCGATGATCAGAATAATATCTATACAAATCTAAGAATTAAAACCTAGCCCAAAGGGGAGAGACTCAGGTTTCCATTCAGTGATGAATTAACTGAGTTGCTACACACTTAGGCAGTTTTGCCACTCGAGTGAGTGGGGTGTGAGTGGGGCTGGGAAGGCACAGTGGTCCAAGACGGTAGTCGGTACTGGGAAGAGGGTCATCGTCGAGCTCCGTGGTCCCCCAGGGATGCCCTGTTGCAAAATGAATAAATAGAGGCTAATTTGTGTTGGAGCTACTAACATCCTTCATCAGATGAAAGGCAAGTATGCCACTTGATGGAGTTGCAGGTGTATATCAGAGAGGCTGGGAATACTGATTTCGTAGCCTAACTGGGATTATAATAGGAAAAACTGACTTGTTTCATTGTAGCAAAGCTGATTTTCTGAAACTTTAAAAAATACTTGATTTGTACCATATTACGGGACAGCAAAGCTTTGATATGGTCTTTTCTCTTCCTCTCTTTTCGTCGTATCTTCAACCAGACTGTTTTCCCAGCTTTATTAAGATTGATTGATATATAACATTATGTAGGTTTAAGGCGTAAGGTGTAGCGATTTCGTATACGTATTTATTGCAGAATGTGCCACAATAAGGTGAGCTAACATGCCTATCACCTCATGCAGTTTTTCCGGTGTGGCAAGCATTGTATAAACCTACTCTTTTTCAGTCAGAATTAATATTGCAAGTTTGTCCATGCACACCAAGTACACATTCTGTGGAGTTTACACATTTAGGGTTTTTTTTTCCCTTTGATTTTACATCTATCTCTGCCTCTGCCTAGGTTGGACTTAAAAAATTTAGGTGAAAGAATGAATAGCTATACATGTATTTACTATTCCTAAAAACAAAAACAAAGGGAAACTTGTCTTGCCAGAAGTAAAAACGAATTATGAACTTATATTTGCTCTTAAAGTGACAGAATGTTAGAAATATTAACATAGCAACATAATACAGAGTTTTTTAATACCTGATGTCAAGGCGAGGAAAAAAATCACACTCACATAAAAGCAAGTTATCTTTTTGTTTTTTACTATGTGTAATTTTCTTCAAGTTGACCTAAATATTTAATTTAAAATGAAAGTATTAATATTCATGTAATCACTTGTATCTGGATATAGTAAGGATTTTCTTAGCATAAATCATTGTGTGATACTAGGAAGACTGATAGTTTTGACTTCACGAAAGTTAACAGCTCTTCAACATTAAAAGTTTCACAGATAAATGACTGTGTTTAACTAGTATGAAAAAGAAAATAAAAGCCTTTAATATAAAAATGTACTTATAAATCAGTAAGAAAGCTGTTAATTAAAAGAAGATGAACAACATTTATATTAATACAAAATGGCAGTGAAACTATGAGAGAATTGTTGAACTTCAACAATCTTAAAAGTGAAACAGAAGAAAACAGCATATATAGTCTTCACTTGGAAATTGTGAGAACATTAGAAACAATGTTCCTAATGGTGGCATTACAAGATGAATGACTGGCAGAAGCATACGATCTTGTTTCCTCTCAAGTAAGCAATTTGATAATAAATATAAAAGTATTTAAAGGTCTTTATTTTCACTTTCTTTGAGTCAGTGATTCGGCTTCTAGCAATTTGCTGTAAGCACTAATCATTGATGCAGCTATGAGTTAATTGCAGTAATATACATATATGTATATAAATATATACATATATATATCAGTGAAAGCATGGGATAGCACAGATGTTCAAAAATTTAATAATCAAACACATTACCACAAAATATAAACATTAAATTATGCTTCCCAAAATGTTAGCTGTGGACCAATGATGAAAGGTTACCATGTAAAATCACTTATTATGGGCCAGGCCCTATGCTAGGTTAGACTTTGGTGCAATACCGTATAGCATTTTCACTGCCATCCAGGAAAGAGTTTTTCTGTTTTAAGCATAGTAAAATAAAACTCATGTGTGCTAAGTTACTTCAGTTGTTTCTGACTCTTTGAGTCCCCAAGGACTGTAGCATGCCAGGCTCCTCTGTCCATGGGATTTTCCAGGGCTGCCATGCCCTCATGCAGGGGATCTTCCAGGTAAGAACACTGGAGTGGGCTGCCATGCCCTCGTCCAGGGGATCTTCCAGGTAAGAACACTGGAGTGGGCTGTCATGCCCTCATCCAGGGGACTTTCCAGGTAATCCCACTGGAGTGGGCTGCCGTGCCCTCGTCCAGGGGATCTTCCAGATAATCCCACTGGAGTGGGCTGCCATGCCCTCGACCAGGGGATCTTCCTGACCCAGGGATTGAACTCGCTTCTCTAACGTCTCCTGCATTGGCAGGCGGGTTCTTTACCTCTAGTGCCACCTTCGAAGCCCAAAATAAATCTCAGAGAAGTTACGTTACTTACCTTTGTTCACAAACTAGTAATTAGGAAGCCTGGATATAAATCCAGGAAACTGTGTCTAGAGGCTACTCGTAGTGACTACTTTTAACTTCCGTACTAGACTGTCACCAGAACGCTCAGTGATCGTAGTCCAAAGGGGTGAACACAAGCGCGACACTATGCTTAATATTGTGTGAAACCCCAGCGAGCTGACATGCTTACTGGGGATCTCAGCTCTCCTTGGTCGGAGCCTCTTCCGGGGCAGTTAACTCTGAGCTCTCAGGGGAGCCACTGTCTCTCAACTGGAATAGGGCTTCGAGCCTGCATGCCTTTATTGGGGATGGGCCGGTGTTCTACCTATTTTGGGTCTTGTATCATCCGTTGCTGCTGCGGATGTAAGATCCCACCCTGTGGCCAATGGTACCTTTCCCTTGTGGATATCAAGGCTGGTTTAGAATAAGGTGCTGACACGGGTGGCAGGGAGAATGGAAACTGAAGTGTGATGAGAACCCCTTTGGAAAGGCTAAAATAGATTAATCGATTACCATTAGGAGAGAGACAGTACTATTTCCGAAGTCAACACAATTGTCAACTCTTGCCACTGACCTTTTAGTTATTTGAAAATGCAAGAGAGGTATCTGGATGCATTTTAGTTTATTTTATACCTTGCCACGGTTTATCTGGGAGCCTGTTTTTTGCATTAAACATTACTTGTATATCTTTACTCTTAAATAAAACATACGTTTGCCCTTATGATTACATTAATATTCTCTCTATAAATAGCCTAGACCAAAATAGTTCCGTGTCCTTATCTTCACTTTTAGAAGTGAGAGACTGGGACAAGGTCACGCCCTCTCAAATCCAAGAAGTGTTTTATTTATACTTGCTTTTTTCCTTCCTTTGGATGTTTTATTACAGGAAGGATTACCACATGAATAATTAAAGTTTTAAATGTACAGGGCAGAGATAAGCAAATAATTACAAGCAAAAACTCATTTTTATTTAAAGTAAAAGCAGATGCAGAGGAGAATTTAAGACAGTGCTGACTTTCTCAAGAAAGGACGGGTGCCCTGCTACATCTCAGTACACTCACTCAAAATGTGAGTAGCCTGGGGATTCAACAAAAGGGCTGCTATTCCTTTTTTGTTTCAAATCCATTAGTGGAATATTTTGGCACCCTTAGAGCTGCACAGAGTGGATTTCTGGGTTATTATTTCCTTTCTGGCAGTATTTTAATACAAGTACAGAAAATGGAAAAATTATCTTTATAGCCTCCATTTTATTGCAGAAGCAATGCAGGGATTAATCAATTTTCAGCTGGAAAAAATTCCCTAAATTATTAAGCAAACTTTTAAAATTTATTAATTCGCAGAAGGATTTTGACTATCTTTGTTTTCTCTGTTGCTGAGAGAAAATTGGAAACTTACATGAAAAGTGGATTCACCCCAAGCTCATATTCTGCATGGTGGCATTTTTGTGAGCCCTGTTAAATCCCCACATTTTTATTCTCCAGCATGACCTCGTTTTTGTCACTAATTTGGTTTTTTAGAACATTTCTAGTCTGATGTGAGTTTTCCTCTTAATAAACTCCCGGGATCCATGAATTCCAGTCTCCGTGCCTTTTACTGTGCTGCCTCTGTTGGGCACCTGAGCTGTTTTCCTGCCCTGTCTGAACAGTGCCCAGTGAGTAGTAATCAAAGGTCAGGGACCTTTCTACCTTTTCCATCGCTAAGCTTCCTTCTTCATTCACTAGAAATCATTTAATGGGGGTCAAGGCAATGGTGCCATCTTAGGCAAGTTGTATTTTAAAATAACTTTTAATCATTTTTGTTTAAGAATGTAGTGTTTAAAAAGTAATTTATTTAGCAAGGATGGCAACTTAAGCTCTCTATGTTTGGGAATTTATATGAAGAAAATATGGCATTTATATGAAGGAAAGAAAAGCTGATCTCTTTTTTTTTCTTGAATTATGAAGTTTCATTCAGAGAGGTGACTAAATAACCTGAAATAGGGCATAAAAGACAATTTGGAATAAATTCCTTTCTAATATAATTACTTGATTCAGAGTTTTTTTATACCTAAAATTAGATTTTCTTTGTTCTTTAAATAATGTGCACTCTTTTGGAAGTTTCAGGAAGTCTTAAGATCACCAGAGAGCTCTTTAATTACTATTACAGAGCTTTAAACTATGTTCCCTTCTGTTCTGTTCTCCTGACCTAAAAGTAAATGAAGCTTTAATGAGGCCAGAGCTATAGTATGGTATGGAATTTGATTATACATGGAAGAAAATCTGATTCAACTATTTAAAAAATTAAGGGCTATTTCAATTTTATTTGGCTTTAAAGGGCCTCATTTATCTTTCATAATTTTCCCCTTAGAAACATATTTCTAGTTGGGTGATGTTATGAACCTCTCATGCAAAAAAGCTGTGTAACTTCTTTGCGTGTGTCTTATGTATTTTCCTTAAGACTTGCCTAGTTTAAATTACCTTAAGCCAACAAATTTTTTAAAAAAGCAAAGAGAGTAATTCTAGATATGCTGAGAACATAACTTTCAAGCAAACAAATAAGTGCCTTACTTTTGACCTCTAGGTCTACACACACACGTGCGCACACGCACACCTGTCCCCGAGAAGCTGAAGAGCCTGCGCAGTCCCTTTGTGTTATGACTTCTGTCCACATACTTCATGTGTGACACGCACGTGGTTGGAAGAAAGCACGTGGCCACATTCACGCAGATACACACATACATTCACGGTGCGTGTATATTCTGCGGAGAACCACATCCTGTCCCACATCTTCAGCTCTCATCCCTAGATGATGGCCCTTCAGCTGCTGGTGTCAGGAAGGCCTCCCAAATCTCAATCCTCAGCCCAGCTGGACTCCTCAGATTCAGTGCTGTGATCGAAAGCTCTTTACTAGCGGCCTCACTCAGTCTAATGTCTTCACTGTGGCACTGAAGCTCTTTCTGCATTGTGACTCCAATCCATCATTATAGCTTCATCTTCATGCTTCTTCAGCCTTATTGAATTAAACTGACTCAAACACAACTTGCTGCCCCAGAAGGACTTTCTCAGGCACTTAATTTATCTCTCATTTACTTCCCTGTTCCCTTCTTCAGGGCTCAACTCCCATGCTCAGAAACCATAGGTCTATCCCTGTATTTTAAACCCTGGGCTCTAGAGGGGTAATTGGGGTTGGTTCAGTTCCTTTATTTGACTTTCAGCCACCAATGGGATTATCATCTTTCCTCCTTGGAGCTCTAATGCATATTTATACAGAACCTCTGAAGACACTTCAGACAGACTTGTATTTATTTTTGGAGTTGTGTTTTTCCCTGATCAAAGTGAACATACCTCGATTTCAGAGGTAGTTCTTCCACAGTAAAATGCCTAACATTTTGACGATTATCTTTAAATGTTAACTTTCTCTTCTCTAGTTTTATAAATCCAATAACTCCATCCTAGAAAACTGAAGTCCATTCTTCCCACACCCCTACAGGCACTTACTAACAAATCTCGTCTCTTTGACCATCTGAGATATTACAGCCCAGGCAACTTACGTGGCAGCCGTAGCAGCCCAGGAACATGCTGAGGTCAAGATGCTCTTCCCCCACCTCAGTGAAGATGCTGGTCCTCCACGTGCTGAAGCAGCAGCATCCCATCAGCCCAGCATCAGTGCCTTCCTCCTGCTCCCTCCATACAGACGCGCAGTTTCTTCTTTACTTGGTTCAGAGGGTAGTTATTTAATGGAGCTATAGTTTCTTCTCTGTTATCATAGAGACCTTAATGGAGAGATAAAACTGAAGATTTGAAGACAGATCAGTCTTGGTAAATAAGAATATCAACTTAATAACATGCCGTTCTCCTGGAGGAAATTTGATGTATAGAATGTGTTCCAGTCCTGAATCAGGGCAGCAGGCACTGAAGGAAGAAATTTTTTTTTAATCACAAGGAGAAAAGTTGGCTATACTTTATATCCATAAATAAAAATTCAGACTTATCACTTGCCAGGAAACTGGGAAAGAAGACTACTCTCTGCCAAATTCACTTACATGAAAACTGCTTTAAAATTGTAGATACCATACCAAAGGCATGATTTTTGAAGAAATAATTGAGAAGCTGGACTTCATTAAAACTGAAAATGTGTGTTCTGCAAGAGACAATGTAAACAGAAAGTGAAGACAAAGCACAGGCTGGGAGGAAACATTTGCCAAATACATGTCTGACCAAGAACCCCCCCCCGAGCATACAAATAACTCTAAAGACTCAACAACAAGAAAATAATCTGATTACAAAAATGGTCCAAAGACCTCAACAGACACCACGCCAAAGAAGGTATACAGATGATAAACATATTAAAAGCAACTTCTCATATTATGTCATGAGGGAGATGCAAATTAAAACAACAACAAGATGTCACTGCACACTATTAGGCTGGCTGGAATCAGAACTCTGGCAGCGTCAGATGCTGGTGAGGGTGCCAGATGACAGGAACTCTCCGCTGGTGGGAACTCAGGATGCTGGATCCTCTTTGGAAGACAAAGTTTGGCAGTTTCATATAAAACTAAGCGGATTCCTTATCAACTGAGCTCCAGGGAAACTTGAAACATGGAGAAACCTTAAATGCACAGCAAGTGAGAGAGGCCACTCCGGAAAGTCTGTGTCATGTCTGGCTCCAACTAATGACATTCTGGAAAATGGCAAAGCTGTGGGGATGGTAAAAAGTCCAGTGGTTAGCATGGTTGGAGAAGGGCATGAAGAACAGGCAGACCAAAGAGGACTTTTAAGGTAGCAAAAAAAAAAAAAAATACTTTGAATGATACTGAGATGATGGATACATGTCATAATGCCTTTGTCCAAATCTGTAGATTATGCAACACCAAGGGTGAGCCCTAAGGTAAACCGTGGACTTTGGGTGATGTCAGTGTGGGTTAATCAGTTGTAATCGATGTCCTGCTCTGGTGAGGGATTTTGATCTTAGGGGAAACTGTACGTGTGTTGGGGCAGGGAGCATGTGGGGAATTTTCATACCTTCTCCTCAATTTTACTGTGAACCTAAAACGGCTTTAAAAAAATGATGTCTTAAAAAAGTCCTTCATGAAGTAGCCATGGGTAATGTAGCCATGCTTCTACCTCATCCTGACCCTCCTCACTAAGTAAGAACTGCTCAGATGAGGAATGAGAAATATGAAGGAGTCGTGGGGAGCTCCGACGGTTATGGTTTCCTTACTCTCCTTTTACAAGGGGAAGGCTGCAGACTTTTTCAAAACATTTGGTGGAGAATTGGTCTCCTCTAGTAAGAGAGCTAGCTAACAACGAATAAGTTAGAAATCTTTATTCATTCTAACAGAACCATGCTAGAAAAATTACTGCTAGGTAGGAAATGAGCACTAAATATATTGTTTAGAAATTGTGTTTGGAAATTTCCCCCCTTTTTAAGATTCAAGAAAAAGATTGTAACAACACAAAAAGGGACCATGAGAAAACCAAAAAGAGGACCTGCACCTATCTGCTGGTGTGGTGGTTAGCCATTGGTTTTTCTTGGATATCTTCAGCTCTTTTTCCACACAGGTGGTAGAAATGTGCTTCTAAGCCCCCTTGAAGTTAGGTGTGGTCACATGACTTGTTTTGTCCAACGACATATAAGCAACACACATGCATTGCTTCCAGGCACAAGACTCTAAGAGCTGGTGTGTCCACTCACAGTAGCTTCTTCCCTGTGGGATGATGCCTGGTGACACTGCAGGGGAAGAGCTTCTCTCCACCTGAGATTCCCTGTGATGGTGACAGGAGGTGGTTCAGTTCACCAGCTCAGTTGTGGCCGACTCTGTGTGACCCCACGGACTGCAGCACGCCAGGCCTGCCTGTCCATCACCAACTCCCAGAGTTTACTCAAACTCCTGTCCATTGAGTCAGTGATGCCATCCAACCATCTCTTCCTCTGTCATCCCCTTCTCCTCCCGCCTTCAATCTTTCCCAGCATCAGGGTCTTTTCAAATGAGTCAGCTTTTCACATCAGGTGGCCAAAGTATTGGAGTTTCAGCTTCAGCATCAGTCCTTCCCATGAGCACTCAGGACTGATCTCCTTTAGGATGGACTGGTTGGATCTCCTTGCAGTCCAGGGAACTCTCAAGAGTCTTCTCCAACACCACAGTTCAAAAGCATGAATTCTTCCGTGCTCAGCTTTCTTTATAGTCCAACTCTCACATCCATACATGACCACAGGAAAAACCATAGCCTTGACTAGAGAGACCTTCATTGGCAGGAAGTAGAGCCTGGTACTAACTGTAATGTGATCACATGGTGTGAGCAAAAGGCTTACAGTCAAAACCTGAGCTAGTGGGTAAACTAAGAACTGTCAAGTCCAAGATTTAAGCAGAAACTGAATGTCTTTATAAAAGAGAAAAACAGAGAGAGTATGAGTAAAGCGTGTGAGAGAGTGTCTGAGACACCAGCTCCGTGAGGAGTGCGGTACTCTAGGAGCAGATAAATGATGACAGTTCAGGAGAAAAGAACAGAAGCATATGCATATTTAGAAAACATGTGACTTTTTACTTAATAAAATCTGGTAATAAACCCAGTAATTCATGAATAGAGAGATTGCAAAAAATAAGTGGTTTAAAAAGGTGAACAGAAGCTTCCAGAGAGGAGAGCTGAGATTAAAAGAGAGCTGGATGAGATTGGAAAAAATATTTGGAGTTTAAAAATACAAAAGTGAAATGGAAATCTTTCTTGGATATACTAATGAACAAAGCTGACACTATAGAAAGAGAGAAAGAATATTGAACTAATGACAATATTTTCATTATAAAAAATAAATAGCATAAATAAACTAATGATTTTACTAAAACAAAGATGACTTAAATTCAATGACTCTTGGGGCAGATTTTAATTGAAAAGCAGAGTAACACAGTAATAATGGCAAATAAAATACCTGGCTACTTAAAAATAAATCATAGTTCTTAAATGCCTGGTTATGTGAAGAGAGAGAATAAGAAATACTCAAAATAACAATAATAATATTTTAGACATAAATGTGAAAAATTTGAAAAGAAGACCTTAAATGTGGTTGGAAACCTCATTGTGGTAATCATTGTTTAAGAAAAGATGCTTTATCAAAATTGGTGCTGAAGAAGTAATAAGCATGTTTGTATAATTAACCTTGAGAGATACTAAAAGTTCATCATAGGATTATATCCATGAGAGCCCTGGCCTCAGATAGATTCAAAGGTTATTTCAAAAAATTTCTTGCACATAAAAAGGAAAGTCTTGAGTGTACTTTAGAGTGTTCATACAGCATTGAAATTAATAGCAGAAAACTAACAAAAAAGAACATTGTACATCAGTGTCTGCTAAAATAAGTGTATTCAGGAATCTTAAATAAGATGCAAATAATTTGAATTCAGCAGGAAATAAATGAGGAACAAAGTGAATTTGACTTTTAAAATATTATATCTATTAAATCACAGAGTATAATGTTGTTTGTTACATTCAAAACACATTTCTGATAAAAAGTCATGCTTAGTAGAAAAATGCATGATAGAAGCATTCATTTGAGAAGAAAAGCCTGCTCTTGGCATTTTTATTGGAAAGTATATTGGAAAATCTGCAACAGAAAGGAAATAGGGGCAAATGGCAAAAAAAAAAAAAAAAAAAGTTGTCAAAAAGGAAACAGGGCTTCCCCGGTGGTCCAGTGGTTAAGAATCGTCCTGCCGATGCAGGGGGCACAAGTTCAGTCCCTGATCTGGGAAAGCCCCACGTGCTGCAGAACAACTAAGCCCATGTGGGGCAAGTACTGAGCTCAAGCCCTGCAGCTTCCGAATCCCACACGCTTACAGCCTGTGCGCTGCAGCCAGGAAGCCGCTGCCGTGGAAAGCCCACACACCACCATGAAGGGGAGCCCTCTCCCGCAGCAGCCGGAGAAATCCGCCCGCAGCACGGAAGGCCCAGCACAGCCGACACAGGATAAGTAAATAAAGCTTCCAAAAAGGAAACAAACTGATTTTTAATGGAAGTTATATAGTTTTAAACATTAAAAGTGCACCGTTAAATTGTATATAATCTAAAAAAATAAAATCAATGGTTGAACTTAATTATAGCCCCATGGTTTAGTAGGTAAACTGTAAACTCTTTTGTGACAGAAAAGATAAAAATACCACATAAATGCTGCTTTATGTGAAGATCACTCTATTGATCAAAGTCAAGGCAAATCTTCATAAACTGTAAGGGATGAGTCAATGATTGAAAGAGCCAACAGCTGTCCTGGGAGCACCAGAAGATCTGCGGTGGTTAGGACCTTTGCGTTTAATTGGCCATATGTGTGTGAACAGGGAGTCGGGGCAGGGGTCAGAACCGAGTTATGTGCAAGGTGGTAATGCCCGAAACTCGGCCTCTGTGCCCTGGGGCTGAATCGAATCTCCGAGACAGAGCTTTGGGTGAAGTGGAAAAGAATAGCTCTATTGCTCTGTCCATCAAAGAGGGACGCACACAAGAGGCTTGTGCCTGAAAACCTGTGTCCCACCTGGGAAAGGGTTGAGGAGTGTTATGGCAGCGGTTCAGAGGCCGGGTTGCTGATGAGGATGAGGGTGTGTGCAGAGCCTGCACTCCTTTAACCTGCCTCACGTGCTCTCCTGATGAGCCAGGTGAGTCGCTCAGTGGTGTCCAACTCTTTGCAGCCCCATGGACTGTAGCCTGCCAGGCTCCTCAGTCCATGGAACTCTTCAGGCAAGAAGACTGGAGTGGGGAGCCATTTATCAAACTGTGACCTTCTTTGGAATCAAGAATGCTGACATCTTCCATTAGTTGAGGTTTTAGTTTTGTAAAGAGCTCAACGATACTGTTATGTACTTCCCCATCCCTTGAGGTGGAACAGGACCTGCCTCAAAGCACGACTGTTTCCTGACTGCCCTTCCCTTGTCTTGGCCTCTTCTCCTTCCCTGATTAGCTGCTGTGTGAAAGTCTTCCACGGAGCCCCACAGGGTCCTGCTTGTCTCACTGGGAGGTCGGGAGATCCCGCTGGTAGTCCCCATACAGCAGGCTGCTGCAGGGAGTGCATTTAGCTAGCTGTAAGGAATGGCAACCCACTCCAGTGTTCTTGCCTGTAGAGAACCCCAGCCACAGGGGAGCCTGGTGGGCTGCTGTCTGTGGGGTCGCAGAGTCAGACACGACTGAAGCGACTTAGCAGCAGCAGCCGCAAGGAAGGGTGGGAAGAGTGGTCTTTGCCCTAGCAACAGGTATGGTCAGCGACCTATCACTGGTGCAGAAGGGAGTGGATATGGGGCTTTGGGCTGGTGGAACAAATCCTGACAACTGTCAAAGAAAGTGTGCGTTAATCATGTTCTCTTAGGATACAGTTCAACTAACAATGTTAACAAAAAGGTTAACTGTGGCCTTTCATGTTTTAAAATCAGAGAATTCATTAAAATTGTACACCTTTTGTGAAAATGCTCATAAAATTAGGAGAAGAAAACTTCCTATCATAGCTGCCATGAGACATTTAGCTAGTTCCCTTAGCTATAGAAATAAGACAATTATGCAAATATTCCACTTAACACAAACATTAAGTAAAAATAATTTAACGGAAGACATGTGAAGCCTTTGTGGACAAAATATTTGAATTTGTATAACTCAGATGGTAAAGAATCCGCCTGCAATGCGGGGGACCTGGTTTAATCCCTGGGTGGGAAGATGCCCTGGAGGAGGGCATGGCAACCCACTCCAGTATTCCTGCCTGGAGAATCCCATGGACAGAGGAGCCTGGTGGGCTGCAGTCCAGGGGGTCACAAAGTCGGACACGACTGAGCGACTAAGCATACAGCATACCCGGTATTTGGAAAAACGTTGTGTGTGCTCAGCACAGGCTGGATTTTTCCTGGCAAGAAGAGTGGAGTGGATTGCCATTTCTTCTTCCAGGGGATCTTCCCAACCCAGGGATCGAATCTGTGTCTCCTGCATTGGCAGGCGGATTCTTTACCACTGAAGCACTTGGGAAGATGTTGGAACAATGTAAACCAACAGGGATAGATCCACGAGCAAGGCTAAAATGATAAGAACTGTATAACTCTCCAAATTAATCTACACCCTCAGTGTAATCCAATCATAAGTGTAACTGAGATGCGCTGTCTGAATTGAAAATTTTATTCTGAATGTTAATGGGAGAGCAAAGGACAAAAAAAAAATTATCCAGAACAATTTAGAAATCCAGACTGTTATCATAAAGCTAGTGTTTACTCTGAGAACAGATCTAAGCACACGTGTAAACTGTACATATCACAAGGGAACAATCAGGGGAACGAGTGTGAGCAGAGCAGTCCCAGAAGTCAGGCATGAGTGGTGTGTTCTAGAATTGTATTACCAATTGATAGAAATGCAAGTTAAAATCCCAGTGAGACACCAATTCCCACACAGAAACTGGAATCGGAAATTAAAAACCTTTGACAGTATTACGTGTTAGTGAGTACATGGACCTTTCCCCAGACATATGGCAGTCATGAAAATCGGTAAAGCACTTTTGGAGAAGAAAGTTTTTGAAAATTTTAAAATTAAAAAGAAAATTTTATTATACCTTGAATTTGTCAAGATACAGTAAAATTGAAACTGTATATTCCCCATGTTCTGGGACTGTGACTCGACTGTACAGTTTATTAAAGCTCTCTTCCTATGCAGGTAAGCAGACAGGAGCAACGATGCTCATGTATCAGTGTTGTCTGTAAAATGTAAGCATGTAAGCAGCATACAGGTCCACATGCAGGAGAATGAGCATTTAGTAAAGTGTGCACTCTGGACAAATAATGGTACATACAGTGCTGAAACAAACTGAAGAGTCTGCAGGCATCCGCATAGGAAGAATCTCCAAAGCACCATACGGAGCAAAGAAGAGCAAATGGCAGAGAATAGCTGCAGCACGATACTCATTATCCAAGTTTTAAAAAGTGCAAGAAAATAGTATATCTGCTAAGTAAAGTATATTCTTCTATATCCTGGCACAGAACACAATGCCAAGTTCATATGCAGTGCCTTGAGATGACAAACCCTAAATTCATGTTAACGGCAAGCTCTGGAAACAAGCGTAAAGAGCGGTTTAGTGGAGAGGATTCATCAATTTTTTCTGTATTTCACTTATTAAGCTTACTGGGAAATGCAGAGGTTTTTTCCTCTACTTTTGTATGTCTACACTTCTTTATCCAACAAATAATCATTTCTTTTTATCAGTATTCTAATACAACACTTTGCTCGTGTTGTTTTTCAGAGTATGGTTTGTTCGTACTTGTAACGTCTATGCCATGTCTGCAGTAGAGTCCTTCTTCGGGTAGGAAATACTCCCGTCATTTGAGTTCCTAAAGTCCTATGGAAAAATAGAGACCTAAAGAGTTATTCAGGTATTAAAACAAGCGAAATAATGCCATTTGAAGCAAGAAGGATGGGCCTCGAGATGGTCATGCCAAGTCAGACAAAGACAGATGTCATATGGTGTCACATGATACCACCTGTGTGTGTGGTCTAAAATATGACGCACGATTACATACGGAACAGAAGGCGGCCTCCAGACAGAAAACACGCTTGCGCTTGCCAAGGGGGGTGGGAGGGAGGGAAGGACTGAGAGTTTGGGATTAACAGCTGCAAACTCTCATATGAGGGACAGTTAGACAGCAAGGGCCTAATGTGTAGTGCAGGGGGCTATATGCAGTGTCATGTGATAAACCATAATGGGAAGGGATGGAGAAAAGTGTGTGTATGTGTATAACCACTTTGCTGTACAGCAGAGATTAACACAACATCGCAAATGAATTGAAGTCCACTGTCAAAATAGCTGTTTTTAAATTGAAATCAACTATATTTCAACTATACTTCAATTTGAATAAAAAAAGTCTCTTTTGCTGTCTCGTGTACAGGGTTATTGTTACCATCTTTCTAAATTCCATATATATGCGTTAGTATACTGTATTGGTGTTTTTCTTTCTGGCTTACGGGGAGGGAGGAGGGAGGGGGGTTCAGGATGCGGAACACATGTATACCTGTGGCGGATACATGTTGATGTATGGCAAAACCAATACAATATTGTAAAGCAATTAACCTCCAATTAAAATAAACAAATTTATATTAAAAAAAACTGGAAAGCTAGGTCAAAGAGAAAAAAAAAAGTTATTTTGCCATTCTCCGTAGAACTGATTCAAAACTAACTAACCTCCAATCAAAAAAAATTTATATTAAAAAGTTATTTTGGCAATGGACTGCTTCAATTTGCTTTTTTGTTTTTTTGTCAGTTATTGTTGCTATATTCTAAATTATAATCATCACGTGAATCATAATCTTAAGAATCCATGGACATTCCCACAGCAAATTGTGTGGGTGTTATCCATTTTATTGGCTATTAAATTCTCCATCAGCCTCTTTAATTTCCACAGACCCAGTGAACCCTGAAAGCAATTTAAGAAGAGATGCCAGTTCATTATTGATAGAAGCATATTCTCCTGACACAAGCTCGCAAAATTTGAATTGTGATGGAAACTGCTCTGTGACACATTTTAATCTTAAACGGGCCTTGGTTCTGAGGTCTCTGTCCCCTCTGTCAAATCATGTTGTCTTAAAATTAAATGGAATCAAAAGAATGTTGCTAGTCTTTATTTGAGGACAGTCTCGTGTAATACAGTTTTAACTGCCAGAGTTTGGTAGAAAAATAAAATGAAAGATCCTGAGTCCATGCCCGAGTACTTTCAGGAAACTTTTTTAAAAATATAAATTTGTTTATTTTAATTGGAGGTTAATTACTTTACAATTTTGTGTTGGTTTTGCCATACATCAACATGTATCCGCCACAGGTATATACATGTGCTCCCCATCCTGAACCCCCCTCCCTCCTCCCTCTGGATTTCCTATTTCTTGGAGCCTTGTGTTGTGTTGATGCCATGAAAACTGAATCCCCCAAATGGAAATGTGATCATTTTACGATCTCTCATTTTGTTTTGCATTTTTAAAAAAACTGTGGGCATGCGCATTAGCACAGGTTCCAGAATTCAGCTGGAGAGGCACTGGCGCGGCGCCCGCAGAGGAGAAGCCCCTCCGCTCACTCTGCGTGTGCTGCGTTGAGTTCCCTCCTCCAGCACCCTATTTAATGGCCCCTTGCATAGTGACCTTTAAGTCACCAAATCGGGTGACTTTCCCAAGTCTTTATTCTCTTTGACTACTGTGTCTGAAATTCTGAACAACCTTTAAAATAGTCCATCTTTAATAGCTTCTGTGTTCCTTGAAATTATTTGACTTAATTTTTTTTAAAGCATGGAAAAGTATACGCCTATTTTAATGAATCAAGTGATAGAGACACAGCTGGGAAGAAGCTCAGAAATTTCCTCTTTCCAGTCCTGTATCTCCACCAACCCATCCCCCAAAAGTGGTCAATATGAATAGGCTGGAAACTGCTTAATGTTCTCTGTGCTCAGAGCTATCGAAATGTGTAGATACATAGATTGTTTTTTGGTTTGGTTTCACTATTTACAAATATTGGACAAAAACATACATTGCACATTTAAACATGCTTTTGAAAGGCAGTTGTGTGTCATGCACTTCTAGACCCATATGAAAACTCTTATAAAATTAAGAATAGAAGAAAACTTGCCATCATAGCTACTATGAGACAAACTAGTTGCCTTAGCCAGAGAAATAAGAAAAAGGTGTAAATATCCCATTTAAAATAAAGATAGAAATATTAAGTAACTAAGAGCAAGTTTAATGAAAGACACGTGAAGCTTTTATGGACAAAATATTTGAACTGTTTGAAAATATGTCAGTAAAGATGTAAACCAACAAGGATAAAACTGTATACATCCACACACCAGGGATATATCTGTACTGATGTATATGTGTGTGGTTGTATGTATGCATAGAGGTCCTTTTTAATTTTATATAGAACACGTCCACTTGTATGCTCTCCTACGTGTTTACTGTTTCAAAGAAGGATGTAAGAAGAGGAAGGGAGCGTTAGGTCACCCAGTGCCCCAGTCCACTTGGCAACTCCACGTTCATTAGCCCTTTGCAGAGCCCTCCTCTGGTTAGGAAGTTTGCAGATCAAGGAAGCTGCCCTTTAGAGCCCGAATCTGTCCCTCTAGACTTTGCTCTGGGTCCGCAGGCTCCTGAGGTCCCTCCAGGGTCTCTGTGCGCCTCTGCCCCAGACCGCCCTCCCAAAGAGGGCAGCCCAGAGACCGCTTTTCTTGCCAGCGGAGGGTGGAGGAGGCGAACGCTCAGGGCTGTGTCACCCCGGCGTCTAGACATGCGTGTGACAGGCCTGACAGGAGAGGGCTCGGCCTGGGAGTAAAGGTGGATGAGCCTAGACCGGGAGCCCGAGACCAGCGCTCTACCCAGCCACCGCGATCTAGAGCAAACGCCGCAGACATGCAAGGAGTCGAAGCCTGAAGCTCTCCCTTTAGGCCCTGAGCAGTTTCTGTTTGTCAAGATGGGAGAATCCAAGCAGTTTAATCGTTCACTAGTTCACGATGGAACCGAAATACGATCTATGACGTAAGTAACTGGGGGTGGGGGTGGGAAGAGCCCCCATTAATACTTGTCTCCCAGGCTCCGCCCGTGTGAGGATGCTGCTGTCTCCGCCTCGCTCTGCACGGAGGCTCTGGAGACCCTCCATGGGCTCTGCCCTGGGATTTCCGTTTCTGCATCAGCTCCTCTCCTTAACCTCTCTGGCTTGCTTCCACCGATAGAACACACGGAGGCGGCCCTCGGAGGAGGCCGTCACCACGACTGGGGCCAGCGTGTAGGGGCGGCCACACGGGGCTCCTGCGGCAGCGATGGAGGGGCACTCCCGCTGGGAAGGGGTCCGCCCCAGTCAGGAGAGCAGGGAGCTGAGGGCCCTCGCTGAAGCATCCTCGGGCTCCCGCTCCGTGTTCAAGACCAGCCCGTGTTTCCGTCCGCCGGCCTCCAGCGCCGGCCTCCAGCGCCGGCCTCCAGCCCCGGCCTCCAGCGCCGGCCTCCAGCGCCGGCCTCCAGCGCCGGCCTCCAGCCCCGGCCTCCAGCGCCGGCCTCCAGCGCCGGCCTCCAGCGCCGGCCTCCAGCCCCGGCCTCCAGCGCCGGCCTCCAGCGCCGGCCTCCAGCGCCGGCCTCCAGCGCCGGCCTCCATCCCCGGCCTCCAGCGCCGGCCTCCAGCGCCGGCCTCCAGCCCCGGCCTCCAGCCCCGGCCTCCAGCGCCGGCCTCCAGCGCCGGCCTCCAGCCCCGGCCTCCAGCGCCGGCCTCCATCCCCGGCCTCCAGCGCCGGCCTCCATCCCCGGCCTCCAGCCCCGGCCTCCAGCCCCGGCCTCCAGCGCCGGCCTCCATCCCCGGCCTCCAGCCCCGGCCTCCAGCGCCGGCCTCCAGCGCCGGCCTCCAGCCCCGGCCTCCAGCCCCGGCCTCCATCCCCGGCCTCCAGCGCCGGCCTCCAGCCCCGGCCTCCAGCGCCGGCCTCCAGCCCCGGCCTCCAGCCCCGGCCTCCAGCCCCGGCCTTCCAGCGCCGGCCTCCAGCGCCGGCCTCCAGCCCCGGCCTCCAGCCCCGGCCTCCAGCCCCGGCCTCCAGCGCCGGCCTCCAGCCCCGGCCTCCATCCCCGGCCTCCAGCGCCGGCCTCCAGCCCCGGCCTCCAGCGCCGGCCTCCAGCGCCGGCCTCCAGCGCCGGCCTCCATCCCCGGCCTCCAGCGCCGGCCTCCAGCCCCGGCCTCCATCCCCGGCCTCCAGCGCCGGCCTCCAGCGCCGGCCTCCATCCCCGGCCTCCAGCGCCGGCCTCCAGCGCCGGCCTCCATCCCCGGCCTCCAGCGCCGGCCTCCATCCCCGGCCTCCATCCCCGGCCTCCATCCCCGGCCTCCATCCCCGGCCTCCAGCGCCGGCCTCCATCCCCGGCCTCCAGCGCCGGCCTCCATCCCCGGCCTCCAGCCCCGGCCTCCAGCGCCGGCCTCCATCCCCGGCCTCCAGCCCCGGCCTCCATCCCCGGCCTCCATCCCCGGCCTCCAGCGCCGGCCTCCATCCCCGGCCTCCAGCGCCGGCCTCCATCCCCGGCCTCCATCCCCGGCCTCCATCCCCGGCCTCCAGCGCCGGCCTCCAGCGCCGGCCTCCAGCCCCGGCCTCCAGCCCCGGCCTCCAGCGCCGGCCTCCAGCCCCGGCCTCCAGCCCCGGCCTCCATCCCCGGCCTCCAGCGCCGGCCTCCATCCCCGGCCTCCAGCCCCGGCCTCCATCCCCGGCCTCCAGCGCCGGCCTCCATCCCCGGCCTCCAGCGCCGGCCTCCATCCCCGGCCTCCATCCCCGGCCTCCATCCCCGGCCTCCAGCGCCGGCCTCCAGCCCCGGCCTCCAGCCCCGGCCTCCAGCGCCGGCCTCCAGCCCCGGCCTCCATCCCCGGCCTCCATCCCCGGCCTCCAGCGCCGGCCTCCATCCCCGGCCTCCAGCCCCGGCCTCCAGCGCCGGCCTCCATCCCCGGCCTCCAGCGCCGGCCTCCAGCGCCGGCCCGGCAGAGCTGGGAGGCAGGGTCTGGCCACCGCGAGGATCTCACAGCCAAACATATTGGGGACGTTTTCAGAACAGTTCTGCTCTGATTTACTCAGCCTCTGAAAAAGACTGCCAATTTTAGGCTAGGAATTTTTACAGCTTATTATTCAAGGGTAGAGAAGGAATTTATGGTTGTCTATGGTGTGTGAGTCCAAACACGTTACTGTTATTGCCAGCACGACGGCTTTTCCTCTAATAGGAACACTGGAGTTTCCCCACTAATAATAACAGAGATTAATGGGCCATAAGCAAACATTTTCAAACCAATTATCGCCCCATAGTGAAGATATATGTAAGTGTGTATATAAATATAATAGTTAGACAGAGATAGACAGTTAGTCCTCTGGTCGGATAACTGAACCCAGAGCTACCGAATTTCCCCATTTCTTTTGTTGAATGCTTCTTTCAAACGCAAAAGATATCTAGCAGTAGTAATAGACTAAAGATTTAGTATTAGTAACTTTGGAATGAAATAAAAAATGCACCAAATTCTTATGTCTTGATATTTTATTTATTTTGAATTCTTACAACGATCTAGAATTTCGCATCTTTTTTTTTTTCAGCTGGGAAACTAGAGGCTTAGAGATGTTATATAGCTCAGCTGTGGACACACAGCTGGAGATTGCCAGCACCAGTATTCAAGTCCTATTCTCTCAGATCCTGAGTGTCGTGTTTTCTTTCATTTGACCTATTTTAGCCAAGCAGTGTCCAGTTAAATCGGGGTATCCACTTAGCTAGCCAGGCAGGCTCCTGAAGGAATGGAAATAGGGACCTCCCTGGTGGTCCAGTGGTTGAGACTCTGCTTGTCCACCTCAGGGGACATGAGTTTGCTCCCTGGTTGGGAAACTAACGTCCTGCATGCCAGGCGGCACAGTCAAGAAAAGAAAAGGAAAAAGAAACTGAAGGTAACATAGGCCTTATTTTTTAAAAAAGGAATAAATGGAATTATATTCCCTCAGATCATAAACTCCTTATTGCCAAATTCAGACTTAAATTGAAGAAAGTAGGGAAAACCACTAGACCATTCAGGTATGACCTAAATCAAATCCCTTATGATTATACAGTGTAACTAAGAAATAGATTTAAGGGCCTAGATCTGATAGATAGAGTGCCTGATGAACTATGGACGTAAGTTCATGACATTGTTCAGGAGACAGGGATCAAGATCATCCCCATGGAAAAGAAATGCATAAAAGAAAAACGGCTGTCTGAGGAGGCCTTACAAATAGCTGTGAAAAGAAGAGAAGCAAAAAGCAAAGGAGAAAAGGAAAGATAAAAGCAGCTGAATGCAGAGTTCCAAAGAATAGCAAGGAGAGTTAAGAAAGCCTTCCTCAGCAATCAATGTAAAGAAACAGAGGAAAACAGCAGAATAGAAAAGACTAGAGATCTCTTCAAGAAAATTAGAGATACCAAGGGAACATTTCATGCAAAGATGGGCTCGATAAAGGACAGAAATGGTATGGACCTAACAGAAGCAGAAGATATTAAGAAAAGGTGGCAAGAATACACAGAAGAACTGTACAAAAAAGATCTTCACGATCCAGATAATCACGATGGTGTGATCACTCACCTAGAGCCAGACATCCTGGAATGTGAAGTCAGGTGGGCCTTAGAAAGCATCACTATGAACAAAGCTAGTGGAGGTGATGGAATCCCAGTTGAGCTGTTTCAAATCCTGAAAGATGATGCTGTGAAAGTCCTACACTCAATATTTCAGCAAATTTGGAAAACTCAGCAGTGGCCACAGGACTGGAAAAGGTCAGTTTTCATTCCAATCCCAAAGAAAGGCGATGCCAAAGAATGCTCTAACTACCACACAGTTGCACTCATCTCACATGCTAGTAAAGTAATGCTCAAAGTTCTCCAAGCCAGGCTTCAGCAATACATGAACCATGAACTTTTAGATGTTCAAGCTGGTTTTAGAAAAGGCAGAGGAACCAGAGATCAAATTTCCAACATCCTTTGGATCATCAAAAAAGCAAGAGAGTTCCAGAAAAACATCTATTTCTGCTTTATTGACTATGCCAAAGCCTTTGACTGTGTGGATCACAGTAAACTGTGGAAAATTCTGAAAAAGATGGGAATACCAGACCACCTGACTTGCCTCTTGAGAAACCTGTATGCAGGTCAGGAAGCAACAGTTAGAACTGGACATGGAACAACAGACTGGTTGCAAATAGGAAATGGAGTACGTCAAGGCTGTCTATTGTCACTCTGCTTATTTAAGTTCTATGCAGAGTACATCATGAGAAACGCTGGACTGGAAGAAACACAAGCTGGAATCAAGATTGCCAGGAGAAATATCAATAACCTCAGATATGGAGATGACACCACCCTTATGGCAGAAAGTGAAGAGGAACTAAAGAGCCTCTTGATGAAAGTGAAAGGGGAGAGTGAAAAAGTTGGCTTAAAACTCAACATTCAGAAAACAAAGATCATGGCATCTGGTCCCATCACTTCATGGGAAATAGATGGGGAAACAGTGGAAACAGTGTCAGACTTTATTTTTTGGGGCTCCCAAATCACTCCAGATGGTGACTGCAGCCATGAAATTAAAAGACACTTACTCCTTGGAAGGGAAGTTATGACCAACCTAGATGGCATATTCAAAAGCAGAGACATTACTTTGCCAACAAAGGTCCATCTAATCAAGGCTATGGTTTTTCCTGTGGTCATGTGTGGATGTGAGATTTGGACTGTGAAGAAAGCTGAGCACCAGAGAATTGATGCTTTTGAACTTGGTGTTGGAAAAGACTCTTGAGGGTCTCTTGGACTGCAAGGAGATCCAACCAGTGCATTCTAAAGGAGATCAGTCCTGGGTGTTCATTTGAAGGAATGATGCTGAAGCTGAAACTCCAGTACTTTACTTTGGCCACCTCATGCGAAGAGTTGACTCATTTGAAAAGACACTGATACTGGGAAAGATTGAAGGTGGGAGGAGAAGGGGACGACAGAGGAAGAGATGGCTGGATGGCATCACCGACTCCATGGACATGAGTTTGAGTAAACTCCGGGAGTTGGTGATGGACAGGGAGGCTTGGCGTGCTGCGATTCATGGGGTTGCAAAGAGTCGGACACAACTGAGCGACTGAACTGAACTGAACTGAATAACAGAATAAGGAGTAGATTCACAGCAGTTTCCTAGCAGGAGAGATCATTGTGGCCCCTGTAGAATGTCGCTTCATGCAGGAGGCTGACCGAGCAGAGAAGAAATTGTGCAGAGGCACCAAAAGGTGGTAGTTGTGGGGAGTGAGAACTGTATGCACTTCTTAATAGAGCCACTTTGCTAGGGTACCCTGCCACGACATTACTCTTCTTACTGGCCCAGGAGAAGTGTGCCGTGAAGTATCAAGGTTATCTTTACGATGACCGCAAGGTATCTAGAGTATATATATTCAATGCTTCCTCCAGAAACACAAGAGAATATAATAAATTAGGGGAAAAAAGTACAATAAGTATTATCATCTAGGAAATGTCTGAAGAAAAATAATTACTGAAGAAAATTTTTTAAATAGGTAAAATGAACAAATATGTAAGGAATACAGCTGAACCATTAGACTGGTATTTGTAAACTTGAATTATCTGAAACAGATAATCTGAATTATCTGAGCCTCACCCTGAGCTTTCTTTTTTGTTTTGTTTTAATTTTTTTTTTTTTTAGTTTCTACTGGAGTGGTTTTGATGTACGATATTGTGTTAATTTCAGGTGTACAGCAAAGTGATTGAGTTATACATATACATATATCCAAGCTTCCTTGATGACTCAGATGGTAAAGAATCTGCCTGCAATGCAGGAGACTGGGTTTCAATCCCTGGGTAGGAAGATCCCCTGGAGAAGGGCATGGCAACCCACTCCAGTAAACTGGCCTGGAGAATCCCGTGGACAGAGGAGCCTGGTGGGCTACAGTCCATGGGGTTGAAAAGAGTCAGACACGACTGAGCAACCAACACTTCCAATTTTGATATCCACTCTTTTTCAGATTCCTTTTCCATATAGGTTATTCTAGAATATTGAGTAGGCTTCTGTGCTATACAGCAGGCTCTTGATGACTGACTATTTTATATGTAGTAATGATATCTATGTCAGTCTCTAACTCCTAACTTATTCTTCACCTCCCTTTCACCTTTGGTAATCGTAAGTTTTGTTTCTAAAATCTGTGAGTCTCTTTCTTGGTTTGTAAATAAGTTCATTTGTATCATTTTTTTGGGTGCCGCGTTTCAGTGATGTGTGGTACTTGTCTCTCTCTTACTTCATTTAGCACGAGCTTCTCTGGGTCGTCATGCTGCTGCGGATGGCGTTATTTCCTTCTTTTATTATGGTGGACTCCTGTTCTATTGTGTATATGTACTGCATCTTGTTTATCCATTGATCTGCTGACGGACACTGATGTTGCTTCATGTCCTGGCTATTGTAAATAGCGCTGAAATGAACATTGGGATGCATGTATCATTTTGAATTATGGTTTTCCCTGGGTGTATGCCTAGGAGTGGAACTGGATCATAGAGTGGGTCACATCATATTTCTGTTTGTAGTTTTTAAAGGAGCCCCCACACTGTTCTCTGCAGTGGTTGTTCTGTCTTACATTCCCAGCAACAGTGCAGGAGGGGTCCCTTTTCTTGACACCTTGCCGAGCATTTGCTTTTTGATGATGGTCAAAAATTCAACACCCGAGGTTTCTGATTCAGTGGTTCTGAAGTGGTTCCTGTGAATTTTCTAGCGTAGAAAGACCGCCAGTGATACTGATGGTGAAGTGGCTTCTGCTGGTTTGGGACCAGCTCTGAGAACCATGGCCAACATGGAGGAATGAGGCTGTGGAATGCCTGAGGCGAATCTCCAGACAAACGTCCATTTGGTGGAAAAGGTAGTGTGTCGAATTGGAACTGTGTCTGATCACGTCTACTGCTATGGAGCCTACGCCCAGCTTATCCTGCGCCTAGATGTTACGCTAGGCATAACCCTGAACACTCCCACAGCTCATCGGTAGGAACAGTTCCCGGGAGGGACGCCCCTGCAGCTCACGTGTAGGAACAGTTCCTGGGAGGGACGCTCCCACAGCTCATCGGTAGGAACAGTTACTGGGAGGGTGTCACTGAGCCAGGAGCAGTGTGTCGTGTTGGCTCAAGAGGAAGTATCAGGTCAGTCACTAGAGAGAGAATGTCTGAAGTTTCTACATTTAAAGAACTGTGTACAACGTTAATATTTTATGGAGAGATGAGGAAAAAGACTAAATTGGGAACTCATGTCGACCGCTCACGGAGGTGATCACGGACACGGTCGGAATTTAATCAGAAACAGCGAAGCTCCCGGTGCATTTCCGCTCCCTGATGCTCTGACAGTGACTCTGGCTCTAGGATAACGGAATTGTAACGGCACACGCAGTGACGAATGTCGTAGCTAGAATCCTCTCTGGGAAATTTCTGTACAGACTTGTTGGAGGGGTTTATAATGGACGGATGATGATAAGACGATATTTCAGTTGTACATGAAAAAGTAAAGTTTAGCATGCTGCTGCTAAGTCGCTTCAGTCGTGTCCGACTCTGTGCGATCCCATAGACAGCAGCCCACCAGGCTCCACCGTCCCTGGGATTCTCCAGGCAAGAACATATAGTGGGTTGCCATTTCCTTCTCCAATGCATGAAAGTGAAAAGTGAAAGTGAAATCACTCAGTCGTGTCTGACTCTTAGCCACCCCATGGACTGCAGCCCACCAGGCTCCTCTGTCCATGGGATTTTTCAGGCAAGAATACTGGAGTGGGGTGCCATTGCCTTCTCCGAAAGTTTAGCATACATAGTTGCATTTCTTGATACAACTAACTGATCACTTCTCCAAGGAAATGTTCAAAGCAATGGAGCTGATAAATCACGTAGTTGCACTTATACTTTATTCAAGTCATTGGCAGCATATGTTGGGGACAAGTAACAGGCTGGGGAAAACAGAAAATGCATTCTCTTGGAGATCCAGAACTGAAAAAGTACTGCAGATGCTACTTAGAATCATCTCTCAATTTCAGTGTTTCTGTAAACTTTTTGGTTCTAGTCAAAAAATGTCAGGAATGGAATGTGGCTCTAGTATATTCTTCTTAATTTCTCATGATTGAATACAGAAAAAGGTTTGCCATAGAAATTATGGCAATATTCTACTTGTATATGACCCCTTTCCTTATCTTTGAATTGGCCATGTAAAGCTATAATCAAGTAAAAAAATTTCATTTAACGTATGTTCAGGCAAGTTACTTTCAAGTAAAGGTCTACAAACTTTTCCAGGTAGTCCCACTATGGGACAGTTATCTTTAAGGATGAACTAACAAAAACATATCAAAATTAAAGCATACAACCTGTTCATCCATAAATAGACATTAAGTACAATACTTAATTCCAGACTATATTCAAAATATTTAAATAAATGTGAGATGAAAACATAAGAACTACAATATATATCATTTTTTTTATATTTTAAAGCAATAAGGACCAAAATTTCTAAACATGTGTTAGGGCTTAGAAGATAAACTTTCCTTATTCCCTTCTTTAAAAACAAGAGCAACAAGAACAAAAAAAATTTTCAGAAGCATATTTTTTATATAATGTTTATTTTATGTTAGAGTATAGTTGATTAGTTTCAGGTGTATAATAGAGTGATTCAGTTCATACATATATATATAAATGTGTGCATATATATGTACATATATCCATTCTGTTTCAGTCTTTTCCCATATAGATTATTACAGAATACTGAGTAGAGTTCTCTGTGCTATATAGTAGGTCCTTTTTGATTTTCAATATATAGTAGCATGCATATGTTAATCACAGACTTCAATTCATCCCATGTAAGAGATATCACATGGTATTTGCCTTTCTCTGTCTGGCTTACTTCACTTAGCAGGACAGTCTCTGCGTCCATCCACATTGCTCCAAATGGCTTTATCTTGTTCTTTTTTACGGCTGAGTAATATTCCATTGTACGTATGTACCACCCCTTTCTTATCCACTCAAAGTGTATTGTAACTGTACTGCAGAGGTAGTCAATGATTTTTTTATTTTTTTGGCCCCACAGTGTGGCACCGCAGGATCTTCCTTCCCTACCAGGGAGAAGACTCCCACCCCTGCCTGGGAAATGCCGAACCTGAGTCACTGGACAGCTAGGGAAGCCCCAGAATCAGTCAGCTTGGAACTGCCTTAATCCATTTGAGCTACTGTAACAAAAATACCTCGGGGTGGGTGGTTTAATTAACATTTATTTCTCACAGTTTTGGAGGCTGAGAAGTCTCAGCTCATGGCACTGCCAGATGCAGCGTCTGATGAGAGCCGGCTTCCTTTTTCAGGAGAGGCTGGCTTCTCTCTGTAACCTCACGAGACAGAAGGGGTGAGGGAGCATTCTGAATCTTTGTTAGGGCACATCGCAATCACCAGGGCTCCACCCACATGACCCAATCCCCTCTCAAAGGCCCCACCTCCAGATACCATCATATTGAAGGCTAAGGTTTCAGTCTGTGAATTTGGGGGGACACAAATATTTAATCTAAAGCAGAAACTGACATTATGAGTTCATCCAAAACTCAAGGAAAAAGCCAATATCCAATATTCTCATGGAGATAATAGAACATAGTATGATTATCTTGTGTGAAGATTAACCAATCTTTAATCAGTTTAATAAATCCATCATGGTTTACATACCAAAATCTGAGAATGATGATGGAGGAAAATAAATTTCCTGGCCAGTGTTACATGTGAAAGTTGAAGTAAATATGTATGTAAACAAAATACTAAAATTTAATTTTCCATATTAAGAGAACAGTGTACAAGCAATAGGGTTTATTCTAAGAGTGCCAAAAACTTTCAATATTACAGAATCTTATAAAGCATTTTATCATTCAGTAGAAAGTATTCCTAACAAAGTTAAAAAACAGCAAAGATCCCATTATCACAAGCTCCCCAATATTTAAAACAGCTCAAAGTGTTCTTGATAATGCAGTAAGATAGTAAAAAAGTATAATCATTTTAGCTATTATAATGAATAACATAAAATCATCATTATTTGCAAATAACATACTTAATCAACTAAAATCTGTTGGTAATAAAGTTCAGTAGTGTACTTAATTATAAAAGCTTGATAGGGATGATATTAAAGTTTACAGATGGTAGGATATAAAATTGAATAGAAAATTATTCATTTAATAATTTACTATGAAATTAATGTACCTTGAAATAAGATTATCAAGAAATATGTAGGACCCAAATGATTTTAAAACACACAAAGGGGCAGGTAATAAACTTTGATGAAAATTTTATATAACAGTAGAACATTTTTCTCCAACTCTATGTACATGTTTAGCAAATCACAACGAATATTTCAATTTTGGGGGATTCTTTTCAAAATTAAGTTTGTTTGGAAAAAGAAATCAGAGAACAGTGAAGACCATTCTGACAAAGAACCGTAAAGCTGGGGGAAGGGGGCCAAAAGTAAGGGTTGCATTAACAAAACATGAAATAAAGTCAAAATCCTCAAAACACCGATGACTTGAATTCAGCAACTAAATTTGGGCATGTATAAAGGTTAGACGTCAGACTGAATTCAGCTTGCCATGATCTGATATTTAATATGGATGAGCCATTGCCACCAACAAACATAGTTGCATCTTTCTTTTGCCCTTCCCCCTTCCAGCTTAGTCACTGGAGACTGATTTGGGGTTTCAGGTTGGCGTCACGATCAGACACTGTTGATGCGGCAGCAAAGCTCCGTGTGCTTTCCCCTGATCAGGACACCAGAGGAATGCTAAGAACAGTGCCCAGAGTTACTAGCAGATCCCTGAAAGAAGCCTAAGAAAGAGAGGAAAGCTAAAAGAAGATGTTATGGGGAGGGAGGTGGGTGGGGGGTTCATGTTTGGGAACGCATGTAAGAATTAAAGATATTAAAATTTAAAAAATAAAAAGCTAAAAAAAAAAAGAAAGACAGGAGGAGGACATGCAGAACAGAATGAGGAGGGGACAGAGAAAGGGAGAGGAGGAAAAAGAGGAGGGGGCCAGAGAAAGGAGGAGCGGAAGAGATGGAGGAAGGGAGCGGAAGAAATAAACCGTCAGTATGGAGAGAACGGTGCAGATGAATAACAGAAAAAAAAGACCCGGAAGCTCCTAGCGTTTAGAACATGACACGGATGCTATATGAGCAATTAATTAGCAAAGCCATCACTTTGCCTACAAAAGTCCATAGAGTCATGTACAGATGTGAGAACTGGACCAGATAGAAGGCTGAGCCCCAAAGACCTGATGCTTTAGAACTGTGGTGCTGGAGAAGACTCTTGAGAGTCCCTTAGACTGCAAAGAGATGCAACCAGTCCATCCCAAAGGAAATCAGTCCTGAATATTCATTGGAAGGATGGATGCTGAAGCTGAAGCTCCAATACTCTGGCCACCTGATGTGAAGAACTGACTCACTGGAAAAGACCCTGATGCTGGGAAAGATTGAAGGTGGGAGGAGAAGGGGACGATAGAGGTTTAGATGGTTGGATAGCATCACTAACTCAATGGACATGAGTTTGAGCAAACTCCAGGAGATTGTGAAGGACAGGGAAGCCTGGTGTGTTACCGTCCATAGGGTCTCAAAGAGTTGGACAGGACTGAGTGATTGAATAACAACAGAAGCTGGTTAATATTTGGGAGGCAGCATTTGGTTACTGTATCAAATTGCACAAAGTGTAAAACATTTGAAAGTTTGCAAAATAAGTGACAAAAATAAAAACTGAGTATTTGAAGTCATCTTATAAATTAAAGGGAAAAGATTAAAATACCCAATAGAAAAAGTGGGCAAAGGACATTAGTATGCGACTTGTGAAATATAAATATAGTCAGTATTCACATACATGAAAGATATTTACTCTTAGTAGTAATAAAGAAATACACAATGAAGCATACATGAGTGATCATTTGTTAAGCCAGATTTCAATAGGATGAATGCATACAGAAATACTCACCAATTTTAGTAAGGATGCAAGGAAAAGGGCTTTCATGCATTCTTGCTATTGTATTTCTAGAAGGCAGTTGGGAAGAATGTGTATATGCTTTGCCTGATGTTCTTTCTCTTTTAGGAAATTATCCAAAGGCCATAATTACAAGGGCATGCAAAAACATGTATGTTGGTTAGTGGAAATGATTAAAAAAATCTTGACAAATCCATCCAAGGCAATACTATAGAACCATTAAAAGCTCTCATAGTTTGCAAGACTTGAAATGCCCAGAACATATTTATAAAGAGTTGGGAAGTAAATTTAAAACTTTCACACAGGTATATGCTACAGTTTTACTTAGTATTCTGTACATTGCTATTTTAATTTAAGAATACACCTTAGAAGCTTTTTCACCGATGGAGCTTTAAATAACTTTGCTTCTTTTTCAGTCTGATGCGTCTTTGACAAATCTCAGAGCTAACTCAGCCGCTTGTCCCGCCGGGGCTGTCATGATGGGAGTCTGGGGCTGGCCTGAGGCCGCTGTAAAGCCTGCTGGTGTCTGAGGCAAAGACGGTCTTAGACGTGCGCGTGCGGGTAATGCTAGTGTTACTGACCACGGTTCTTGGACTCCTTAACCAGTAGGAATTGAGAAGAAGCCAGAGGAGGAATCCAGGCAAGGCTTTGTGGGGGCCCCGCTGCAGGCGGGGGAGGCAGGAACAGACCACACGCTTCTGTGGGTGGGGGCGGGGGCCGAGCTGTTTCCTTGCGGCCGGGAGGGTAGGGTGTGTCCAGGGGCTGGCCGGGGCTGTCTTAGGGGGTCTGCCCACCCCTTTGGGGGTGTTGAGTGCAGCGCGGGGGGCATGCACAGGACTCTGCCTTTGCTCCTGGCTCTTCAGAAATGTCAGTTGACTTTTTTTGTGATTTTTTTTGTCTCTCGTCTATATTTGTGCCGACTGTACAGAGTGTTTTTAGTCCCCGATGGTTTCTTTGCATTTTGTTGCTGGAGGAGACGTGGGTCCAGGGGCACGCACTGCAGCAGAGGGTCCCAGGTCCCACGTCCCACGTCCCAGCCTGTCTGAGTATCATCGGTTACGACTGCGCGTTGAGAACGTCACTGTGCTGGTCTCTGCGGCTCCTGCGGCCTCTCAAGCGCGGTGGTTCCCTCGTGTCCATGCGTCTCCTGCTAGCTCTCACTGCATTCCCTTCGGCGCTGGGGACGGGAGTGCTGCAGACCAGGAGGGGCCACGTGCCGCTCGCCCCTGGCAGGGACTAAGTGGCTCTTGCCACACGTTCTCCCCTGAGCATCCGATCAGCTGCCCTGACCAGGGAGCTAGTCCTGCACAGGAACCTGGCAGCGATCCCTCGTCACGTCCTTTGCTGACAGTCTATATGGGCTTAAAACTGTTTTCCTAAGAGTCTTCAGAAACGGTTCGGAACTTAGCCCCTGTTTGGCGGGGTTGGGGAAGTTGAGGAGTGAAGTCTCATGGCCGCTTAAATATCCGACATTGAGCAGGAGCACTTTAAACAGGGATTTTAACAGATCCCTTAGAGAACTTTATTCAGAGTTCCCCAAAATAGAAGCAACGGATATTCACCTTTATTAAATTAATGAGAAGGAATATTGTTATTTTTAAAATTGTTTGTTTTGTTGTCGTAATACAAATTATGCCTTGTACGACAGATGAGGAATATGTTTTAGAAGATGTTTCTGTGGATTTTTGAATAGGCAATGCTGTCAGGAAAGAAAGAAAACCAAGGCCCCTCCCTTTTGAATCCCCTTTGATGAGAACTTTTTTGACGGACTGGTGAGGCGGTCTCAGCACATCCAAGGTTGAAAATCTGAAAAAAGTGCCTTTTAATCCTTCCTTCTAAGCCTCATGGTCCCCCTGAAAATTCAGTCGTGTTCCCTAATGAAAGGACAGATTGCTTGGAACCTTCTGTTAACAAGAGCTTTTCTGTTCTCCTCTTTTATGACAGAGGTAAATCATGAGAAAATAAGCACATATTTATTTATTTTTAATTTTTTTAAAGCTTTTTATTTAAAGTCACACGCATGTATGTGTGTGTGTGTGTGTGTGTGTGTGTGTGTGTGATAGAGAGAGGGAGAGATTCAACTTTCCAGGGCACATTCTGGAACAGTTTATTGATTTTAAGTTTCTGTAACCATTAGATCTGCATTTTCAATGATCACTGATGTATACTTTCGTGATAAGGCAGGGGTACAATAATAATACCAGCAAAAAAACTTCATTTATAGTAAACATATTCTTTTTGTGCATGAGAGTCTATTATTCAATTTTTAAGTGATATTGATTGGGATGATTGAAACAAAATGAGCATTTCCAGATAATTTAAGAATTCAAACTCCTCTTACTATGAGTATTTTTTAGAAACGAGAGTTGTTGTTTTGTTCCTTATGTTTGTGCAAGAGCACAGATGTTAGTATATTACACATCATGGAAGAATCAGGGAAAAAATCAATTAACTGATCTTACAATTAGACCCAAAATGTGTTTGCCGGGTTTTGTATGTAAGTTGATAAATAATAATGCTGAAAGTGCCTTACACATTAAAAAAAAATCAATACAGTGAATCAAGAAAGAGTAGAATGTTACCTCTACACTCCTGCAGTTTCTTATTTCAAACCTTCTCAGTGTGTCCTTACTTTATCTGTTTACAAAGGAAATGAATTTAAAAAGAAGTGCCTCTGGGAAGTATTAACACCCCTTTGATTTCTGGATGATCTGGTCACTTCAATTTATGTATAGCTTCTGTTTGCTGCAATATAATTTGTGAGAAGATTTACAGCAAATACCCCTTCAAAGATTAAACGATGCCAGTAATACTAGACGGGCTTCCCAGGTAGCTCAGTGGTAAGAAGTCTGCCTGCCAGTACGGGAGATGTGGGTTCCATCCCAAGTCGGGAAGATCCCCTGGAGAAGGGAATGGCAGCCCACTCCAGGATTCTTGCCTGGAGAAACCTATGGACAGAGGAGCCTGGTGGGCTACAGTCCATGGGAGTCTCAAAAAAGAGTTGGACACCACTTAGCAACTAAACAACAAAACACCACCACTGAATATGCGTTTTAGGGACGCTTGTCATTTGGATGAGAGCAAATTACCATAAACTGGCAACCAATCTTTGCATGAAAGCAAAGCAGATACCACTTTCCAATTAGAAAATTTCTCCTTTTTTATTCTGTTTCTCTGTAGGGGAAACAATGTTACAAAATAAACTATCAAATTTCAGATCTAGCCAGTATTTTTCCACCAGCTAAATGGAAAATAAGTATCTTCCATTTGTGATAGTCAAGTGTCTCTGCTTAGCTATGTGAAACTGAATATAGAGAGGGGTGGGTTGGAGGATGAAGTCTGGCTGAGTCTTTTATCAGCAAAAACACTTCTGCTTGTTTAGAAGCACTCACAAGGAAGTCTTAAGAGCTTGCTAGCCAATGCAGGGGATGTACAAGATGCGAGTTCCATCCCTGGGTTGGGAAGATCCCCTGGAGGAGGGCATGGCAGCCCACTCCAGTGTTCTTGCCTTGGAGAATCCCAGGGACAGAGGAGCCTGGAGGGCTACAGTCCGTGGGGTCGCTCAGAGTCGGACACGACTGAAGCGAGTTAGCACACACAGCAGGCACAAGGTAGTGTATTGGAAGATACCTTCTCTAAAGATACTCATCTCACATGATCATCAGGCTCATGATTCAGTTGGTTTACCAAGGACTCGCCGCCTCTAATCACTGGTGAAAACTTACTTTTTCTATCTTTTGAGTTTGCGTGAGGCCAGTTTCCAACGGGTGATTCAGCGACATTTAATTCATTATCCAGCAGTCTACACATGTGCTCCGTAGCCTCTTCTCCTCTCTGCTTGCTTGGCTCTGCATCTCGTTCCTCCCACCTTTACTTCTTTGTCCCGTTTTCTTCTGTCCGCCCTTTTAACGCAATAAAATATTCTTTTATCGAAACTGATTTTGCTCTGTCAAAATAGACTCTCTCAGAAAAAAAGATTTTCTTTTTTAAGCCTGCCAGATTCATATGCTTCTCCTCGGCCCTGACATTCTTAAATTATGACTGAATCTTCTCCCATTTCTCTCCATAAGAATGAAAGATTCATACATAGAGCAAGAATGCTCTAGTCGGAAATGGCTATGTATGCCTAGTGTGGTTGGTTCCTATTTGCTTTTTTCTTATTTTGGTGCTGGTTTAGTCACTAAGTCGTGCCCGATGCCTTGTGACCCCATGAACTGTAGCCCACCAGGCTCCTCTGTCCATGGGATTCTCCGGGCAAGATTACTGGAGTGGGTTGCCATTTCCTTCTCTAGGAGATTGTCCCAACCCAGGGGTCAAACCCAGGTCTCCCGCACTGCAGATTCTTTACTGCGTGAACCACCAGGGAAGTCCCTTTTCTTACTTTACATGTAATGAAAAGGCTTTTGGTTGTGCCTGTGAGATTCAAATCAGTCATAATGTCTAAGGGCTCTGGAAGGGTCCCTCTTCTTTGTGGTCTGCCGTACAATTTAGAATCCACACATGGCGTACAAAAGGTTTGGGACCCTTAAAAGATAGCTGTGCCTATTGATAATCCTTAATAGGCAATATTCCTTTTCAGTGACGGATGCTGTAGTATGTTAGTGTAAGAGGATGTCTGATGTTAATTTTCCTGTTGTCTTGAAAGGATAGCTAAGTATCCACCCATAATAAAAAAAGAGAGCAGACGCATCGTGAATGGACTCATTGAAGGGCATTAGATTCAGTGATAAGAGCCCGACCTTCACTCCCTGCCCATTTCCCAAAGATTCAGATTAATTCAAGGGTTAGACGTGACTGGAAATATATTATTCATGTTAAGAGATTTCTCTTCCTTTTTTTTTGTGTGTGTGTGAGGAAAAATGGATGGAAGATGGTACCTGCCTACCAAATCCAGGGACTCCAGGAGAAATTTGATAGCAGCTAACAATGGCACCCCACTCCAGTACTCTTACCTGGAAAATCCCATGGACAGAGGAGCCTGGTAGGCTGCAGTCCATGGGGTCGCTAAGAGTCAGACACGACTGAGTGGCTTCACTTTCACTTTTCACTTTCATGCATTGGAGAAGGAAATGGCAACCCACTCCAGTGTTCTTGCCTGGAGAACCCCAGGGATGGGGGAGCCTGGTGGGCTGCCGTCTATGGGCTTGCACAGAGTTGGACATGACTGAAGCACCTTAGCAGCAGCAACATTTGTTGAGTGTTCACACACTCCATGCCAGGGGGTGGAGTAAGTGCATCACAAGTACCGCAAAGTCCTCTAAGGCAGAAGCTGCTGTTACTTCATATTTACAGATGGGAAAGTTGAGGAACAGACAGATATTTTGCTCAACGATATATACAACTATCACTTGTCAGATTCTGGCTCCAACCCCATCTTTTCTGGATTCAGATAATTTACATATGAGAAGTTATATGGCCCTTCACTCCTAGGGATTATGGTGAGAAAGAAAGACTAGGACCTGTTCCCTGACTGGAATCTGCTTTTACATCGCACTTGTAGGTATGAGCTCTGTGCTTATTTACAGAGGAATAAAAGAATTAGAAAGAAACTCAGGTGGATGGAGTGCATTTCCGCTGTTTGTTCCAGTGGCTTGCACAGAGTTCTTGGGCATTGAATGGACACCGTAGTAAGTCCAAAGCCCAGGTTGGTATTTGTAATAACCTACCCAAAAGTGGTGCCTCTCAGGCAAGGGGCCCACAGAGTCATAATCACGGGGTGATGCCTGTGCAGGGAGTGGGCGGAGGGAGCATGTGCAAAAGCTCACACCCAGGCCCAAGCCATGCCTGGGGTAGGGAAGGATGGACCCTGCAGGGCTTCCCAGAGAACCAGGACCTCGCAGGATAGGGACCACTTGGTTTCCTGGCCAAAGGAGAGAATTGTGAACCAAGAAAAGATTCTAATTGCATCTTCATTTAAACATTTTTTAAGGTTAATCACACTTAAAAATATTATTTTGCATTGGAGTACAGTCCGTGGGATTGCAAGAGTCAGACACAACTCAGCCACTAAACAACAACAACAAAATAGTTGTTTCACAGAGCTGTGTTTGTTTCAAGTGTACAGCAAAGTGATTAAGTTACGCTTACACTTTGGCCACCTGTTGTGAAGAGCTGACTCATTTGAAAAGACCCTGATGCTGGGAAAGATTGAAGGCGGGAGGAGAAGGGGACGACAGAGGATGAGATGGTTGGATGGCATCACTGACTGAATGGACATGAGTTTGAGTAAACTCTGGGATTTGATGATGGACAGGGAGGCCTGGCGTGCTGCAGTCCATGGGGTCGCAAAGAGTTGGACACGACTGAGCGACTGAACTGAACTGAACTGCTCCATGTATTATTCTTTTTCAGATTCTTTTCCCACTTAGGTTATTACAGAATATTGAGCAGACTTCCCTGTGCTGTATAGCAGGTCTTTGTTGATTATCTCTTTTAAACATAGTGTGTGCATTTCAGTTCTAATCTTCTAATTTATCCCTCCCCAACGCTTTTCCCCTTTGGTAACGAAGATATTTTTTTCTCTAAGTCTGTGAGCCTGTTTCTGTTTTTTAAATGAATTCTTTTATACCATTTTTTAGATTCGATATATAAGTGACATCATATATTTGTCTTTCTGTATCTGACTTGCATCGCTTAGTACGACCAACAGTCTCTAGGTGAACATGCATTGCTGCAAATGGCATCGTTCCACTCGTTTCAGTGGCTACTCCGTTGTTTACACACTGCGTCGTCTTTATCCAGTCATCAGCTGATGGGCGCTTAGGTGGTCTCCACGTCCTGACTGCTGTGAACAGCGCTGGAGTGAGCTTCGGGATGCATGCGTCCTTTTGAATGGTTCTCTCCAGGTGTATGCGCAGCAGTGGGATTGCTGGGTCATATCCCATCCTCCTCTTTGTGCCAATTCCCTCTCTCCTCTGATGCTCCTGGATCCGTAGCCCTGCCTTTGCTCTCGTCAGCACTAATTTTGCTCCCTTCACATGCCCTTCTTCCCCCAGCTCTGTTTTCATTTTATTTTTTGCTTCTGTTTTGGGCAGTTTTAAGATAGGTTTGGTGTGGGGAAAAACACAAAATCTGGTGCCAAGAATTAGAATTTTGAGCTGTCTTATGCTTTGCAAGAATAGAAAGAATAAGCATAAGTAATTGCAATGAGATGATATATGATATTATGTTTAAATAATTTGTGCCTATATTTTTTCTTTTTATCAGCTATGCAAACTAAAGTGAACACGTGGTTGGAATAACTGTGATCTCTTGTTTTTTTAAAATTTTTTTAAATTTTTTTAGTTTTTTATTTTTTTAATTTTAAAATCTTTAATTCTTACAGGCATTCCCAAACATGAACCCCCCTCCCACCTCCCTCCCCCTAACATCTCTGTGGGTCCTCCCCATGCACCCGCCCCAAGCATGCTGTATCCTGCGTCAGACATAGACTGGCGATTTAATTCTTACATGATAGTATACATGTTAGAATGCCATTCTCCCAAATCATCCCACCCTCTCCCTCTCCCTCTGAGTCCAAAAGTCCATTATACACATCTGTGTCTTTTTTGCCGTCTTGCATACAGGGTCGTCATTGCCATCTTCCTAAATTCCATATATATGTGTTAGTATACTGTATTGGTGTTTTTCTTTCTGGCTTACTTCACTCTGTATAATCGGCTCCAGTTTCATCCATCTCATCAGAACTGATTCAAATGAATTCTTTTTAATGGCGGAGTAATACTCCATTGTGTATATGTACCACAGCTTTCTTATCCATTCATCTGCTGATGGACATCTAGGTTGCTTCCATGCCCTGGCTATTGTAAACAGTGCTGCAATGAACATTGGGGTACATGTGTCTCTTTCAATTCTGGTTTCCTTGGTGTGTATGCCCAGCAGTGGGATTGCTGGGTCATACGGTAGTTCTATTTGCAATTTTTTAAGGAATCTCCACACTGTTCTCCATAGTGGCTGTACTAGATTGCATTCCCACCAACAGTGTAGGAAGGTTCCCTTTTCTCCACACCCTCTCCAGCATTTATTGCTTGCAGATTTTTGGATCGCAGCCATTCCGACTGGTGTGAAGTGGTACCTCATTGTGGTTTTGATTTGCATTTCTCTAATAATGAGTGATGTTGAGCATCTTTTCATGTGTTTGTTAGCCATCCGTATGTCTTCTTTGGAGAAATGTCTATTTAGTTCTTTGGTCCAGTTTTTGAGTGATCTCTTGTTATTTCTGACCATTGACTCATACCATCCATTTTCAGGTCTGAAATGTTAGAACAGGAAAAGAGCTAAGGTTTTACCCTTTATTTTATGATGACATTCTATATTTCTTGCCCTGATGTAGTGATAATTTTTGGTTTCCATGAGAGTTCCCTCCATAATTAGCAAAGGCCAGTTATCTCATTTAATGAAGAAAAAAGGAAGATGCGTGTGTCACCAACTGTAAAACATACGGTAAGGAGAAAATCACATATCTTTACTGTGGTATTTTTCCCAACAGTTCCCAAATGCATTTTCTTATTTAATCCATAAAATAGCACTGATATAAGCAAGGGTGTGCCTTCACCATTAGTTTTTTAAAAATAACATTTGTCTTGGTATCTTTGAATGGTTAAGTTGAGCTTCCACGGCTGAAGGGTTGGCAGAACTGGGTCTCGAATGTTGGCCTTGGGATTCTTGGTTCAGGCAGGTGTCTGGTAAAATCTCCTACATCTGTGTAGGGTCCCTGTGCCAAGAGGAGCATTGTCAAAGCATTTACTGAGGTATAAACTGTAAGAGTGGCTGTCATAAATTACAGCGTCTAAGACAATTACACCACATACTTCTGGGACAGTGACTCTTTCCAACTTAGATTCTGAACTGATGCAAAGCACTGAATCCTAGCGTTTCTTCCCCAATATCCCAGAAGCATGGAAATGCTCTGTATGAACAATATTGAATTAATTCATGAAGAAACAAATTTCCATCTTAGTTTTGCCAGTGCCCATCATGACTGTCGCCATTTCCATTTTCCTAATTTTTAAAAAAAGTAATATGCAAATTTAGTGAATATTGTCCACATTGGCATTCTGCCTGGGGAATCTTTTGATATCACATAAGGCGAAGAATTGATGCTTTTGAACTGTGGTGTTGGAGAAGACTCTTGAGAGTCCCTTGGACTGCAAGGAGATCCAACCAGTCCATTCTGAAGGAGATCAGCCCTGGGTGTTCTTTGGAAAGAATGATGCTAAAACTGAAACTCCAGTACTTTGGCCACCTCATGCAAAGAGTTGACTCATTGGAAAAGACTCTGATGCTGGGAGGGATTGGGGGCAGGAGGAGAAGGGGACGACAGAGGATGAGATGGCTGGATGGCATCACTGACTCAATGGACGTGAGTCTGAGTGAACTCTGGGAGTTGGTGATGGACAGGGAGGCCTGGCATCCTGCGATTCTTAGGGTTGCAAAGGGTCGGACACGACTGAGCGACTGAACTGAACTGAACTGAAGGTTGTGAATTTTCTGTTATTTTTAAAGTTGATCAAAATAGGCTTATTGCCTTTTCCCACCTTCAAACATTCATACTATCCAAGGTGAAATAGGATATTTCCTTAGATAAGAGTATTCATCTGGCCTTCAAGTTTTTGAAGCAACAAAGTCTCAGTCCTAGGATTGGTAGAGAGATGTTGTGTTTTGAACCTCAGCACAAGTGAACTGTGTCTTTAAATCACCTCACTCTTACCTTGATAAATACAGTGTAAACCTCCAAGAACCATTGTGCCCTGCAATTACCTTGATTAAAGAAGAATAAAAAAGGTTCCACTGCAATCAGAGGGCTCTGAAACCTTCATGTCGCCAGCCTGTTTCTCCCTGCGCCTGGTCTGCAGGTGTGAAGTGAAGTAGGGGACTAGTTGTGCCTTCCTGACCGTCTTTGATTAATATCTGTTTTTCATTCTGCAAGAGCTAATCACATTTGTAATTTGCTAATCAGGTGTTTTTTTTTTTAATTAATGCTGTAGTAATTATTTAAGGAAATAGAATACAATGTTAAATATCCCTCACTGAAAGCATGTTTTCACTGCTATAGATGAAGCATTTATCTTTTCTAGGTAGTCTCATTAGGTATTTGTGAGAAGGAATATTCTCAAGGAATTGAGAAATGACAATGGAGTGATAATAAACCCAGCTGACAAACGTGGCATATTTGATTTGATATTTAGATTGTGGTGACCAAGCATTCATGGGATTTGGGCTCAATTAAAGGGACTTTCAATAAGCAGGACGGGGTTTGTCTTGCTCTCTAATCAATTGATCTCTGGTGTATACCCTTATCTGCTTCCTTACCCAGTCAAATTTGGTTGCAGTTTATTTTGATGATCATAAATGTCTTCAATTCTTTTTAGATTTTCAGTAGCTTTGTCATTTTGAAGTCTAGTTAAAATATGCTTGGCTATTTCAGTATTTTAATGAGGGAGAATAAGAAACAAAGCGTTAATAAGGTTTTAATTTTATTGGCGTGTGGTTAACTAGTAATGTGTTCGTTTCAGGTGTATGGCAAAGCGATTCAGTTACACATACACATGTATCCACTCTCCTTCAAGTTCCTTGCCCATTTAGGTTATCACAGAATACTATAAGAAGACTTTAAACAGTTTGAAGAGAACTTTGCTGGAATCCCAGGCAACATTTTTATTTCTACTAGATGATTAAACAGAAAATATTAAGTGTAGAGAGTTTCATTCATTTACTTCCATCTTTTTTTCAGATTAGAAGCCTTTGCTGTCATTACCTGGAGATATTTTCATGTCCAGTCAGTCATACTGTTAGAAAGCCAGAGGGACTTAACAGCTTGATTGCAATACAGTCTTGGTCAACCTTGGTGAAACAGTTCACACATAAATGAAGTTAAGATGGCGAGGCATTAAAAATCATAAGTGATTTATAGGAGGTTGGATTATCCATGTTTCCTTAGGGGCCTATACTGGACATTCGAAATGGTCTTTAATAAACTTATTGTCTCAATCATTATTTCCAGTCCTATGGTTTTCTATGAATCATTAATTTGTCCTCCTTATAAAGTGTTATGAGATATTACAGTGTCCTCGTGGTTCTATTATGATGAAAAATGGTATCTTCTCCATAATATCCATTTAAAAAGACAAAAAATTTGATTCTGATGTTGGTGTCTGGGAAGACAAAGAGGAATATCTTTCTCACGTATTCTTTTTCTTTCTTCTGTGTGCTGCGGCCTGATGGAGCACAAGTTTTGTTGAGAAGGAGAAGATAAAATTGAATTAAAAAAATCTAATTAAGATATGCACATTCCAGGGTAAAGGGATACTTTTGAGGAGATTCTCAAGTTAGAATCGGTGAATTTGAAATGCTAGGTAATAAAAATATCATGTATATGCTAACTAAGCTCATTCTCTAGGGAATATTATCTAAAAGCAAAGAATATGTTTGGCCAATGGTAGCATTTGATGGTGACTAAGGTCTCTCTCTCTCCTTTCTGTAGGAAAAACCATGTACTTTGGTGGAAAACTGCATTGTCCACAACACATCCTTCCATCTTACCTGATTCTGACTCAGTCGGAGCTGTTCTCCGGTTCTGTAAATTGTAGATAAGCTCTGCAGGGACAAGAGAGATTCGGGTAGTATGTTACTGGTGTTGGCAAAGGTACAGATATTTAAGAGGTGCTCAAGATGCCATAGATGAGCTTACTCCTGACAAAGCCAGATGAGTAAAAACGAAATCCACCTGTGGTCCATAGAGAACAAATACACCGACCCTCCGAGCAGTGAGTCTTTTGACAATTCTCCAAAAAGGAAAGATGAAGCAAAGTTTTGTGTGTAGGGGATCATGGCAATGGCCCAGCGGTAGATATCAGCAAACCCTATCTGAATTCAACCACAGGCTTCAGGGGACTGCTTCTGTCTGTAAAGAACGTTGGTCCCTGCTTCCTGAGTACCCGGGAAACACACGCAGGCAAGGATGGTTGTGAGGGTGGTATAATCATTAAGTCTCGGTCCGTGGTGTGTATTTACTGAGTGCATTACTGTCCTAGGAGATGAGGATTATAGAGTTAAACTCTAAGACAGAGACCCTTCCCTCAAGGACCTTACATCCCCAGAGGGAAAGAAAGAAAGTTATAAGACGAAAAATAAGATAGTTTCAGCTACAGAAAATATAAAATGGTTCGGCCTGCCTGGTGGTTTGACGGGTGGGGCTGGGGAGGACAAATGTGAAAAAAAGCTTACATGTTGAGCAGGAAGCAGACTTGGGAAGGTCTGAGGGAACAGTGTGCGGAGATGAAACGTTAAGGGCATGGTTTCGAGGTGGGAATGAAGTTGTTGTGTTTCAGGAGATGCAAGTCTAGTGTGTGGCCGGAAGCATCTCAAGGGCTTTGGGGGAAAGTGGTGATGGATTCAGAGACGCAGGCTGGGACCAGCAACGTGGGCCCTTTAAAAGCATGGCTGGAAATTTTTGTTTTGTTGTAAGGATAATTTCTTTTTTCTCTGTGCAATCAGCTTTATTTTCTTGTTTTTGTCTTGAAATTGTCTGAGGGAGTCTTTGAACATTTTAAAGGAAATGTTTGCATGACAGAAAGACATTTTTGAATAAAAAGAAATGGCCAGATAGAAGGATTGTGTGGAAAATGAACCCAAATTAGTCTTCTCCAATATCTTTAAAACTTTTTCCCTCTTCCCTTTCTTTCTCTCTTTCCTCCTCAATCATCCTTCCCTCTTGTAAACGGAAACTATTATTATTGTTCCTTGATGATAACAGCCCAAAATAAAACACTGAGTGTGTTACTAACTGTGTTTCTAATACTTAATATCAGTGGATATAGACAAATGAGTGACCAGGAGACTGATTAGATGGATAGAGGGCAGGATCTCTGGTTCAAGACAGAGAAGGCGTGTGGGGAGGGATGTCAAGGAGAGGCACTTCAGTAAAGACACCTAAGAGTGTTTGGTTCAGTCACTCAGTCATGTCCGACTCTTTGCAACCCTGGGGACTGCAGCACGCCAGGCCTCCCTGTCCATCACCAACCCCCAGAGCTTACTCAAACTCATGTCCGTCGAGTCAGTGATGCATCCAACCATCTCATCCTCTGTCCTCCTGCCTTCAATCTTTCCCAGCATCCGTGTCTTTTCAGATGAGTCAGCTCTTCACATGAGGTGGCCTAAGTATTGGAGTTTCAGCTTCAGCATCAGTCCTTCCAGTGAACGCTCAGGACTGATCTCCTTTAGGATGGACTGGTTGGATCCCCTTATGGTCCAAGGGACTCTCCAGAGTCTTCTCCAACACCACCGTTCAGAAACATCAATTCTTAACCTTTTTATTAGGTTGGCCAAAATGTTCATTCAGGTTTTCCCATAACGTGTTGCAGGAAAATCTCAGCCAAGTATTTGGCCAACCCAGAACATTTCAGTCCCACCTGTCCTGTCCCCTGTGGGTGGTCTGCAAGGGATAGCCCATGCCAGATGTATTTTATATTCTACGATAAAATGTATCGGAACACAGCCGTGCCCATTTGTTTTCATGTTGCCCACAGCTTCTTTTGTGCTAAAATGGCATGGGGTGAATCCTTACAACAGGGACCTTCTGACCTGAAAAGCATAAAATGTTTCTTATTTAGCTCTTTGGTGTCAAATATGCCAGTGTCTCAGATGTACAGAACGTTCTCTTGGACCCTGTGGGAGAGGGCGAGGGTGGGATGATTTGGGAGAATGGCATTGAAACATGTATAATATCATATGTGAAGCAAATCATGAGTCCAGGTTCGATGCAGGATACAGGATGCTTGGGGCTGGTGCACTGGGATGACCTAGAGGGATGGCATGGGGAGGGAGGCGGGAGGGGGGTTCAGGATGGGGAAACACGTGTACACCTGTGGCGGATTCATGTTGATGTATGGCAAAACCAATACAATATTGTAAAGTAATTAGCCTCCAATTAAAATAAATAAATTTATATTAAAAAATAAAAAATGAATAAAAACTTAAAAAAATATGCCAGTGTCTGTTCAGACAAAGCATAGACAGCAACACTAGCTTGCATGTTACATAAAAAGGTTTGTGCAGCCATGCCTTCATATACTGAATGTAACATTTGCAGCGGAACTGAATGGAAGAAAATAAATCAGTTATTTCAGTCCTGTAATCAAATGGTCTCAGTCCGGTCAGAAGGTAAATAATTCCTTGTTTCAAGGAGCAGGGCTGGTTTGCACCACTGCTGAGCCCCCGGGGCTGGGCTTGGTGGTCCTAGGGCTGGAAAGCTGAGGCTGCCATTCCTGAAGTCACAGTGGTTACTATTTCCATTTTTTGTTGTTTCATGTTCCCAAGTTGAATAATGCATTTTTGTTACTAATTATTTAGCATACCCTGAAAAGGCAAAATAAATTTACATAATAATTCGTCTCTTATAGGGCATACCCCCACTATAATTGAAAAGGTGGAGAAATAATATTAGCTTTATTTCACTAATTGGGATTCCAAGACTCAAAAAAACAAAATATTAAGAATTTATTTTTGTTTTGTTTTTCACCGCAAGTGGGTATACATTCAGTATTTATACTGTTCCATCAATGCTTTTTACTGCCTTCTATTTTGTTTCACATAAAATATGAAAAGTATGTTTTGCACAAGTTTTTTTATCAGTTTAATTACTTAGAGCTTAATTTGTTTTTAATAATTTAATAGATGAGATCAAAACAGAGCATTTGATTGTACATGTTCCCTAATCTGGGAGTGCATTAGGAAAAGCAGTTAATCATTTGCACAGAATCTTTTACTGTGACAAATAAAGAAAAGTGTAATTAAAATAAAAGCAACGGTGTTTTAATAAAGTTAAAAGGAATTTTTTTCTTAATCTTTCTGTAATTGTTCATCTGGGGTTGTGAGCCTGTCTTTCTTATTGAGAGGTATTGGTTTGACCATTGATCTTATTTTCAATGAAACTCTAATTTTTGAAAGTAGGAAAATCAAACCTTTTAAAATAAGACAGATTTGTAATTACTGTTAACTTTGAAAATTCTTCTTGACCTTTTGTTTCTTAAAATAAAAATGGTATCTAAATACACAGTTTAAAAAATCATATTCTGTGGTAAAATATATTGAAAAATAGACATCAGTTAGGATTAGGAATTAAGAGATTGATTCTTGTATATCATGACAATGACTCTGAGCATATAAGCAGACAGAACTTTGGCTTAGAGTGGTCCAGACCACGGGTGCTATTCACCCTTTAAATTTGCACCATTGAGTTAGTTGGGACACATGGCAGCTATTTCCCAAATACTTTTTCCATGGATGTTTGTTTTAAGTTCAGCTCTCCTTTTGAGTCCTCTGAAGAGACCCATGACTTCGCTTAGTTCATTTATGAAAGTATTTGAATAAGAATGTTGTCTTCTTTATGTTTTACAAATTAAAACTCAGAAGTAGCTTATTGCTTTAAATGATGCATGTAAACTTGTTTAGAATATTGTGTCAAAACGTTGGCATTATAGTTGTTATTGCATAACTCTGGTAGAAAAATGTGTTTGTTTTGTTTAGTTTTGTGGATAGGATGACACTGCCTTTCCCAGAGAAGATAAACCCACTCCGCTCAGGAATCTGTGCTTTGGCATAAACTCAAATGCTTACTCCTGGATAGCATTGGAGCAGCCTTTATCACATCATGGTAAAGTTGGGAGCAGTGGCCAAGGAGAGTGTTCCTTTGGGACATGAACTATAAACACATATCAGATTATAGAAATGGCACTTTTGCAGCTGGACTAAAAAATTTCCATCTCTCACACCTCTGCTTCCCTGTCCTAACTGTTCAGTTGAGTCCTTGACTGGCAAACTCTCCTAAGACTCTTAATATGACCTGTCTAATTTCTAATTGTGGTTTCTCAGGCTTCCCAGTTATTTTTCCAGGTAGTATTATTAATTAGAGTCACCCTAGTAGCCTCTTCAGTGTAATGGTTCAATGCAAGACGGCAGTCAGCAAGCCAATACTTGTGAACAGTTCTAATCAGCACACCTCTTCTTCTGCCTCCTGGTTTTGTTTAAGCTCTCATTCCCAGGGGAAAAAGGAGTTACTGTTATTAACAAATCATTCTAATTAAGGGGAGGACATTGAGAAGTGTTATGAGCTTGAGTGAAGATGAGTATCTTGCTTTCCTTGTTGTTTCCTGTAAGGCGAGCCATTTTGGGGAGATGAGAATGATAAGTATTATGACTGCTATGAACTCCCAAACCCAGCTCTCTTCCAAATAAAATCGGCAGTGACAGCTATGAAGGACCAAATGGACAGAACGTTTTTGTAAATTGCTGAATTCTGAGGATAACAAATGTGTGGAGGGAAACCTCAGGCGTTGACAAAATCCAGAGCTGTAAGATTTATTTGAGTGAATTTAAGCTAGCTCAGTCATTTTACAGATGGAAAAACAGAGGCCAGGCTGGGCTGTGAAATTAGCTTTGTTCTGAAACAGAGGAGATAGCATATCAAGACTGAAAGAAGCGAGTTTTGAGCTGCATAGATCTGGATTCAAATTGAACTTCCTTATTAGTTATTTGATGCCGAGGCAAATGGCTTCACCTCTGTGTGACCTTCTTCTCCACCTGTCCAAGTGGTACCTACTACACAGAGGCTAAAACGAGAGGGCACAGGTGGAAACAGTGATGTGCCTAATATACAGTAGGCATTGGGTCAGTGACGTTTTCCCCTCTTGAAGAGGTCCCGGAATGTTGAGGAACAAGTCATTCGGTTTTGATTGTGCCTTCTATTTATGCCCATAATTCTATCACTTGGGGAGTTTAGACTGCTCACTCACAAGCCTCATGCCATAATCCTTCCATGACAAAAACTGATTTGATGGTGATGTGTTAGGGTAACGGTGACAAGGTCAACTGAGTTCGATTTGCTTTCCTCTCTAATCAACTCTATTCCTCTGGTATGTGGAGACCTTAAGAGACCTGGAGAGTTTTAAATGCTTCTATGGTACAAATGTTTATTATTCAGATATAGAACAGTTCATTTAAACTCATTTGGCAGTATTTCACAAAAAGATTTTGTAATTTCATGATGAAAGCTTAAGTGTTTTGATTCATTTAAAAGTGATTCTACCATTGGCTTTTTAATCCTTAAATGTTCTAAGCCTGAATATCACCTCCTCCAACAAGTCTTTGCTCATCATGTTATATAATTAGGTCACCTTTGACTATAGTGTTTCTCTTTCCTTGGTGAATACCATATTTTGCAGCTTCATTTGTCAACACTGGGGCTTGCCCCATAGCTCAGCTGGTAAAGAATCCACCTGCAATGCGGGAGACCTGGGTTCTATCCCTGGGTTGGGAAGATTCCCTGGAGAAGGGAGAGGCTCCCCACTCCCATATTCTGGCCTGGAGAGTTCCATGGACTGGATAGTCCATGGGGTTGCAAAGAGTTGGACACGACCGAGCGACTTTCACTTTCACTTGTCAACACCTTCTCCCTTCAATAGTCTGTAAAATTCCATGAGAATTGAGGCCAGGTCTATTTCACTGATCATTCTCTCCAAAGCACCTAGTTTTATTCATGGCATATAAAAATCCACGTTAAAGAAAAAACTGTCCATATTCTGATAAGTCTGGAATAGAAGGCTAGAAGCACAACCCGAGGCAATGGCAGACCCTGGTCTGGAAGGAGCTCAGTGCAGTTATCTGAATCCTTTTTCCTTCTCCTGGGGTGGAGAGTGGGATTTTAGACAGCTGAACGTTCATTTCGGATAATGAAACTTTTTTTCCTTGCAATTCATTGCTGGGTGAACCTTCATTCACTAGGTCATCCAGCAAATATTCATCCAATAGATCAGTAGACCTAAGAAAGCAATGGCGAAATGAACATCCATCAAGTAAACATATACACAAATATATTACTACACCTGGTGATAAATATAATGAAGAAAAGTGAAAAGTGAGAGTTAATCGCTCAGTTGCGTCTGACTCTTTGTGACCCCATGGACTGTACCCCACCGGGCCCCTCTGTCCATGGGATTCTCCAGGCGAGAACACTGGAGTGGGTTGCTATTCCCTTATTCAGGGGGTCTTCCTGACCCAGGGATCAGACCTGGGTCTCCTGCATTGGCAGGTGGATTCTCTATCGTCTGAGCCACCAGGGAAGCCCCTATAATGAAGAAAGCAAACAGAAAGCCTAATTTAAGCTGTGGAGAGACAAGCTTCTCTGAAGCTCCTCCCTAGGAAGAGACCGTAGGGCCTGAGACCCTCGCTGTCGCCTGCAGCAGCTGCTCTGCTCCCACCCTGGGGGTCCTGACACCCTTGCACGCACCTGTCCCTGGTCCCTGCTGCGTGAGCAGAGCCCTGTCACTGGCTCGCTGTGCTCCCCTCTCCCGGTGGGACTGCTGTCCTCCCTGACACCCGCTCCTCTTCACTGAGGCCCGGCCACCCTCCTCCCTGCTGATGCTTTAGCCGAGGGGAAGCGCAGTTTCCTGCTTAGCAGCTCCTGGCTCACTGCCTGTCCCAGATTCGCTGATGAACACGTTCACTCCCCTTCCCACTCTCGGATTCCTGTCGGGACGTGGCCCTCTTTTACCTTGCACGTGACTTGACTTTTGAGTGGAGTTGATTTCCATGTCTCCAGCCTTCCCCTCTGTTTCTGGGTCTTCACTGTGGGCTCCTCCTTAATATGTACAGGCTTCTTAGTTGTGGTGGACAGATTTAGTAGCCATGGGTCATTCGGGATCTTAGTTCCCCAAGCAGGGATTGAACCCACGGCCCCTTCATTGGAAGGTAGATTCTCTAGCACTGGACCATCAGGAAAGCCCCCTCCTTCCCCTTTTCTGTCCCCCTTCTCACTCCATTCGTGCCCCTCTGGGTTCCATATTGCTGTATTCGTCTTTCAGATGACGGATGATTGTGGAATACAGCAGCTGGACATACTTAGATTTTTTTTTTTTTTTTTGGACTCTTCAGTCATAGTTTCTCAACTTCAGCATTTTTGACATCTGGCGTCTGACCATTCTGTGTTATTGGGCTGCCCTGAGCACTGTTGGATATTAAGCAGCATCCCTGGCCTGTACCCTAGGTTCTGGGGGTACCCCTCCCCCAGCCGCGGCAATCAAAAATGTGTCCACGTGTTGTCAGACGTCATTTCCCAGCTGAGAACCAAGCAGCCAAGCTTCCAAGTAGTCAAGGGTTATGTGGCTTACGCCTGTACTCTTTCCTTCTCTCCTTCATTTTTCCTGGCACCTAACTGGTGTCAGAAGCCATTCAAGGCAGTGGGAATATGGTTGTAATCAACCCAGACAAAACTTTTGCCTCAAGCTCACATTTTTTTTAAAGTGGGAAAATAGAATCAACATGAAAGCAATATGTGCTTTCCATGAAGTGAAAAGTACAACCAAGCTAGGAGATAGAACAGCATTTTAAACACTATGGGTGAAGACAGAGTCTCTGAAGAGAGAACTTCTGAGCAGGTTGTTAGGCAAGTTGAGAGTTTTGTGACGACTTGGACAAAATCACTGTAGCAAGTGGGGAACAGACAGCAGAAAGTCCTTGAGCGGGAATGAGTGTGCAGGGGTTGGCAAGCCGAGAGGTGGCGGGGCGCTGGGCTGCGGGGAAGGGCAGTTGGCTGTGACGGGCGGCCACGGGAGAGCTTCAAGCCAGGCAAGAGGGGATGCGGCTTCTCATCAGGGAGAGGCGTTCTGAATTCTCAGACAGACTGACGGTGGTTACACAGTCAAGACCAGCCTTGAACAGGCCCATTAGGAGGTTCCATGGAGGGCGAGAGAAGGTCCTGCCGGAAGATGGATACTGGTATCAGAGGAGGTAAGGTGGTGTTGCATTTAGAGATGCTGCTTGAGGAAAGCCCGGCTGAACCTGCTGATGGACTGGAGGTTGGATGCAAGTGAAAGAAAGGCCCAAGAGTGACTCACAGGTATGAAAACCTAGGTGGCACTTTAAACAACAACGACGACTGTGTGTGTGTGTGTGTGTGTGTGTGTGTGTGTGTGTGTGTGTGAGTATAGCTGATTAACACTGTTGTGATAGTTTCAGGTGGACAGCAAAGGGACTCAACCATACATATCCATGTATCTGTTCTCTCCCAAACTCCGCTCACATCCAGGCTGCCATGTAACATTAAGCAGAGTTCCCTGCGTAAGCAGAAGGTCCTTGCTGGTTATCCACTTTAGACATAGCGGTGTGTGCACATCCATCCCAATCTCCCCAACTACCCCCACCCCCGACCCTGGCAACCGTAAGTTTTTGAGAACTGAGGTGACACTTGAGGCCAGCTTCTGAGATGGAGAATGTGGTCTATTGTTGTTGAAGTACAGCGGACATACGGTGCTGTGTGAATTTCTGATATACAGAGGATGTAAATGGTGGCAACTGTGCTCCTGGTAAGATACTGCACCCCTCTCCACCCAGCCTTTAACTGGGCTCCTGCAGGCTCTCTGGCTATTTTCTCTCTCTTCTCCAACTGCCTAATCATATCACAGTCTTATCTTACCCCTTTTCTATACTTCGCTTTCCAAGGAATGTAGAACATGGAGTTGAGGGTAATATAAATGTAAGTAGGTAGGTAGGTTGTTCCCGCTGTTGTTCGGAGGCTGAGTCATGTCCAACTCTTTGTGATTCCATGGAGGGCAGCATGCCAGGCTCCCTGTCCATCCTGGCTGCTAAGTCACTTCAGTTGTGTCTGACTCTTTGTGACCCCGTGGATGGCAGCCCACCAGGCTCCCCCATCCCTGGGATTCTCTAGGCAGGAGTACTGGAGTGGGTTGCCATTTCCTTCTCCAGTGCATGAAAGTGAAAAGTCAAAGTGAAGTTGCTCAGTCATGTCCAACTCTTCGCAACCCCATGGACTGCAGCCCACCAGGCTCCTCCGTCCATGGGATTTTCCAGGCAAGAGTACTGGAGACCAGCTCCTGGAGTTTGCTTAAATTCCTGTCCACTGAGTCAGTGATGCCACCTAATCATTTCATCCCTTGCCACCCCTTTCTTTTGCATTCAATCTTTTCTAGCATTAGCATCTTTTCCAGTGAGTCAAAAAATAGGTAGGTAGGTAAATAAATAATGATTCTGGGAGAGATGCTGTTAGTTAAATTAATTTCAGTGTGTTTCTCATACATATCAGTCAAATGATTATCCTCATCTAAATAATATAAAAATGCCATTTAAAATTTTAAGTTTCTGGAGGATTCCATGAAAAATATATTTAATATAATTATGAAGTAATAGCATAATAACTAGTTTCCTTAAACATATTGCCTGACTAAAACTTATTTTCAGAGAAAAACTGGTAAAAACATTATTCCAAATTGAAAATGGAGCTATAATTTTTGATTTTAATAAATTAAGCATTCAATGTTCAAAATTAAAACCATAACCAAAAATTTATAGTTGGATTAGCATTTTTATATGGGATAAAAGGGAAGATACTTCTTATGTTAGAGTAAAAATGCTTCCTTTTTGAGAACATACAGATTTATAACCATTTTATTAATGAAGCCTTGTTCAGTATTAAGTAGAAAACTTAAAATTTCTAACTATCCAATTCCTACCTGTTTTATTCATCTTAGAGGAGATTGCAAAGAGATTTACAGCCAATCAAAACCAATTCTACTGTAATTTTATTGAATACAATAATCACAGCTTTTTATTAGAATATATTGAATTTTTCTTAAATTCAGTATTAGCCCAGAAAGCCTGAGTCAAATGTGTTTGACTAACTTACAACTGAGAGGGGAACATATTCAAAATAATCTGATTAATTGGATTTTGACATTATTAATTGCACATACTAGGTACCTCTTTCATACATTGAGTTTTTGTTTTCTTTATTACTGATTTCTATCCCAACAATCCTTTTCTCTTTTATGTGGATTCTGAGGTTCTTGAAAGTAGGGAAGTGCAAGGTTGGTAATTCTCTTTTACAGAGCCTGAGAGAGGAAAACTGTTTTCATAATAAAACTATGATTTTCATTTCCTTTCTTTTTTTTTTTTTTGCTGTGTTGACATTTCCAGGGATAGTCAACAAAGCAAGGGTGATAAATGTGTCAGGATCAAGGCCATGGTACCAATTCTACTAGTGGTTACTGGGTTCTTCATACCGAGTGCAAATAATTTTTTTATTATGATTTTTTAAGTACAGTTTTAAGTTTACAGAAAAATTGGAAAGGAGATTCAGAGATTTCCCACATACCTCCTGCCAGCCCCCCTATATGCATAGCCTCCTTCATCATCAATATCCCCACAGGTTGAGTGATTGGTTATGACCAGTGAACCTCCACTGACACATCACAGTTACCCAAAGTCCGTAGTTTGCTTCGTGGTTCACTCTTAGTTTTGGACATATATGGGTTCAGACAAAGGTATAACGACATGTATGGGTTATTATGATACCATGTAGAGTGTTTCAGGGCTCTCAAAATCCTCTGATTCCACTGAAGGATTCCTCCTATGCAGCAGTAAAGCTTCATGCTTTTATTAAACCTCAAACCTTAAGTATACACATCTTTTTATTATCCTGGTGGCAAAACAGGAAGCATGCCTGCAGCGCTTTTGCCACAGATCATGATATGCCTCCAAGTAACCGCCTTTGACAGAGCAATTCTGCTGCTAAAATTTTATCTTGCATTATTGAAAAGTTTACAAAGGGATGTATCCAGTAATACTTATCCAAACACTAGAAAAAAGAAATGCCCCAAATGCTAAAGTATTTAGACAGATAATTTTCCATCTAAAGGATAAAACATGCCCAGAAGGGAAACAGCGATGTACGTTGCTATTTATCGATGCCCACATTACACAGAAGAAGGAGAAAGTAAGAGTTTAAAAAACCATCCCATGTGTGGGTGAAAATCTTACATGAATATAAAATTAGTGTGAGCATTGACTTGCCTAATGGTGCTGGAGATTATAAAGTTTGTTTCTAATTATCAAAATTTTTAAAAGTGTATGCAATAAACAAAATTTACTTGTATATTCAGGAAATAAAGCATACTTTACAGTGAAATGTATAAAGAAATGGAAAAATAAATAACCTTAATACAAGCCCAGAAGGGACTTGCTAGGTCAAAGAAAACTCGTAGATTAGATCGTCCTGTTGGAGATCATCAAACGTTTCAGGAGACAGCTGTCAGTGGAAGGGGCAGCCAGTCTGACACAAATGTCGTCTGTCTACACTGAGAAGTAAAATTAAATATGTGCATATAGATTGGCCAGTTTAATAAGCAGATTATTCATTTCTTTTTAATTTGCATAATTATGATTGTTCGTAAGACTCAGAAGTTTTAAAATATTTATTACTCATTTCCATTCCTTTCCTAATAAATTGTTTAGGCGTGTTTCACACTGCATTGCCTCTATGAGAGATTCTCTCTCTCTGTAAGTGCTCATAAGGGAAATGTGTGTGTTAAGGTCCTCAAATGCTTTGTAGATTATATGTTAATATTTTCCTCAATTATGTCCTTTTTGTTTATGGTGTTTTTAAAAAACATACAGAAAAGATAGCTTTTAGGTAGCCATACCTACCAAAATTTCTTTTTTTTTAACTTTAGGAAAAGATTTTTTAAAATTTGGTGTATTGGGTAAGAGGGGAGCTCATTTTACTGTAATTTCCTTACAGGCAAGGCCGCACAGGCTGAATAGTGTTTTCTTTCCCGCCAATCTGGGCGCCTCTCTTGCCGAGCCCGTGCTTGTTTCTGGGCTGCGTCTCTGTCCTGGCAGTTGGGCTTTCCTGCGCCTGTGCTGCGCTGTCTCAGTAATCACCCTTCTAAGGTGTCCTGATGCGATACTTTCTTGCTATTATTTTCCAGTTACTCTTTTAGACCAAACTTGGAATGAATGACAGAAATCCTTAAGTAACTATCTTCACTTGAGATTTAAAATTAAGTTTCATTAAACCTGTAAAATTTCATGCCAGAATACTGGAATTTTGTCATCAGTGAGTATGGTCATATACGAGGAGGCGGACAGTCTAACCTTTAGGCAGAACTTTGCTTATCACCCTCGCCATTATTGAAAGGAGATCTATTATTAATGTACTGATTGAAAACTCTTCAGCTTTTATAACTGAAGGTATGCTGGATAATAAGAAAATGCTTTGATAGTTTACAATTGCTGTGATTTTGAAGTCAAAGCTGAAACTCAAGCCTGGTGAGCTTGCCAGCCTACTTACTCTGGATTACCTGCAACATGTGGTTCCAGCGACAATAAATTCTACAAGAGTTCATACACCAGTGTCTTTGTCCTAATTCCTTCCTACTCCATCATCAAGAGTCAACAATTGTTTCCAACAGCTTAATAGACAGCCCCTCTCCCCAACACCAAACTGTGACATTTTCCTGTCCTCAAACCTGCTTTTGTGTGAATGGTGTTCTGCTTCGGTTCTAGTCATCAGTCTCTCCGTCCTGTCCTGGTTCAGGAGATGAATGTTTGTCCCAAAGGCCTTTCTTCTTTGTCTCTAACACCCCACCAAGTCTTCTTACTCTTCCGTCCAGTTTCACACTGGGCCACCAACATCCTCTTGAGACTAAGAGTTTATGGTGTCATGCTGGGATTTAAAACAATCACTTGTTACTTCTGATGCCTAGAGATAAAAAAATAACCTCTTATTATCTAAGCTTGGGTGAAGATGAGATGATAGGATGGCATCACTGACTCAAGGGGCGTGAGTGTGAGCAATCTCCGGGAGATGGTGAGAGACAAGGAAACCCTGTGTGCTGCAGTCCCGAGGTCACAAAGAGGGAACATGACTGAGCGGTTAAACAATAGCAACAACAATTAAAGCCCAGAGTAAGAGACACTCGTACAATTTTGATCAATGTCAGACTCATTTTGTCTAAAGGTGTTGGTGATTACAAAAAAAATTTTTTTTTTTTGCTTATCAATATTTTTAACTTTATACAGTAAATGAAAGCTGGTTTGTTGCCATTGAAACTGCTCAGTTAGAGGTAATGAGGAGAGCAATCAAGTTGACTAGTTCACCGAGTCTGGATTTCAACTTTGACTTCAGCTTCATAGCAATCGTAGATTATAAAAGCACTTTCTTATTAGCCAGCCAAAACTCCCAGCTTTCATTTCTATCTTTTCAACTCAGAAATGCACCTGTGCTTCCACCACACTAACTTGTTCAACTGATCAAACATGCCGAGCATTTTGGTGCCTGCGTGCAGACGCTGTGTCTCTTCCCGTGATGCCCTTCTCTAATCTGTCCATCTCTACTGGATGCACTTGGGCCATTCTTCACTATTGAGGGGCCGGCTTCTGCTGTCTTCCTCGGCTACCCAGACAATGTTAGTTAAATGAGGTAATGGGCAAAGCACTTATCACAGTGCTTATTCCTAATAATTACTCAATAAATGGCAATTACTTAAATTTTTTTAAGAAGTAAAATATAATTGATTCTTGATTTACAATATTGTGTTAGTTTCAGGTGTATAGTTAAGTGGTTCAGTTATATTTATCACATTGGATCCCTGGGTCAGGAATATCCTCCGGAGAAGCATATGGCTACCCACTCCAATACTCTTGCCTGGGAAATCCCATGGACAGAGGAGTCTGGTGGGTCATCGTCCATGGGGTCATAAAGACTCGGATATGACTGAGCGGCTAGACGACAACAACTATGTGTGTGTGTGTGTGTGTGTGTGTGTGCACACACTAGTAGTTAGTAGGTAGGTTAGTTGCTTAGTTTTGTCCAACTCCATGGACTGTGGTCTATCAGGCTCCTCTGTCCAAGGAATTCTCAAGGCAAGAATACTGGAGTGGGCTGCCATTTCCTTCTCCAATATATACAGTTATGCAAGGAGAGGGAAAGAGAGAGTGTGTGTGTCTTTTTTTACATTTTCTTCCATTATAGGTTATTACAAGATATTGAATATAATTCCCTGTGCGATACTGTAGATTCTTGTTGGTTATCTGTTTTTTTGTAGCTGTGTATATATTTTAATCCTGAACTCCTAATTTTTTCCCTTCTCCCTCCCCTTCCCTTTGGTAACCATAAGTTTGTTTTCTGTGTAACTACTTTTGATAACATTCGTTTTCTTATCTCTGCTCCATGGATTCTGTTTACACCTGTATCATATCAGTTTGTGATACAATGAGACACTTAATCACATCTATCCCGCCTCAAGACTTGGATTTATAAGAAGGTACCATCCGCATTTTAAGTTTTTTACCTTTGGGTTTATTTCCCCACAGCCTGGTGACTACTTACTCTTTTCTGATTAAATGAATGAATATCAAACAATTTCCAAATTGAGGAAAACTCATTTTGTTATGAAATCTAATCATCAGTATTCTTCCTTCCAATTTACCTTTACAAGAGTAGGTTAAAACATGTGCTTACAATTGCTTAAAACTTCCTCAATTTTTTTTTTTTTTTGGTTCTGAAGCAAAGAATATCACAGTCTAAATTTCACATTCAAATCTAGGAGAACAAAAGTCTTGGAAAACAAGTTTTGGAAATGTATCAATCTCTCTTTTTCCACCCTGAGTTCTTTATTCTCATTTCATTGATTTGAATTCAGTTGCATTTCCATTGCAGTTTTTAAATAACATTTATTGAATATTTAATAGGTGCCAGATAGTAAGCTCAGCACTTTGCAAGCATTATCCATTCAGCGTTGGCCACAATCCGATGAAGTAAATCTCACAAACTCTATTTTGCAAGGAAGACACTGAACTTTAAAGTGACCGTGCAAATTTCCCAGGTTCATACAATGTCCGAATGACAGACATGGATCTAAAGATGGTACCCGTGGGATCTCAGCCCAAACTCTGAGCCACAGTTCTGTTCACTTTCCTGTAGAAGGAGGTCCAAGGGCCTGGTTCTCAAAGGAGATGGCAGGCGATCTTGCCCTTGGCGGGACATTTGGCAGCATCTGGGCATATTTTTGATTCCTACAACAGAGAGGGGGCTGCTGCTTACAGCTCGTAGGTAGAAGCCAGAGGTCCTGATCAGGGACAGGATCCAGAGAGCCCTCCACAACCAGGTACCATCTTGTCCAAAGACTAGAAACCTTGGTCTAAGCTAAAGGCAGAGAAACTTCTAAAAACTGGGGCAGAGGCTCACTCAGAGATTCCCAAATAAAGAAACGGTTAGAGCAAGGGTTGCACAAAATCAAGGCTTGATGTCTGTAGTAGTTGCTTTGGGTTTTTTGTTTGTTTGTTTTTTGTGGAATACAGCCCTTTGTTTTTCAGTTGCTGAGTTGGGTCGCATTCTTTATGACCTCATAGACTGCAGTGTGCCAGGTTCCTCTGTCTTTCACCATCTCCCAGAGTTTGCTCAGATTCATGTCCACTGAATCACTGATGCTATCTAACCATCTCAGCCTCTGCCTCTCCCTTCTCCTTTTGTCGTCCAGCTTTCCCAGCATCAGAATCTTTTCCAGTGAGTTGGATCTTCTCATCAGATGGCCAAAGTGTTGGGACTTCTACTTCAGCATCAGTTCTTCCAGTGAATATTCAGGGTTGATCTCCTTTAGGATGGGCTGGTTGGATCTCCTTGAAATTCAAGGGATTCTCAAGAGTCTTCTTTAATACCACAGTTTGAAAGCAACAATTCTTCAGTGCTCAGCCTTCTTTATGGTCCAACTCTCACATCTATCTATACGTGACTACAGGAAAAACCATAGTTTTGACTATATGGACCTTTTTTGGCAAAGTGATGACTCTGCTTTTTAATATGCTGGTCTAGATTGGTCAGGTCCATACCATTTCTGTCCTTTATTGGTGCCCATCTTTGCATGAAATGTTCCCTTGCTTCCTAACAGAAGCAGAAGATATTAAGAAGAGGTGGCAAGAATACACAGAACTAACACAAAAGATCTTCATGACTCAGATAACCACGATAGTGTGATCACTCATCTAGAGCCAGACATCCTGGAATGTGAAGTCAAGTGGGCCTTAGAAAGCATCACTATGAACAAAGCTAGTGGAGGAGATGGAATTCCAGTTGAGCTATTTCAAATCCTGAAAGATGATGCTGTGAAAGTGCTGCACTTAATATGCCAGCAAATTTGGAAAACTCAGCAGGGGCCACAGGACTGGAAAAGGTCACTTTTCATTCCAATCCCAAAGAAAGACAATGCCAAAGAATGCTCAAACTACCACACAATTGCACTCATCTCATATGCTAGTAAAGTAATACCCAAAATTCTCCAAGCCAGGCTTCAACAGTACATGAACCGTGAACTTCCAGATGTTCATGCTGGATTTAGAAAAGGCAGAAGAATGAGAGATCAAATTGGTAGCATCCGTTGGATCATCAAAAAAGCAAGAGAGTTCCAGAAAAACTTTATTGACTGTGCCAAAGCCTTTGACTGTGTGGATCACAATAAACTGTGGAAAATTCTGAAAGAGATGGAAATACCAGAGCACCTGACCTGCCTCTTGAGAAACCTGTATGCAGGTCAGGAAGCAACAGTTAGAACTGGACATGGAACAACAGAATGGTTCCAAATCAGGAAAGGAGTACATCAAGCTATATATTGTCACCTTGCATATTTAACTTATATGCAGAGTACATCATGAGAAATGCTGGACAGGATGAAGCACAAGCTGAAATCAAGATTGCCGGGAGAAATATCAATAACCTCAGTTACACAGATGATACCACCCTTATGGCAGAAAGTGAAGAAGAAGTAAAGAGCCTCTTGATGAAAGTGAAAGAGGAGAGTGAAAAAGTTGGCTTAAAACTCAACATACAAGCTAAGATCATAGCATCCATTCCCATCACTTCATGGGAAATAGATGGAGAAACAGTGGAAACAGTGGCTGACTATTTTTTTGGGCTCCCAAATCACTGCAGATGGTGACTGCAGCCATGAAATTAAAAGATGCTTGCTTCTTGGAAGGAAAGTTATGACCAACCTAGACAGCATATTAAAAAGCAGAGACATTACTTTGCCAACAAAGGTCCATCTAGTCAAAGCTATGGTTTTTCCAGTAGTTATGTATGGATGTGAGAGTTGGACTCTAAAGAAAGCTGAACGCTGAAGAATTGATGCTTTTGAACTCTGGTATTGTAGAAGACTCTTTGAGAGTCCCTTGGACTGCAAGGAGATCCAACCAGTCCATCCTAAAGGAGATCAACCCTGAATATTCATTGGAAGTACTGATGCTAAAGCTGAAACTCCAATACTTTGGCCACCTGATGCAAAGAACTGAGTTATTGGAAAAGACCCTGATGCTGGGAAAGATTGAAGGCACGAGGAGAAGGGCATGACAGAGGATGAGATGGTTGGATGTCATCACTGACTCATTGGATATGAGTTTTAGTAGGTTTTAGGAGTTGGTGATGGACAGGGAGGCCTGGCGTGCTGAAGTCCATGGGGTTGCAAAGAGTCGGACGTGACTGAGTGACTGAACTGAAGTGAACCGAAGTTGGTCATAACTTCTTCCAAAGAGCAAGTGTTTTCTAATTTCATGACTGTAGCCACCATTTGCAGTGATTTTGCATACAGCTAATAACAAGGAATTATTGATGGTAGGGTTCTTATTTCTCTTATAAAACTTAAAACAAGAAATGGTCATCTTAAATTAGTCAGTGAAGAACAGTTACAGTTGACACTTCTGTAAGGATGGTAGTTAAGCAGCGACGCTAATGTCACATACCTACTTCAAGCTTTCACACTTTCTGGGGTAATTAACTGTGGTCTTAATTATTTCAGCAAAAATCTTTTATCTTTGGTGAATTTTTCTTCATTCAAATTAACATTGAAATTGCAAGTAGTTCACTAGTCTAATGCATTTTGTGGCTGAATGTTTGCAGTTTGCTGAGACAAGAGTGATTACTTGGCCTTGCCCTGATCTCAAGATTTGTGCACTGAGGGTCTTCAGATGGGCAGATGAGTGTGGAAACCCATTTTGCTGACATGCTCAGTAGATTCTCAAACTCCAGTAAAGTTCTTGATGAGGTTTTGGATTCCCCTGATGAAAGTTTATTAAACAGCATATTAAAAAGCAGAGACATTACTTTGCCAACAAAGGTCCGTCTAGTCAAGGCTATGGTTTTTCCAGTGGTCATGTATGGATATGAGAGTTGGACTATAAAGAAAGCTGAGCGCAGAAGAATTGATGCTTTTGAACTGTGGTGTTGGAAAAGAGTCTTGAGGGTCCCTTGGACTGCAAGGAGATCTATCCAGTCCATCCTAAAGGAGATCAGTCCTGGGTGTTCATAGGAAGGACTGATGTTGAAGCTGAAACCCCAATACTTTGGCCACCTGATGCAAAGTGCTAACTCATTTGAAAATACCCTGATGCTGGGAAAGATTGAGGTCAGGAGGAGAAGGGGACGACAGAGGATGAGATGGTTAGATGGCATCACCGACTCAATAGACATGGGTTTGAGTGGACTCCGGGAGTTGGTGATGGACAGGGAGACCTGGCATGCTGCGATTCATGGGGTCACAAAGAGTCAGACGCGACTGAGCGACTGAACTGAACTAAACTGAACGGACAAAAGGTTTCTTGGCAAGAAGGATTTAATTTAAAAAACATCGACACCACAGGTTCAGTCTTCCTCACTCTGCACTGTCAGGATATTTTGCCTTATGCTCAGTTGATCAGTGTTCTTGTGTATTTTTTAGACTTTTTCGAGGTATAGTTGATCTAGTGTGTGGTGTTAATTACTGCTGGACAGCAACATGATTCAGTTATACATACATTGCATCAGTCCAGTTTAGTCGCTCAGTCATGCCTTACTCTTTGCGACCCCATGGACTGTAGCACGCCAGGCTTCCCTGTCCATCACCAACTCCTGGAGCTTACTCAGACTCATGCCCATCACGTTGTTGATTCCATCCAACCATCTCTTCCTCTGCCATCCCCTTCTCCTCACGCCTTCAATCTTCCCAGCATCAGGGTCTTTTCAAATGAGTCAGTTCTTCACATAAGGTGGCCAAAGCATTGGAGTTTCAGCTTTAGCATCAATCCTTCCAGTGAACATCCAGGACTGATTTCCTTTAGGATGGATTGGGTGGATCTCCTTGCAGTCCAAGGGACTCTCAAGAGTCTTCTCTAACACCACCATTCAAAAGCATCAATTCTTCAGTGCTCAGCTTTCTTTATAGTCCAACTCTCACATCCATACATGACTACTGGAAAAACCATAGCTTTGGCTAGACAACAAGCTGTACCTTTGTTGGTAAAGTAATATCTCTGCTTTTTAATATGCTATCTAGGTGGGTCATAGCTTTTCTTCCAAGGAGCAAGCGTCTTTTAATTTCATGTTTGCAGACATCATCTGCTGTGATTTTGAAGCCCAAGAAAATAAAGTCTCTCACTGTTCCCATTGTTTCCCCATCCATGTGCCATGAAGTGATGGGACCAGATATACATCCTTTTTAAAAATATTCCTTTCTATGATGGTTTATCACAGGATATTGCATATAGTTCTCTGTGCTACACTGTAGGACCTTGTTGTCCATGCATTCTCTATGTAATAGCTTACACCTATGCAGTGGTGTTGATTTTGCAGCCAAGGCTGGTTTCATGCATGCATGACCTGTCCAGCAGCACAGGGCTCTCTGCTTTGTTTAAACCTTTTCTCATAGTCTTGACAATCTTAACTTTGGAACTATGGGACCATGTTTTCATTTTGCGCTGGGTCTCCAAATTATATAGGCAATTTTTCTGCATCATGTACAGTTTGTTTATATATTGTCTGGTTGAGTAAGCAGAGTATTAAGGACCATATTCACACACTCTCCTAAAGAATCAGTTAAAAGCAGAATCATTCCAATCCGAGAAAATGACACTTTTTTTTTTCTAGAAAAAATAGGGGGAGGGTGGCCTAGGGAGGGCAGTTATCAGGAATATACCTGTCTGCAAAAGATCATCATCTCATAATGCCATTTGCAGCAAGGTGGATGGACCCAGGGATGATCACACTAAACGATAAGTCAAACAGAGGAAGACAAGTACCATGTGATACCGCTTATATGAAGGATCTAAAATGAAAAGATGCAAACGAATTTGTTTCTAAAACAGAAAGAGTCTGATATACATAGACCAAACTTACAGTTACTGAAGGGAAAAGCTAGGGAGAGGGATAAATCAGGAGGTTGGCATTAAATAGATACTGTATATGCTGTACACACTGCTATGTATGAAATAGATAACCAGCAAGGGCCTATTTTATAACAGGGGGCTATACTCAGTATTTTGTAGCAATTTGTAAGGGACGAGAATCTCTGTGATATACACCTGAAACTAACACAATATTAAAAATCAACTAAACTTCAATTTAAAAAAATCACCACTCTGTTTGTTGAAATATTTTTTGATAAATCTGTTTCAACAACACTATTAAAACAAGAATAAAACAGTTTCAAGTCTTTTTGCAGTTAAAAAAAAAAAGGATACAAGCCACTCAGGGAATATTTGATCTTTCTCTATAAAGATATTTTCAATTTTTTCTTATATCTTATATGATTGGACAGCACTGTGATTTGCTATATGTAAATAAAATTCGGGGAAATAACTTGATTGTACCCTTGCCTTGTTCTTTCTCAAATGACAGATTCAAAAGTGAGTAACTGTAATTACTTAGAAAATACTTGGAGAAGGAAATAGCAACCCACTCCAGTACCCTTGCCTGGAAAATCTCATGGACGGAGAAGCCTGGTAGGCTACAGTCCACGGGGTTACAAAGAGTCGGACACGACTGAGCGACTTCACTTTCACTTAGGAAATAGGCTTCATGTAACTGTGCTATATGAAGACAGAGTTTTGGTTTTTTTTGGCAGAAGTAAGTTTCCATTTTATATACTTGTTTTGGGTAGTTTGGCTGATATCTCCATGAGAAAAAAATGTGGTGCCCAGTTACCCCTGAGGGGTGATCAATACCCTCGTTGGCATGTGCTGAAGAGGCTTCTCTGCAGGAGGGAAGCGCTGACGTGGCGTGTGCAGCCCTCCCACGTTTCCTCGTGAACCTAAAGAGAAATCCAGGCGATGCTATTTCAGCTTCCAACATTGAAAAGTTTGAAGCTCAGCATAATCTCAAATAGTGCACATTTGAACATTTCTCAGAGCTTTGAAAGTGTTTGTCAAAAACTATTGCTGTTGCTCTTCAGTTATTTATGAATTTATCAATAGTGTATCAATCTCTCTCTTTAGTAATTCCCAGCACAAAAAATCAACGCGCTGACCTCACCCTTAGGAAAGAACAATGCATAGTAAGGCGTACACTGTGTTATTCTATTTGCACACTTTAAAAGCAATATTTCACATTATTAGATCCCGTTAAGACAGGTCGGAATTTCGATGGTGGAATGTCCCGGGGGTAGGAAAGCGCCAGCTCAATGCTTACGAGACTCTCCTGCTGTCCTGGTGAGGGGACTCCGTTTGAGTTTCTGAGAAGCCGCACAATGAAAATGTTTCCCTTTACTTAGTATCTATTATTTTTCAGACACCGTACTGACTGCCTAAGCTTTATTATCGCAGCTGCTCCTGTGGAGGATGGGACTCTGGTTTTTGCTATGGACAAGTCAGCCCCACACTGACAAGTCAGCCGCCCACACTCCTGCTGGCAGGAGACGGCAGCCGCTGGATTCTACCTATGGATTGGAAGATGAGGGACTAAGAGGGGGCTTCAGAATGGATGTGGCTTGTCTGTTCTGCACGTCTGGGGTCACAACTGGGAGACTCAGATGTCTGGGAGCACGTTGAATGTCTGGAGTAGAACTAACAGGGCTAGTGATCTCGAGACAGGAGAACAGAGCTGGAGGAATAACCCTCCCTGGTCTCAAGGTCGCAAAGCAGTAATCAAAGCAGTGGGGCCCTGGCGTAAAACCGACATGTACATTCATGGAGCAAAACAGTGGGCCCCGAAATAAACCCACACACCTGTGGCCAGCTCATCTTTGGTAAGGGTATCCAGTGTGTTCAATGGGGAAATGATTGTCTCTTTAATAAAGAGCGGAAGTGGAGACACAGATGTAGAGAACAAAGGCGTGATTGCCAAGGGGGCAGGGGATGGGGCGTGGGAAATTGGGATTGACATATATGTAATAGTGATACTGTGTTTAAAATATGTAACTAGTGAGAACCTGCTGTGCAGCACAGGGAACTCTAGGCAATGCTCTCCGGTGACCTGAATGGGAAGGAAATCCAAAAAAGGGAGATTTCTGTGTACGTAGAGTTGATCCACCTTGCTGTGCAGCAGAAACTGACCCGACACTGTAAAGCAAGTATACTCCAAAAAAAGTAGAAACTAAAGGGTTCTTGGCAAACTGCATATCCAGATGCAAAGGAATGAAACTGGACCCTTATCTTACCCTACAGACAAAAACTAAGATGAATTAAAGAGTTAAATAAAAGGCCTGAAATCATCAAACCTCTAGAAGGAAACAAAGAAAGCAGCTTTTTAGCAATGGTGTGTGTGTGTGTGTGGGGGGGGTGGTGCTGGGGAGGGCTGCTGGCTTCTAAGTGGCTTCACCGCTCAGAGGAGAGGCAGCTGTGCTGGGACATCAGGGAACTCACAGACAACCTCCCCTCTAGGCTGAGGCTCTCTCTGGCTGATGGATCCCTTCCAAGAAGGGGCACCCAAGGAGACAGGTGTGGCTTTGCAACTCTGCTGACTTCTCCCAGAGAGATGAGCATCACTTCTGGGGTAAAGGGCTCCCAGCACTCACTGCCTCGCTTCAGGTGAGGGGACCTCACCGCCCCTCTTCATGGGAAGTCTGCAGAAGAGTCTGCAGTCTCCCTTGAAAACCTCCAGAGCAAGGAACTCATTCCCATTGCAGAGCTGAAGAAGTGGAGGTTAAGGAGGCGGAATAATTTGCCCAAGTTCACAGTGCAAGTAAGTGAGAAAACCAGGATCTAAACCCCAAAGCTTGGGTTTCCTGAAGCGTCATGCCCGCCAGTTTAGAGAGACTTCTGTCATACAGAGGGAGATAAGTCAGAAAGAGAAAAGCAAATCTTGTATATTAATGCAGGTGTGTGGAACCTGGGATGTCCCAGGTGGCACTCCTGGTAAAGAATTCACATGTCAGTGCAAGAGACACAAGAGACATGGGTTCAAAACCTGAGTCAGGAAGATCCCTGGAGGAGGGCATGGCAGCCCACTCCAGCACTCTCGCCTGGAGGCTCCCATAGACGGAGGAGCCTGGCTAGCTACCGTCCATAGAGTCGGCCGTGACTGAAGCGACTTAGCACACCGCATGTGGAATCTGGAAAAGTGCTGCTGATGAACCTGTTTGTAAAGCAGAAACAGGGGCATAACCGTGGAGCACAATTGTGGGCACCAGGGGAGGAAAGGAGGGAGGCACGGATTGGTGAGCTGGGCTGACGCAGACGTGTGTTAACACTGCGTGTAACACAGGGAACTAATGAGCACCCAGGGTAACACGGGGAACTAGCAAGCACCCAGGGTGAAGCTTAGGGACGCTGCTTACTGCTCGGTGGTGGCCTCAGTGAGAAGGAGACCCAAAAAAGAGGCTGTATATGTAAATGTGTCACTGATTCACTTTGCTGTACCCATAGAACTAACGCAACACTGTAAAGCAAATATACCCTCCAGTTCTTGTTTTAATTAGGGACTTCTATTTCTATTCTACATCCTAGTCTTAATTATTTGCAATTACTCATGTCATTTTAATTTTTGCCTCCCTCTTTGGCACTTCATGAAAGGCAAGGACTGTGTTCTTTTTCTTCCTTATCTCCCCAAAGCTGAAATTAAGAGCTCAATAAATATTTATTGAACACAGGAAGAAATGGAATTTTAATGTCATCAAGCTTGGTTGGAACTTACACTGATTGGTCCTGTAGACGACGTGTGGTCATTATGCCTTTTCCAGGTGATTGGTGACTGTTAGATTTCTCTTCCATTAGCAAAGCGAATGATTGACTAGAGTCACCTTGATTACATTGGAATGCTAAATGCTGAGACCTGCCTGATTCTGGAAAACAGAGTCTTCAGAGGACAAGTTAGTGTCGTTAATGAATCATTGCATCAGGTTAACACAGGACTACCAAACTGTCGTCACATTTTTTGAAGACTTGAAACTTTATCATATGGTTTTGTTAACTTATTTATACAGAGAATAGAGTGAAATGCTTCTTTTGATGCATATACTCTTTTAAATATGTGGGAATTCTGCCTTACAAGTTATCCTATCAGAACACAGTGATAATTTTCATATACAGATTGTACACAAACTGAATTTCAAATTGTATAAAAATTGAAAAAAAAAAGTCAGCTTAATTTGGGTGACTTTCAGGAACAGCACTGGTTTCCAAAACATCTCTAACCAGTCTTATCAAAATATACATTTTCAAGATCTCATGTTTTCCATTGACATAATTGTAGGTGTAGGTTGCATGGGGCTTAAATGAGTCAGCAGCAGCTTTTTCATTTAATTAAAAATCTGACTTAAGTTTTGTTGTATTTATGTTGAGCATACAGGCTTATGTGTTTAGACTTAATTTAGGAAAAATGTTTCTGGTTTTACTACTGACCAAAAATATATTTTTCCAGTAATCAGTCAGCTTAATATATTTTAAAAATTAGCACTCTAAAGGACAGTTAACAAAACAGGAAATAGAGCTGTATTTTATGACCCAGGATAACTGAATGGAGTAGCCAACAGAGTTCAGTTTCCGGATGCTTAGAAATTTAAAATGTAATAGAAAAGACACATGAAATTCTGGGTGTGTATTAAATAAAACTTTAAGAATATAGGCATATAAATGAAATTGTGTGTGTATGTGCGTGAAGTGGGATATGTTTAAAAATTGAAAAATGAGTGTTGTGTATGTGCATGTAATTGACAGAAAATGGCCATGATATATGCTCCAAACACATCTACTCAGATAATGTTAGTTCTGAAAACAGTTTTGAGGAGTTAAGCCTAATAATTAGAATCCTAAGATTTCTAAAGAAGCACAGACATTATGTATCAGAAAAAGTGAAAAATGGCTGGGGAATAGGAGTGTTAAAACAAATTGAGTGAATTAATTGGTAGTATATCTCTCAAAGTCATTTCTGAAAGGATGTCTGTCCATTTTTCAGATATTCATGGTGGAACCAAAAACATTCAGTTCTCTTTACTGCCCCCCTTTCATCAGAGGCTAGGAAAAGAAAAGCTCCTAGAAGTTTGAATGGTTTAGCTTGCATGTCAAGCTGTACAGATACTAACCTCAAACCTTAATATCACAAAGTTAACAGTGGTCCTGTGCTTTTCAATTGGTTATTTTCCTTTTTTAAAATTTTATTTTTTTTAAATATAAATTTATTTATTTTAATTGGAGGTTAATTACTTTACAATATTGTATTGGTTTTGCCATACATCAACATGAATCTGCCACAGGTGTACATGTGTTCCCCATCCTGAACCCCCCTCCCACCAGCCTCCCTGTACCATCCCTCTGGGTCATCCCAGTGCACCAACCCCAAGCATCCTGTATCATGCATCGAACCTGGACTGGTGATTCGTTTTATATTTGAAATTATACATGTTTCAATGCCATTCTCCCAAATCATCCCACCCTCTCCCTCTCCCACAGAGTGTCCAAAAGACTGTTCTATACATCTGTGTCTCTTTTGCTGTCTCGCATACAAGGTTATCATTACCATCTTTCTAAATTCCATATATATGTGTTAGTATACTGTATTGGTGTTTTTCTTTCTGGCTTACTTCATTCTGTATCATAGGCTCCAGTTTCATCCACCTCATTGGAACTGATTCAAATGTATTCTTTTTATGGCTGAGTAATACTCCATTGTGTATATGTACCACAGCTTTCTTATCCATTCATCTGCTGATGGACACCTAGGTTGCTTCCATGTCCTGGCTATTATCAATAGTGCTGCGATGAACATTGGGGTACACGTGTCTCTTTCAATTCTGGTTTCCTTGGTGTGTATGCCCAGCAGTGGCATTGCTGGGTCATAAAGCAGTTCTACTTCCAGTTTTTTAAAGGAATCTCCACACTGTTCTCCATAGTGGCTGTACTAGTTTGCATTCCCACCAACAGTGTAAGAGGGTTCCCTTTTGTCCACACCCTCTCCAGCATTTATTGCTTGTAGACTTTTGGATCACTGCCATTCTGACTGGTGTGAAATGGTACCTCATTGTGGTTTTGATTTGCATTTTCTGATAATGAGTGATGTTGAGCATCTTTTCATGTGTTTGTTAGCCATCTGTATATCTTCTCTGGAGAAATATCTGTTTAGTTCTTTGGCCCATTTTTTGATTGGGTTGTTTATTTTTCTGGAATTGAGCTGCAGGAGTTGCTTGTATATTTTTGAGATTAGTTGTTTGTCAGTTGCTTCATTTGCTATTAGTTTCTCCATTCCGAAGTCTGTCTTTTCACCTTGCTTATTGTTTCCAATGTTGTACAGAAGATTTTAATTGTAATTAGGTCCCATTTGTTTATTTTGCTTTTATTTCGAATATTCTGGGAGGTGGGTCATAGAGGATCCTGCTGTGATTTATGTCGGAGAGTGTTTTGCCTATGTTCTCTTCTAGGAGGTTTATAGTTTCTGGTCTTAGATTTAGATCTTTAATCCATTTTGAGTTTATTTTTGTGTATGGTGTTAGAAAGTGTTCTAGTTTCATTCTTTTACAAGTGGTTGACTAGTTTTCCCAGCACCACTTGTTAAAGAGATTGTCTTTTCTCCATTGTATATTCTTGCTTCCTTTGCCAAGGATAAGTTGTCCATAGGTGCGTGGGTTTATCTCTGGGCTTTCTATTTTGTTCCATTGATCTATATTTCTGTCTTTATGCCAGTACCATACTGTCTTGATGACTGTGGCTTTGTAGTAGAGCCTGAAGTCAGGCAGGTTGATTCCTCCAGTTCCATTCTTCTTTCTCAAGATTGCCTGGGCTATTCTAGTTTTTTTGTATTTCCATGCAAATTGTGAAATTATTTGTTCTAGCTCTGTGAAAAATACCGTTGGTAGCTTGATAGGGATTGCATTGACTCTATAGATTGCTTTAGGTAGTATACTCATTTTCACTATATTGATTCTTCCAATCCATGAACATGGTATATTTCTCCATCTATTAGTGTCCTCTTTGATTTCTTTCACCAGTGTTTTAAAGTTTTCTACGTATAGGTCTTTAGTTTCTTTAGGTAGAAATATTCCAAAGTATTTTATTCTTTTCATTGCAACGGTAAATGGAATTGTTTTCTTAATTTCTGTTTCTATTTTCTCATTATTAGTGTATAGGAATCGAAGGGATTCATAACAAAATCAGTACTGGGATTTGGCTTTAAAGAAAACCTATCTTTCAAGTTCATCAGTGTGGTTCGGAGTATGGTACTCAGCTGTGAATTGTTTCCTTTGGCAAACTTGGCTGTATGTTTTGACCACCTACAAGTTAGTCATTTAACCCTTGTTTTCCAGTGTTGAGAAAGGTGATTTTTTTTAACACCCAAGGTAGACAGCATGCTTAGGAGTGGACAAAGGAAGGGGAAAAAAATAGCCCTTTTGTATGGAAATCAAGAACTGAAAAATAAGTTTGCTGTTATCTCTAGACAGTCATAAATTCTAATGAGAAATATTCTGGAGAAGGACAGAGATTTGAAAAGAAATATATTTTGTTTTGTGTGAACCATTAAAATAACTGTCATCAGTTGCATGAATAAAACTTTACATTTAAAACATTCTTTCATTATCCAGGGTTTCATGGATCTGATCCCAGCATCTATTATGATGTTGAAATTCACTGGCCAAATATTGCATCAGGGAGTAAAAGCAGGGGTGGGCTGCCTCTAATACTGTCATTGTCCCTGAGATTGGTTGGAATGGAGACTTCACCCTTCATAAGGAGCCCAGATGGAGCCATGGTACTTAAATCCAAACCACTTTGCAGATTTTCCTGGAAATGATTTAGAGTGATTATTACTTGATTAGAGTGGTTCGTCGTGACAACTTCAATCACCTTTCCTCCCAATTTGTGGCAGACTTGGAAAATTTATCATCCTTCTGATAAGGCAGGTGCATCTAAATATTTTCCCCACAGTCTAAAAAAAAAAAAAGTTAAGAAAGAGAAACTGATCAGTTTTTTAAACTGCTTTCTTCTCTGGGGTTTTCACTAAGCCCTTCAAAGTTTCGGTACAGTGCCTATCCAACTATTTTATATTGTGGACAGCTGCTAAATCTTAAACAAATTTGCCATTTAAAAATTAAAATGCTTTCACCAGGTGACTTTAAAATGCTGAGTAAGGAGAATAGAAGCAAATGTGCTCTCCAGCTCTCCAATTTTTTTCTGATTTTTTTTTTTTTTTGCTTTTTCTGTCCTTGCAAAGTCAAAAAGCTGAGTCATATCACACTGCTTCCAAATATGAGGGAACACACTGGTTTATGTGGACTTTGCTGCGATGAAACCAACAGTCTGCTTGCCTTGGAAAACAGAGATCACAGCTGGAGCAGCCCCAGGACACCTGTGTTATGTGGAAGGAATGCTGAAGCCAGGTTGCTGGCGAAAAAAAAAAAAAATCAAGATATAAATACCATCTCTCTTTTTACTGTGACACTTCTATTAATCAAAACTTTTATGTTCCTGTATCCTTTTTCTATGGCAAAACCAATACAGTATTGTAACGTAAAATTTTTTTAAAAAATTATGTTAAAAATAACCTTAAAAAAAAACTGAGAATAACCTAAAAGTGACTAAAATTAATCTATTGATTATTTTGCCTTCTTCTCAACCTCTGGAACCTCAGAGTTTCTTCAATGAAGTATACAGGAGAGCTTTAGTCAGCTCAGCAGTTGAAATCACAGATATTAACTTCTCACACTTTGAAGGCTGGCAAGGCCAAGGTTAAAGCGCTGGCATACCTGGTATCTGTGCCGCCTGCTTCCTGGGTTGTGGGTGCCAGCTTCTTTGTGTGTCCCACATTCAGAGAGCAGACGGGGAAGTCTTCATTGTCTTCTTCATCCCATCATGAGAGCTCCGTCCTTATGACCTCACTGTCTCCCTGAGGACCCCCTCCTCATACTGTCACTGTGGGGGCGAGGATCTCAGCAGGGATGGGAATCTTTCATCCATAACACAGTTTTCTAGCTTGCCATTAAATTCAAACTTATAGAACATAGAACTATTCACTTGGAAATAATTTCCTCATTGCTTTGGCAATTTTGAGGCAAGTGCAGACAACTTAAAAAAAAAAAAGGCAGACCATTTTGCATTTGGGATATGCCAAGGTCACAGTTCCTCAAGCATAAATTTTAGAAATCACAGCTGGTATTGAGACCTTGGAAGGTTCAATGATCTGATATTTATTCATCTGGGTACATGCCAGGCCAAGTTGTATAGCAGAAGAGCAAAAAAATTTATCCAAAAATTTTTTTTACCAAAAAAGAAGAAACAGCTGCAAGTAGAATGTTCCTAGTACATTCTATTACTTTTAAATATACCTGCGAGGCATGAAATACTTTCATTGGAAAGTTCCATGAAATATTAAATTCAGTGTATAGACTATGAAGCTACAGAGTCAAGTCATTTGTATTTAAAGGATATTAAACACAGTTTGAAACGCTATTTTAAAAGTATCAATTGTACTTTGAGAACTGATGTGCCTGGAAGGGACATGAAATATTAATCATTCTAAACGTCTCTTTTTATATGTGATGATCCTGATTCAAGGTACTTAAGAGGTTCACTTTGATTGGAGTATTTGTTAAGAGGCAAAAGATAGAGAAGAAATTCTACATCCTGGATTGATAATGAGAATATACTTCATATTTATTACACTCTACTTTTCAGTTTTTTGTGTTTTCAATGTCTTTTCATGTTCAGTTGCCTGGTGCCACTTTGCTTCAAAGCTAAATAAGAAATATCTATTGAAAGTCTCCAAATACTAACCCAATTTCAAGATAAATGGCTTCACAAATCTTAGGTGGTTATAGCAAAGTAACACATAGTGGCAGACTGCAGGTATTCTGAACCCTGGAGCAAAAAGTTTAATAATGACTTACTTTTCAATTTTTTCCCTTAGGATGGTGCTTGCACAGGGTACTGACACTTTTTGGAACTGTAGATTTTGTAAAGGTTCATTTAAATGGAGACCCACTCCAGTACTCTTGCCTGGAAAATCCCATGGGTGGAGGAGCCTGGTAGGCTGCAGTCCATGGGGTTGCTAAGAGTCAGGCATGACTGAGCGATTTCACTTTCACTTTTCACTTTCATGCATTGAAGAAGGACATGGTGACCCACTCCAGTGTTCTTGCCTGGAGAATCCCAGGGACAGTGGAGCCTGATGGACTGCCGTCTATGGGGTCGCACAGAATAGGACACAACTGAAGCGACTTAGCAGCAGCATTTGCTAAAGGAAAAAAAAAAATCTCAAGGGATTTTTCATTAACTTTCTTCTGGCGGAAGAGTACTAAGTCAAGGAAGAGATTTACTAAATGAAAGACTGGCTGTTATCATTGTTAGAAATAAATAATGGATAAATTCCAAAGGTGCTCTTACTGAATGGAGTGCTGAACTCCAGGCTTGCCAGGATCAAAGTTTGAACGTCTTCTGTTAAACCCAGACCATACTCTTCACCTGCTCCATGGGGCTGCAATGCAAGTTTGTGTGCTGGACACAGCAAGGGCAAGCAAGAAGGATATGTCAAAGTTTGGAGCAGAGAAAGGTTTATTGCAGGGCCATGCAAGGAAATTGGGTGGCTCATGCCCCAAAGAACCTCAAACTCCTCAAAGGGTGTCAGCAAAGCAATTTTAAAGGCAAGGTGAGGAAGGGGCATGGTTGATGGCTGCAAATGTCTTGGTGTTGGAATCCTTTGTTCTTGCAGCTTTCCACATAGATCACGTCACCACCTTCCTGCAAATCTCCAATGAAACAAATGCTATTCTCTCTTCTGCAACTTTTTATCTCTGACATGACTGGACTGTTAAAGATAGAGTCCTGAGAATATGCTATCCTGTGTATTCTGGGCTATAAGATACTGTCTTTTACAAAAGATGCAAAGCTAGCATGACTAAGCTCAAGAAAGGGACTAGACCGAATATGGAGTCAGGTTTGTTCTGTTATATAATTATTTTGCCAGGCTCAAAACCTGACAGTTGCCTTTTCCTCTTCCCTTTGAAACTGTCGAGTTAGCCGCTGTGCTTAGGCCTGTTCTTGCATTTCAAGCACTCTGGAACATTTTGTCTTTCATCCCCATGCCCAGAACTGGTGGTGGCAGGGATTCAGGTCATTTCCAGTGTCACAATAGTAGACTAATTCATCTCCCTGTTTGCTGAATCAACCTACCTTTCAATACACACCTTTTAACACTGCATTCTTTAGCTCAGAAATCTTCAGTGACTCCCTATTGGTAAGGAGATAACTAAGTATATTTTTAGTTTGGAATTCAGGGCCTGGTTGCTTTCTTACCATAACATCAAAATATTCACAACTAACCCTTGACAACTCCGTTTCTCCCACTGAAATATTGAGCTTCAGGGCTTCGGTATTAGTGTGACCGTGGGGTTGAGAGCCACAGGCAGCGTTTGGCATGTTAACCCACACCACGTTAACTGACTTCTTAATGCTTCTCCTTGATGGTCTAGGGAGGCCCAGGTCACCTCCATTAACCCAGACAGGCTGACACACAGCCCAATATTTCCAGTGACGAGGAACCCTTTGGATGATACTTTCCAGAGCTGGGTGGTAATTCCCAGAGCTGGGTGATAATTTCCAGAGCTGGGTGATAGTTTTCAGAGCTGGGTGATACTTTCCAAAGCTGGGTGGTCATTTCCAGAGCTGGGTGGTAATTTCCAGAGCTGTGTGGTAATTTCCAGAGCTGGGTGATACTTTCCAGAGCTGGGTGGTAATTTCCAGAGCTGGGTGGTAATTTCCAGAGCTGGGTAGTAATTTCCAGAGCTGGGTGGTAATTTCCAGAGCTGGGTGGTAATTTCCAGAGCTGGGCGATACTTTCCAGAGCTGGGTGGTAATTTCCAGAGCTGGGTGATACTTTCCAGAGCTGGGTGGTAATTTCCAGAGCTGGGTGGTAATTTCCAGAGCTGGGTGGTAATTTCCAGAGCTGGGTGGTAATTTCCAGAGCTGGGTGATACTTTCCAGAGCTGGGTGGTAATTTCCAGAGCTGGGTGATATTGACTGGATGACGCAGACTTGCAGAGGAGGCTGTTGGTTAGTCAGATCTGAAGGAAGCCTTTTGTATATTTCCACACTTTAATGCTGCAGATCCAAGTTTATCCACTGAAGAAATTCACGTCACAGATGCATATCTTAAGACTGATGGAAGTGGACAGACCACCCATTGCTGCAGTTTTTCATTGCTCAGCGATTGACTATTGACTTTGCTATTGTTACCGACCAGGTTTCTTGGCTTCCTTAATCAATAGATATTGGTAAGAAGCCAGACACAAATTTCAGGCAAGGCTCTCCTGGGGCTCCTGCTGCCCAGGAGGAGGAGAGCAAGTACTGGGCAATCTTGCTTTCTTGTTCCTCAAGATGCGGAGGGCTGGGTCCTTACATGGAGCGTGTGCAGGGCCCTGTCCAGGGGTCAGGCAGAGGCGTGCGCCTTAGGTGGTCCGCCCCTTTGGCGGTGCTGAGTTCAAGGGGCATGTGTGATATCCTGCTTTCGCTCCTGACTTCTGGTTTTGCTCTCGGCTCTTCAGAAGTGGCTCATTAGTCTTTCTGTATCTCGTTGTCCATCATTTGTCCCAACTGTGCATGCATGCAGTTCTTTTTAGTCCCTTATGGATTCTTCGTATTTTGCTGCTCAAGGAGACGTTTGCCTAGATGCAATCACCGCAGGGTCTCAGGTCCCAACCTGTCTCAGTATGAATTGAGTACATATTGTCAGGTGGCAGAGATACCTGACTTTGGCATGTTTTTTCTTAGTTCCCCTGATATTCAGGCTACCCTGTAAAGTGTTCTTTCTCTTCTTACACAATTACCAAGCTTCTTCTACTTTTTTCTCCATCTCCAAGTTGGTTTCTTCTATGGAATCTTTCTTGGTAACTCAGACTGGAATAATTTGCTGAAGCTACACAGACATTATCATTTGTTTGTAGTGGGGTATTTCTGAGTATTAATTAATAAAAGTGAGGTCCTTCCTATCAGCTGAAAGTATTTTCTTTATTTGCAACCCCAGACATGCCCCACCCCTGCACCCTGCTTAAAGAATTCAACAAAAGTCTCCAAGTACATGTCTGGTCAAAAATCACTGTGGAGGGACAGACTTTAAAGCACTTAAGTATATTCTTAGCGCTTAAGCATGAATGTTGATGGTTTGGGTGTAAGACAGAAAGAAATGGGTAGACATTTGGAACCTAAATTTTCCTTTTTTTGTCTGGCTGATAATCCACGGACTGGAGAAGGGAAGGAGAGGGCTCATGTAGACAAGACAGTAATTAGAAACTCTGCTCAAATTTTCCCTCATGGCTGACTCTCATTTGAAGGTAGCTGGCTTGTTACCTTGTGCCCATAAGGACATGTGAGGCTGACCTGTGCCTTGAGATTTTTCTCATCAGCCTTCTTTGAGGACAACTCTCTTCCAATGACCAAGTGCTTTAGCAGGATCTGTTTCAAACTGTCAATAGCAAAGGACCAGTTATGTATGTTTTTTAAGTTTTTATTTCCAACTGGCTGCAGATTGATACTTTTATAAAACAGCATAAAAATGAATGGCTATAAAATAAAAGAAATAATACCAAAGTATTAAAAAGTTGAGTACAACATCTTCCAAGAATCAGTAGTCATAATATTATCCTATCAAATTACTAGATAAGTCTTTAGATGGGTTTTTAAAAATATTTTTAATATTGTGTGAAAAGTCACATAATATAAAACATACTATTTTATGGATACATGTATATGTATGACTGAGTCTTTGGTTTCCACCTGAAACCATCACAACATTGTTAATTGGCTATACTCCAATATAAAATAAAACACTTTTATTTTTTAAAGAAAGAGATCAAATATGATACCACTACTGCCACTCTTTCTGAGCGAAAAGCAAAGCCACATAATGTGAAACTGGTGCTGCTGCTAAGTCGCTTCAGTCGTGTCTGACTCTGTGTGAACCCATAGACGGCAGCCCACCAGGCTCCGCCGTCCCTGGGATTCTCCAGGCAAGAGCGCTGGAGTGGGTTGCCATTGCCTTCTCCAATGCATGAAAGTGAAAAGTGAAAGTGAAGTCGCTCAGTCATGTCCGACTCTTAGTGACCCTATGGACTGCAGCTTACCAGGCTCCTCCGTCCATGGGATTTTCCAGGCAAGAGTACTGGAGTGGGAAACTTCTTTAAGGTAATTCAACGCACAGTCCGGTGGCGCTCAGCACGTTGACAGTGGTGTGCGGCGCCCCATCATCCATCTCTGAACTGTTTACCTTCCTAAACTGAGACCTGTCCTCGTCAAACATGACTCCACGGCCCTCTGTGCAGCCCTGCACCGTAACAGAAGCTTCAAAGCAGTCACTTGCAGTGTCTGAACTGACTTCATCTTGACAATATCTGGACAATGCTTGTCCAGACCAGCATTCTCCTGTGGACCTCGCTGTTCCAGGTGGTCCCTGCGGTCCAGTGTGGAGCGGGCGTGGAGAACCGACAAGCAGAGTCGTTGCCTCTGCAGCACGGGTGCCCGCAGGCTGGTGTTCACCCTGCCCAGGGCAGTGAGTGATTCAGCAAGTGCTCTGCTCATTCATTCAGTCCTTAGTCACAAATTAATGGGCAGCTCAAGTAAAACCTAATCGTGAATTGATGTCTTCCTGCCGTCTCTGGGGTCGCACAGGGTCGGACACGACTGGAGTGACTTAGCAGCAGCAGCAGCAGGGTATTTATCATATTTTGGTCAAAATTGCTTAAAGATACTGATTTTTATTCTTCTCTGTTTTTGCTTTATTTCACCCCCCCCACAAAGATCTTAAGGTTCTTGGGGTCACACAGTAAATCTTATTTCTCTTTGCGTTTCCTGCGTTTTCTGGTGTCGCATCTCCCGTAACTGCTGAGAAGCATTTATTTGTTTTGATGAAGCAAAAAAGCCAATCAACTCTGAAGAACATATAACACACTTGAAACTGTGCAGATAAAACATAACAGCCCTTTGGGTTATTTTTGGTATTCTGGATTGTTTCCTGCCTCCCCAGGGGAAGAATATTTATTTAGGCTGTTAGAGAAAGGTGGAGTCAAGAGGGACCTTGGCTTTTCTAAACTTTAGCTTGTGTCCTCATCTGTAAAGTAAGCATAAGAGCGCTGCTAGGCTGTCTTGAAGGTGAAATGCATCGCTAATTCCATGGCACCTAGAGCAGAGGACGCAGGGCAGGCGCGTTGGCGGTCCTTTTCTTAGTGGCGCTGCTCTAACTGCTCTGCTCTTCCTGCGACCGGGATGCGATATATAGGACTGTTAGTGAAACGACTTTTTAAACTTAGTGATTGCATGCAGACACATATAGCTACTCAATGGGAGAAAGTAGTTCTTAAACTCCAGATTCTAGCTTTAAGAGAGAGACAAAGCTGCTCAATGACACTAATAACATACACTCTCCCCCTTTGTTTTTAGTGCCGGTTTTATGATGCTTTCCATACATATATATTCCCCAAGGAATCTTGTGTCCCTGAAGAATCCATCTTCAGGAGATATAAGTATCAGTTTTGCTTTTGGGGACACCAGGAACGTGGACCACATTCCCCAGAAGATCACTTCAATGGATCGTTAGTGGAGACTTGCATCATTAACGCAGCCGAGATTTCAGTGTCTTACAGTGTGATTTCCCATTACGACTTGTTGACTTGTTTTTTTGTAAATAATGGAACTTGCTTCCCTGCCTGTGAATTTGCAATTCTCTTTCAAGGCTGTAGCAGTGACAGGGAAATTGTGTTTGTGTTCATTTCTTAGCTTCAAATTTGCTCTCAGAGCAAACAGGACCCCAAATCACAGACTTTGTGACTTTGTAACTTCTTTCTGTCATATTCCTCTGTTTGTAATAGTTCCTGCTGTTTCGGTGTCATCCCTGAGCTTGCTAATTTAGAGGTGTGTTTTGAAGGCTAGAAAGCATATATAAATTAGGCTTCTTATGCAAGCTAGGTACACATCTCATATCCCAGGTATAGCCTGGGATATTTTTCACTCCTTTTAAATTGCCTAGTCCCAGGGTAACTGTCCCTCATCTGTATTAGAACAGAGAGTCCAGTAGTATGCTGAGAGCTCCTTTTTCCTTCCAAATCTCCCACTGAGTTCAGCAAAGCAAGCCAATTACTGATGACTCTGCATGGCACCCACTCCAGTACTCTTGCCTGGAGAATCCCATGGAGGGAGGAGCCCGGTAGGCTACAGTCCATGGGGTTGCAAAGAGTCGGAGACGACTGAGCGGCTTCACTCACTCACTCACTCACTCACTACAACTCTATGGCTTCTCTTATGTTTTTGAACTTTGACTTGTAAAATTTCCTACGCTGTAAATTGTTTCTTCCTCTGCTAATGACCCAAGATTTATTCCTTTGGCTGAGGGAGCAACTCCTTTTTACAGGAGTTGGCAGAATCTGGAGGTTGGGAAAATTAGAATTTAACTGTTTGTATAATAGAGTCATATCATGGAAACACAAAATGTTTATTTTCTAAGTGGGAGCAGCCTGGTTCTCTCTCAGTGCAGGGGACTAGCCCACAGCTTTAGGACATTTTATTACTCTGTTTAGTGATTACTTGCCCTGGTCTGCATGATCACATTATGACCTATATTTCAAAATACACTTATACAGTGTATAGCTAAACTTTCAGTCAGCTACATGAAGTGATTTCCTGAAATTATTGTCAACACACATAGCTTTTAGGAGAAATTTGGGATTTCTGCTCTTTTAAACATAATTTTGAAATAAGTTTAGATTTATAGAAGAGTTGTGTAGTCAAAACAGAAAGTTTCTATGTAGGCTCCACCCACCTGACAAAATGTGAACATTTTACATAATGATATGTTTTTCAAATCATATATTTCATATCAAATGCTTTTCTAAGACATCAAAAATTGGTATAGTACTACTAACTAAATCATAGACTTTATTCAGATCTTACTTATCTTTTTTCCCCAGTGATATCCTTTTATGTCCCAGGATCTGGTCCAAGATACTGTTGCATTTTGTTGTGATGTCTCTTTACTCTCCTCCAATCTGCAAAAGTGCTTCTGTCTTTTCTTGTCCCCATGACCTTGACACTTTTCAAGAGGACTGGTCAGGAATTTTGTAGCCTGTCCCTTGATCTGCATCTGATGTTTTCTCCCTGTCACACTGGCGTTACTGATGTGGGGGAGGAGTGCTACAGAAGCCCACTTGCCCTTTGCTCCCTTCAGTGCAGGGTCCACGGAACGTCAGCGTAGCTTCTAACGGGGATGCATCTTGGGCATCCGGTTAAGCTGGTGTCTGCCGGTTCTCTGCTTTAAGGTTCCCTTTCCCTCCCCGCTTCTCTGCTCGGTTGTTTGGAAGTGCGTCACTAAGTCTAGCTCGCACTCCGGGGCAGGAATATTAAACCCTACCTGCAGAGGAACAGCGAAGAATTACCAATCATGTGACTTTTCTACTTCTCTCCTTCCTTTTATATTTTTCTTTTCAAATTTTTCTTCAGGAAAGATCTAGTCCTTCTGCATTTGCTTATAAATTCAGTCACTTATTAAGATAAGTATGGGCACATGGCAGCCTCCCTGCTGACTCAACGGTAAGGGAAACCACCTGCTAACAAAGTATGGGCACATGGCAGCCTCCCTGCTGACTCAACGGTAAGGGAAACCACCTGCTAACATAGGAGACTTGGGTTTGATCCCTGGATAGGGAAGATTCCCTGGGGAAGGAAACAGCAGCCCACCCCAGTATTCTTCCCTGGAGAATCCCAAGGACAGAGGAGCCTGGCGGGCTGCAGTCTATGATGTCTCAGAGTCAGACACGACTGATGACGGAGCTCACGCACGAATGCCCACGTGTGTCTAACATCACTATTCATCTGCTGTAACACGCGCGGTCCTCATATTTACACATCTGAGTCAGTTTAGCAGCACGGGGTTCGTTCCAACCTTCCTTCTTTCCTTACTTGTGAGTTTTCTATCTGACTATGTGAAACATGGCTCCACTAACAACAATGTATGTATTTATTTAGTCCTCAGTCCAGTTCAGTTCAGTTGCTCAGTTGTGTCCAACTCTCTGTGACCCCATGCACTGTAGCACGCTAGGCTTCCCTGTCCGTCACCAACTCCCAGAGTTTACCCAAACTCATGTCCATTGAGTCGGTGATGCCATCCAGCCAATTTATTCTCTATCGTCCCCTCCTTCTCCAGCCCTCAATCTTTCCCAGCATCAGGGTCTTTTCAAATGAGTCAGCTCTTAGCATCAGGTGGTCAAAGTATTGGAGTTTCAGCTTTAGCATCCGTCCTTCCAATGAACACCCAGGACTGATCTCCTTTAGGATGGACTGGTTGGATCTCCTTGCAGTCCAGTTCAGTTCAGTTTAGTTCAGTTCATTTCAATCGCTCAGTCGTGTCTGACTCTTTGCGACCCCGTGAATCACAGCATGCCAGGCCTCCCTGTTCATCACCATCTCCCGGAATTCACTCAGACTCATGTCCATCGAGTCCGTGATGCCATCCAGCCATCTCATCCTCGGTTGTCCCCTTCTCCTCCTGCCCACAATCCCTCCCAGCATCAGAGTCTTTTCCAATGAGTCAGCTCTTCGCATGAGGTGGCCAAAGTACTGGAGTTTCAGCTTTAGCACCATTCCTTCCAAAGAAATCCCAGGGCTGATCTCCTTCAAAATGGACTGGTTGGATCTCCTTGCAGTCCAAGGGACTCTCAGGAGTCTTCTCCAACACCACAGTTCAAAAGCATCAATTATTCAGCACTCAGCTTTCTTCACCGTCCAACTTTCACATCCATACATGACCACAGGAAAAACCATAGTCTGACTAGACAGACCTTTGTTGGCAAAGTAATGTCTCTGCTTTTGAATATGCTATCTAGGTTGGTCATAAGTTTCCTTCCACGGAGCAAGCATCTTTTAATTTCATGGCTGCAGTCACCATCTGCAGTGATTTTGGAGCCCCCCCAAACAATATCACGGTAATCCAAGTCTATGCTCCAACCAGTAACGCTGAAGAAGCTGAAGTTGAACGGTTCTATGAAGACCTACAAGACCTTTTAGAACTAACACCCCAAAAAGATGTCCTTTTCATTATAGGGGACTGGAATGCAAAAGTAGGAAGTCAAGAAACACCTGGAGTAACAGGCAAATTTGGCCTTGGAATGCAGGATGAAGCAGAGCAAAGACTAATAGAGTTTTGCCAAGAAAATGCACTGGTCATAGCAAACACCCTCTTCCAACAACACAAGAGAAGACTCTACACGTGGATATCACCAGATGGTCAACACCAAAATCAGATTGATTATATTCTCTGCAGCCAAAGATGGAGAAGCTCTATACAGTCAACAAAAACAAGACCAGGAGCTGAGTGTGGCTCAGATCATGAACTCCTTATTACCAAATTCAGACTTAAATTGAAGAAAGTAGGGAAAACTGCTCGACCATTCAGGTATGACCTAAATCAAATCCCTTATGATTATACAGTGGAAGTGAGAAATAGATTTAAGGGTCTAGATCTGATAGAGACAGTGCCTGATGAACTATGGAATGAGGTTCCTGACATTGTACAGGAGACAGGGATCAAGACCATCCCCATGGAAAAGAAATGCAAAAGAAGCAAAATGGCTGTCTGGGGAGGCCTTACAAATAGCTGTGAAAAGAAGATAAGTGAAAAACAAAGGAGAAAAGGAAAGATATAAGCATCTGAATGAAGAGTTCCAAAGAATAGCAAGAAGAGATAAGAAAGCCTTCTTCAGCAATCAGTGCAAAGAAATAGAGGAAAAGAACAGAATGGAAAAGACTAGAGATCTCTTCAAGAAAATTAGAGATACCAAGGGAACATTTCATGGAAAGATGGGCTCAATTAAGGACAGAAATGGTATGGACCTAACAGAAGCAGGAGGTATTAAGAAGAGGTGACAAGAATACACAGAAGAACTGTACAAAAAAGGTCTTCATGACCCGGATAATCACGATGGTGTGATCACTCATCTAGAGCCAGACATCCTGGAATGTGAAGTCAAGTGGGCCTTAGAAAGCATCACTATGAACAAAGCTAATGGAGGTGATGGAATCCCAGTTGAGCTATTTCAAATCCTGAAAGATGATGCTGTGAAAGTGCTGCACTCAATATGCCAGCAAATTTGGAAAACTCAGCAGTGGCCACAGGACTGGAAAAGGTCAGTTTTCATTCCAATCCCAAAGAAAGGCAATGCCAAAGAATGCTCAAACTACCACACAGTTGCACTCATCTCACATGCTAGTAAAGTAATGCTCAAAGTTCTCCAAGCCAGGCTTCAGCAATACATGAACCATGAACTTTTAGATGTTCAAGCTGGTTTTAGAAAAGGCAGAGGAACCAGAGATCAAATTGCCAACATCTGCTGGATCATGGAAAAGCAAGAGAGTTCCAGAAAAACATCGATTTCTGCTTTATTGACTATGCCAAAGCCTTTGACTGTGTGGATCACAATAAACTGTGGAAAATTCTGAGAGAGATGGGAATACCAGACCACCTAACCTGCCTCTTGAGAAATCTGTATGCAGGTCAGGAAGCAACAGTTAGAACTGGACATGGAACAACAGACTGGTTTGAAATCGGGAAAGGAGTATGTCAAGGCTGTATATTGTCACCCTGTTTATTTAACTTTGATGTAGAGTACGTCATGAGAAACACTGGGCTGAAAGAAACACAAGCTGGAATCAAGATTGCCAGGAGAAATATCACTAACCTCAGATATGCAGATGACACCACCCTCATGGCAGAAGGTGAAGAGGAACTAAAAAGCCTCTTGATGAAAGTGAAAGAGGAGAGTGAAAAAGTTGGCTTAAAGCTCAACATTCAGAAAACGAAGATCATGGCATCTGGTCCCATCACTTCATGGGAAATAGATGGGGAAACAGTAGAAACAGTGTCAGACTTTATTTTTTGGGCTCCGAAATCACTGCAGATGGTGACTGCAGCCATCAAATTAAAAGACGCTTACTCCTTGGAAGACAAGTTATGACCAACCTAGATAGCATATTCAAAAGCAGAGACATTGCTTTGCCGACTAAGGTCCGTCTAGTCAAGGCTATGGTTTCCCAGTGGTCATGTATGGATGTGAGAGTTGGACTGTGAAGAAGGCTGAGTGCCGAAGAATTGATGCTTTTGAACTGTGGTGTTGGAGAAGACTCTTGAGAGTCCCTTGGACTGCAAGGAGATCCAACCAGTCCATTCTGAAGGAGATCAGCCCTGGGATTTCTTTGGAAGGAATGATGCTAAAGCTGAAACTCCAGTATTTTGGCCACCTCATGCGAAGAGCTGACTCATTGGAAAAGACTCTGGTGCTGGGAGAGATTGTGGGCAGGAGGAGAAGGGGACGACAGAGGATGAGATGGCTGAATGGCTGATGAGATGGCATCACCGGCTTGATGGACGTGAGTCTGAGTGAACACCGGGAGTTGGTGATGGACAGGGAGGCCTGGCGTGCTGCGATTCCTGCGGTTGCAAAGAATCGGACACTACTGAGCGACTTAACTGAACTAAACTGAAAATAAAGTCAGCCACTGTTTCCACTAATTCCCCATCTATTTCCCATGAAGTGAAGGGACCAGATGCCAGGATCTTTGTTTTCTGAATGTTGAGCTTTTAGCCAACTTTTTCACTCTCCTCTTTCACTTTCATCAAGAGGCTTTTTAGTTCCTCTTCACTTTGTGCCATAAGGGTGGTGTCATCTGTATATCTGAGGTTATTGATATTTCTCCTGGCGATCTTAATTCCAGCTTGTGCTTCTTCTAGCCCAGCATTTCTCATGATGTACTCTGCATCGAAGTTAAATAAGCAGGGTGACAATATACAGCCTTGACGTATCCCTTTTCCTGTTTTGAACCAGTCTGTTGTTCCATGTCCAGTTCTAACTGTTGCTTCTTGACCTGCATACCAATTTCTCAGGAGCAGGTCAAGTGGCCTGGTATTCCCATCTCTTGAAAAATTTTCCACAGGTTATTGTGAACCACATAGTCAAAGGCTTTGGCATAGTCAATAAAGCATAAATAGATGTTTTTTTCTGGAAATCTCTTGCTTTTTCGTTGATCCAGCAGATCTTGGCAATTTGATCTCTGGTTTCTCTGCCTTTTCTAAATCCAGCTTGAATATCTGGAAGTTCACATTCTTGTATTGCTGAAGTCTGGTTTGGAGAATTTTGAGCATTACTTTGCTAGCGTGTGAGATGAGTGCAATTGTGTGGTAGTCTGAGCATTCTTTGGCATTGTCTTTCTTTGGGATTGGAATGAAAACTGACCTTTTCCAGTCCTGTGGCCACTACTGAGTTTTCCAAATTTGCTGACATATTGAGTGAAGCGCTTTAACAGCATCATCTTTCAGGATTTAAAATAGCTCAACTGGGATTCCATCACCTCCACTAGCTTTGTTCATAGTGATGCTTTCTAAGACCCACTTGACTTCACATTCCAGGATGTCTGGCTCTAGGTGAGTGATCACACCATCGTCATTATCTGGGTCGTGAAGCTATTTTTTGTACAGTTCTGTGTATTCTTGCCACCTCTTCTTAATATCTCCTGCTCCTGTTAGGTCCATACCATTTCTGTCCTTAATTGAGCCCATCTTTGCATGAAATGTTCCGTTGGTATCTCCAATTTTCTTGAAGAGATCTCTAGTCTTTCCCATTCTGTTGTTTTCCTCTGTTTCTTTGCGTTGATCACTGAGGAAGGCTTTCTTATCTCTTCTTGCTATTCTTTGGAACTCTGCATTCAGATGCTTATATCTTTCCTTTTCTCCTTTGCTTTTCACTTCTCTTCTTTTCACAGCTATTTGTAAGGCCTCCCCAGACAGCCATTTTGCTCTTTTGCATTTCTTCTTCTTGGGGATGGTCTTGATCATGGTCTCCCGTACAGTGTCACGAGTTCATCCATAGTTCATCAGGTGAAAAGAAGTTTCTGGATTATGAATCCATTCAGTAATTACATACAGTTCATTTTATGTTTAGCCTTGCAGTGTTACTCAAAGCACCATTTCCCAGAATGACTGAGGTCTGCTTTTATTCCCTAGCCCCTACTGGGTGGTCAGGTTAAAGGACTGCAGCACATCCAGATTTGTTTTAACAGCTTGCATTCTGTCCTAGGACTGACTGCGGTCAGTTCATTTTACTTTTTTAGATTGCATATCAGATTCACTCTTTGTGGCATACCGTTGCATGGGGCTTGGCAAATTCATAGTCATGTATCCACCACTGGGATCGCATATAGAACATTCCCTTCACCTTAAATTTCCTTGGTGTGGCCATTATATTGTTGACACCCCTGTTTCAACTGCTGTGAACTCCTAATCTGTTTTCACTGTAATTTTGCCTTTTTAGAATGCCCTATAAATGGTGACATGCAGTACCCTTTGGGGTTTGTCTTCTTTTACTCAACAAAATGCATTTTGTATGCACCCATGTTGTTAGATGAATAATAAGAGTAGGATTGCTAGGGGCTCCGTGGTAAAGAATCCGCCTGCCGGAATGTAGGCAACATCAGAGATGCGGATTCAATCCCTGGATCACTAAGACCCCTTGGAGGAGGAAATGGCAACTTACTCCAGTACTCTTGCCTGGAACACTCCATGGACAGAGGAGCCTGATGGGCTACAATCCATGGGGTTGCAAAGAACTGGACACCTTTGAGCAACTGAGCATGCATACACACATGGTAAATATCTGTCTAACTTTATCAAAAATAAAAACAAAAACACCAAATTGGTTTTCAAAAGCAGTTGTACTACTTTGCATTCCCATCAGGCATGAGTGAGAGGTCTAGTCCTTTGCAGTGTTGGCATCCGGTCCCATCACTTCATGGCAAATAGATGGGGAAACCATGGAAAGAGTGCCAGACTTTATTTTCTTGGGCTCCAAAATCACTACAGATGGTGACTGCAGACATGAATTAAAAGATGTTGCTCCTTGGAAGAAAACACTATAACAGACCTAGACAGCATATTAAAAAGCAGAGACATAATTTTGCCAACAAAGGTCGTCTGTGTGTAGTCAAAGCTATGGTTTTTCCAGTGGTCATGTATGGATGTGAGAATTGGACCATAAAGAAGGCTGAGCACTGAAGGATTGATGCTTTTGAACTGTGGTGTTGGAGAAGATTCTTGAGAGTCCCTTGGACTGCAAGAGATCAAATCAGTCCATCCTAAAGGAAATCAATCCTGAATATTCACTGGAAGGACTGATGCTGAAGCTGAAGCTCCAACACTTTGACCACCTGATGTGAAGAGTCAACTCATTGGAAAAGACCCTGAGGCTGGGAATGATTGAAAGTAGGAGGGGAAGAGGACGACAGAGGTTGAAATGGTTGGATGGCATCACCGACTCAGTGGACATGAGTTTGAACAATGTGTTGGAGATGCTGAAGGACAGGGAAGCCTGGTGAGCTGCAGTCCATGGGGTCACAAAGAGTCGGACACGACTGAGCAACTGGACAAAAACAAGATTTTATATTCTCAGTTTTTACTTGGTTGTTTCTAGCCATTCTGACAGTGTGCAACTGTATCTCATTGTAGTTTAAATTTGCATTTTTCTAAGAACTAATGACACTATGTTAATTTTATTCTAATTTGTGATTAATTTATCATCTTTGATTAAATGTCTGTTCAGATTGTTTGCATTTTTTTAAAATGTAAGTGGTTTGTTTTGTTACTGAAAACCTACTGAATTTTAAATGTTCTTTATATATTCTGGATACCAATCCTTTACCTGTATATAATTTGCAAATATTTTCTTGTAGTCTGTAGCTTATTTTCCATTCTCTTAACAGTATCACTCATAGAACTTTCACAAAAAGTGTTTAATTCTGACAGAGTCCAATTTATTATTTTTTATTATGGATCAGGCTTTTTTTGATGTCTTATCTAAAAGCTCAAGGTCACAAAGACTTTCTATTGCCTCCTCAAAGTTTTATATTTTTACATTTGACATGTAAGTCTATGATTAATTTTCAGCTAATTTTTTTTAAAAATATAAATTTATTTATTTTTAATTGGAGGTTAATTACTTTACAATATTGTATTGGTTTTGCCATACATCAACATGAATCCACCACAGGTAAACCCGTGTTCCCCATCCTGAAACTCCTTCCCTCCTCCCTCCCCATACCATCCCTCTGGGTCGTCCCAGTGCACCAGCCCCAAGCATCCAGTATCATGCATTGAACCTGGACTGGCGATTCATTTCATATATGATATTATACATGTTTCAATGCCATTCTCCAAAATTATCCCACCCTCTCCCTTTCCTAACTTTTTAAATAAGATACATGAAATGTGTCAGGATTCCCTTTCTTACCTGTGGATATCCTGTTGCTCCAGGACTGCCTATGGAGTAGACCGTCCTTTCTCCATTGAATTTATAGTCGTGCTTTTCAAACTCAGAAACAGTCTGTTAACGACGGAGGAAATTGTAGTGGTTTCCATCCTAAATTTAAAATTGTCCCTTAGTGCTGTCCATAAACAATATTCTACTTCTCAGGATGGAAATATTTAGAATATTTGTCTCTTTTATCAGAAGAAGCATTTTTACAATAAATATTACTGTGATAAAATATGAGAATAAGTCATATTCAGAATATTCAAGAGTTATCTGTATGTTGTGTCTGGGACTGCAAATGATGGGCATTGCCTTGCAAAATATGTAGCAACCACTATGTAGGTTTTTTTGAGAAAAAAATTGTCTTAAGTATTCCTCACTTCAGCCTCAATTAAGGTAAAACAATAGGAATGGTTTTTTGCCTCCCTTCCAGAAAAGCATGGATGTTGAATGTAATATCCTTTCCTAAGCCAAAGAAGCCAAGAGAATTCATTAAGGGCCAAAGGGCTGCAGGCTTAGAAATAACAAATCCCAGACCTGAGGCTGGTGCATCCAAATGTATGCAAGTGTGTAAACACAACATGCAAAATGAATCTTGTCCATGGTTTTGAAAATTCGTTGGGGATGGGCCAAAACTGAACCATTCAGACAACAGATAAGTCCAAGTAAAAAGATGAACCAAGAGACCGCAGACAGAGTAGCTGAGCCCAACGCCAAGAAAGAACAGACAAGGAGATGAGATTTCAGGAAGGATGAGTGGGTGGGGACAGTGCCCTCTAGAACATGGCGAGTGGTGGAGCGTTTGCCTGCTGATGCAGGAGACCCGGGAGATGCAGATTCCATCCCTCGGGAAGATCCCCTGCAGTAGGAAATGGCAGCCCACTCCAGTATTCTCACCTGGAAAATCCCGTGGTCAGAGGAGCCTGTCAGGCTACCGTCCATGGGGCTGCAGAGTCGGACGTGACCGAGCACAGCACCTCCAGAACACCAAGGCCCTGCCAACTTTCCCACCGTACTACACTTCCTTTCACTTTCCGTGTGTGGCTGATGTTCTGAGCCCATTAGTTGGCACTTACTTTGAGGAATGAGCAGTTAGGCTAGTTGAGTGTCTCAGATTATAGCAATGTGAGTGTATTCATTTAATCATCCGCTAAACACATACTGCATATCTGCTACTTCTAAACTCCTCATTGGATGTTCAGGGTTCAATGTGTGTACATTTACTTAATTGAACAGGCATTCACAGATGATATAACTTGTGTATAGGATTGGTGGAATGTATTTGTAATCTAATAGAAACAGCGGTAGAGGAAGCAAACTATGCTTCACTTTGATATATGATGGAAGCTTGCACTTAAAATGGAAGTATTACAGACGAGGAAATGATTAGATCTATGGAGGCCAAGTTGGGGGATGGTAGTCAAGGAAGGCTTCTGGGAGGAGGTGGCAGGTATGCTGATAGTTGATAGAATTCTCCCTACAGCCTCAGTCTGGAGATGGACAATCTAGTATTTACTGCTTAGGTGTGGTTCAAGCAGGATCCTCGGGAACTGCATGGAAATTCAGAAGGATGGGGAAAGAAGGAAGAGAAGGAAGGAGGGAGGGAAAGAAAGAGGCAGAGAAAACAAGGGGAAAACATGGAAACAAACAAAAAGAAAAGTGAAAGTCGCTCACCTCGTCCGACTTTTTTTCCTTCCTTTTTTTGCGGGCACTTAGTCTGCCAAGTGTCCGACTCTTTGCAACCTCGTAGACTATACAGTCCATGGAATTCTCCAGGCCAGAATCCTGGAGTGGGTAACTGTTCCCTTTTCCAGGGGACCTTCCCAGCCCAGGGATCGAACCCAGGTCTCCCGCATTGCAGGCAGATTCTTTACCAGCTGAGCCACCAGGGAAGCCCAAGAATACTGGAGTGGGTAGGCTATCCCTTCTCCAGAGGATCTTCCTGGCCCAGGAATTGAACTAGGCTCTCCTGAATTTCAGGCAGATTCTTTACCAACTGAGCAACCTGGGAAGCCCTAAATGGAAAGAAATATGTTGCAATTTGGAAATTATTAGATTTGCCAGAAGTTCATTCTGGTTTGTCCATAAGAGGCCATGGAAAAACCTGAACGAACTCTTTGGCCAACCCAACTCTGAGTTTCTGGAGTGTGGAAGATGTTAATCACTTCTTCAGAATTTTCTATATTTTTTTCCATTTTTCTGCTAATGTATATATTTATTTTTGAATTGGGAAAATACTAAAAGTAATTTCTTTAAAGTTTCACCCATAAAAGTGAGAAAAGGCAGCTGAATCCTTTTAAGATAGCAGAGCAAAGGAGAATGCTTGTTCTTAGGATGGAGCAACCAGGCAGTTGGCACGGTTATATTTCCTCAAAAAATCATCGACCCACATGCAAGAACGCTACAGCTGCACACGCAGCCGTGAACGTCAAGCTATGCCAACCCTCAACTTCATTTTCATGGTGAGGGAGATGATAGAATTTTTTGATCGATTGAAATATTTACTAAATTGGAGACCATAATTTAAGAGAGTTAAAGATATACGAATGATGCAATATGATTTGAATGGCTATTAAAATTCCTCTCTAAAGGACTAGTGTTGACAGAGAAATTAAAAGGCAATAAACGTTTCCACTTTGGACTTCAGAGAGCCTGAAACTGGACAAAGTAAGTGGCATTCTGCAAATCACTTAGTACATTTGGAAATCAGGAAGTTTGCCAAATGCTTAATGCTGTGTAATTTGGACCAGACATCGTTGTTCAAGCTCCATTCCCCGGCTCCCGCCTTGGGTCAGTCTTCCTTGTACTTCTTGCTGATAAATGTGTGTGTATGTGTGTGGTGTGTGTATGTGTGTGGTGTGTCTGTGTGTATCTGATGCACAATCAAAAATTTTGAAACAGAACAAAATTATCTAGTGAGCAAAACTTAGAGTGTCCTTAAAAATTTAGCTGTTGTGAGTCAGGCCATTTTCTCTTGTTTTGAAACATTCTTCTGCTTCTTTTCCTTTACTATACGTAAGTGTTGGTGTTCGGTGCTTTCTCTGTTGTATTTTTTCATCGCAGGGTATGGAAGGTAATGCTAGTAGCTCTTTTCTTTTTAATGCAGAGAAAACTAAAGGCATGTGAGAAGTATGTAAAATTGAATTTACTAAGCCATGAAACTTTGAGCAGAGGAGATGATGACAACAGGAAAATTAAGTTATTCAAGTGGAATGACCACATGCACTTCTCAAATGACTTACAGATGTTTGAGATAACTGATTGTAAACTGTTGTTCTTTTGGGTCCAAGTGGTTTATCACTGGAAGTTGAATGTCTTCAATAAAAGGTGACTGCAGCCATGAAATTAAAAGATGCTTACTCCTTGGAAGAAAAGTTATAACCAACCTAGATAGCATATTCAAAAGCAGGGACATTACTTTGCTGACTAAGGTCCGTCTAGTCAAGGCTATGGTTTTTCCAGTGGTCATGTATGGATATGAGAGTTGGACTGTGAAGAAGGCTGAGCACTGAAGAATTGATGCGTTTGAACTGTGGTGTTGGAGAAGACTCTTGAGAGTCCCTTGGACTGCAAGATCCAACCAGTCCATTCTGAAGAAGATCAGCCCTGGGATTTCTTTGGAGGGAATGATGCTAAAGCTGAAACTCCAGTACTTTGGCCACCTCATGAGAAGAGTTGACTCACTGGAAAAGACTCTGATGCTGGGAGGGATTGTGGGCAGGAGGAGAAGGGGACGACAGAGGATGAGATGGCTGGATGGCATCACTGACTTGATGGACGTGAGTCTGAGTGAACTCCGGGAGTTGGTGATGGACAGGGAGGCCTGGCGTGCTGCGATTCATGGGGTTGCAAAGAGTCAGACACGACTGAGCGACTGAACTGAACTGAACTGAATGTTGTGAAGATAAATGTTAATTGTTTATCATTTCAAAAAACTGGAAATATAGAAATGTACTGAGAAGAATGTGAAAATTTGCCATCATTCTAATACCATTATTAATGATACCACTAATAATTTATTGATCACTTAACAGCACCAGGCCCTGGCTCACATATTCTCCGTGGATTATCTTATTTAATTCTTCCAGTAAACTCATGAGCATTAAGTAACTTTTATGTTAGGAAACTGAAAAAAAAAAAAAAAGAAGTCAATTGCTTAAGATGGCTCAACTGAACTGATAAAGAGAATTCAAATTCTCAGAAATGAATTCCAGAATTCCAGTTATTGGAACTTGCCCTAGCCTCCTCCACTCTTATCATCTTTACATTCCCTTCTAAGATTCACTTTGTGTACATACATCTGTTTCAAAATGTGGCATAGTAATACGTACATATATAGTTGCTGTTTAGTCACTAAGTCGTGTCCGACTCTTTGTGACCCATGGATTGCAGCACACCAGGCTTCCCTGTCCTTCACCATCTCCCAGAGTTTGCTCAAACTCGTGTCGATTGGATGAGCGATGCCATCCAACCATCTCATCCTCTGTCACCCTCTTCTCCTCCCACCTTCAATCTTTCCCAGCATCAGGGTCTTTTCTATTGAGTCAGGTTTTCGCGTCAGGTGGCCAGAGTGTTGTAGCTTCAGCTTCAGCATCAGTCCTTCCAGTGAATATTCAGGACTGATTTCCTTTAGGATGGACTGGTTGGATCTCCTTGCAGTCCAAGGGACTCTCAAGAGTCTTCTCCAACACCACAATTCAAAAGCATCAATTCTTTGGTGCTCAGCTTTCTGTATGGTCAAGCTCTCACAACTGTACATGACTACTGGAAAGACCACAGCCTTGACTAGACGGACCTTTGCTGACACAGTGATGTCTCTGCTTTTTACCCATTGTCTAGGTTTGTCGTAACTTCCCTACCAAGAAGCGAGTGTCTTGCTTTCATGGCTGCAGTCACCATCTGCAGTGATTTCAGAGCCCAGGAAGAGGGAATCTGTCACTGTTACATTGCTTCCTCGTGTATTTGCCATGAAGTCATGGGACAGGATGCCGTATCTTAGCTTTTTTACTATTATTTTAAGCCCACTTTTTCACTCTGCTTTTTCACTCTCATCAAGAGGCTTTTAACAATATTTTATTTTTATTTATTATTATTATTTTACTTTACAGTACTGTATTGGTTTTGCCACACATCAACATGAATCCACCACGGGTGTACACATGTTCCCAATCCCGAACTCACCTCCCCTCTCCCCCACCACACCATCCTTCTAGGTCATCCCCGTGTACCAGCCCCAAGCATCCTGTATCCTGCATCAAACCTAGACTGGCGATTCGTTTCTTATATGATATTATACATGTTTCAATGCCATTCTCCCAAACCATCCCACCCTCTCCCTCTCCCACAGAGTCCAAAAGACTGATCTATACACCTGTGTCTCTTTTGCTATCTCGCATACAGGGTTATCGTTACCATCTTTCTAAATTCCATATATATTCGTTAGTATACTGTATTGGTGTTTTTCTTTCTGGCTTACTTCACTCTGTATAATCGGCTCCAGTTTCATCCATCTCATTAGAACTGATTCAAATGTATTCTTTTTAATGGCTGAGTAATACTCCATTGTGTATATGTACCACAGCTTTCTTATCCACTCATCTGCTGATGGACATCGAGGTTGTTTCCATGTCCTGGCTATTATAAACAGTGCTGCGTTGAACATTGGGGTACACGTGTCTCTTTCAGTTCTGGTTTCCTTGGTGTGTATGCCCAGCAGTGGGATTGCTGGGTCATATGGCAGTTCTATTTCCAGTTTTTTAAGGCATCTCCACACTGTTCTCCATAGTGGCTCTTGAATTCCTCTTCACTTTCTGTCATTAGAGTGGTATCACTTGCATATATGAGGTTGTTGATATTTCTCCTGGAAATCTTGACTCCAGCTTGTAATTCATCCAGCCTGGCATTTCTCATGATGTGCTCTGGGTATAAGTTAAATGAACGGGGTGAGAGAAACTGCCTGTCGTGCTCCTTTCTCAATCCCAAGCCAGTCAGTTGCTCCACACCAGGGTCTAGCCGTCGCTCCTTGATCTGCATACAGGTTTCTCAGGAGACAGATAAGATCATCTGATATTCCCATCTCTTTAAGAGTTTCACACAATTTGTTGTCATCCACACAGTCAAAGGTTTCAGTGTAGTCAGTGAAACAGGGGTAGATGCTTTTCTGAAATTCCCTTTGTTTCTCTGTGATCCAGAGAAATGTTGGCAATTTGATTTCTGGTTCCCCTGCCTTTTCCAGCTCAGACATCTGGACGCTCTCGGTTCATGGAATGCTGAAGCCTAGCAGGCAGGATCTCGAACATATGTACAATATTACATATACATATATTACATATGTATACATATATATTACATATATATCCCCAACTCCTAATTTATCCGTCCCCATCCATCCCCTTCTGTAACTATGAATTCTTTTCTATGTCAGTGAGTAGGTTTATGCTTTGTAAATAAGTTGACTTGTACTAATTTTTTAGATTTCACCTGCACATGGTATTATGTGATATTTGTCTTTTCTGCCAGACCTACTTAGTGATGCTCTCTCAGTCCATCTGTGTTGCGGCAAGTGACAATACTTCTTTCTGTTCTGATGGCTGAGCGGTTCCCATTGTGTGGGTGGAGATGCTCTTCATCCACGCTTCTGCTTCCATGCTTTGGCTGTTGTGAATAGTGCTTTAGTGAACACTGGGGTGCATGTATTTTTTCAAAGTAGAGTTTTCCTTTTTTCCAGATATATGCCTTGTCGTGACATTGCTGAATCATATGGTAAATAACTCTGGTTTTAGTTTTTAATGAACCTCCTGACTGCAACCCATTTAATTGTTTCCAAATATCGGAATAAAAGTAGAGGAGAAAGATTTAAGGATAGAGAAGTTCAAGAGCTATTCCAGTAAGCAGGAAAGCAACTAAGCCTTTTCACTCTAGAAGTCAAAATAAGAGAAAATTTAAACAAGGCCTCTGCCCCTCGAAGACTGTAGTTGTGACATTCACTGGAATAGTTTCAGTGAAGTGAGTTGTGCAGAAGCCTGGGGGTTAAGAAACTAATTTTGAGGTTATGCACACAATACTTTAAAAATCAACTTTCTTGAAGCATGAATTGCATGCAGTCATATACACCAATTCTATGTGCATCTCAATGAGTTTTGATTAATTTATACTTACCACCATAATCAAGAGATAGAATAATTTCAGTACTCCAAAAAGTTCTCTTATGATCCTTCTCAATTCAGTTCCTGAGAGTGTCACTCCAGGAACCACTCACTCTCTTTCCGTCACTAGGGATTGCATCTGTCTTTTCTAGAATTCCTTGTAAGGATGGTCGTATGCCACTAAAGAAGGCAATGTTTTGTTCCTGGCTTTCTGCATTCAGCATGACTTTGAGATTTGTTCATGGGGCTGTGCACGTCAGTATCTCTTTTCTATTATTGCTGGGCATGTAGAGTGTGGGTTTGAGCAGTGTTGTTGCTGAGGTCAGATACAGGCCATAAAAGACAAATGCAAACACATTTCTTGAGACAGCAGAAATCTAAGAGTGTTTACGAGCAGACAAGAGGACTCAATAGGGAAACTAAATATACTAAAAAGGAAATAATTTAAGGATCTCCAGAAGATTAAAAAAATTAAGGTATTCAAGATTTAAATAAGTGATTAGAAAAATAAGTAAACAAAATATTTTCAAAGGACCATGGGTTGTTAGAGGGAAAAGACTATGAAATAAGAGTATAAATGGGGACTCTACTCTTAGAATTAAACAAGCAAGTGAACCCCCTCCCCCTGCAAAAAAAAAAAAAAACAAAACAACACCAGGAAAAACATTTGCTGATCAAGACTGAAAAAGAAGAAGTTCTAGTTGAAGAAAAGTTTCAGGATGTAAATATGTTAGGAATTGTGGCAGAGAGAAGATCATGGAGAAAACGTACACCCATGGCCTGTGTGTTTCCTCCAGTTTTATTTCTGCATTGACTTGCTTTTGGGGGGCTGGATCTTTGTTACCGCAGCAGCTCCTTCAGTTGCTGCAAAAGCCGGGGCAGCTCTCCAGCTGCGGTGCTGGGACTTCTCCTTGCGGTGGCTTCTCTTGTTGTGGAGCACAGGCTCCAGAATGCAGGCTCAGCAGTTATTGTGCGGAGACTTAGCTCCTCTGTGGGGTGTGGAATCCTCCCAAACCGGGAATTTTTTTCTTTTTTTCCAAACCGGGAATTGAACCCATGTCCCCTGCATGGGCAGGCAGATTCTTAACCAGTGGACCACCAGGGAAGTTCCAATGTCCTGACTCTTTTAAGAAAGTGAAGGCACTCTCTGAGTGTGAGAAATGTAGGGTTGCACCTGAAAATTTGAGGAAAAGGGATAATACCATTTTATTAACACAGCACATAGAATCAGTGGGTGACTTCTTGGTATAATCAGCCCATTTCTTATGTATGTATGTATCTAGCAACATTTGGAAAGTAGTGAGGCGATCATCATACATGATCTTGTCTTTGAAAACTGCACAATGAGTGGTGTATGAGATCAAGAAAATGAAGAATTTAATTGTGTCTCAGGAAGCAGCATTTCATACCTAATTTGAGGACCTACATTGATAAGGAAGAAAAGTCCAAGAAACTGATGGATGCTGAGAATAAGAAGGGGGAAAGGAAGAACCATGGAGAATCAGAAAGCATCCAGTTGTTAAATGCCGAGTGACTTGAATGGTCCATACGTTAGTCACCAGTATGCCCCTCTGGGTCCTTAGACAGGTGATGCTTTTCTGGGTTGGGTTGGGTTGGAAATTTCTGACAGCCCTTTCGGCTAAGTGAAGCCCACTGCTTCCTTGCCTTCAGCACCCTCCCTTTTCTTGGGGGCCCCCAGGATGCCCGTCATCCAGTGCTTCTCAGGCCTTCTGTGAGGCCTTGCAGTTCCCACTTCACCACTTGACCCAAATCCAGTAGCGAATATTCTTAAGATGAACATTTAAAATCATCAGAATGTCTACAAACGGTAAATGCTGGAGAGCATGTGAGGCAGATAGAGCCCTAGGATAAGTGGGAATGTAAATGGCTGCAAACATGACGGGAAACCGTATGGAGATTCCTTAAAAAGCTAGAAATAGAGCCACCATGTGACCCAGTCATCCCACTCCTGAGCATACGCCGGGGGAAAACACAGGTTGAAATGTTCATTGCAGCACTATGATGCCAAGATATGGAAACGAGGACGTCAAGGCTGTATATTGTCACCCTGCTTATTTAACTATATGTAGAGTACATCATCCGAGAAAGCAATGGCACCCCACTCCTGTACTCTTGCCTGGAAAATCCCATGGATGGAGGAGTCTGGTAGGCTGCAGTCCATGGGGTCATAGAGTCGGACATGACTGAAGCAACTTAGCAGCAGCAGCAGCAGCAGAGAACATCATGAGAAATGCCGGGCTAGATGAAGCACAAGCTGGAATCAAGATTGCCAGGGAAATATCAATAACCTCAGATATGCAGATGACACCACCCTTATGGCAGAAAGTGAAGAGGAACTAAAGAGTCTCTTGAAAGTAAAAGAGGAGAGTGAAAAAGCTGGCTTAAAACTCAGCATTCAGAAAACAAAGGTCATAGCATCCAGTCCCATCACTTTATGGCAAATAGATGGGGAAACAGTGGAAACAGTGACAGACTTTATTTTCTTGGGCTCCAAAATCACTGCAGATGGTGAAATTAAAAGACACTTGCTCCTTAGAAGAAAAGCTATGACCAACCCAGACAGCATATTAAAAAGCAGAGACATTACTTTACCAACAAAGGTCCATCTAGTCAAAGCTGTGTTTTTTCCAGGAGTCATGTATGAATGTGAGAGTTGGACTATAAAGAAAGCTGAGCATTGAAGAACGGATGCTTTTGAATTGTGGTGTTGGAGAAGACTCTTGAGAATCCCTTGGACTGCAAGGAGATCAAACTAGTCCATCCAAAGGAAATCAGTCCTGAATATTCATTGGAAAGACTGATGTTGAAGCTGAAACTCCAATACTTTGATCACCTGATGTGAAGAACTGGCTCATTGGAAAAGACTCTGATGCTGGGAAAGATTGAAAGCAGGAGGAGACGGGGATGACAGAGAATGAGATGGTTCGATGGCATCACCGACTCGATGGACATGAGTTTGAGCAAGCTCCCAGAGTTGGTGATGGACAGGGAAGTCTGGTGTGCTGCAGTCCATGGGATCAAAAGAATTGGACATGACTGAGTGACTGAACTGAAGATATGGATAAAACCTGAATAACTATCAGTGGAGGAATTGATAAAGAAGATCTGATACAAATATACAATGGAATATTACTCAGGGATTCATAGAAAAGAATGAAATGATACTATTTGCTGCAGCATGGATGGACTAGAAAATACTTTACTAAGTGAAGTCAGTCAGATGGAGAAAGACAAATATTATATATCATTTATATGCATAATTTAGAAATATACAAATGAACTTATTTAAAAAACAGAAAGACTCACAGACTTCTCAAACAAATGTATAGTTTTCAAAGGGCAAACTTGGGGGAGGAATAAATGAAAAGTTTGGGATTAACATATACACACTACTGTATATAAAATAGATAACCAACAGGGACCTACTGTAAAGCACAGGGAACTCTACTCAGTGTTCTGCAATAACTTACATGGAAGAAGATGTGGAGAAAAATGAATATATATGTGAGACAAAGTCACTCAGCTCCACACCTGAAACTAAGACACCGTTGTAAACACACAGTAAAGTAAAATAAAGTAAAAAAAAAATTGAAGTAAATAATTAAGTATAAGGAGCAGAAAATGATGAATATTGAAAACAGCTATGAGCCCCATCCATTTCCTCGTAAATTACCTGTATTAAAGCTTCCGGAGCTTTCATGTACACAGGAATAGTGAGTCCTCGTCTTATGCAAAGCTTGTTCTGATCAAGCGGGTCTGGGTGCAGAGCCCGAGATTCTACATTTCTAGCAAGCTACCAGAATATGCTGATGTGTTTCAGTCACACCCCGAATAGCAAGGATCTAGCCTGTACGTCTTCATCTTGGCCTTTGCAAGCAGAAATATGTCAAGGGAGAATGAGCTCAAAGATATGATTAGACATGTGGGGAGATTGAATGGAGTTTATATTAAGGTCACTGGGCCTGTCAGCATCTCACTATTCAGAAGGAAAACCAACACAGATGCTAACTCAGGCCATGTAGGAAATGACAGACGATGCGGAAGAGGGAAACGCAAGACGAGTAGAGCGGGTAAAAAAATGCGATGGAACGTAAAAAGATGGCTGACTGACACGCACGTGGCCGGACGCTATAAATCGATGACCTAGACTGCAAGAGAGGCAGCTCGAAAGCTCACCTCGGGGAAGAAAGTCATAGCAAAACTCGTCGTATACACAAATGAGATTCGTGTTCTGCTCAGTAACTTTAATAACAAATTGCTAAACAAACACAAAGTAATTACGCCACGTGTTGCCAGGGATACTGTTTTCACAGTTTAGCAGTGTTTTCTCACCTGCAGATCGCAGAACAAAACAGCTGAGCTTTGCAAGGGAACTTCTGAAGTCTGGATAAAACAGTCATCTTCTAGGGATCAGGGGATTCTCAGATATTTTCTGCTGAGCTCTTTGCTCGCGTCCTGCAGCTTTCTCCGGAGATGTGCCTTTCCATTGTGTGTTTATGAGTCAAAGATTCCGGCGGCCTGTCGGGCTGAGGCTCCTTGCTTCTAAGCACCTTGATCCCTGCTGGCAGCTTGCTTATAATTTTCATGTCCAGCTGTGGTAGAAGCAAATGCTCCTGAAAAACAAACAGGATTTTTTTTTTTCCTTTTCTGTAGGATAAAATTTGGAAAAGGGGCCATCCATATAAAATGAGCAGTACTTAGGTAACTTTTTTTCACTTCCATTTCCTTTGGAGAGTTAAGAGTCTTTTCCACTTATAGTTTCATTTTACACTGGCTCCCACCGGGGAGGTACAATACCAGTGTATTTGGAAGTAGTTGGCAGCGTTTTAATTTCAGTGGGAATCCGTGGTAGGTCAAGGCAGTGGGAGTGGTTGAGAGAAGGCTTCTCTTGCCCAGAATCAGCTACTGAAAGGAGGTATATGTGTAAAAGTTATTACAGCCAAACTCAGCACACTGAATGTGTTAGCATGACGGGCAAAGATCATCTGATTGATGTTAACAAGATCATATTTGCATTAGTTTCACAAAGAGATGCTTTCTACATTTGAGATGCGTGTGAAAATTTGCTATTACTGTCTTAGTTGGGGTGCCCTCAGAGTTAGGTGTGTGACAAGGAGAATTAAACAGTTTCTTTGGGTGGTAAGCCCAGAAAGCACCGATGGAGAAATGGAAAAGGGAAGCGGGCAGGGAAAGGCTGTGTGATCCTGTGGCTCCACAGGGGGCAAACGTTGCTTACAGCCTCTGGCGGGAACCCGGCAGCTCACATCTCACAGACCTTATGTCCCTCCAGTTTCTAACCGACACTGAAGGGCTGGGGGACTTGGCATTTATATGGCAGTTTCCACAAACTAGTAGTTGCAAGCTGCTACTCCCGCTGCTCAGTCATGTCCAGCTCTTCGTGACTCCATGGACCATGCCCTGCCAGGCTCCTTTCTCCACGGGACTCTCCAGGCAAGAACACTGGAGTGGGCTGCCACGCCCTCCTCCAGGGGATCTTCCCGACCCAGGGATGGAACCCTCATCTCCTTTGCCTCCTGCACTGGCAGGCAGATAGCTCACCACTGAGCCACCGTGGGAGCTTTGAGTGGAGAGGAGCGCTTGCTTCTCTGGCACTACTGCCCATGTGGGTGCAGGACAGGCTTGGGGTGCAAGAGAGACTCAGGCAGGAACTTACCTGGTGGTCCAGTGGCTAAGACTCTGTGCTCTAAACGCAGGGGGTCTGGGGTTGATCCCTGGTCAGGGAACAAGATGCCACAACTGAAAGTCTGTAAGCTACAACTCAAGGTCCCACGTGCTGCAGTGGAGACGGAAGGGCTTGCAGGCCACAGCTAAGACCACAACTAAAACAGACAAACAGAAGGTGCTGGTTGTAAAGACAGACACAGGTACTCGCTGTTCCCTGGATATTGGGCTGGCACCCAGGGAAGGAGTAAGAAGGGTTCAGGGGGGGCACCACCACCAACAGCGTCTACACCTGTTACACCCTGTGGCGTCGAATTCCAGTGTAGTGTCATCTTTTCCTCCAAGCATATGCTACTTGACACGAATTAGTTTTGAATGTAAGAAGGAAAGTAAAGGGAGCAAATGATTACTATGCGAGCCATGAATTTAGGGATCTGAAAGTGTGACAAAAATTTTCAAAACATAATTTTACCTGTAACTGTAAGTGGTGGCTTCCCAGCTGATGCAGTGGTAAGGAACCCACCTGCCAAGGCAGGAGACGCAAAAGACATGGGTTCAGTCCCTGTATTGGGAAGATGCCCTGGAGAAGGAAATCGCAACCCACTCCCGGCTTCTCGCCTGGAGAATCCCGTGGACGGAGGAGCCTGGCAGGCTACAGTCCATGGGGATCACAGAGAGATGGACAGGACTGAGCGACTGAACGCTCACACGCACACACATGATTGTGAATAGATGTCCATCATCAGTCAGACATCTACCCAACATCCAACATCAATTAGACATCTATCAGACACTTTTTCCTGGATAGTAAGATATGCTAAGGAACATGGTGTATTTTCAGGAATCAGATATCCTGATGATTCAATTTTTTCTTTGAGGACAAAAGACAGAGAAACGTGTGTTCCGATTTGGTGATGAGCAGAGTTTAGAGTCCGAGTGTATGAACAGATGTCACTGCTGGCTTCCAAGGTGGGTTTCCGGTGCCTGGCGGTGGGAGATGTGTCAGTCGGTGGGGCTGGGCTGGTGGCTTGGCAGGTCCTGAACCTCCTGACCAGATCCCCCCAGCCTCACGAGCCTGTGGACAGTGATGAGGCCCTGTTACTGGCAAGGCTTGGCTTTGACCGGGTCTTGCCGTGACTCGCGCACCGCGCCTGCAGCGCCTGGTGGCCTCTGCGGCCGTGTTTCGTTGCTGTTGTTCTTAAGCTCCCAGCATGGGTGTCACTGGGTTTCAGCTGTGTCTCCCATAAGTCTGGTACCATTTGATCTCCTTTGCCAGCCACTGCAAAGCTTTCTTTAGCTCACTTTGGAGGTTGTTTACCATGGATTTGGTCCAAAGGGCTGACAAGACTTTTAAGTGTCTGGATGATACACCAGTGTAGAGAGGTAGAATGGAGAACACACGCCTCAGTTAAAGATATTTAAATATTTTAAACACTCACTCAAATGAAATATACACGTGGGATATGCTCATCTGCTCAGTGGCAGGTTTGAGACCATGACTACTCTGAAGAATAAATAATAAACAACTAAAATCTCCAGTTTAATGTCTTTTTTTATGGTTGGAATAGTATTCCCCTCCTCTGAAAGCTACCTAGGTTGAATTTATTTATTTTTATATCTTATTGTCTCAACATGAATATCCTTCCTCCTCTGTCTTCTGCTGAGGGTCAAATTCATAACCAGTTTATCTTTTATTGCTTCAAGATAAATCAGTGCTTGCATATACTTGAACTGGGCAGGATTTTATTCATCTTTAAAATTCATACCTCCTTTGTACAACTATTTGTGGGATTATTCTATGAAATGAGTATTAGATGCTGGGGATAGTCAGTGTATAATAGTGAATAAAATAGGCAAGGTCCTTGAGTTTATATGGTTTCACTGCAATAAAGTTGGCTTATGGTAACCAAACAAAGTGCCAAAGCCTTTGACTGTGTGGATCACAATAAACTGTGGAAAATTCTGAAAGAGATGGGAATACCAGACCACCTAACCTGCCTCTTGAGAAATCTGTATGCAGGTCAGGAAGCAACAGTTAGAACTGGACATGGAACAACAGACTGGTTCCAAATAGGAAAAGGAGTACGTCAAGGCTGTATATTGTCACCCTGCTTATTTCACTTCTATGCAGAGTACATCATGAGAAATGCTGGGCTGGAAGAAACACAAGCTGGAATCAAGATTGCCAGGAGAAATATCAATAACCTCAGATATGCAGATGACACCACCCTTATGGCAGAAAGTGAAGAGGAACTAAAAAGCCTCTTGATGAAAGTGAAAAAGGAGAGTGAAAAAGTTGGCTTAAAGCTCAACATTCAGAAAATAAAGATCATGGCCTCCGGTCCCATCACTTCATGGGAAATAGATGGGGAAACAGTGGAAACAGTGGCAGACTTTATCTTTTTGGGCTCCCGAATCACTGCAGATGGTGACTGCAGCCATGAAATTAAAAGACACTTACTCCTTGGAAGAAGAGTTATGACCAACCTAGATAGCATATTTAAAAGCAGAGACATTACTTTGCCGACTAAGGTCCATCTAGTCAAGGCTATGTTTTTTCCTGTGGTCATGTATGGATGTGAGAGTTGGACTGTGAAGAAGGCTGAGCACCAAAGAATTGATACTTTTGAACTGTGGTATTGGAGAAGACTCTTGAGAGTCCCTTGGACTGCAAGGAGATCCAACCAGTCCATTCTGAAGGAGATCAACCCTGGGATTTCTTTGGAAGGAATGATGCTAAAGCTGAAGCTCCAGTCCTTTGGCCACCTCATGTGAAGAGTTGACTCATTGGAAAAGACTCTGATGCTGGGAGGGATTGGGGGCAGGAGGAGAAGGGGACAACCGAGGATGAGATGGCTGGATGGCATCACTGACTCGATGGACATGAGTCTGAGTGAACTCCGGGAGTTGGTGATGGGCAGGGAGGCCTGGCGTGCTGAGATTCATGGGGTCGCAGAGAGTCGGACACGACTGAGCAACTGAACTGAACTGAATGACAAATGTATTATGTTCTGCTAGTAGTTAGGGAACCTGCCACATACCTTCCCATCATCCCTATTTAACTTTCCTAAAATTCCTGTGATAAACTACTAATATCATCCCCAATTCACAGGTAAGGCACAGGAAAATTAAATAATGTGTCCAAGGCCCCACCACTCAGCAAGCAAGTGCACGCGCAGCAGTGCGTAAAGAATTGTCTCATCTCAGAGCCTACGTCCTTAGACACTGTACCTAGTAGCACATTTTAGGTCAGTTTGCCAAAAGCCATAATTACACTATGAAAATTACCAATAAATTCTACAGTAAAGAATCCCGATGTAAAAAACATGGAGAAAAAAATCAGAACATATTAAATGTCTCATTAGTTGTCTTATCTGTTAAACATTTATAATTAAGGCCTAAATATTACTTCATAAAATTGAAAAAAAATAAAAGCACCTGTACCATCAACAAAAAGAAAGAAAGAAAGAAAATTGAAGTAGGGCTAATGAGAAACCAGAGAACTGAAATATAATGATCATAAATCTTATATTCAAAAATGTAAGTGATATTATACCAGAAATTATAGATTAGTGAAAGTAAGCTCATAATTTCTCTTTAAAAATCAGAGTAACGGCATATCTATGCTACTGAACCAAACGTGGATCTGCTTACGGTATGCACAGCAAAGCCAGTCTTGTGACCTGCATTGTAGTGAAGAAAGGACCGTGTTTATTGCAAGGCCAAGCAAAGAGAATGGGCAATTCAAGCTCAAAAGACTCAAAAACGCCCCAGTGGCTTTCGGGGAAATGCTTGTAAAGACGGTGTGAAGGACAGGGTCGCAAGGTGTCCAATCAGTTGGAGCGTGGTTCTCCTACTGGCTGATGGTGAGGTTACAGGGTGATGTTTCCGGAACCTCAGTCCCCAGCCTGGTTTCAGCTCGTCTGAACTCCTCTGTGCTGATGGGCAGTGTGCCGCTCACCTCTCCCCGGGTGGGGCTGTAGTGTCTGCAGGATGACCCCTGGGCGTGGACTAGCATGTCATCTGCAGCCCTTGAGAAGGAACTGAAGCCCCTTGACTTTGTTTTGTGGCTAAACTATCATTTCTTCCTCTTGCTTGACTGTTTTCCTCTGTTTCTGCATTTTCTCCCTTCTCTGAATGAATTTCTTCTTTGGATCTTTGGGGAAAGTTTAGGAGGCTGAATGTTTTCTACAAAGTGGGGGATGCAGTGTGAGGGGTTTCTGCCCCGGAAGGTCCCTGCAGGGTCCTGCTTGGTTTCTGCAAGCTGAACTGAATTGGGAAAAAGGGTGATTGCATAAAAATGACTTGAAGGATAATTATCAGATGATTGAAACAAAGCCACAAAGAGGACAAAGAGGACAAAGCATGTTATATTAACTGAGTTATATAATATTAACAGTGAGGACTTAGAGGAGCACAATCTGGATCATAGGAAAAAGCAAGGGAATTAAAAAAAATCTGCTTCATTGACGATGCAAAAGCCTTTGACTGGGTGGATCAAAACAAACTGTGGAATATTCTAGAAGAGAATACCAGAAGGGAATACCAGACCACCTTACCTGCCTCCTGAGAAACCTGTATGCAGGACAAGAAGGAACAATTAGAACTGGACATGGAGAAACAGACTTGGTTCTAAATTGGGAAAGGAGTACGTCAAGGCCATATGTTGTCACTCTGCTTATTTAACTGATATGCTGAGTATTCATATGTAATGCTGGGCTGGATGACTCAGAAACTGGAATCAGAATTGCCAGGAGGAATATCAACATCCTTAGATATGTAGATGGCACTACTTTAAGAGCCTCTTGATGAGGGTGAAAGAGGAGAGTGAAAAAGCTGGCTTGAAACTCAACATTGAAAAAACAAAGATCATGGCATCTGATTCCTTCACATGATAGCAAATAGTTGGGGGAAAAAGTGGAAACAGTGACAGATTTCATTTTCTTGGGCTCCAAAATCACTGTGGACAGTGACTGCAGCCATGAAATTAAAAGACAGTTGCTCCTTGGAAGAAAACCTATGACAAACCTAGACAGCATGTTAAAAAGCAAAGACATCACTTTGTCGACAAACTTCCGCACAGTCAAAGCTATGGTTTTTCTAGTAGTCATGTGTGGATGTGAGAGTTGGACCATAAAGAAGGCTGAGTACCGAAGGATTGATGCCTTTCCTTTGAACTCTGAAGGTGGAAAAGACCCTTGAGAGTCCCTTGGACAGCAAGGAGTTCAAACCAGTCAATTCTAAAGGAAATCAACCCTGAATATTCACTGGAAGGACTGATGCTGAAGGTGAAGCTCCAATATTTTGGCCACCTGATGTGAAGAGCCAGCTCATTGGGGGGGAAAAAAAACCCCTGATGCTGGTCAAGATTGAAGGCAAGAAAAGAGAGCAACAGAGGATGAGTTAGATCGATGGCATCACTGACTCAACGGACATGAGTCTGAGTAAACTTAGGGGGATGGTGAAGGACAGGGAAGCCTACCGTGCTGCAGCTCATGGGGTCACAAAGAGTCGGACTCAACTTAGCAGCTAAACAGCAGTTAGCAGACGAGGCTTTACTAGTCTCAAGATTTTCATTGTCAGTTTAAAAGGTTTCTCGTTCTTATTTTAGTAGCAATGCAGAGCAATTATTCTGTCCTCTAAAATTTTGAGTACCTTGCCTTTGCTTAGTCGCTCAGTCATGTCCAACTCCCTGGGACCCCATGGACTGTAGCCCATCAGGCTCCTCTGTCCATGGGATTCTCCAGGCGAGAATACTGGAGTGGGTTGCCATGCCCCCCTCCAGGGAATCTTCACAACCCAGGGATTGAACCCAGGTCTCCTGCATTGCAGGTGGGTTCCTTACTGGCCGAGCCACCCAGGAAGCCCTTACCTTGGCTAGCAATAAATGAAAGTCACGTTTTACTAGTCATATAATTTGCAAAAGCACTTTGACACCTATTCTTTCATTTGGTTTTTGCAGCAATACGTTGTTAATCCCATTTTATAGATGGACATTCTGAGACTTAGAGCAGCAAGTGGTTTACCCAAGTTCATGCAGCCAATCCACTTCCCTGCGGTCTCTGATTATGCAAGCCCAGTGCGATTCCAGCTAGACTAAAAGCGAGTTCAAAATGAAGTTGGCTGCTTCACTTCTTGCTCTCATTGTCCATATTGATATATGAAGAAACGGTCTTTACCTTTGAGGGCCCTTGATTTGAACACATTTGACCTCATAACTTTGAGTACCTTTGTGATATGTTTCTAAATAGGTGGACACACATCCTGTTCATTCATCAAGCTGTCATCCTCCTGACTTTTTTTTTTTTTTTTTTAATTTGAGGTTGGCTGGTAAAGACTGTGTGGGTTTTATGGTCAGCAGAATTGAGGGTGGTTAATGAAAACTTTGGTATAAATAGTTCTGAAAAAGGTCCTAGGAAAGCTAAGGTTTCCCTGTGTGTTCACTGAGGGCATTCACAGCTCTACTCAGTTTAGAGACATTTCTTTCACGGATGTCTTAGAGCCTTTCATGAATAAAGAAGACAAAGTTTAAACTGAATCAATCATTCGAAGATGAATTTAGTTGATATTTAGAGTCAATTTGTTGCGAACCTTGTGCTGCCTTTTTGTCATATTTTCTTTAATTGAGTCCTTGTCAGCCATGCAGACTACACACCATTCTGACGTCTCTACTGAGAAGTTAGAAAGAGCACATAGTTGTCTTTCTTATTACAAAAGTCAAAACACACAGCTCCAAAGAAATCTTTTTTTTTCCTCAGAAGGCCTGAAGTGATTAGAAATCTCAATAAAATAAAGCAAAATGAAATTAAACCATCATTTATCAAAATTGCCTCTGTGAATTTGAAACTGTGAGAATTTTCAGCACTAAGAACACTCCAGGCAATCCTTATCAAACTTGAATGTGCATGCCGATTGCCATATTTATGAATGAAGTGCTATGATATTTGGGATTTGCTTCAAAATACATGAGATTGGGAGTAAGGAATTGAATAGGAGTATAAATCCTACATGATTGGCCATGAATTTATAATTGCTAAAGCTGGACAATGAATACATAAATTTTGGCATAATAATTTTACTACTTCTATTAAAAAAGTAAAAATAAGAAAAAAGTTTATCATTCTAATATTCTACTTATTAAGTGTATAATATATATTTGCACATGTACATTTATACATTTGTGTGTGCACGTGTCTGGGTATTCATGCCTGTGTATGTCCCTTCATCTGTGTGTTTGTGTATCTTATACACACACACGTTGCTTCCAACTACAAAGAATGGTGAATAAATATTTTTTATCTGATTACATGATATTGCTGCAAGGTTCTGGAAGAAACTTATCTGCCATATGTAGAGACGAAAGAAGACTTTTATTTTCTGTTCTCTGAAGACTATTTTAATTGTCTATGTGAGAATCATATTTTTTTCTGAAGGAAAAATGGAAGATAATCCATTTTCCAAGTAATATCTCTATGGATTATAAGTAAACCATACCTATGGTAGTGGAATAAATATTAATAAAAATTAAATTACATAAGCTACAACAACAAAAAACATCCAAGCTACTATAGTAGCATTATAGAAACAATCCAGTGAAAGTGTTGATGGTGGTGGTGGTTTGTGATGGGAATGGAATGGTTAGGACTTCAGGGATTTAACAGTGAATGAGTCTATAAGAGTTTACATGATTGAAAGATGGAATTCCTTACAGAGGTAACTACACATGTGAAGACCCAGAAGTATGAAAAATAATCATGTATTTGGAAAATTCTGAGATTAATATGACTTTGGAATAGCCTGTGTATTTAAAAAAAAGTATTTTTACAAATCTGGAAAAGGGGAGAGATCCAGATGATCAAAGACTTTTACCTATGGGAGATGGATTCCTTTGGTGATTTTACATTGAAAGACAATGTTTCCAGTTGAATTATTTGCAATTATTGCTATGAAATTTTGATTGAAATTGAGATTAGGGTCAGAGATAACTGTTAGGAAATAGTCACAATTGTTCATGTGTATGTTAAGGCAGTGACAGTAGTGAATACGTCGAAAGAGACTCAGAATATGGAACCAAAGTACTGCGTTGAATATAGTGAGGCAAGAAGAAGGTATTTAGAAAATGGATCTTTGATTTCTAACTTGGGAAAAGTGATATAGAGTTCAGGCCCACAGTCATTTATCTACAATTCCAAAATCTATAAATCTCTGAAACCAAAGATTTCAGATTTTTTGTTTGTCACAAAAACTCTTTTAATGGAAAACCATTTCTTCAACAGATCCAAGAATATTTTAAAAATACTCATGTATTCCACTTAGTGTACTCATACGCTTGATGCAGAAATCTTAATGTGTTGGATTATGAGTCACTGTGCTAGAGAGAGCTGAGAGTGTTGTGTGTAATACATGATGCATAGACTTCATTATCATCAGTATGTATTATGTACCCTATATATACTATCATTATAAAATCCAAAATATTCATATACCGAGATATATCTAGTCCTAAAGATTTCTAATAGGAGTTATGGAGATATAGCACTACTTATTGATAAGATGCCATCAAGTCTCTTAAAAGTTAAAATAGCTGTATAAAATTCAAGCATGACTTTCCTGGGCATTACTTATAACCATTTCATAGGTTGTAAAATGAATTATGTCAGGGCAAAATGGTCAATGATGGAGTCACATGTAGACGATGAAGAATATGCTTTGAATGTTCCTATTTCTAGATCTCTGGTGCTTGGCTTGATGCCTGTCTCCTGTACAATGTCACGAACCTCAGTCCATAGTTCATCAGGCACTCTATTGATCAGATCTAGGCCCTGAAATCTATTTCTCACTTCCACTGTATAATCATAAGGGATTTCATTTAGGTCATACCTGAATGGCCTAGCGGTTTTCCCTACTTTCTTCAATTTAAGTCTGAATTTGGCAATAAGGAGTTCATGAGACCATTCAGCTATGATCTAAATCAAATCCCTTATGATTATACAGTGGAAGTGAGAAATAGATTTCAGGGCCTAGATCTGATCGATAGAGTGCCTGATGAACTATGGACTGAGGTTCGTGACATTGTACAGGAGACAGGCATCAAGCCAAGCACCAGAGATCTAGAAATAGGAACATTCAAAGCATATTCTTCATCGTCTACATGTGACTCCATCATTGACCATTTTGCCCTGACATAATTCATTTTACAACCTATGAAATGGTTATAAGTAATGCTCAGGAAAGACATGCTTGAATTTTATACAGCTATTTTAACTTTTAAGAGACTTGATGGCATCTTATCGATAAGTAGTGCTATATCTCCATAACTCCTATTAGAAATCTTTAGGACTAGATATATCTCGGTATATGAATATTTTGGATTTTATAATGATAGTATACATAAGATACATAATACATACTGATGATAATGAAGTCTGGGGAGGCCTTACAAATCGCTGTGAAAAGAAGAGAGGTGAAAAGCAAAGGAGAAAAGGAAAGATACAAGCATCTGAATACAGAGTTCCAAAGAATAGCAAGAAGAGATAAGAAAGCCTTCTTCAGCGATCAATGCAAAGAAATAGAGGAAAACAACTGAATGGGAAAGACTAGAGATCTCTTCAAGAAAATTAGAGATACCAAGGGAACATTTCATGCAAAGATGGGCTCGATAAAGGACAGAAATGGTATGGACCTAACAGAAGCAGGAGATATTAAGAAGAGGTGGCAAGAATATACAGAAGAACTGTACAAAAAAGATCTTCACGACCCAGATAATCATGATGATGTGATCACTAATTTACAGCCAGACATCTTGGAATCAAGTGGGCCTTAGAAAGCACCACTACGAACAAAGCTAGTGGAGGTGATGGCATTCCAGTTGAGCTGTTTCAAATCCTGAAAGATGATGCTGTGAAAGTGCTGCACTCAATATTCCAGCAAGTTTGGAAAACTCAGCAGTGGCCACAGGACTGGAAAAGGTCAGTTTTCATTCCAATCCCAAAGAAAGGCAATGCCAAAGAATGCTCAAACTACCACACAATTGCACTCATCTCACACACTAGTAAAGTAATGCTAAAAATTCTCCAAGCCAGCCTTTAGCAATACATGAACCATGAACTTCCAGATGTTCAGGCTGGTTTTAGAAAAGGTTGAGGAACCAGAGATCAAATTGCCAACATCTGCTGGATCATTAAAAAAGCAAGAGAGTTCCAGAAAAACATCTATTTCTGCTTTATTGACTATGCCAAAGTCTTTGACTGTGTGGATCACAATAAACTGTGGAAAATTCTGAAAGAGATGTAAACACCAGACCACCTGACCTGCCTCCTGAGAAATCTGTATGCAGGTCAGGAAGCAACAGTTAGAACTGGACATGGAACAACAGACTGGTTCCAAATAGGAAAAGGAGTATGTCAAGGCTGTATATTGTCACCCTGCTTATTTAACTTATATGCAGAGTACATCATGAAAAATGCTGGGCTGCAAGAAGCACAAGCTGGAATCAGGATTGCCGGGAGAAATATCAATAACCTCAGATATACAGATGACACCACTCTATGGCAGAAAGTGAAGAGGAGCTAAAAAGCCTCTTGATGAAAGTGAAAGAGGAGAGCGAAAAAGTTGGTTTAAAGCTCAACATTCAGAAAACGAAGATCATGGCATCTGGTCTCATCACTTCGTGGGAAATAGATGGGGAAACAGTGGCTGACTTTTTTGGGGGGGCTCCAAAATCACTGCAGATGGTGACTGCAGCCATGAAATTAAAAGATGCTTACTCCTTGGAAGGAAAGTTATGGCCAACCTAGATAGCATATTCAAAAGCAGAGACATTACTTTGCCAACAAAGGTCCGTCTGGTCAAGGCTATGGTTTTTCCAGTGGTCATGTATGGATGTGAGAGTTGGACTGTGAAGAAAGCTGAGTGCTGAATAATTGATGCTTTTGAACTGTGGTGTTGGAAAAGACTCTTGAGAGTCCCTTGGACTGCAAGGAGATCCAACCAGTCTATTCTAAAGATCAGTCCTGGGTATTCATTGGAAAGACTGATGCTGAAGCTGAAACTCCAGTACTCTGGCCACCTCAAGTGAAGAGTTGACTCATTGGAAAAGACCCTGATGCTGGGAGGGATTGGGGGCAGGAGGATAAGGGGACAACAGAGGATGAGATGGCTGGATGGCATCACTGACACAAAGGACATCGGTTTGGGTGGATTCTGGGTGTTGGTGATGGACAGGGAAGCCTGGTTTGCTGCACTTCATGGGGTAGCAAAGAATCAGACATGATTGAGAGACTGAACTGAACTCCTTGGAAGGAAAGTTATGACCAACCTAGATAGTACATTAAAAAGCAGAGACATTACTTTGTGAACAAAGGTCTGTCTAGTGAAGGCTATGGTTTTTCCAATGGTCATATATGGATGTGAGAGTTGTACTATAAAGAAAGCTGAGTGCTGAAGAATTGATGCTTTTGAACTGTGGTGTTGGAGAAGACTCTTGAGAGTTCCTTGGACTGCAAGGAGATCCAACTAGTCCATTCTAAAGGAGATCAGTCCTGGGTGTTTTGGAAGGGCTGATGTTGAAGCTGAAACTCCAATACTTTGGCCACCTGATGCGGAGAGCTGACTCATTTGAAAAGACCCCGATGCTGGGAAAGATTGAGGGCAGGAGGAGAAGGGGATGAGAGAGGATGAGATAGTTGGATGGCATCACCAACGCAATGGACATGGGTTTGGGTGGACTCTGGGAGTTGGTGATGGACAGGGAGGCATGGCGTGCTGCGGTTCATGGGGTCACAAATAGTCGGACACGACTGAGCGACTGAACCGAACTGAACTTACTGCTGAATATACTGTCATAGGAATCTTCAGTGAATCAAGATCAGTCACAGATCTCTGATCCCAGATCACCATAGCAATTATAACAATGATGAAAACGTTTGAAATATTGTAAGAATTACCAAGATGTGGCACAGAGGCATGAAGTGAGCGAATGTTGTTGGAAAAATATTGCTCAACATGTTTGGTGCACAGTTGCCACAAACCTTCAGTTGGTTGAAAATGCAGTATATATGAAGAACAATAAGGTAAGAGGCAATCAATCGAGGCACGCCTGTATATGCACAGAGAGACAGACGTATATAGACTGTCACAGGCTATGTCTTCTTTTATATCGATGTTAGTTGGATTACAGTGCTCCCCGAATTAAGTCGTGATTTTATGCTGTAAACATAAGTAGTCCAGAATTTATAACTGACTTTTTATTTGAATTTAGAATCAAGACTCAATAAATACTTTTTAATTGGTTCTTAGGAACATGAGTGAGTTGTTTGAATCTTTCCAAAGATTTATTTTTAAATGACAACTCCAGTTCATCCAGCAAAGACGGCTGTCCCAGTTGTATGTCTGTCTTCCTCATGCTTTCTTTGCGGGGTGAAACAAGCTTGGGCTGTCTGGTTTCATGGCACCAAAGCAGCGCTCCCCCGACCCTCCTCCCATCGGTCACTGTCAGGCACTTTAGTCCCTGAAATTATGTCTTCCTGAAGGCATCGATAATCACTGTCGGGTTGCAGTGGGAAGTTAATAAGCATTCCACAGATTTTTTTTTTTTAAGGATATACGAAAGGAGGAAACAGCCAGGTCTCCAAGTACCACTGCACGTTTTCAAACCGCTTGGCTAGTGGTTGCACGGTGAACTGCGGCGTCTCCGGTGCTTTCCCTGTGGTGACCTGGGTCTGTTTTGTTTACACCTCGACCTCAGCATCTAGCAGAGCATCTGCAAACAGTGGTCAATTCCTGAATAATGTTCTTCACTGAATGAAATTTTGCAGACCGCGAATTTTATGCCTGGGTGAAATGGGGTACAGGTTAACTTGTCACGCAAGGTTGGTTGAAATTCCTTGTAGTCTGGATGCTGCCTCCATCTCTTTTTCGGCCCTGGAGGCAGGGTTTCCCCCAGCTGCTGCTCTGTAGCCACCTTTAACCAAGATCAGGGCTTCCCTGGTGGCTCAGCTGGTAAAGAATCTGCCTGAATGCAGGAGACCTGGGTTCAGTTCCTGGGTTGGGAAGATCCCCTGGAGAAGGGAAAGGCTACCCAGTCCAGAATGATGGCCTAGAAAATTCCATGGGGGTCGCAAAGAGTCGGACACGACTGAGTGACTTTCACTTACCCTAAGATCACTTCCCAGCTGCTGTGGGTCACTGCTAACTGCCTTAACTTAAGCAGTAGTTCAGAGAAGGGTCTCTCCCTTTGGTAAAGTTTCTGGGAGTTGTAGCTGCCTCCGTAATGAGCCGAAAATGAAAGCCAGTCCTCCACTCGACATATGCATGAGTGTGTGTGGTCAGGTCTTGGTCCTCCCCTTGGAAAGTGCGTTGCCCCAGCTGTCAGATACACAGAGAACTCACGGATTGACCCCCGACGTGGCTGATCTACAAAGGAGAAACCCTAAGCCTGTAGGTCTGTCTCTGTTTTGTAAATAATTTCATTTGCATCATTCTTTTTCAGATTCCATATATGAGCAAGAGACTTTGCTCTTGCCTTTCAGAGAATGCCTTTCTCTGCCTGACTGTCCACTTAGTGTGACAGTCTCTAGGCTCATCCATGCTGCTCTAAATGGCATTATTTCTCACCAGGGAGGAAGTGTTGGGGGAGGCATCGTTAGGGAGTCTGGCATCCATATGAACATGCTGCTCTGAGGTGGATAATTAACGGAGACCTACTGTGTAGCACGGGGAACCCTGCTTCGTATTGTTTAACTACCTAAATGGGAGAAGAATCTGAAAAGGAGTAGATGTGTGTATGTGACTAACTCAGTCTTTGCTGTACAACTGAAGGTAACGCAACATTGTTAGCCACCTCTGTGTGCGTGCTGAGTCACTTCAGTCGTGTCTGACTCTCTGTGATCCCCTGGACTGTAGCCCGCCCGGCTCCTCCGTGATGGGATTCTCCAGTCTAGAATTCTGGAGCAGGTTGCCAGGCCCTTCTCCAGGGAATCTTCCCATCCCAGGGATCGAACTCACATCTCCTGCATAGGCAAGTGGGTTCTTTACCGCTAGTGCCAGCTGGGAAGCCCACCAATAATCACCTGAAATGCAATATGAAATAGAAGCTTAACAAAAGCAGACACCCTGCCTGTACCGGTTTTCAAATATTTTAAATGTCACGTCTTCTGAGCGGGAATATTTTAATTCAAGTAATGGAGTGTTCCCACACTTGGTGGAGGGTTTGCAGTGTTGGGTGAGGACGGGTGGGCCGTGCGGCACACTCGGCTCTGTTCCATACGATTCCCCCGTTTCATCTTCACAGCAATTCTGGGCCCAGGTCCACCTCCTTTTACCTGTGACATGTGAAGGAACTGCAGGGCCTGCAGAGTTTCCGCGAAGCCCGGGGCTGGGACACGGCTGGGCCAAGCTGGACGTCTCTGACTGCACACACGTACAGCGCACGGCAGGGTTCAGGCCGTGGGCAGCGTATTCTCCCAGCCTCCCGCAGCCAGGGTGTGACTGAGAGCCTCTCACATGTCACCGTACGCAGTAGTTTCTTTGGTCCATTTTCCTATAATTTGAAACTATCACCTCTAGGAATCCCAGAAACCAGAGAAGGAATCATTCATGTCTAATTATTCAGCACTTAAATGAAATAGATAACTGTGACATAAGCAGGTATTACGTACTGTGCAGGTAAAATGCTCTCAAGAAAAACATGTCCAAAGATGTCTTTAACACAGGTGACATTTAAAGTTAGATGCTTATAAAAATTCAGCAGCTATGACTAGTGTTACCGCGATGCTTTTCAACAAATATGCCAGAACTGACATTTCAGACAAGCGTCATACTGTGGCACAGACTTTCCTTTAGGTGGCCAAAATGAAAATGTATAACATGGGCAGGATGTTTCCTAGACGTCAAAGCATTCTGATTCAATATCCTTGACTACAGTGAAATGGTAACATCAAAATCCCCCAGATATTTAATAAACTTGACAACCAGCGCAAGAAGGGTTTCCTTAACTTTGGGTGAGGAAACTGAGGCTCACATGTGCGTTTGCTTCTGAGAACTCGCAGCGTTCGCAGCACCAGACCTCGAGGTGCAGTCGTCTTGTCTGGGGCTCATGTGGTCACACGAGTTCAGGGACACGGGGGTCCTTCAAGGAATTTTTATTTATTTATTTATTTATTTACTTTACAATACTGGATTGGTTTTGCCATACATTGACATGAATCTGCCACAGGTGTGCATGAGTTCCCAATCCTGAACCCGCCTCCCACCACCCTTTTGAAATTGTATTCACAACTAAAATTCCTCAAAAAACAGCGCTTTGAACTTTTTATTGAAGTATGGTTAATTTGCAATGTTATGTTAGTTTCAACAGTGGAGCACAGTGATTCAGGGGTGTGTGTGTGTGTGTGATTCAGGTGTGTGTGTGTGTGTGTGTGTGTGATTCAGGTGTGTGTGTGTGTGTGATTCAGGTGTGTGTGTGTGTGTGTGTGTGATTCAGGTGTGTGTGTGTGTGATTTAGGTGTGTGTGTGTGTGTGAGATTTAGGTGTGTGTGTGTGTGTGATTCAGGTGTGTGTGTGTGTGTGTGTGTGATTTAGGTGTGTGTGTGTGTGTGTGTGATTCAGGTGTGTGTGTGTGTGTGATTTAGGTGTGTGTGTGTGTGTGATTTAGGTGTGTGTGTGTGTGTGTGTGTTTGTGTGTGACTTCCCTGTTGGTTCAGATGGGAAGAATGCGCCTGCAATGCAGGAGACCCGGGTTTGATCCCTGGGTCGGGAAGATCCCCTGGAGAAGGAAACGGCACCCCACTGCAGTATTCTCACCTGGAGAATTCCATGGAAGGAGGAGCCTGGTGGGCTACAGTCCACAGGTCACAAAGAGTTGGACACGATGGGGCAACTAAGCACACACACACGTATACATGTATGTGTGTGTGTGTATAGAGGCTCCCTAGGCGGCTCAGTGATGAAGGGATGCCGGTTCAGGAGACACGGATTCCATCCTTGTGTCAGGAGCATCCCCCGGATGAGGAAACAGTGGCCCACTCCAGTGTTCATGTCTGGAAAATTCCATGGACAGAGGAACCTGGGGGCTGCCGTCCACGAGGTCGCAAAGAGTCAGACAAACTGAACAGTGGAGCATGCATGCGCATATGCATATTCATTTTCACCTTCTTTTCTGTTATAGACTATTAAAAGTGTTGACAGCTCCCTGAGCTATACAGTAGTTCTGTGTTGTTTATCTACTTTATAGTAACGTATATGTTAATTCCAAATTCCTAATGTATCCCTCCCGTGCTGTTCACTTTCAGTAGCCATAAGTTTGTTTTCTATACCTGTGAGTCTTTTTCTGTTTTGTTTATATGTTCATTTGCATCTTTTTAAAAAGGATTGTCATATAAGTGTGATCGTATGCTGTTTGTCTTTGTCTGACCTCACTTGGTGTGATAAGCTCTCAGGCCATCCCTGTTGCTGGATGGTCTTGTCTTATTCTTTCTTATGGCTGGGTAATATTCCAGCGTGTGTTTGTACCACATCTTTAGCCACTCATCTGCCTGTGGACGGTTAGATTGCTTCCATAGGTTAGACACTGTGAACAGTGTTGCTAGGAACATTGGGGTGCGTGTATCTTTTCTTGGTTTTCTACACTAATAGAAAAACATTCCCTGTAGCAATTATTTTTGCCTTCTAGTTTGGCCCTGTATCCTTTCTCTCTCCTCTCCGGTTGCATAGTTCACGAGGACAGGAGCTCGATAGCCTGCCTATTTCTCCTATAGCACTTCACACAACGTCTCTGGATGGATTTGGAATGAAATAAACTTGTGTTGGATGGCAGCTTCAGGTGAAGACATTAGAATTTGTGATTGATCGTGAGAACTGGCCTAACAAAGTGTCTCAATTCGAGTGCCTAAATACCAGAAATGTATTGTCTCACACTTCTGGAGGCTAGAGGTCTGGGATTCAGAGGTCAGCAAGGTCGCTTCTTTCTGAGAGCTGTGAATAAGATGTGTGCCATGCCTCGTGCCCAGTGTCTGGTAGGTTTGGGGGCAATTTTTGGCATCCTTTGGCCTGTATCAGCATCAGCCAGATCTCTGCCTTCACCTTCACGCTGTGTTGCCCTGACTGTGTGCCCCAGGCCGCATTGCCTCTGTTAGATTAGAGGCTGTGCTGGTCATGCTTTTTTCTTTTCTGTATTTTGTGATGACCCCTTGGGCCATTGCTAATCCCGGACAGAACAGTCCCCGACCCCTCACTGACACCCAAGGTTGGAGACAGTAGCCAGCTGGCCTACCAGCGCATCTTGGATACGCAGCAAAGCAGCGCTGAGGCTGTGCTCTGATCCACCCACCTCCCTGGCTTTCCCCCAAGGGAGGTGGTATCCCTCTGTCCTGATTACAAGGGGGCAGGCGTCAGACATCTAGGGCGCTCTCTGCATCCCGGAGCCTAGAACTGCAGCATTCGCACCAGCCAAGCCCGCACTGGGTCATCCTGTCTCCTCCCTTGCTCTTCCTTCCCAGCAAAGTGCAGGGAGGGCTCTGGCCCTCAGTCACTGTCTGCTCCTGACCAACCCGGTGCTTCTCCGCGTGTGTGCTGGAGCTCTTGTTTCTAGTGAGCTGCGAGTGGAAACTTTACCCCCCTTGGCAGTCATCCTCTGGTTCTGTTCCCTTCAGTCGCTCAGTCGTCTCTGACTCCTTACGATCCCATGCACTGCAGCACGCCAGGCCTCCCTGTCCACACCAACTCCCAGAGTTTACTCAAAGTCATGGCTATCGAGTTGGTGATGCCATCCAGACATCTCATCCTCTGTCATCCCCTTCTCCTCCTGCCCTTAAATCTTTCCCAGCATCAGGCGCTTTTCCAGTGAGTCAGCTCTTCCCATCAGGTGGCCAAAGTACTGGAGTTTCAACTTCAGCATCAGGTCTCCCAACGAACACTCAGGACTGATCTCCTTTAGGATGGACTGGTTGGATCTCCTTGCAGACCAAGGGACTCTCAAGAGTCTTCTCCAACACCACAGTTCGAAAGCATCAATTCTTCGGTGCTCAGCTTTCTTTATAATTCAAATCTCACATCCATACATGACTACTGGGAAAACCGTAGCTTTGACTAGATGGACCCTTTTTTGGCAAAGTAATGTCTCTGCTTTTGAATATACTATCTAGGTTGGTCATAGCTTTTCTTCCAAGGAGCAAGCATCTTTAAATTTCATGGCTGCAGTCACCATCTGCAGTGATTTTGGAGCCCCCAAAATAAAGTCTGCCACTGTTTCCACTGTTTCCCCATCTATTTGCCATGAAGTAATGGGACCAGGTGCCATGATCTTTGTTTTCTGAATGTTGAGCTTTAAGCCAACTTTTTCACTCTCTTCTTTCACTTTTATCAAGAAGCTCTTCAGTTCTTCTTCGCTTTCTGCCATAAGGGTGGTGTCATCTGCGTATCTGAGGTTATTGATATTTCTCCCAGCAATCTTGATTCCAGCTTGTGCTTCTTCCAGTCCAGCGTTTCTCATGATGTACTCTGCATAGAAGTTAAAAAAGCAGGGTGACAATATACAGCCTTGACGTTCCTTTTCCTATTTGGAACCAGTCTGTTGTTCCATGTCCAGTTCTAACTGTTGCTTCCTGACCTGCACTCAGATTTCTCAGGAGGCAGGTCAGGTGGTCTGATATTCCCATCTCTTGAAGAATCCTCTGGTTGACTGACCTCAAATCCCACCTGCAGTTGTTCAGAGTCCTACGCTATTGCAATGTGACTTCATCTTAATTACCTCTGCAATGGCCTTGTTCCAAACAAGGTCACACTCTGCCATCCAGAGAGTTAGGACTTCAAATTAGGAATGTTGGGGACCCAGTTCAACTCATACTAAAGGTCGGTTGCATGTATTTATTTGTAGATTTTTGTGTTAAAGAATTCTGAAAACTTTTTAACATAACATTTTAGAATATGCCATGCTATGACAAATATAGAGAGTATGCATTGGGGAGAAAAATCCAGGATTGGAAAAAAGGAGTGGAGAGGAACTTAAATGTGGCAGAGAGCTGAAGAGGGCACTGGAAACCAGCGGCTATGCAGATACTGAAGGGTTACTGATGACACTGCCTGTGGAATATTTGGTGACTTTTCTCTACCCAGTTTCACAATCTCTGCTCTAATTTGGGCTTCCCTGGTGGCTCAGTGGTAAAGAATCTGGCTCCAATGCAGGAGACCCGGGTTTGATCCCTGGGCTGGGAAGATCCCCTGGGGAAGGAAATGGCAACCCATTCCGGTATTCTTGCCTGGAGAATTCCATGGACAGAAGAGCCTGGTGGGCTATAGTCCATGGGGTCATGAAGCGCTGGACACGACTGAACATCTAAGCAGTAGCAGCAGCTGCTGCTCTGATTTGCAGAGTGCTGTGTATTCTTGCAGAATATCTCGGTAGCAGGATTTCCGTGGTGGTCCAGTGGTTTAGAATCTGCCTTGCAATGCAGGGACACCAGTTTGATCCCTCGTGTGGGAAGATCCCACATGCTGTGGGGCAATGAAGCCCGCGAGCTGCAACTCCTGAGCCCCTGCCCCCTAGAGCCCAGGCTCTGCAACAGAGAAGCCACCACTGTGAGAAGCCCACGCACTGCAACTAGAGAGAGCGGTCCCGCAGCAGTGAGGGCCTGCACAGCCCAGAATAAGCAACATAGTGACAGCCCAGAATAAACAACATATGCAGCAGCTCTTTAACTAGAGAGAGCGGTCCCGCAGCAGTGAGGGCCTGCACAGCCCAGAATAAGCAACATAGTGACAGCCCAGAATAAGCAACATATGCAGCAGCTCTTTAACTAGAGAGAGCGGTCCCGCAGCAGTGAGGGCCTGCACAGCCCAGAATAAGCAACATAGTGACAGCCCAGAATAAGCAACATATGCAGCAGCTCTTTAACTAGAGAGAGCGGTCCCGCAGCAGTGAGGGCCTGCACAGCCCAGAATAAGCAACATAGTGACAGCCCAGAATAAGCAACATATGCAGCAGCTCTTTAACTAGAGAGAGCGGTCCCGCAGCAGTGAGGGCCTGCACAGCCCAGAATAAGCAACATAGTGACAGCCCAGAATAAGCAACATATGCAGCAGCTCTTTAACTAGAGAGAGCGGTCCCGCAGCAGTGAGGGCCTGCACAGCCCAGAATAAGCAACATAGTGACAGCCCAGAATAAGCAACATATGCAGCAGCTCTTTAACTAGAGAGAGCGGTCCCGCAGCAGTGAGGGCCTGCACAGCCCAGAATAAGCAACATAGTGACAGCCCAGAATAAGCAACATATGCAGCAGCTCTTTAACTAGAGAGAGCGGTCCCGCAGCAGTGAGGGCCTGCACAGCCCAGAATAAGCAACATAGTGACAGCCCAGAATAAGCAACATATGCAGCAGCTCTTTAACTAGAGAGAGTGGTCCCAGGGGCAGTGAGGGCCTGCACAGCCCAAAATAAGCAACATAGTGACAGCAGCTCTTTAACAAGAGAGAGTGGTCCCGCAGCAGTGAGGGCCCTGCACAGCCCAAATAAGCAACATACACAGCAGCTCTCTAACTGGTCTCTCCTGCTCTTCTAAATGAACTTTCTTTTAATATTTGTCTTTCACTTCTAGATTCCTTGACCAGGGATCAAACCCCTGCCCCATGCATTGGGAGCATGAAGTCTTAACCCCTGGAACCTCAGGGAAGTCCCAGGGGCGTCCCCACTTTTGGAGTTCCCATGGCACTCGGCCCAGAAAGGTGCTGGTGTGGACGAGACAGCTGTGACCGTCTGAGGGCCAGAGTGTAAACTGCGTGTTCATGGAACTGTGGACATTATGATATTTTAAGTCAGATGGTCAGGCTGGGCACATCAAAGTATTTTTTTAACGTAAGAAGACAATGAGTGTGGCTAAAAGAGAGTGATCAAAGGTCTATTCAACCTAAATATCTAAACTGTTTCAGAAGAAATGGTCCGACTTGAAGGGCTGAGGGGGTTAAGTGAGTTACAGGGGATGAATGGGGAGAAGAGAAGGCCGCCAGAAGGAATGTATTTGTTCTGGGACAGAGAACATTGCGGGGCCACAGGAGCAGAATGGGTAGCCTCTCCTTGGGCCAGAGAAAGGTCCTCTGACCTGCAGAGCTTTGCAGTCTTCATCTGTGGCAGAGGTAACCTGAGTTTGATGGATTGATTCTTAGTAGTTGAAAAATCTGACTCAAAAATCTAATTCCTCTTGCTCTAATTCTGACATAGCCGAGCAGCATTCACTTTATAAATTAGCTTCCCATTGTGAATCTGCCGAGAAGAATACTCAGGCCACAGAGATGGAAGCTTTTGACGTTTGGGATTTTAATCAGTCTCTTCTGATTTTGCTTCATGTAGGCTGAGATTTCTCAACTCTGGTGTGCTGCTGAGACTCTGGGAGGGACTGGGGGCAGGAGGAGAAGGGGACGACAGAGGATGAGATGGCTGGATGGCATCACGGACTTGATGGATGTGGGTCTGAGTGAACTCCGGGAGTTGGTGATGAACAGGGAGGCCTGGCGTGCTGCAATTCATGGGGTCGCAAAGAGTCGGACACAACTGAGCGACTGAACTGAACTGAACTGAGGCTGAGATTTCTCAGCTTTGGTGTGCCGGTGAGACTCCCCTTCTTACCAAGTACCAGAGTATGGTCCGTGGGAAATTTGTCTCCTGAAACTTTTGGAATCATAGCGACCTAATAAACAGCATGGTTCCAACACCAGTGCCTTGAGGCTTTCTTGGGGCATTCATCCCTTTCTACCTTGTGTTGATATTTCGAGAGGTGTGGTGAAATAACTTTGCCAGCTCACTTTGAATGTTGAATCTAAGACTTATTCATCCTGATGTCTGCAGTGTATCCCCAGTGCTTTGTTAGTGACAGGCCATTAATTAATTTCTTTTTTTTTCCAATTGGGAGCCAATATGAATGTGAAATGCACAGAATATTCTACTTCCAGAGGGAAAGCCTATCTGGTCCTGTGACAACATGATCAAGTTTTGCTTTAGAGCAGAGACTTCAGCCCAAGGGGCCAATATGCTCTTCGGCTTGTTTTTGTCCTGCCCGTGGCTTCCCTTGTGGCTCAGCTGGTAAAGAATCTGCCGGCAATGAAGGAGACCTGGGTTTGATCCCTGGGTTGGGAAGATCCCCTGGAGAAGGGAAAGGCTCCCCACTCCAGTATTCTGGCCTGGAGAATTCCATTGCAATTCCACTGCAAAGAGTTGGACACAGCTGAGTGACTTTCACTTTCACTTTCATGAGCTAAAGATGGTTTTAACATTTTCAAAAGCTTGTAGATTCAAACAAACCAGTAAAAACAAAAAAGAGAGAAGAATATGAAACAGCAACTGCACGTGGCTCGCAAAGCCTAAGCATTTACCGTCTATGGCCTTTCATGGAAAACATTTGCCAAGTCCTGTGTTAGATTACCAAGACAAATGTGTGAAGTCGCACAGTCGTGTCTGACTCTTGCGACCTGAAGCTGTGACATTATTGTGCTTTATCAATTAGAGGGTCATGTGACTAATTTCCTGTAATTATAATTGTTCTTTTCGAAGTGTCCTTTCCATATGAAATACATTTTCTGAGAAGACTGTGATTTGCAAACTTCTACCGATTACTTGCACTGAATTCAGTGGAGGCTAAAAAAAAAATATTTTAGTTAGCATCTTACTACCTCTAAATAAATGCAACCTAACCATTATGTTTGCACAGTCTTTCATTGGTTCCAAATGAACAATTTCATGTTCTTTTCATTCTAGTTAATGTAATTAATTTGGATGTGCATCTTAGCCTAGAATCTCACAATTAAGTATTTCTTAGTTATTTGTTCTCAGAAAGTCTATAAATAAGAGAACAATTAAATACTTTTAGTATAAAGAGTTCTAGACTCATTACAGCTACACTATTAGTTTTTCCCTAATTTTACTTTTATTATGATAAAAAACAAGCATATACATTACTTAACTTGTTTCTCTTTACATTTTATCACCTAAATGATCATTATACTGCTATTAGGAATGGCCTTTTTGACTTATTTAGAATAGTCATTCAAAAGGGAAAACGTATTAAGGCTGATTTCTTTAATGATGAGGGAATCAGGTCTGATATTTTAGGCATATATTAGTTGCAAGAAAAGAGAGTCTCTTAAGGGAAACATCACTAATGTGTTTCCAAAAGGTCAAGGATTTATTACCTTATAACAGATGGATTGGAGTCACTTGATCTGAGCTAATCCATTTCTTTTTTTTCCTCCAAACTTCTTGATTTAAAAATCATTACAGGAAGATGTAAGCCCGTGGGAACATAGTGAGATGGGGTGGAGAAATGGAGACAGAGTTGTTCTATGTTATTTTTGTCGTTTTGTGGAGCAGAGGTCGACAGACGGGGAGCGGGGCAGAGCGGTGGTAGGCAAGGGGGCGGGAAGTGTTTGATGGACCAGCCGTTTCCTCTGTGTCCTTTGTCTCCCTCTTCCCCTGTGCTTTGCTGTCCACTGGGCATATCTGAACGCGAGTCTGCTGGGCCCTTCTTAAATGTGCCGAAGAAAGTACACGTTTATGGGGAAGGAAGTTAGCTATAGGGATGCTGCAAAAACGTTACTTCTCTGTTACCTCCACGTTTTATAAAATTATCAGCTGTGGGGCTAATAATCACCTCATATCTACAGGGGATTAGCAGGAGAAGATTTCTGGATGAAATTCACATTGTTTGGATGGCTTAGCTGTCTGCTGCTAGAGCCAGGGTTCATTTAGCTGAATTAGACACGTAGCTAAACTAGATTTAGAAAGCAAGAGGGAGATGAAAGCATTCTCTGGGCGTGTGTAGAGTGATCCTAAAGACTCAGGGACAGGAAGTTGTGTAAAGTCTCAACAAAGTATACCCCCAGCATACAAGTCACTCAGGAACCACTGGCAGCTTTCCTGCCCCATTCCAGGCTCTGCCCCGTCCTCCATCGCCCTCCTGTCTTCTTACCCTCCCCGATCCTCCTGCTCCTGGGAAGCATTCTACTTTCTTTGTGGATCTGATTTCTCAGTACTGTATCCAGCAAGAACACACACATTTATTCCTCCTCCACGATGCTTCCTAGGTCAACCATCCGAATGAAACCCTGAGTCTTATCTCTGAGTCTAATTCCAGTCTTATCTCTGAGACTAAGTCACCATTTTAGAAAATAAGGTTGTCTGTGTTTGGGTCAGCTGCCCACCTGTGACACAGATGCATTGCAGCCTCTGGGATAAAGTTACATTAACCCTTGGCCATGTGGGCAGGTTCAGGGAACCAGATTATCTGAAAAGGTGGAAGACTGAGGTAAGAAAAGTAGTCACTGGCGTGTATGTACTCAGGACATATATTTGGTTGTCCAGTCATCGTGAACACCGAGAAACATTCATTCATTCGCTGAGTGCTCTACGGAACTTCTATTATGTTCTAGAAGTAGAATGACGAAGAAGACCGAGTCCTTTCTGTTAAGGAATTTCTAATGCACTGTTATGGACAAACAACTCTGTAAACACTTTCATTCTATTGAAATTAGTTCTTCATCTAGGCAAGCACAAAACACCCACAATAGGGGTTTGGGAGGACTTAAATATTTCCTGGAAAAACAAGTAAGAGATAAACTATCTATTAAAGGATTGTAGAAGTTAGCCAGATGGATAAGTTGAGGAAGACCGCAGAGGGTGATATAAAATTTAGAGTCTGAGCCCATTAGTTTAAGATCAATTGTCAAAAAGAACAATCTGTGAAAAAGCCAATTCACCAAAAAAAGTCAGCTTTCCGAACTTGTGTGTTATCAAAACTTGTTTTAAGAGATGCCGTCCTTTCAGTACCACTGATATGAATACATTACGGTTATGGGTTCCTACTTGCAAGGTTTATAATTTGGCTGAATTGATCATTCGATGAAGCTAATGTTTAGTAAATTTGTAATTCAGCGTGTTGACCCTGGTGTATTGGCCTGCTTCCAGGTAAATAGGCCCAGCCCGTGAGGGGACAAATGCTTCTTCCTTTTGGTCAGGGCAGTGCAGCTAGGATGCAAAGTGTGAATCAAGCAGAGGGAAGTGGTTTGGGGAGTGGGGCGGGAGCGGGGGTGTAGGGGGGATTATCTCTTAGGATTCATCTATATCCATTTCATCCCAATGGGTTGTAGGCTTCTGTAGGTTAAGAACCATATGCTTTCTTAATCTAAATCGGCTTGTTTTTAGTGTGGTATTTTAGGAAACACACATGTTCTTCTCATACGACTTTATGGGTTCTTCGGGTGTTAAGTAAGTACGTGTTAACTGGAAAGCCCATATGCCATTAATGTTAAGCATAATTTTCTAAGTCCTCGTTGACCTGTGGGTGCCTCTCTCGCTTTAGAGATATAAGTGTAGCATTATTACATACATTTTTATTATTTTTTCATGCTTGCTGAAATAGAATTGTTCCTGTTAAAACATTAGCTGCTGAAGTTATTAATGTAAAAGCAGATGTGTTTAACATTTGAAGATACAACTTACTGATTGATTATTGAGGCAACTCTGTAAGAATTAAGCGTGGTGGTGCAATCGCCACACCATAGTTCCTTCCACAGGAATTTCCCCTAGGGGTTGGCTGATAAAAATGGTTCCAAATTTGCTCTTCAGTTTTCGATAGATTTCTTTCACTCAAGACATTTCAGTAGAGGGCCAAATATGATCCAGAATGTGATACTCTTAATTGAATATAACACAATGTAATTATGGATGAAGGAGTTGTCAAGGAATCTAGACATTAAGATCAGAAATGACATATGTCTCATTTCCCTGGTAAACAATTGACCTTCTGAAATGAATATCCATGCTAATACCCTGTCACTCGTGAAGCTGAAAATATAATTGTCTTATAATTTCCACGTGTATACCCTGAGTTGACTTTTATGTGTGTTATTTGTACTGTTGCTTAGTTAAGTGAAAAAAAAAAAAAACTAAAAGAGAGAGAAATGTTTCTTCTTTTAAAGACAGAACCCTGAATGAACACCGAGTGAATGAGTTCACTTAAGGGGCTGACGGCAGGTCCACTGGTAACTTGATTTTCTGCCAGAGTTCTCAAAAAATAGAAAAAAGGAATAAGATTATTTTAGGGATACTTACAACAAATAGTCATAGAAAATATATTTTAAAATGTCGGTACACAGGAAAGAAAATGGTTCGCTTATAGTTCATTTTTCTACCCCATGCCAACTTAATTATAAAACTATCCTGATATCAGTAACATGATACCAGATAGAGAACAGAGGAATTTAGAACCGTTAGCAATGTAAACATGCTTTATTTTTACTACATCTGAATTCCTTCAGCGCATTCGTAAACTCCAGAGTTGACTCATCTCCCATTGCTTTTGCCAGCCCCTTTACTTAGATTCTACTAGTAAGTTTATTATAGCAGCTTATTTCGTTTTTATTTATAGGACAAAACGTGCATGGGAGCATTTGTGACATGTCTCTAAGAAGCTTTCTGTGTGGTAAGTTTAAGCTTTCCGAGGGAACGGGTCATATCTATTCTTGTGTTGTAGCTCTCCCAAGATGTATATAGCGCAACGCTGTGTTCTCAGTGTGCCTCGAGTGAATACTATGGGCTGCCTGGTATGAGTGGATCTGAGAAGCAGGGGCTTTTACGGCCTGCAGGTCTCCTCTGTAGTACCGTTGCCAATGCTCCGGGCGGCCATCTCAGAGACCGAGATGCGGAACATCGATCGTCTCATAAGGTGGGGACCACCTTGGAATCTGCACGTGCAACTGTGAACCAGCCCCAAGCATCATAGAACGGATGACAGAGAGTCCCCAAGACGCCTCTCCAGCCCATCGCTGACTCTCTAGGAGCCTTTTCAGCTTTAGGGGCCACGGTCCAATTTTACTCTTTCCTGGGTTTTGCCACCTTATAAAACTCAAGGCCCCGGAATCCTGGCTGAGCCAGACACCGCTTCCCAGGAGGCACCAGGAAAGTATGTGACCCTTTTCTATCATCGCTTTGAAACACCTTCCAGCTCTTTCTGAGACAAAGGAGATGTGGCTGAATCATTCCTAAAGATGTCCCACCAACTTTTTCCAAAGACCTTTCACAAGTATCAGAAGTCAGGAACAGTGCTTCCAGTAAAGTCCATTGATGGGCTTTCTTGTATGTTGGCATTTCTTATATGTTGTATTTTCAGCGAATGAATCTTTCCATCAGGACTTCTCTGATGGTGCAGAGCTGAAGAGTCCGCCTGCCGGTGCAAGAGATGCTGGTTCGACGTCTGAGTTGGGAACATCCCCTGGAGGAGGAAATGGCAACCCACTCCAGTGTTCTTGCCTGGGAAATCCAATGGATAGATGAACCTGGTGGACTATATAGTCCATGAGTTTGCAAAAGAGTCGGACACGACTTAGCAACTAAACAACAGCAAGAACTCTCCTTCTATACCCCAGTAAAGTGGTTAACTGTTGTTTCTATTCCATAACATAAAGTAAAACCAGGAGAGAAGATAAGCGTCAGTCTGAAGTCTTCCTTGGTTCCCAATTTCCTGCCTCAAATAGGAAAGAAAGACTTACGGCACAAGTGCCATCAAGAGAACATTTAGATAAATTTTGTAAAGCCTCATTTAGTATCTCAGGTTGTCTCACACACCCAATTTGTTGTTGTTGTTGTTTATTTGTGATGTTTTGTATGTGTTTTTTCTCCAGTTAGTAACTGATTTTCTTTACATGTAAGCTCAATGGGAAAATGTGAAAATAACTCTACTTTGTCAAAGTTAGCAAATTAGGATGACTTTTGTATTTCTTTTATCATGACAGCCACTTTCACCTTTTACTTTTTCATGTATAGGTAAAGACTATTTGGTGGCTAGAAAAGTACAAAAAAATAGTATTTGCATGTTATTTAAACTTTAAACTTTAAGAATTAAAACAGGAATAAACAAAATATGTTTTTCAAGCATCTTCCTCCTGCTGACTTTCTCATCTCACTGACGGAAATGGAGGGAAAATGAGTTGATCTCATCCCGCCCCTTCTCTTGTCAAACTCCTGTGTGAAGAATCCAGGTTGCATGCTCTAGGGTCACGGGGGTCAGACATGAGTTCTGGCGATTTCAGCTTCCTCTTTGACAGCTTCTAGTTACATGATCTTGAACTTTCTGTGACCTCCTGGAACACAGTCTCCACCTATAAAATCAGAAAAACACTTAGTACATGTTCCTTAGGGTTTTATACTGATTAAATACATCGAGGCCGGGAAAATTTTTGGAGAGTTTCTAATATATGACAAATGCCCACAATGCAAAATATTCACTGTTGCTGTGACTGTGTGATCCTCTCTCCATGAAACTGCCCATGTTGTCCTGCTTGCTATTGAAACTACGATTGGTAAACTCTGTCCACACATCACGTATATGCATCTCTGTACTTGGCACTGGGTCCTCCTCTTCACTTCTTGGCCTTGCTGTCAGCTGCGGCCATTTAAGTCAGAACTCTGGCTTTTAAATCTGCCTTACCAGTATTTAATATGTATATGACTATGTATTAACTGATGCATATTATTATGTATTACATATGTATTGCAACATTTAATACCAATATTGTATATATGTCAACCCCAAAGACACAAGGTTGATCCCTGGCTCAGAAGGATCCCCTGGCGAAGGAAGTTGCAACCCACTCCAGTATTCTTGCCTGAAAAATCCCATGCACAGAAATGCCCGGTGGGCTACAGTCCACAGGATCACAAAGATGAAGACTTGACTGAGCATCCTGGTTACAATCCTGATGATCCTCCCACACCCCTCCCCTGTGGCATCCACAGATCTGTGCTCTGCGTTTGTCTGCTTCTGCTTTGCCAGCGGCTCATCTATACCAGTGTATAAGCAGATCAGTCATGAGACCCTACTGCGCAGCACAGGCAACTCTGCTCAGTGCTCCGTGCTGACCTGGTTGGGAAGGAAGTCCAAGAGGGAGGGGTTACGTGTGTATATCTGGCTGATTCATTTTGCTATGCAGTAGAAAGTAACACACTGTAAAGGAATTATACGCCAATAAAAAGTAATTTTAAAAGAAAAAGAAAAGCTGTCTTACCGATATTTGCTTAGTGTTTGGCTGCAGCGTTCCACGTGAACCATGAGCATGAAGGTGGGACCTGGTTCCAGGAGGAGCTCGGTTCCTCCCAGACAGTAAGAATGTGGGCGTGCTGGCCCTCTCCCTTCCCTTTCACTGCCCATCACACTGACGCTGAACTTGCAGTCAGCAAGTCTCTCTCTCTAACTCGATGGAACCTGCCGAGGGCCCTTTAAACTGGGCATTTCCATACCTAGCATCTTATCCCTTTGTGGAGACAAACACTCCCTTTTGGGTAGCTCTTCTGTTCAGCTGTATTGTCAATCAGTGTTGTTACTGGTGCTGCTAGTTTGAGGAGGCACTGAATAAAACATTCAGATCGTGTTATTTAAAAAGTCTGCATTTCCCTCTACGCATTTCTCTAGATGTAAGCTGTAATCTGCATTGAGCGGACACTTAGAGCTCAGTGAAACAAAGGAAAGGAAAGTGGAGGGGACAAAAATAAACACGACAAAAATAACCTGCAGATGGGATTTGGGGATTGTGTCTTTTGTTTGTTTTTCCCCCACACATCAGAACTAAGAAATTCTGGGAACTTAAGAAATTTCAGATGAGAAGAAAGGCATTTGAGATCTGGTCAAGGAAGAATGATGCCTGTGATGCTCAATGATCAAGGGTGCGTTAAAGAGCAGTGGGTGGTGTAGAATTCAGACTTTTGCAGACCGTAAAAAGGAGATTTAATGAGATTTACAGCAGCAAGCAAATTGCTACTCTGTCTTTCCATCAATTAATATATAGCCTATGGACTATGCATTACATTTTAAAAGCACCATTTTCCATTTAAAAGAAACAGTGAAATCTAAATTAAGCAACTTAGTGATGAGGCAAGTTCTCTTGTATGAAGACAGAAAAATTTACTTGTTGAGTTGTTTACTTTTTCTATTACACGTGCTTGCCTGCCATGCACATATTTTAATAATGGTAATACAAATACTGAGACTTCCCTGGTGACTCAGAGGTTAAAGCGTCTGCTTGCAATGCAGAAGACCTGGGTTCAATCCCTGGGTTGGGAAGATTCCCTGGAGAAGGAAATGGCAACCCACTGCAGTATTCTTGCCTGGAGAATCCCATGGACAGAGGGGCCTGGTGGGCTACAGTCCATGGGTCGCAAAGAGTCGGACATGACTGAGCGACTCTGGGTGGGCAAATACAAATATGGGCTATTTATTTTGTACTACCATGAAACACAAGGGAGGAGAGCAGTGTAAAGGGCATAACAGGAGATTTTAAGAATGCTAAAGCTGTGTTTTTGTGGAGAGAAGCTTTTTAAAAAATTTCCTAGCTTTACAAATACTTGCTACTCAACAATACAGCAAAATCTAATCTTTTCTCTCATTTTCAACACCTATTTTCTGGAAGTTTATTCATACAAACAAGGACTCATCAACTATCTCCTGCGTTTATAAGACAGATCTGTCTTTCACAATAAGGTTAGCACTGAATCATCAATTATCCTGAAGCTGTCTCTCACTGAATGTACTTTTAAAAAAATAAAAATTTAAAAAAAAAAGAAAAAAAAAAAAACCTCCATAGGTAAGGCTGATGTTCATCTCCAGTTGAACACTGGAGGTCAGATGAAGCACAGACCTTAAAAAGTTAGATTCAAAATTTTAAATTGTTATCAAATAAACAACTTAAATGATAAAAAAATCAATCTTCGTATGACTTTGCTGCAAATACCAGTGTTCGCTTCGACACCACAAAAAGAGAAAACCACTGTCCTCTTCTTTCTAAATGTGGAATTGGTAGAAGTCCATCCTCTCTTTTTCTAAATTTACTTTTTATTGAAGGATAATTGCTTTACAGCTTCCTCTATTTTTAAAGTTAACATTACCTTTGAAACTTACCAGGTGAGCTCTTCGAGTCCAGTTACTGGAGGCCTCCTCTCATTTTGGCTCTCTTTTCTGTACCGTTGCTTAAATCCTCATATCTCTTTATGATTCTAAACACAATTTCTGGGTCTACTCCCCAGTCTTTAATTTGGATTTTTTAAACATTCTACTTTCTTTGCACTTTGTGTGTAAGTAATTCATGAACACATTCTTGGCAAATAGCAACACCTACTATAGAGGGTAGAAAATAAAATAGGATATTCATTTCCAAATATGACAGAGTGGTTTGCATCAAGCCAACCCTCTCTTCAAACACAACTATGAAAAATGACACAAAATAACAGCAGATAGCTCTTCAAATTCTGAACACAAAACGGAAGGCAAGATGCAGAGAAAAGGAAACCACAAAGAAGTGAGATCAATATTTTAAGCAGCTTTTGTTCACCAGCTTCCTGGTTGCTACCCAGGCTTCTGCCTAATCCTACACTGTGGGGGTCATGAGTCACAGAGCCTGAACAGGATGAGAGGACAGCAAGCGTGTGGTTCTGAGGGAGCTCTGACAGACGCACAGAGCTGGAGAGGCCAACACTGACTCCATGGTCTCGGGGAGCGCTCCCCAACTTTCACCGGAGACTCCGGAAGCCTCATACCCTAGGAGCAAGGGCCAAAAGCCCAGAGGAAGCAGCTCATGCTCTGATTGAATCAAGAGGATCTGCCTCAGTTCTAGGAGAAGGTCAGAAGAAACATAATCTTCCCTGATGGAAGACAAATATCTTCTGCAATCCTTCCAAATTTTTATACAGATTTTTCCATCATTCAATAAAAATGTTTCAAGCAAATCAAGAAAATTTACCCAAATCCAAGAGAAAAAGTAGGTCTATAGACTAGAGATTATTCAGATATTAGCAATCTGAAATATAACTGAAGTTAATATGTTGACAAAATAATGCTATGATGTAGAATTTCATCAGAGGACCGGAATCTATAAAAATAAGCCAAACTCAAATTTTGGAACTGAAATACATAATCTTTAATTAAGAGCTCAGTAGGTAAATTGACCAATTAATCAAAGCTGAAGAGAGGTCTCTTGAACCCTTATATATCTCAGAAGCAACATCTGGAATGAAACACTGGTAGGAAACAAAATTGTGAAAATGCAGCAATAAAAAGATGAAGATAAGTGATTCATTGAGAAGAGTTCCCACGTTGATGTAAGTCTAGTCCCAGAAGAGGAGAGAGTCTTCAGTAGAAATAATATAGATGAAAAGCATAAGTTGCTCATAATGTTTGAATTATAGATCTCTAAATGTGAAAAGCAGAACTATAAACTTTTAGTAGAAAACATAAGAGAGTCTCTGCAAACTGGGTCAGAATAAGTGTTCTTAGGCATGCTACCAGAAGCATAGTCCATTAAAGGCACTGGTAAATTCCACTATATTAAAATTTAAAAGTTTTGCTCTGCAACAACCCTGTTAAGAGAAGGAAAAGAAAGACATTGTACTTAAAGGGAGAGAGTATTTGCAGAACTCAGAGCCAACATTTTGGAGGCATGAGATGAGGGCTCGCTGCAAGATGAAAACGCAAGGGCTCTTGTTCAAAAGGCAGGAAAAACGGTTCATTTGGTAGCCAGAATGGAAAACTTGTCCTTATCTTCCATGGTTTCTTTCTCAGTCTTCAGGGAATTTTTTTAAGACTTGGCTTTTAGAGAAGTTTTAGATTCATAGCAGAATTGTGAGAAAGGCACGGAGACTTCCTATCCACTCTCTGCCTCCAGAAAGGCAAGGCCTCCCTTGTCACCCGGACACCCCTGCCTGAGTGCTGCATTGTTATAATCGTGGACCAACACTGACACGTCCTAATCACCCAAAGTGCACAGGGTGTTCCTGGAGATGGAAGTTCTCTGAATTGGGCAAACCCACTCCAGTGTTCTTGCCTGGAGAATCCCAGGGACGGGCGAGCCTGGTGGGCTGCCGTCTCTGGGGTCACATAGAGTCGGACACGACTGAAGCGACTTAGCAGCAGCAGCAGCAGCTCAAAGATGTGTATCCATCACATTTCGCACACAGAGCGTTTTCTGAGCCCCCAAAGCCTGCGTGTGCTGCTCCATCACCTCTCCACTGCTCCTCCAACTCCTGGCAACCACCGAGCTTTTTACCTGGCTGCAAGGTGTTGTCTTGTAGCCGGAATCACACAAGACGAGCCCTTCCCGGTTTAGTTTTTTTCACTTCGTAATCTGCATCAGAGTTTCTTCCTTATATCCTCATGGATTGAGAGCTCACTTCCTTTTAGCACTGAATAATATTCAGTTGTCTGGACGTACCACCATCTGTTTATTCACCCATTCACCCGTCGAAGGGCGTATTGGTTGCTTCCAAGTTTTAGAAATTACGAGTGAAGCTGCCATAGACATCATGTGCAGAGTTTTGTGTGCATGTAAGGTTTTGACTCCTTTGAGTGGATACCAAGGACCTTGATTGATGGATTATATGGTAAAAGTGAGTTTAATGAAAAGAAAAAATACCCAAAACAAAAGCAAACACAGATAACTGTCAGATGATCTTTCAAAGGGGCTGGACGCTTCTGCAGTCCCCCAGCAACGAGCGCGAGTTCCTGTGGCTCCACAGCCTCTCCAGCGTGTGAAGGCATCGGTGCTCTAGACAGGCCCTTTGACAGGTAGATGGTGATGTTTCGTTGCTTGCATTTGTGTTGCTTGAGGCCACTGATGCGGCGCTTCTTTTCATGTGCTTTCTTGTCATCTGCCTTCTTCGGTGAGGTGTCTTTTAAAGACTTTGGAGCATCCGTTTTTCAGTCAGATTGTGTTACTAACTTGGGATTTTAAGAGTTGGGTGTGTGGATATATGTGCCTCCAGATGGCGCTAGTGGTAAAGGACCCACCTGCGGATGCAGGAGGCGCGCGAGACACAGGTTTGATCCCTGGGTCGGGAAGATGTCCTGGAAGAGGGCGTGGCCACCCTCTCCAGGGTTCTTGCCTGGAGAATCCCATGGGCAGAGGAGTCTGGTGGGCTGCTGTCCATAGAGTCTCAAAGGGTTGCGTATATACATGGTGTGTGTGTGTGTGTGTGTGTGTGTGTGTATTTCTCTTTCATTAACTGTTACTTATCTTAACAATAATTGGAGGACTTGTATATAAACACTGGGATTATTGGCAATGATCAGCATTAGTCAGGCTTATCATTCAGAAAAGGATATTACGTTTATGTTTGTTCTGTTTCTGTATATTTTGAGTAACAGTGCTTTCTCAGAAGCATCTCTTGCAAATATTTTTTTCGCAGCCTGTGGCTTGTCTTGTCATTCTCCTCACTTTCGCAGAACAGAATTTTTAAAATTTAATGAAGCCTTGCTTATCAATGCTTTCTTTCATGAATTGTGCCTTTGACATTGTAGCTGGAAATCATTTTCGTGTATGTGGGTTTGACGGGGTGACAGAAGTCTTCTTTCCCAGTTTTCTGGCAAGTGACACTTTTGACTCTTATTTCTAGGCGTAAGGTGTGGTAAACTTTCTCCTTCTTGAGGTTAAGAAGAGCTCTTTCTTCCAGCACCTATTGTCCTCTTTCAGCACCTGGACAGCATTCCGCACTGAAGGTTCCTTAGGAGAATGGCATATTACTAAGTTGATATCCTTTTTAAATCTTGTACTTTCTTGGTTTAGTTCTTGATGGGCTGTGTTTTCACGGCCGCCCAGGCTGCTCTCTAGATGCAGCGCGTGGGCCTCTCAGTGCAGCAGCCTCTCTCGCTGCAGAGCGTGGGCTCTGGGGCGTCTGGGTGTCCCTGACTGCAACATGCAGGCCCAGCAGCTGTGGCTCCCGGGCTCCAGAGCGCAGGCCCAGCAGCTGTGGCCCATAGGCCTGGTTGCTCCGAGGCATATGGGATCTTCCCCAACCAGGGATCAAACCTGTGTTTCCTGCATTATTGGCGGGCAGATTCTTTACCACTGAGCCTCTAAGGGAGGCCCAAGTTGATACTCTACTTTACCAAGACTGGTCTTTCTATTTTCAGTTTTACCTGCTTATCAGTATTTCTAAGATAATGGAGAGGAAACTAGAGCTTCATTAAGTACTGTTAGTTGCTCAGCCGTGTCCGACTCTGTGCAACCCCATGGACGGCAGCCCACCAGCCTCCTCTGTCCATGGGATTCTCCAGGCAAGAGCACTGGAGTGGGTTGCCATGCCCTCCCTCAGGGGATCTTCCCGACCCAGGGATCAAACCCAGTCTCCTGCATTGTAGGTGGACACCTTACCATCTGAGCCACCAGGGGACCTTATGAGCCAAGCAGGAAGAAACTGCACATCTGCACTGAGGTAGGAGGGGGTTCCTGAGGCTGGGCTGATCAGGAGGCTCGGCTTCTGCGAGGGGGAAAGCAGCAGCTCGTCTGGGAGTGAAGCCCTGTGTGCTCCTCGGGCGGCTGTGGCTGCCGTGAGTGGGATGGGCACTATTGTTACTGCTCAGTGCTCAGTCGTGTCTGACTCTCTGTGACCCCATGGACTGCAGCACACCAGGCTTCCCTGTCCCTCGCCATCTCCCGGAGCTTGCTCAAACTCATGTCCATCAAGTTGGTGATGCCATCCAAACATCTCATCCTCTGTTGTCCCCTTCTCCTCCTGCCCCCAATCCCTCCTGGCATCAGAGTCTTTTCCAATGAGTCAACTCTTTGCATGAGGTGGCCAAAGTACTGGAGTTTCAGCTTCAGCATCATTCCTTCCAAAGAAATCCCAGGGCTGATCTCCTTTAGAATGGACTGGTTGGATCTCCTTGCAGTCCAAGGGACTCTCAAGAGTCTTCTCCAACACCACAGTTCAAAAGCATCAATTCTTCGATGCTCAGCCTTCTTCACAGTCCAACTCTCACATCCATACATGACCACAGGAAAAACCATAGCCTTGACTAGATGGACCTTAGTCGGCAAAGTAATGTCTCTGCTTTTGAATATGCTATCTAGGTTGGTCATAACTTTTCTTCCAAGGAGTAAGCGTCTTTTAATTTCATGGCTGCAATCACCATCTGCAGTGATTTTGGAGCCCCCCCCCAAATAAAGTCTGACACTGTTTCCACTGTTTCCCCATCTATTTCCCATGAAGTGATGGGACCAGATACCATGATCTTCATTTTCTGAATGTTGAGCTTTAAGCCAACTTTTTCGCTCTCCTCTTTCACTTTCATCAAGAGGCTTTTTAGTTCCTCTTCACTTTCTGCCATAAGGGTGGTGTCATCTGCATATCTGAGGTTAGTGATATTTCTCCCAGCAATCTTGATTCCAGCTTGTGTTTCTTCCAGTCCAGCGTTTCTCATGATGTACTCTGCATAGAAGTTAAATAAGCAGGGTGACAATATACAGCCTTGACACACTCCTTTTCCTATTTGGAACCAGTCTGTTCCATGTCCAGTTCTAACTGTTGCTTCCTGACCTGCATACAGGTTTCTCAGGAGGCAGGTCAGGTGGTCTGGTAGTCCCATCTCTTTCAGAATTTTCCACAGTTTACTGTGATCCACACAGTCAAAGGCTTTGGCATAGTCAATAAAGCAGAAATAGATGTTTTTCTGGAACTCTCTTGCTTCTTCCATGATCCAGCGAATGTTGGCAATTTGATCTCTGGTTCCTCTGCCTTTTCTAGCTGGATGATTCTGGCTCAGGGTTTCTCATTGGCTTCCACCAAGATGTTGGCCATGACGTTGGTCATCTCCTGATGGCCACTTGGACCGGAGAATCCACTGACAAGGTGGTTCACACGCATGGCTGATGAGTTGGGGCTGGATCTTGACAGGAGGCCTCCGTCCTCTACCATGGGCGTGTGCCTGCTAAGTCGCTTCAGTCATGTCCTTCTCTTTGTGGCCCAGTGGGTCATAGCCCACCAGTCTCTACCCATGGGATTCCCCAGAAGAGCAGGTTGCCACGCTCTTCTCCTGGGGATCTTCCAGACCCAGGGGTTGAACCCTTGTCTCTGACGTCTCCTGAACTGACAGGCAGGTTCTTTACCACCAGCACCACCTGGGAAGCCCAGACCTTTTCAAAAGGTGACTTGAGTGTCCCAACGTGACAACTGGATTCTCTCCAAATAGATGGGCTAGAGGGTGCAAGGCAGAAGCTTTATAATCTTACCTCTAGAGTGACACACCGTTCTTTCTGCTTCATTTCCTCTTGTGGAATGTGTTGGCTCATTCACTGTGAGACGGGACTGCACAATAGCGTGAATTCCAAGAGGCAGGGGCACTGCGACCCATCTTGGGATCTGGCCGCACAGATTCATTTTCTCAGTCTGCCAAGAATTTCTTCCCTTGGAGGAGGTGATGCCGTTGATAGCCATCTCTGGCATCACAGCTTGCAAACTGGAATAAAGAAAAGAGCTCTCAGCATCTGAACATTCAGTATTGCAGAAGGTCTCTGATTGGCCCAGTGCTGGGTCACATGTCCTCCCGTGGAAGGAGTCGCCATAAGCCTGAAGTCCTGGGGTCACCTCCTCACCCTGAGATCATGGCAGAATCTATGGTTGGTAGCTTCACCTGACTCATATAAGTCTGAGGAGAGGAGAGGAATAAGATCTATCTTTCTAGGATTGCTGGGTAAAAAAATTTACATCTTCTTTATCATTATCATCCTACCATTGTCTATATGGGATAAAGTTCTCTATGGGAAGAATCTTCCTTTGTTAATTGGATCTGGACATTGCCACTGATTTTTTTAGGGACTGGCACTTCAGGATATTCTTTGGGTGTCAAAAGTAAGATATTGGGTATGTTTTCCTTGTGTTTCTGATAAAGTATAATTTTAAAAGGCTTGCATTACTAATGACTGGGTCATTTTACTTCTTCACTAAAACCTTTTAAATTCTACTCTTTAAAATCTCTTAGGCTGTGCATCCAAAGCATTTATTCATTAATTACCGTCTTGCAAGGACTACACATTTCATCAGTCTCTTAATTTTTTGGAAAGTGATTTTGTTTATCACCTCAGAGGCTTAAACAATAAACAATGCAGAGCTGTATAAAAACAAAATGTTCACATCTTTCCCAAATAATAGCACAGAAATACTTTGTGGTATCTATGTGTGTATGTGTGTGTGTGTGTGTGCACTGCTTATCAATATTACCCAAGTTAATATTCTATTAACACAATCTAGGAAAACAATTCTAGTGTAAGCTTCTCTGTAGACTTACTGGAGTAGCAGAAAGGATAAGGAACAGACATACTACATTTCAATTTTTAGAGGCATTTGAAAAAATTATTTTTTATTAATTTAAGAGGAAAACAATTTCTAGATGAGTCATCTTCAAACATTTTTCTTGTATAATCTATGAAAAATTTTTGAAAAAATAATCCTCTCACAAATTTTTACCTTGATGTCACATGTTTTTCATCGTACCTTAAAACTTAGTTTTTAAAAAGTTGAATCAGAGATTCACAGAGTTGATTTCACTATACATATTTTCCATGGCATACTCTGCATTGGTCTCATACACATACTGTGTTTAGTTATTCATTTATCAAATCAGTGTTTGTGATGTAATAGCACACACACACCCAACACCCAGAAGGAAACCTAGGGCTCGATCTGACGTTTAGCTATTTATTTTCCTCCTGCTGTTCCATTCTTCTGGGTCACCCACCCTGAGTTCTGTGTTTGTTGCTCTCTAACTTTCTGTTTTATTTAGTTTATTGTATTTGTATGTGTTCTGAGGATATATATCATATATTTGTTATATACATATAATTTTAAATGTTTTTGTTTTATAAAAAAGGCTTAAGAGTATATATAATCTTTTGGAATTTAATATTTCATTCAATGTTATTTTGGTAAGATTCATCCATATTTTTGAATGTCTCTATTGTTTAAAAAGAAATATTTTATCAAAGTTTATAACAAATGTAAAATACATGGACCAAAAAATGTGCAAGGCAGATCATAGGTACAACTGGATGAACTGAAATAAACACACCTGCACAATTTAAAAAAAAAAAAAGCAAAATGCTCACGTTCTGCCATAGTATTCTCCAGCTCTACAAGAAGAATATGATCAAGGGGCATCTCTGAGTGATTATGTTAGGCAAGAAAGTCCTACAAAGTCAATATAATACTCTATTTAAAATATACTTAACCAGACCAATAATAATTATCTAGCCCAATTAACAATATAGAAAGAAATTTCTGCTTTGCTTTCCCTAAAGAAAATAAAGACACCACTTAATTCCCTGTGATAAATCACAAATTGAAATAATAAATGCAGCAGTTTAATTAAAATTGGGCATATTTATTAGAGATGAATCACAAGGGTCTTGCAATCAGAGAAAACTTGTCTGAATAAGAATTTTAGGTATTTTTTTAGCATTTTTAAAGCACATTTTAGAATTTCACAGAACATCCTTTGTAAACAGTAATTGTAAAGTGGTAGGTCATGCTATTGTTATTTTAAATTAGCTTAAATTACATCCCAAATTACAAGAATGGAAAGCTCTCTCTGTGGAGAGGAAAAAGTGCTTATCTCTATTATATTTCTTAGTTTGTCTGGACAGATATGCTTAAAGGGTGGCAGCTTTATGGATGTATTGTAGAGAAGCATAAGGTAGTTGGTGGACATCAACTGCATCACTTCACCTTACCTCAATTTTAAGTTCTTCTGGCTCATTCTAAAGGGCTTGTTCCACACTGCTATGGTGCTCTTTATGTACCCTTGTCCCATTAGGGGTTGTGAAATTAACAATTGCTTCCCGAATTTGTGACTGTTAAGCATTAAGTTCTGGGACCACAGCAAAACCCTTAACACATTGGGGAAATTTTCTCTAGATGATTGAAAAGGAGATTTTCACATCTTTAAAATGAAGTGGAGTTTACCAACATATGAACTAAATAAAAAATAAATTAGTAGCAAGAATGATCTGTACTCAGAAAAATCTATCTCCTATGCCTTTGCCAGCATAAGAAATACACAACGTGAGAGTTGTGAGTTAAGTTGTATTTGGGGCAAAATGAGATCGAGGGCAGGAGGAGAAGGGGACGACAGGATGAGATGGTTGGATGGCATCACCAACTCGATGGACATGGGTTTGGGTAGATTCCGGGAGTTGGTGATGGACAGGGAGGCCTGGTGTGCTGCGGACGCAAGGAGTCAGACACAACTGAGTGACTGAACTGAACTGAACTGAAGACTATCGCTGGGGAGACAGTGTCTCAGAGAGCTCTGAGAAACTGCGCCAAAGAGGCAGGGGTGAAGGCCAGGATATATGTGATTTTGGTGAAGCGGGAGTATGTGCAATAAGTAGGTCTTAGGAAGCATCACTATGAACAAAGCTAGTGGAGGTGATGGCATTCCAGTTGAGCTGTTTCAAATCCTGAAAGATGATGCTGTGAAAGTGCTGCCTTCAATATGCCAGCAAATCTGGAAAACTCAGCACAGGACTGGAAAAGGTCAGTTTTCATTCCAATCCCTAAGAAAGGCAACACCAAAGAATGTTCAAACTTCTACAGAATTGCACTCATCTCACACGCTAGCAAAGTAGTGCTCAAAATTCTCCAAGCCAGGCTTCAATAGTATATGAACCGTGACCTTCCAGATATTCAAACTGGATTTAGAAAAGGCAGAGGAACCAGACATCAAATTGCCAACATCTGTTGGATCATCGAAAAAGCAAGGGAATTCCAGAAAAACATCTACTTTTGCTTTATTGACTATGCCAAAGCCTTTGACTGTGTGGATCACAATAAACTGTGGAAAATTCTGAAAGAGATGGGAATACCAGACCACCTGACCTGCCTCCTGAGAAATCTATACACAGGTCAAGAAGCAACAGTTACAACTGGACATGGACCAACAGACTGGTTCCAAATCAGGAAAGGAGTCCGTCAAGGCTGTATATTGTCACCCTGCTTGTTTAACTTATATGCAGAGTACATCACATGAAATGCTGAGTTTGATGAAGCACAAGCTGGAATCAAGATTGCTGGGAGAAATATCAATAACCTCAGATATGCAGATGATACCACCCTTATGGCAAAAAGTGAAGAAGAACTAAAAAAGTCTCTTGATGAAAGTGAAAGAGGAGAGTGAAAAAGCTGGCTTCAAAGTCAACATTCAGAAAATGAAGATCATGGCATCTGGTCCCATCAGTTCATGGCAGGTAGATGGGGAAACAGTGACATACTTCATTATTTTGGGGCTCCCAAATCACTGCAGATGGTGACTGCAGCCATGAAATTAAAAGACACTTACTCCTTGGAAGAAAAGCTATGACCAAGCTAGACAGTACATTAAAAAGCAAAGACATTACTTTACCAACAAAGGTCCCTCTAGTCAAAGCTGTTTTTCCAGTGGTCATGTATGAATGTGAGAGTTGGACCATAAAGAAAGCTGAGCACTGAAGAATTGATGCTTTGGAACTGTGGTGTTGGAAAAGACTCTTTAGAGTCCCTTGGAGAGCAAGGAGATCAAACCTGTCAATCCTAAAGGAAATCTGTTCTGAATATTCATTGGAAGGACTGTTGCTGAAGCTGAAACTCCAATACTTTGGCCACCTGATGTGAAGAGCTGACTCATTTGAAAAGACCCTGATGCTGGAACGGCTGAAGGCAGGAGGAGAAGGGGACCTCAGGGGATGAGATGGTTGGATGGCATTACTGACTCTATGGCTGTGAGTTTGAGCAAGCTGTGGGAGTTGGTGATGGGCAGGGAGGCCTGGTGTGCTAAAAGTCCATGGGCTCACAAAGAGTAGGACATGACTGACTGAACTGAACTCTGCTAATCATGAGGAGTGGCTGTCATGGTGAAGGATTTTAGTGCTTTTCTAGATATGAGGAGATACAAGGATCAGGCTCATTAGATCAGCTTGAAAATATCTAACTCTCTAAATACCTGTTCTGTGGTGTCTTTCCAGCCCACAGAGTCCTCACTCCTGGTCTTTACCCCGAACTCCCTTCAGGGGATGTGGACAGCCTCAGCTGCGGCACCACGTAGTCTAATCCTTACAGAGGTGGAGGGCAATACCAATGGCAAGCGCCAGTTTGTAGTTGACACCTGGTAAACGCAGCTGCCATCTCAGAGGGCAGAAAATGCAATCAGCACGTGCTCCAGCGGGTGGGCTGTTTTGTGGACAGAATGTCAGTCTGAGCTTCAAATGTCCCATCTTGTAGATTCGTTTTCCAACTTTGATGTATTTGAATATTATTAATATATTTGCCCACGAGTAATTGTTTTAGAAATTACTCCTCAGCAGCAATATAAAATCTCAAACTGTGATGGTAACACTTTCCAAGAATACTGTTTTTATTGCTTCATTACACCCACTGGGCCATCTTTATTACTGAATTTAATGGGTAAGTGTTCATTTTCCAAACAATGCAAACATGTCAGGCCAAGAGCATGCTGGAATTAATAAAGAAGAACAGATGGCATTTAAGGGGCAACTTATATATGGCTCTGTAAGTAGAACTCACTTTCTGGGATAAACAAATATTATTTGGAAGGCAGTGTTTGTGCCTAATGAAAAAGGAAATACTTTCAACAGGATGTAAGACATGTAAAATCATCCACTTAGATCCCCTCTTTGCCTATTAAATCCTGCTTTTCTAAATGCTGCATGAAACAACTTTGAGCTATTTAAATTTGGCTTATTATCATTATTTAAAGAGAGACATGTGAGATAAGTCTAAAAATGTAAAATTTCTGATGGTAAGGAGGAGGCTAAAAGGCTTATTCCTATGATGCCTTTCTTCACATTATGTGAATGAATTTATTGAAGCAAATCTAGGAACCCTCCTAATCTGCCCAGTGTTATCACAGCTCTGTGCCTCCCGCCTTCCCTCTGAGTTCCCCAGCTCCTGATACTGCCTCCTTCAGTGTCAATCTCCCACTTCTGTGCTGAAGATAGTTGATTAAAATGTTGTGTTAGTTTCTGGTCTGTAGCAAAGTGAGTGATTCAGATAAGTCTTTCTATACACAAATATATATATATTTATATTAATATATGTTTTCCAGAGTCTTGTCCATTATAATTTATTACCAGATGTTGAATGCACTTCCCTGTGTTGCAGAGCAGGAGCTTGTTGTCTACCCATTTTACATAAAATGCTGTGTATACCGTAACCCCAAACTCCGGATTTACCCCCTTCCCCTTTGGTGACCATACGTTTGTTTTCTGAGTGTGTGAACCTTTTCCTGTTTTGTACAAAGGTTCATTGCATCTTGTTTTAGATTCCGCACATAAAGAATGTCACATGGTATTTCTCTTTCTCATTTCACTCAGGATGACAATTTCTAGGTTCATCCATGATGCTACAAATAGCATTATTTCATTTTTTTATGACCAAGTAATAATCCATTGTATGTATGTACTACATCTTCTTTATCCAGTCATGTGTTGATGGACATCTATGTATAACTTCCCTCTTTAAACAAAATTTCAATATTATGAGTTGGCCTGGGTCTAATAAATTGTTATTCAGAATATCTAAATATTCCTCATGATAGGAAATTTGTCCCCTCTTATTTCATTACTAATTCCATTTTCCCTGCAAAATGAATTTAAAATGTCCGTAGAATTTAAAAAGTATGCCTAGGTGTGTGTATGTGTCTGTGTGTGTATTTAGAAAGAGTGAGGAGAGAAAAATTAGTCACAGCAGGGAAGCCTTAATATTTAAAAAAATAGATTTTTGTAAATTAATTATAGTCTTAATTGGGCTTACCTTGTGGCTCAGCTGGTAAAGAATCCACCTGCAATGCCGAAGACCTGGCTTCAATCCCTGGGCTGGGAAGATCCCCCGGAGAAGGGAAAGGCCACCCACTCCAGGATTCTGGCCTGGAGAGCTCCACGGGCTGAGTTCATGGCTAGAGTCCACAGGGTCACAGAGTGTTGGACACAACGGAGCGACTTTCACCTTTTGTAGTTTTAAATAGTTCTAAACTACCCAAAATGCTCCATTAGTTAGTATGAGCTTGAAAAATAGATTGTGTTAACAGAAAACTGAAAGACATATGGTGTTGACTAGTGCCTGTCTTATTTTAATAGATCTCAGTTAAATAAATGCCTGCACATAACAGTTAAAAGTTGTTGCTGTAAAAAGGTACTGAAGCAAGAAATGCAGACATTTCAGAGGAAAATGACCATACATTTTCTTAAGAATTTACACATGTATTTTCATAGGTGAGGGGGTTTTAGACTAGAATCTTCGTTGGTTACAGTCTAACTAGAAGATGGGACTCCCCAGGTGGCACTAGTTGTAAAGAACCTGCCTCCTGATGTAGGAGACGTAAGAGGCATGAGTTGGGTCCCTGGGTGGGGAAGATCCCTTGGAGGAGGGCATGGCAGCCCACTCCAGTGTTCTTGCCTGGAGAATCCCATGGACAGCAGAGCCTGGCGGCTTACAGTCCATGGGGTCGCAAAGAGTCAGACACAACGGAAGTGGCTCAGCATGTATGCATGCAACTAGGAGCTATCACTAGACTCTCGTTCTAGGGCTAGGACCAGAGTTCAAAACTCAGCTCTGGGTCAATTCCTTTGTCTGTAAGTCTGGGCTGATGATAGGACATACCCCATTGGTGACGTTTCGAGGAGTAAATGAAGGCATATTTGTAAACTGTTTCAACAGTGTGTGACACCTAGTAAGTGCTGCAGTAAGTGCTTCCAAATTATTAGTTTAAAAACCCTGACATTTTCATTAATGATCTTCATTTTAAGGAAACATTAATTGTGAACACATTTCAAGCATGGTATTGTTGCCTGTTACTCTGGACACTTGTGAACAGGGTGATTTTATGACTATGGGAGTGTCCATCCAGGAACAGCATGAAATGGAGAGAGACGCCAGGATTTCAGCAGGAAATTAGTGCCCGAGATCAGAAGCACATCAAGTTTCTGTGACCAGCTCATCCTTCCCTTACAGACACGTCTTCTGATACAGCAAGCCAGGTCAAAATCAAATGGTCGCTTGCTGGTCATGTCCTCAGGACGGGGGCCCTTATATGACCTAAGAGTTTTAGAATATCAAGACATTGAAGCCTGCAGCCTCTCTCCCACCAGAGATGGTCATGCATGCGTGCTTATTCATCTTCAACTCTTTGTAACCCCGTGGACCGCAGTCCACCAGGCTCCTCTGTCCATGGAATTCTCCAGGCAAGAATCCTGGAGTGGGCTGCTGTTTCCTGCTCCAGGGGATCTTCCCGACCCCGGGACCGAATCCACGTCTCCTGTGTCTCCTGCATTAGCAGGCAGATTCTTTACCACTGAGCCACCTGGGAAGCCCCAGGGATGGTCATGCCAAGGGCTAATCCTTGTCCACAGGACTAGTATCCCCCGGATAGAGTTTTAACAAATCCATGTCACAATGCCTAGCAAACTCTTTCACCTGCTTCCTGGTTGACCAAGCCCTTGAAGTCAGTATTTCTTCATATGTCTGGATATCTCTTCAAGCCATATTTCAAGTTTCCTCTGAACTTTTGTTGCCCTGGGAGCATTCTTTCTCTCCATCATAACTTTGAAAAGCTCTTTTCTGACCCATTATGTATTTATGTCAAAGCTTAAATTCTTCAGAGGCTTTTCTTATTTTCTAGGCTTTTCTTATTTTCTAAAAAAGAAGCCTCACTTTCTAAAGCCTGTTTGAGGTTGAGTAAACTTGCTTAGTTAAGCAATAGAAATGTGAAACCAGATTGAATTTTGAAATGTTTAAAAAGAATGTGAATGTTTGACCAGGAAAGTCTCAAGTTATGCCTATTTTCAACTTAGCAAAGTATCATTATGAAAAGTTGCATTAAAGTAAGCCAGCTGGACTTTGGTACAAAATATATACTCTTTCATGCCAGTTTCTATTGGTGCCCTGCCTTTAGGCAATAAAGTTTGTTCTCAGAAGATAATCACCAGCCACCATTCCTGAACATATTGCCAACACCACAATGCTAACATCTCCCTTTCTGGTGGGACAGGGATCTTTTCTCCAAAAGATGGATCTCAGTGGTTTGCATCATATTTATATATATGTGAATTGTTTTGAGAAAAAGATTGCTGATATGCAAGCTTTTTGCACACAGAATTGTGTAGTTTGCACTAAAAGCTTGCAATAAAAGTTGTTTAACTGATAAGCATCATTGAGTTAGAAATGATTATGACATTGAGACTACTCTATCTAAACATTTGTCGATGGTGCCATTTCATTTGGCTTAAATGCTCTCTTAGTATTCTCTTTTTCCTCCTAATTCATCATTGATCTATACATTATTCCTCCAAATTAATGATTTTAAAGCTTCTACAGCTTTTCCACTTTCATTCCTGGCTCTTTGGATCAGGAAAAAGTGGATCTCATCTGGTAAATTATAGATATGATGAGCTGAAGTTGACAGTAAATAATATTGAATGTACAGCAGCACATTACCTGATTTTGGAATGGCTGGGTGGAAAGCCATGCTTTTTAAAACATTTTTTATTTAAACATACCTCAAAAATTAGAGCAAATCTGGGTAAACTTTCTTTCTAAGTAGCCACATAGCAGTTCCATATATGGTAAAACTGAAGCTATACAGAATGTACGCTGCTGCTGCCGCTGAGTCACTCAGTCGTGTCCGACTCTGTGCGACCCCATGGACTGCAGCCCACCAGGCTCCTCCGTCCATGGGATTTTCCAGGCAAGAGTGCTGGACTGGGGTGCCACTGCCTTCTCCGATAGAATGTATAGAATCACAAATCTATAAAATCTTGGAATGTGAAGGAGCTTCATGGCAATATGGTATATTTTGACATTTTTTATTTTGGGGCTTTCAAATTTTGCTTGAGAAGTTTAATTCTGAGATGTGTTAATAAAATGCAATAGTCTTATCAATTAATATACTCGTTGCTGAAGATTTGAGATCTGGCATCATTTTAAAGGAAAATTACATGATGGTGTGATCACTTACCTAGAGCCAGACATCCTGGAGTGCGAAGTCAAGGGGGCCTTAGGAAGCACCACTACGAACAAAGCTAGTGGAGCTGATGGCATTCCAGTTGAGCTGTTTCAAATCCTGAAAGATGATGCTGTGAAAGTGCTGCACTCAATATGTCAGTAAACCTGGAAAACTCAGCAGTGGCCACAGGACTGGAAAGAGTCAGTTTTCATTCTAATCCGTAAGAAAGGCAATGCCAAAGCATGCTCAAACTACTGCAGAATTACACTCATCTTACACACTAGCAAAGTAATACTCAAAATTCTCCAAGCCAGACTTCAACAGTACATGAACTGTGAACTTTCAGATGTTCACACTGGATTTAGAAAAGGCAGAAGAACCAGAGATCAAATTGCCAAGATCTGCTGGATCATCAAAAAAGCAAGAGAATTCCAGAAAAACATCTACTTTTGCTTTATCAACTACTGCAAAGCCTTTGACTGTGTGGATCTCAACAAACTGTGGAAAATTCTTCAAGAGATGGGAATACCAGACCATCTGACCTGCTCCTGAGAAATCGGTATGCAGGTCAGGAAGCAACAGTTAGAACTGGACATGGAACAACAGACTGGTTCCAAATTGGGAAAGGAGTATGTCAAGGCTGTATATTGTCACCTTGCTTGCTGCTGCTGCTGCTAAGTCACCTTAGTCATGTCCGACTCTGTGCGACCCCATAGACGGCAGCCCATCAGGCCCCTCCATCCCCTAGAGTGGGTTGCCATGTCCATCTCCAGTGTATGAAAGTGAAGAGTGAAAGTGAAGTTGCTCAGTCGTGTCCGACTCTTGGCGGCCCCATGGACTGCAGCCTATCAGGCTCCTCCACCCATGGGACTTTCCAGGCAAGAATACTGGAGTGGGTCACCATTGCCTTCTCCATCACCTTTCTTATTTAACTTATATGCGGAGTACATCATGAGAAATGCAGGGCTGGATGAAGCATAAGCTGGAATCAAGACTGCCAGGAGAAATATCAATAACCTCAGATATGCAGATAACACCACCCATATGGCCAAAAGTGAAGAAGAACTAAAGAGCCTCTTGATGAAAGTAAAAGAGGAAAGTGAAAAAGTTGGCTTAAAGCTCAACATTCAGAAAACGAAGATCATGGCATCTGGTCCCATCACTTCATGGGAAATAGATGGGGAAACAGTGGAAACAGTGGCTGACTTTATTTTTCTGGGCTCCAAAATCACTGCAGATGGTGATTGCAGCCATGAAATTAAAAGATGCTTGCTCCTTGGAAGGAAACTTATGACCAACCTAGACAGCATATTAAAAAGCAGAGACATTACTTTGCCAACAAAGGTCCGTGTAGTCAAGGCTATGGTTTTTCCAGTAGTCATGTGTGGATGTGAGAGTTGAACTATAAAGAAAGCTCAGCACCACAGAATTGATGTTTTTGGACTGTGGTATCGGAGAAGACTCTTGAGAGTCCCTTGGACTGCAAGGAGATCCAACCAGTCCATCCTAAAGGAGATCAGTCCTGGGTGTTCATTGGAAGGACTGATGCTGAAGCTGAAGTTCTAATACTTTAGCCACCTGATGTGAAGAGCTGACTCATTGGAAAAGACTCTGATGCTGGGAAAACTCAGGGCAGGAGGAGAAGGGAACGACAGGATGAGATGGTTGGAAGGCATTACTGATTCAATGGACATGAGTTTGAGTAAGCTTCAGGGTTTGGTGATGGACAGGGAGGCCTGGCGTGCTGTGATCCATGTGGTCACAAACAGTTGGACATGACTGAGCGACTGAACTGAATTGAAGCAAGAAAATGTCTTTAAAAATGGTTTACCGAGCCTTAAAATCCAAACAAATACTAGATTTTAAAAATTATTTTGAGAACAAAGCACTATATTGCATCCCCAGCAGTGGTAGGGTTCACAGCACAGCAAGAAGCGGAGCCCCAGCCCCAGCCAGAGTGAAGCTTTTGCGTGGCCACAGAGACACAGCACCACCAGCAAGCAGCTAGCTAATTAAAAAAGCCAACCGGGGAGCTTCCTCTTGAAACGGTTAAATACAGTATGTTGCCTACATTTTCCATGAGGTGAAGTCATGTATTATTATTCTTTCATTGATAGAAATAGAAGCTGAATACCACCTTCTATTTAATGACATTATTTTGTCTATTTTAAGATTGTAATTAAAGTTCTTCTTAGTCTTCTCTTTGCATCTAAGAAACCAAATCTTCTAATTTAAATTCATAATCTACTGTCTGCTGTTTAATGATCTGCTGCGTTTCTTCCTAGTCCTGCATTCAAGTCTTTTAGGTTTCTACTTAGAGTTTAAATATGAATATAATGCATTTGAGAAACAAGAGTATAAGGAAATTGTCACCAAGCTCTTTAACATATTAACAAATCTCTATTAAATAGTCATTTTCTGTCTCAAATTTATCATCCTTTATTACCTTTTTGTTTATAATAATTGTTATATTCAACAATGTCATTTTCAATTTTGGTTGTTTTACAGGGTCTAGAATTAGTCTGATTTGAGTCTGCAAACTTAATTAACCATCGTCAAGCTTATCATTCTGATGATAGAAAAATATATTAAATGGCACTGTAGTGAAACTTGGCTACTGAGAGTTTATTGCTTTTTTTTTAAACTGGTTTCTACTTTTTTATAAGTCAGATCTGATCTATTGATCAGTATATCTAGTACATAAAATGAGTCTTTGTCTTATATGGGAAATGTAAACAGTTGTTGGATTGCTGCATGTAAAACCAAATCCAGGGTCTGAAGGAGAGGGTGTGTAATTGATTAGTCTTGTCTGCCAGGGGTGTTCATCAGGGGTGTTCATCCCATGAAAATGATTTCATGGGAGAAATAATTTTTTTTCTGTCTGTTTTACCCTAATATGCCTTATCTATTTGAGGTTAGGAGTACAGCTGGAGGGAAAAACAAAACAAAACAAAACTTAAACCATTTTGTAAAGCTTAGGTAATAAATTGTCATGGAAATGTTCTTTGATGAACAAACACATTTCCTTGGAAATCTGGGTCAATCCTCAGTTTTACTATTAATACCAAAGAGTTCACTGGCTTATTAGTTTTTTTTATTGCTGCATGACAGTATACATTATCACAGGAAAGTTAATGGGTGAAAACAACACAAACGTATTATCTCACAGCTTCTAAATAGCGAGAGTCCAGACATTGCTCATCTGGGTGGTCTGGATCGTCTGCCAGCTTGCAGCTGATGAGTGCAAAGTGAAAAGTTGAAGTGTCGTTTGAGTAGACAGTTAAACTGCAGTGACTCAGAGTCAGATTACTCAGTAACATACCAGTTACTTTGCGTGGGTTAGAAGTTTTGGAGCAAAATGGCTCTCAACAAAACACGTCCTCTGAGCGCATAGGGCAGTCGGCACATGAAGTACTGGGTCAGAAACCTGGTGAAGGGAAGCTGTGGCAGACCTTTCAGTTTCTTTCAGGCTTCTAGAAGTCGGTACCAAGGCGTCTGCCTGTGCTGTGGCCACACCTAAGACGTGGCTGGGGAAGGGACCCCTTTCTTACTCTCATGCCGTTGGTGACATTCAGCTGCTCATGATGGCCTCAGTTCTTCCTTGGCTATTGAAGGAGACTACCCTAACCTCCCTGTCCCATGGTCCTCTCCATACGGAAGCTCAGAACGTGGCAGCTTGCTCTTTCAAAGTTAGCGAGGCTGAGTGAGTCTCTCCTCACAAAATAGGCAGTAGAGTTGCTGTGGCTGTTGTTCAGAAACTGTTCTGTCTGTTTCTTTGTGACCCCATGGCCTGGTGCACACCAGGCCTCCCCGTCCATCACCAACTCTGGGAGTTTACTCAGACTCATGTCCATCGAGTCGGTGATGCCATCCAACCATCTCATCCTCTGTTGTCCCCTTCTCCTCCTGCCTTCAATCTTTCCCAGCATCAGGGTCTTTTCCAGTGACTTGGCTCTTTGCATCAAGTGGCCAAAGTATTGGAACTTCAACTTCAGCATCAGTCCTTCCAATGAATATTCGGAGTTGATTTTCCTTTAGGATGGACTGGTTGGACCTCCTTGGAGTCCAACGGACTCTCAAGGGTCTTCTCCAGCATTACAATTCAAAAGCATCAATTCTTAAGCGCTCAGTCTTCTTGTAAAAATTTTTTTAATTGGAGGAAAATTGTTTTACAATATCGTGTTAGCTTTTGCCTTCTTTGTGGTCCAATCTGTACATGTCTTATGTAGCACATGTAAGATGTAACATGCATGTACAGACTTACCAGCATCATACCCCTGTAAGCATGTCCATCTTTCCCACATTCTGTTTATGGAACCAAGTTACAGATTCTCCAGGGGAGCCAACTCTGCAAAGGTCTGATGACCATGAGGTGGAAATACTAGGCCCATCATACAGCATGCCTGCCGCAGCTGGAACAAATACATTTTTAGGGAGCTTTCTCTTGATATGGGAAAATATTCTCGAGCAACCTGAAGGCACCCGGTATCATCAGGAGTGCCTACTCCACTCCTCTGCGACTGAGACGGGGACAAATGTGAAGGCAAACACAGAACTTGGAGTGATCGCACTTTCTTAAGATGCTTATGGAAACACCTAGATACAGGGAGTATCAGGAGTAAATGCATATATTAGAGAAAGACTAGGCAGGAACAAAACCCGAAATCACTAAAATATCAAAATCTATTTTGAGAAGTCAGAGTCCATGGGAAAAACGGAGGAAATCTTGGGATGGTAAGCACCCAGGTGGAGAGGGAATGCGGCACTGCTCCTTAAAATAAGGAGACAGCTTAGTCCTCCAGCGCTCAGTTGGCAATCCCAAATCTTAATCAGGATAAACATCACAGTTTCACTCTTCCTTGGCATGTAATCAATTATTGAAAGTCATCCCAAACTCAGTATAGCCCACACTGTCCCCCTCTCCTCACACTCCATGGAGAACTAGGGTATTTGCCTGTGGGATCTGTAACATTTAAGTGCCTACAGGAGTGCTGGACACAGAAGAGATACTCCTAAACTATGTCTTTCCAATCACTTTTTAGTGATTCTCAGGCTTCCCAGCTCCTTCTTTGACCTAACTTTTCCCCAAAACAATAAAGCCAAAACAATCTCTAATTTAGGTCTTCGGAAGTTTTTCTGGAGCAAGCCACTTTTAGGTTTTATATAAACTTTTTTAGTTGCAAAGTAAGGTACAGATGAAACCACAAAATTTTTTTTGGCACATCCTCCAGAGAATGGGGCTAATGTTTACAGTAGCTTTGTAAAAAATACGGCCTGAGAACTCAAGAGCTCCTGATTCATTCTCAAGCTCCCTGCTAGGAGAGCAGGGACATTGCTGGCATAAATTGCAGGGGGCCGTGTTTTGTCCAGGAGGCCCTGAGGACATGACTGATTCAAGAGAGACTCCCCAAAAGGAAAACAGATCAGAACACAAAACTATTTGCAGCTTGTTTTTAATGGTAATAATAATAATAATGCATTTTTTCTGTAGGACTTTGAAACTTTGAGGGATAACAATAATTGCACTGAAATGTAAGATATATCTGACCTACTATTGAATACATGTTCTAATTGAAGAATGACTTTAAAAATAAGAATTGCCTTCTTTTTTTTTTTCTTTCTAAGGTTTAGCTTATGAACTCCTGTTTTGTATCAGAGATATATTAGCCATGATTTTTTATGATGAGTCTCTCAAAGAGCAAGGTAAAATTTTCTGTATCTGAGGTCTGAAAGTGGAAATCATGATGCTGAGTTTACAGTATTGCAAGTGTGCTGCTGAGATAAGGGAAAGGAGCTCAATGAAAAGCTTCATTCTGCGCTTATTCCTGCCACTCCTGGTTTAACTGTGTATGTGAATCTTCGACTATTTAGGAAGAGTTCTGTCATCTTTTGAAAACCATAATCTGACTGAGACCAACAAATTTAGTTTGGTACCGTGAGGTAGTAAAAACTAGTTGAAATATCCCATTAATCTTGATTTGTTTCACGTCTTCTATTATTTTCCGATTATAAATATAAGATTGGTTTCCCTGGTGGCTCAGATGGTAAAGATTCTGCCTGAAATGCAGGAAGCTCAGGTTTGATCCTGGGTCCAGAAGATCCCCTGGAGGAGGAAATGGCCACCCACTCCAGGGTTCTTGCCTGGAAAATCCCATGGACAGTGGAGCCTAGTGGGCTACAGTCCATGGGGTCGCAGAGAGTCGGACACGACTGAGCAACTAACACTGCTACTACTATAAAAGTAAGATGTGACTGATCTATATGGCCTCAGTTTTAAAGTTTCAAAGTGATATTTATATTTAACCCAGAAGTCCATGTAATAAACAATTGCTGCTTATCAATAATAAAAACACGATAATATGGGGTTTCCCTGATGGCTCAGTTGGTAAAGAATCTGCCTGCAATGCCAGAGACCCCGGTTTGATTCCTGGGTCGGGAAGATCCACTGGAGAATGGACAGGCTACTCACCTCAGTTTTCTTTACTTACTTTGTGGCTCAGCTGATAAAGAATCCATCTGCAGTGCAGGAGACCTGGGTTTGATCCCTGAGTTGGGAAGATCCCCTGGAGATGGGCATCTGTATTCTGGCCTGGAGAGTTCAGAAAACAGTCTCAAAGACTGAGTTGCTCAAAGACTGAGCAACTTTCAGATGACGATGAATTTAGTTTGTCGGCTTTTCTGCGACTTTACTCCAATGTATTTTAATCATCTTACTTTTTAGTTATTAATGCAGAATTCATTAGATATACTATGTATGCGTGCCACTAAAGCTGGACACTGTACATAAACATGTTATATGTATATAACATATATATATATAAATAAAATGTTCTGCAGACATAGAGAACAGACTTGTAGACACGAAGGGGAGGGGAGGAGGGAGGGTGCAATGTGTGGAGAGAGTAACACGGACATTTACAATACCACATGTGAAATAGATGGCCGGTGGGAATTTGCTGTTTGACTCAGGGAACTCAAACAGGGGCTCTGGGACAATCTAGAAGGGTGGGATGGGGAGGGAGGTGGGAAGGAGTTTCGGGAGGGAGGAGAGTCGGCTGTACCTATGGCTGATTCTTGTTGATGCTTGACAGAAAGAAACAAAATTTTGTAAAGCAATTATCCTTCAATTAAAAAAAATAAAAAGATATATAAAGATATGTATGCATGACATATTTACAAAATTACAGTGAAAGCTGCTCAGTTGTGCCCGACCCTTTGCGACCCCATGGACTGCAGCCAGCCAGGCTCCTCTGTCCTTGGGATTCTCCAGGCGAGAACACTGGGCTGGGCGGCCAGTTCCTCCTCCAGGGTGTCTTCTGGACCCAAGGATGGAACCTGGGTCTCCTGCATTGCCAGGAGGATTCTTTACTGTCTGAGCCAGCAGGGAAGCCCTCAAATTGCAATAATGCTGTTTTATGCCTAGTATTATGGAATCTCCTAGCACTGTCGTTTTAATTTTAAATTCACACTGCACTCTAGTGGGGAGTGAGATCAATGCAAAGTTTTTCTTACGTTGGTGCTTTTTACCTGGTGGGCTGCCATCTCTGGGGCCGCACAGAGTCGGACACGACTGAAGGGACTTAGCAGCAGCAGCGCTGATCATGGATTATTTACACTTTTAAAAGTGAAATGTAAAAGGGTGCTATGGTCTATCATTTTCTCAAAGCTGAGATAGTATGAATATAATTTATATATTCTATACAATATATATTTAATATTTA